>NC_091087.1:13089583-13705000 GCF_032405125.1 Capricornis sumatraensis
CAGGTGTGCTGTGTGTCTCTTCTGGGGAGCTGATCTCTGGCTGCGACCCTCCTGGCGGATGTCAACCGTCCAGAATCCCAAGGAGTCTTGGTTAGCAAGGAAGCCTGCCTGCAGTTTGTTAGATGATGCCTCTCAGGGGCCGCTATTGCCCGCTTCCAGCTCTGGCTGCCCTCGCCTGCCTGTCTCCGGCGGGGGTTGGGCCAGTCCGCAGCCAGCTAGCTCTGCTCAGTCCTTTGTTCTGTGAACAGGCCTGACGGTGTCTTAGGACTTTTTGCAGGATAGCTATCCCACAGTCCGGGTTGCTATCTCTTAGTTCCCTCAGATTGCCCTCGGGGCATTCAGGTCTGGTCCTTACCCTTAGCAATGCAGCCGGTGCCTCCCTGTCCTGCCCCAGCTTGCTAGTGGTGGATGCAAGCGTCTGCGCTGCTTCTCTGCTGGGAGTTGCCTTTAGGCACGTAATCTGTGGGTTCTAATTTATTTTCCTCCCAGTTATGTTGCCCTCTGAGGTTCCAAGGCTCACCACAGATTCTCTGGTGAGAGTGTTTCCTGGCGTTTGGAAACTTCTTTCTTTTTTAAGACTCCCTTCCCGGGACGGATCTCTGTCCCTACCTCTTTTGTCTCTCTTTTTATCTTTTATATTTTTTCCTACCTCCTTTTGTAGTTAATGGCTGGCTTTCTGGGTGCCTGATGTCCTCTGCCAGCATTCAGAAGTTGTATTGTGGAATTTGCTCAGCATTCAAATGTACTTTCGATGAATTTGTGGGGGAGAAAGTGGTCTCCCCGTCCTATTCCTCCACCATCTTAGGACCGCCCTCTCATCATCTTTTTAAAATACTATATTTTCTTTTTCCTGACTACTTTTAAGATTCTCTCTTTATCATGGTTTTGAGCAGTTTGGTTACAATGTGTTTTGGTGTCTTCTTCTGTCTGTTTTCTGTGTTTAGTGTGCATTTAGCTCCTGAAATCTCTGACTTTTTACTTTTCCTTAAATTTGGAAAAATTTTGGCCACCATTTCTTCAAACACTTTTTCTGTCCCCTCTGCAATCCACTTTTCTTTAGGGATTGAACTTACATATATATTAGGCAAGTTGAAGTTCTTTCACAGCTTGCTGGTTTTTTAAGATAGTTTCTATCACTACATCTGCAAGTTCATGCATCTTTTCATCTGTAATATCTGATCTTCCATTAATCTCATCTAGTATATTTTCATCTCACATATGTTTCATGTTGAGAAGTTCAATTTGGCTTTTTAATATTCCATGTCTCTAGTTAACTTTTTAAACATAGTTAACATTTTAAATATATGGAATACAATTATATAACCCTTAATATTCTTCTCTGCTAACTTAATATCTGGGCCAGTTTTGACTGATTAGTCTTTTCATTATGGGCTGTTTTCTTGCCTATTTGCATGACTGGTGATCTTTGTTTGGATGTTAAAATTTATTAATTTCAACCTGTTGAGTGCTGGCTGTTTTTGTATTCCTATCAACACACTTGAATTTTGCCCTCTGATACAGTTACTTGGAAACAGTTTTATCCTTTTAGGTCTTACTTTCCTGGTTTGTTATGTGGATCTAAGCAGAGCTCACCCAAGGGCTAATTACTCTCCACTACTGATTATTATACTAGTTATTCTCCACTACTTCCTTGTGGCTCAGGTGTAATGTGGGAGACACAGGTTTGATCCCTGGGTCGGGAAGATCCCCTGGAGAAGGGAATGGCAACCCACTCCAATATTCTTAGATCTTCTCTGGTGGTTCAGACCGTAAAGAATCTGCCTGCAATGCAGGAGACCCAGGTTTGATCCCTACATGAGGAAGATCCTCTGGAGAAGGGAATGGCTACTCACTCCAGTATTCTTGCCTAGAGAATTCCAAGGACAGAGGAGCCCCAACCAGTAACACTGAAGAAGCTGAAGTTGAATGGTTTTATGAAGACCTACAAGACCTTTTAGAACTAACACCCCAAAAAGATGTCCTTTTCATTATAGGGGACTGGAATGCAAAAGTAGGAAGTCAACTGGAGTAACAGGCAAATTTGGCCTTGGAATGTGGAATGAAGCAGAGCAAAGACTAATAAGAGCTTTGCCAAGAAAATGCACTGGTCATAGCAAACACCCTCTTCCAACAACACAAGAGAAGACTCTACACATGGACATCACCAGATGGTCAACACCGAAATCAGATTGATTATATTCTATGCAGCCAAAGATGGAGAAGCTCTATACAGTCAACAAAAACAAGACCAGGAGCTGACTGTAGCTCAGATCATGAAAACCTTATTACCAAATTCAGACTTAAATTGAAGAAAGTAGGGAAAACTGCTACACCACTCAGGTATGGCCTAAATCAAATCCCTTATGATTATACAGTGGAAGTGAGAAATAGATTTAAGGGCCTAGATCTGATAGATAGAGTACCTGATGAACTATGGACTGAGGTTCGTGACATTGTACAGGAGACAGGGATCAAGACCATCCCCATGGAAAAGAAATGCAAAAAACCAAAATGGCTGTCTGGGGAGGCCTTACAAATAGCTGTGAAAAGAAGAGAGGCGAAAAGCAAAGGAGAAAAGGAAAGATATAAGCATCTGAATGCAGAGTTCCAAAGAATAGCAAGAAGAGATAAGAAAGCCTTCTTCAGTGATCAGTGCAAAGAAATAGAGGAAAACAACAAAATGGGAAAGACTAGAGATCTCTTCAAGAAAATTAGAGATACCAAGGGAACATTTCATGCAAGGATGGGCTCGATAAAGGACAGAAATGGTACGGACCTAACAGAAGCAGAAGATAAGAAGAGGTGGCAAGAATATATGGAAGAACTGTACAAAAAAGATCTTCATGACCCAGATAATCGTGATGATGTGATCACTAATCTAGAGCCAGACATCTTGGAAAGTGAAGTCAAATGGACCTTAGAAAGCATCACTATGAACAAAGGTAGTGGAGGTGATGGAATTCCAGTTGAGCTGTTTGAAATCCTGAAAGATGATGCTGTGAGAGTGCTGCACTCAATATGCCAGCAAATTTGGAAAACTCAGCAGTGGCCCAGGACAGGAAAAGGTCAGTTTTCATTCCTATTCCAAAGAAAGGCAATGCAAAAGAATGCTCAAACTACCGCACAATTGCACTCATCTCACATGCTAGTAAAGTAATGCTCAAAATTCTCCAAGCCAGACTTCAGCAATATGTGAACCGTGAACGTCCAGATGTTCAAGCTGGTTTTAGAAAAGGCAGAGGAACCAGAGATCAAATTGCCAACATCCGCTGGATCATGGAAAAAGCAAGAGCGTTCCAGAAAAACATCTATTTCTGCTTTCTTGACTATGCCAAAGCCTTTGACTGTGTGGATCACAATAAACTGTGGAAAATTCTGAGAGAGATGGGAATACCAGACCACCTGATCTGCCTCTTGAGAAATCTGTATGCAGGTCAGGAAGCAACAGTTAGAACTGGACATGGAACAACAGACTGGTTCCAAATAGGAAAAGGAGTACGTCAAGGCTGTGTATTGTCACCCTGCTTATTTAACTTCTATGCAGAGTACATCATGAGAAACGCTGGACTGGAAGAAACACAAGCTGGAACAAGGTTGCCGGGAGAAATATCAATAACCTCAGATATGCAGATGACACCACCCTTATGGCAGAAAGTGAAGAGGAGCTAAAAAGCCTCTTGATGAAAGTGAAAGAGGAGAGCAAAAAGTTAAAGCTCAGCATTCAGAAAACGAAGATCATGGCATCCAGTCCCATCACTTCATGGGAAATAGATGGGAAAACAGTGGAAACAGTGTCAGACTTTATTTTTTTGGGCTCCAAAATCACTGCAGATGGTGACTGCAGCCACGAAATTAAAAGACGCTTACTCCTTGGAAGAAAAGTTATGACCAACCTAGATAGTATATTCAAAAGCAGAGACATTACTTTGCCGACTAAGGTCCATCTAGTCAAGGCTATGGTTTTTCCTGTGGTCATGTATGGATATGAGATTTGGACTGTGGAGAAGGCTGAGCCCTGAAGAATTGATGCTTTTGAACTGTGGTGTTGGAGAAGACTCTTGAGAGTCCCTTGGACTGCAAGGAGATCCAACCAGTCCATTCTGAAGGAGATCAACCCTGGGATTTCTTTGGAAGGAATGATGCTAAAGCTGAAACTCCAGTACTTTGGCCACCTCATGCGAAGAGTTGACTCATTGGAAAAGACTCTGATGCTGGGAGGGATTGGGGGCAGGAGGAGAAGGGGACGACAGAGGATGAGATGGCTGGATGGCATCATGGACTCAATGAACATGAGTCTGGGTGAACTCTGGGAGATGGTGATGAACAGGGAGGCCTGGCGTGCTGCGATTCATGGGGTCACAAAGAGTAGGACACGACTGAGCAACTGAACTGACTGAACTGAGCTTGGTGACAGTCCAAAAGAGTCAGACATAACTGAGTGACTAACACACTGATAAAAACTTTCTGAATACTTTACCCTCTGCCTTATGAATTATGAGTTTTTCCAGTCTGGTCAGTGGGAACAGGCGCTGCCAGCCTTGGTGAGTGCCAGATACTTCCTTTCAATATTCTTAGAGGACTCTTTCTCCAGACTCAAGTAGTTTTCTTATATACATGCTATCAGTATTCTCCCCCCTTTCTTGTGGATGCTGATCTCTGGGGTCTTCTCTGTGCAGCTCTATCCTCTCTAATAATCTGTTCTGTGCATTACAGCTTCCTTGGTCTCCCCAGATGCTCAGCTCTATTTCCTCAACTCAGTCCACAGGGTAACTTCTGAGTTACCCTGCATGATCCAGAAACTTTTTCAAAGCAATAAGCTGGAGCAATCAAGTGTCTCACTTTGTTTCATTTTTCCATTTCTCGTGTCTCATGTCCTGTCTTGACAACCATTGTTTCATACCCTTTTTGCCTATGGTTGTTTTTTTGTTGTTTGGTAGGTTTTTTGTTGATTGGTTGGTTACTTAAGGCAAGAGGATACATCTTATCCCTTCATCTTAGCTGGAAGTTAAAGTTTAACATGTCAGTTTTTTCCCATTTCAAAGTCACCTGGGGTTCAACAGATCTAATCTGAGCTCTTTGAGAGTTGATTCCTACTGACATATATATATATATATATATATATATATATGTCATATATAATATATAAAATACATCAGTATGTATGTATATAAACATACACATATATATACACATATGATACATACATAGGACAAAGAATGTTTGATTTAGTTAAAACTTGAAATCCATCTGAAAGAAGTTAGTACTAGCCACTAGGAGCTTTTTGGATAGATGCTACTTGTTTCACAGAAGCCATGGGTATAGTGTTGAAATTTTCTTAAATTCTAGCCTCAATTTCTAGGAAAAATATGTATTTCTAAAAGTAATGGTAGAAATTATCATTAATACTTTTGTTTTCTTATTTAAAAATTAGAGGGTAATGTATATAAAAGTATGCAAGAATCACAGGAAACTCACATATCCAACCACCTGGATGAAATTGTTGCTGCCGCCAGCATAACACCTAGAAAGAAACTGCAAAACCAGCTGCTTCAGAGAGCACTGTTCCAGCCTCCTCGGGAGAAACTCCGCCTCTCTGAAGAGAAAGCAAAGTCCTATGCCAGCAGTCATGAGGTAAGGAACCTTTCTTTTTATACCCGTGCCCTGGTCAGTGAGGAGTAGGATACTTCAGTTTGCATTCCTCCTCTGAGGAGTTTGGCACAAGAGAAAATACATGACAGTGCCTTTTCATAGTGTGAGTGATGTAGTACCTCAGGGCACAGTCAACATGTTGTTTGCCGAATGAGTGCACAAAGGAACAAAGGAATCTGCCCTGACCTTTGACAAGTGTATACTAGACTGACTGGTTGTGGCTTTGACCTGCTAAAGTGGTTTTGCATGAGTCAGTAAGTATTTCTTGAGCTCCTCCTGTGTGCCAGGTCTTAGCACTGGAACAGAGCACAAAGCAGATGAAGCTTCTACTCTCAAGGAGCTTGTATTTCCTAAATTCTTAATCTGTTCTCTGCATACTTCTTTACCATCTCTCTTCAGGGTTTTATTCATTTACTTATTCATTCAACATGTATTTCTCTACTACCTCTTATGTTCAGTTCAGTTCGGTCACTCAGTCATGCCCAACTCTTTGCAACCCAACCCCATGGACTGCAGCACACCAGGCCTCCCTGTCCATCACCAACTCCCGGAGTTTACTCAAACTCATGTCCATTGAGTCGGTAATGCCATCCAACCATCTCATTCTCTGTTGTCCCCTTCTCCTCCCACCTTCAATCTTTCCCAGCATCAGGGTCTTTTCAAATGAGTCAGCTCTTCACATCAGGTGGCCAAAGTATTGGAGTTTCAGCTTCAACATGTGCCGGGTCCTAATTTGTCCATTTATTTATTTCACAAAGATTTACTATGTACCCAGTGTGTACCAGGCTTCTCTGATAGCTCAGTTGGTAAAGACTCCAGAGGCCTACAACGCAGGAGACCTTGGTTGGATTGATGGGTCAGGAAAATCCACTAGAGAAGGGATAGGCTACCCACTCCAGTATTCTTGGGCTTCTCTTGTGGCTCGGCTGGTAAAGAATCTGCCTGCAATGGGGGAGACCTGGGTTTGACCCGTGGGTTGGGAAGATCCCTTGGAGAAGGGAAAGCCTACCCACTCCAGTATTCTGGCCTGGAGAATTTCATGGACTGACTGTATAGTCCATGGGTTGGCAAAGACTCGGACATGACTAAGTGACTTTCATGTCACTTCTAATGTGTACCAGGTGCTGTGCAGGGGCTCAGGGCATGAATGGGAAAGCTATAACCTCTGTCTCAGAGGATCTCATGGCCTGGTTGGGAAGATAGATAAATAATGATGGTCAGCATAAGTTCTGTGACAGACACAAACTCAGGTGATACAGATGCAAAACCTGGGGTTGAGGGGAGGAGGTGTGAGCAGTGACCCTAGAGTTAGAGGAGCAACAGCTCCTGAGGCATGCTCTGGGGATGGGAGCTACTTGGACTGCACTGATAACAGTGCTTAGGTAGAAGAGAGGGCCCGATAGGACAGGGGACAGTAGTGTTTTGAGTGGAGGTGGCAGATGGGTGAGAGTCAATGGTCTGAGGGCGCACAGCCTGTTTGGTGAATACATGGAACTTTCTGGGAAGCAGGCTTTAGTTATACAGGGAAGGAACTGAGGTTGCATTACGGACCACAGCTGGGGCCCAGAGAGTGTTCGGGGCCCAGAGAGTGTTCATCACCCAGAAAAAGTTTACACTTTCTCTTCAGGGTGCTGGAAACTATCACAGGATTATAAGCCGGAAAGGTCCATGAGCAAGTCTGAGTTTTTGGAATGATCACTCAGACCTCAGATACCTGAATAGAGGAGGAAGAGGAGGGACGTAAATTGGAGGAGGAGGGCCTGTTCAGAGGGCGTTTGCAATATTCCTGGCAAGGAATTATGAGAGCCTAAAGTATGGCAGAGGCTGTTCAGTTCAGTTCAGTTCAGTTGCTCAGTCTTGTCAGACTCTGTGACCCCATGAATCGCAGCATGCCAGGCCTCCCTGTCCATCACCAACTCCCGAGTTTACCCAAACTCATGTCCATCGAGTTGGAGATGCCATCCAGCCATCTCATCCTCTGTCTTCCCCTTCTCCTCCTGCCCCTAATCCTTCCCAGCATCAGAGTCTTTTCCAATGAGTCAACTCTTTGCATGAGGTGGCCAAAGTATTGGAGTTTCACCGTCAGCATCAGTCCTTCCAGTGAACACCCAGGACTGGTCTCCTTTAGGATGGACTGGTTGGATCTCCTTGCAGTCCAAGGGACTCTCAAGAGTCTTCTCCAACACCACAGTTTAAAAGCATCAATCCTTCAGTACTCAGCTTTCTTCACAGTCCAACTCTCACATCCATACATGACCACTAGAAAACCATAGCCTTGACTAGATGGACCTTTGTTGGCAAAATAATGTCTCTGCTTTTTAATATGCTATCTAGGTTGGTCATAATTTTCCTTCCAAGGAGCAAGCAGCTTTTAATTTCATGGCTGCAGTCACCATCTGCAGTGATTTTGGAGCCCCCAAAAATAAAGTCTGACACTGTTTCCACTGTTTCTCCATCGATTTCCCATGAAGAGATGGGACCGGATGCCATGATCTTTGTTTTCTGAATGTTGAATTTTAAGCCAACATTTTTACTCTCCTCTTTCACTTTCATCAAGAGGCTTTTTAGCTCCTCTTCACTTTCTGCCATAAGGGTGGTGTCATCTGCATACCTGAGGTTATTGATATTTCTCCTGGCAATCTTGTTCCAGCTTGTGCTTCTACCAGCCCAGTGTTTCTCGTGATGTACTCTGCATAGAAGTTAAATAAGCAGGGTGACAATATACAGCCTTGACATACTCCTTTTCCTATTTGGAACCAGTCTGTTGTTCCATGTCCAGTTCTAACTGTTGCTTCCTGACCTGCATATAGGTTTCTCAAGAGGCAGGTCAGGTAGTCTGGTATTCCCATCTCTTTCAGAATTTTCCACAGTTTATTGTGATCCACACAGTCAAAGGCTTTGGTATAGTCAAGAAAGCAGAAATAGATGTTTTTCTGGAACTCTCTTGCGTTCTCCATGATCCAGCAGATGTTGGCAATTTGATCTCTGGTTCCTCTGCCTTTTCTAAAACCAGCTTGAACATCGGGAAGTTCACGGTTCATGTATTGCTGAAGCCTGGCTTAGAGAGTTTTGAGCATTACTTTACTAGCGTGTGAGATGAGTGCAATTGTGCAGTAGTTTGAGCATGCTTTGGCAGAGGCAGTAGAAATACTGAAATCTTTTGATAAGAATTAGGAAATATGAATCGGTGAAACCTGATAACAAAGGGGGCATAGGAGGCAGAGAGACAAGATTGAGCCCAAGAAGGTATATACAATCCTGACTTAGGTTTCAGCCAGCTTGGGGGACCCGGGACTTGTCAGTCCCCTTTGTTACTGTCGTGAATACAGGAAGAAGAGCCAGGAACAGGGAGAGAAGGTGTGAATTTGGTCTTGATATTCATTACCCCCCAGATGTCCTCTAGTAATACTATGTCCCAGTCTGTGTGCTATGTAGGTCTCAGCTGGCAGCCTGCTCCCCAGAATTATGCAAGAGAATCGAGCCCTGGTGCCCAAAGGCATTTGCTGTATGTGAAGGATCAACTTCTCTTCTATGCATCTAAAATGCTTGTTGTTATTTAGTCACTAAGTAATGTCCAACTCTCTTGAGTTGGCAAGAATTTCTGAGGCAAGAATACTGGGTTGCCATCTCCTTCTCCATAGGATCTTACCTAGCTGGGGTCAAACCCACATGTCCTGCATCACCAGGCAGGTTCTTCACCACTGAGCCACCAGGGAAGCCCATCTAGAATGGTGCCAAATCATTTCCTGTGATGCGAAGTTCAGATGAAGAGCGCTTGGATTCACTGGTGAACAGAACAGACAGCTGCACGCCCCCGTGCAGCTCAGGAGCAGTCGACTTTGTAAATAACTAGCTAACCAGAGATTGTGCCAAGTGCTCTGGAGGAAATACAGTGGGCCTGTCTTAGGAAAGCGAGGGCCTCTGTGAGGAGGTGACATCTGAGCTGACACCTGAAGGAGAGAAGGATCCAGCATAGAGGAGCTGAGGGAACAGTACACATTAAATTTTGGTTTGGCGCAAGCAGTGCAACTATGTTTGAAGTGATGAGAGGCAGCTTTGGGCTGATGGGAAATGCCCATCGGAGAGGCAAGTCTTTCCAAGTCTCAAGTGCCCTAGAAGCCTTTAAAGTGTTTTTAAGAAAGTATTAACTTGACTAATTTGCCTCTTGAAATACCATTCTCTGGTAATTTTTTTACTATAAAAACTTATCAACTTACAGAAAAGTTGTAAGATGTACCAATTAACATTTACTTTACATTTCTTCACACACACTGCCATTATTTTTGTGAATATCAGAGAGTAAGTTAAAAATACGTGGTCTTTTACCC
This sequence comes from Capricornis sumatraensis, assembly GCF_032405125.1. NCBI lineage: Eukaryota > Metazoa > Chordata > Mammalia > Artiodactyla > Bovidae > Capricornis > Capricornis sumatraensis. The sequence continues at coordinate 13,099,561 of NC_091087.1, forward strand.
CTAAAGATGTCAGTGCCTATTTCCTAAGAATAAAGAAATTTCTCCAACATAACCACACTACAGTTATTGAAGTTCATTTCAGTTCAGCCACTCAGTCATGTCCAACTATTTGCAACCCCATGGACTGCAGCATGCCAGGCCTCTCTGTCCATCACCAACTCCCAGAGCTCACTCAGACTCATATCCATCGAGTCGGTGATGCCATCCAACCATGTCATCCTCTGTTGTGCCCTTTTCCTCCACCTTCAATCTTTCCCAGCATCAGGGTCTTTTCCAGTGAGTCAGTTCTTTCCATCAGGTGCCCAAAGTATTGGAGTTTCCATTTCAGCATCAGTCATTCCAATGAATATTGGACTGATTTCCTTTAGGATGGACTGGTTGGATCTCCTTGCAGTCCAAAGGACTCTCAAGAGTCTTCTCCAATGCCACAGTTCAAAAGCATCAATTGTTCAGCCCTCAGCTTACTTTATAGTCCAACTCTCAAATCCATACATGACTACTGGAAAAACCATAGCTTTGAACAGACAGACATTTGTTGGCAAAGTAATGTCTCTACTTTTTAATATGCTGTCTAGGTTTGTCATAGCTTTTCTTCCAAGGAGCAAGCGTCTTTTAATTTCATGGCTGCAGTCACCATCTGCAGTGATTTTGGAGCCCAAAAAGGTAAAGTCTGTCATTGTTTCCTGATTTATTTGCCATGAAATGGTGGACTGGATGCCATAATCTTAGTTTTCTGAATCTTGAGTTTTAAATTTTTCACTCTCCTCTTTCACTTTCATCAAGAGGCTCTTTAGTTCCTCTTCACTTTCTGCCATAAGGGTGGTGTCATCTGCATATCTGAGGTTATTGATATTTCTCCCAGAAAACTTGATTCCAGCTTGTGCTTCACCCAGCCCAGCAATTTACATGATATACTCTGCATATAATTTAAATAAGCAGGGTGACAGTATACAGCCTTGATGTACGCCTTTCCCGATTTGAAACCAGTCTGTATTCCTTGTCCAGTTCTAACTGTTGCTTCTTAACTTGCATACAGATTTCTCAGGAGGCAGGTAAGGTCGTCTGGTATTTCCATATCTTGAAGAATTTTCCACCAATTTGTTGCAATCCACAGTCAAAGGCTTTGGCATAGTCAATAAAGCAGAAGTAAATGTTTCTCTGGAACTCTCTTGCTTTTTCTATGATCCAATGGATGTTGGCAATTTGATCTCCAGTTCTTCTGCCCTTTCTAAATCCAGCCTGATCATCTGGAAGTTCACAGTTCACATACTACTGAAGCCTGGCTTGGAGAATTTTAAGCATTATTTTGCCAGCAACTGAGTGCAATTGTATGGTAGTTTGAGCATTCTTTGGAATTCTCTTTGTTTGGGACTGGAAAAAAGACTGACCTTTTCCAGTCCCTTAGCCACTGCCGAGTTTTCCAAATTTGCTGGCATTTTGGGTGCAGCACTTAACAGCATCATCTTTTAGGATTTGAAATAGCTCAACTGGAATTCCATCACCTCCTCTAGCTTTATTCATAGTGATGCTTCCTGAGGCCCACTTGACTTCACATTCCAGGATGTCTGGCTCTACTTGAGTGGTCACACCATTGTGTTTATCAGGGTTGTGAAGATCTTTTTTGTATAGTTCTTCTGTGTATTCTTGCCACCTCTTCTTCATATCTTCACTTCTTTTAGGTCCATACCATTTCTGTCCTTTATTGTGCTCATCTTTGCATGAAATGTTCCCTTGGTATCTCTAATTTTCTTGAAGAGATCTGTAGTCTTTCACATTCTATTATTTTCTTCTATTTCTTTGCACTGATTACTGAGTAAGGCTTTCTTATCTCTCCTTGCTATTCTTTGTAACCCTGCATTCAAATGGGTATATCTTTCCTTTTCTCCTTTGCCTTTAGCTTATCTTCTTTTCTCAGCTATTTGTAAGGCCTCCTCAGACAACCATTTTGCCTTTTTGCATTTCTTTTTCTTGGGGATGGTCTTGATCACTGCCTCCTGTACAATGTCATGAACCTCCATCCATAGTTCTTCAGGCACTCTGTCTGTCAGATCTAATCCCTTGAATCTGTTTGTCACTTCCACTGTATAATCGTAAGGAATTTGATTTAGATCATATGGCCTAGTGGTTTTCCCTACTTTCTTCAATTTAAGTGTGAATTTTGCAATAAGGAGTTCATGATCTAAGCCACAGTCAGCTCCTGGTCTTGTTTTTGCTGACTGTATAGAGTTTCTCCATCTTTGGCTGCAAAGAATATAATCAATCTGATTTCAGTGTTGACCATCTGGTAATGTCCATGTGTAGAGTCTTCTCTTGTGTTGCTGGAAGAGGGTGTTTGCTATGACCAGTGCATTTTCTTGGCAAAACTCTTATTAGTCTTTGCTCTGCTTCATTTTGTACTCCAAGGCCAAATTTGCCTGTTACTCCAGGTGTTTCTTGACTTCCTACTTTTGCATTCTAGCCCCTATAATGAAAAGGACATCTTTTTTGGGTGTTAGTTCTAAAAGGTCTTGTAGGTCTTCATAGAGCCATTCAACTTCAGCTTCTTCAGCATTACTGGTTGGGGCATAGACTTGGATTGCTGTAATATTGAATGGTTTGCCTTGGAAACGAACAGAGATCATTCTGTCATTTTTGTGATTGCATCGAAGTCCTGCATTTCTCACTCTTTTGTTGACTGTGAGGGCTACTCCATTTCTTTTCAGGGATTCTTGCCCACGGTTGTATATATAATCATCATCTGAGTTAAATTCACCCATTCCAGTCCATTTTAGTTCACTGATTCCTAAAATATCCATGTTCACTCTTGCCATCTCCTGTTTGACCACTTTCAATTTACCCTAAATGGACCTAACATTGGACCTAACATTCCAGGTTCCTATACAGTACTGTTCTTTATAGCATCAGACTTTCCTTCAATCACCAGTCATATCCACAACTGGGTGTTGTTTTTGCTCTGGCTCTGTCTCTTCATTCTTTCTGGAATTATTTCTCCACTGATCCCCAGTAGCATATTGGGCACCTACCGACCTGGGGAGTTAATCTTCAGTGTCCTATCTTTTTGCCTTTTCATACTGTTCATGGGGTTCTCAAGGCAAAAGTACTGAAGGAGTTTGCCATTCCCTTCTCTAGTGGACCATGTTTTGTCAGAACTCTCCACCATGACCTGTCCATCTTGGGTGGCCCTACACAGCTCCAAAGTTTCACTGAGTTAGACGAGGCTGTGGTCCATATGATCAGCTTGGTTAGTTCTCTGTGATTGTTGTTTTCATTTTGTCTGCCCTCTGATGGATGAGGATAAGAGGCTTATGGATGCTTTCTGATTGGAGAGACCGACTGAGGGGGAAACTGGGTCTTGTTCTGATGGGTGGGGCCATGCTTACTAAATCTTTAATCCTTAGAAAATTAATATTGGTACTATTATTATCTAATCTATAAACCTTATTCATATTCCTCTAATTATCTTAGTAGTATCTTTTACAGGAAACATATTAGACATAGTCATGTTTTAGTCCATGAAATCATGCTGACTTGAATTATTATGTCTCTTTGAATGAGTGAGTTTGAGTGAGTGAAAGTCACTTAGTCATGTCTGACTCTGCAACCCCATGGGCTATACAGTCCATGGAATTCTCCAGGCCAGAATACTGGAGTGGGTACCCATTCCTGAATTCTCTAGGGGATCTTCCCAACCCAGGGATCAAACCCAGGTCTCCCGCATTACAGACGGATTCTTTACCAGCTGAGCCACAAGGTCTCTTTAGTATCCTTTAATCTATTAGAAAAGCACTTCCTAGGTGGCTCAGTGGTAAGTAATCCACGTGCCAATGCAAGAAAGGTGGGTTTAATCCCTGGGTCAGGAAGATCCCCTGGAGCAGGAAATGGGAACCCACTCCAGTATTCCTGCCTGGAGAATTCCATAGAGAAGCCTGGCAGGCTGCAAAGAATCAGACATGGCTTAGCACGAGCACGAAACACCACCAAATCTGTCAGATCAGTTCCTTAGCCTGTCTATGTCTTCCACAATTTTTATATTTGTGGAAAGTACTGTATTAGTCTGCTTGGGCTGCTATAATAGAATACTACATATTGGGTAGCCTAAACAACAGAAATTTACTCCTCACAATCCTGGAAACTGAAAGTCCAAGATCAAGGAGCCAGCAGAGCTGCTGTTTGGTGAGAACTCACCCCACGGGCTGTAGACCACCACCTTCAAGCTGTGTCCTCACATGGCCTCCCCTTTGTGCATGGAGGGTAGGGGAAGGAGGAGAGAAAAGTGTGACTTCTCAAAAGGACGCTAATCCTATTGGATTAGGGCCCCACCTTTATGACCTCATTTCACCTTAGTTACATCTTTAGAGGCCTTATCTCCACATGCCCCTTTGGGGGTTAGGGCTTTAACAAAAGAATTTGGCAGGTACCACAAATGTATGCTCCAACTGTTTTGTAGAATATGCCCCAATTTGAATTTGTCATGTGTTTTCTTGATGATTAGAATCAGATTATGCATTTGGGGCAGAAATCCCACAGACCTGAAAAAGGTGCACCCTTTCTGGTGCATCTTATTCAGAGGCATATGATGTCTGTTTGTCTCGTTACTATGATGCTAAATTTGATCTCTTGGTTAAGGTGCTATCTGGAAGGTTTCTTCACTGTAGAATTACTATTCTTCCATTTGTAATTAATCAGTGTTCTGTGGGGAGAATCATTAACACTATGAATGTATCCTATTCCTCATGAAAACTTTACCCCTTACTTTTAACATGCATTGATGATTCTCACCTGAATCAGTTATTGCTATGTTTGTCAAATGGTGATTCTCTGACTTTGGCATGCTTTCAATATTTGTTTATTGCCATTCTTCTTATGAGAAAGAGCTTTCCCTTCTTCACACATCATTGTTCATTTATTTATATCAATATGGGTTCAAGAAATCCTATTTTTCAATGTGTTACAATCCATTATCATCATCAAAACTTAAATTATTGTATATTTGCCATGGGAGCCCCTTCAATCTGGCTACTGAGTTCTTGATACATCCCTATAATTCTTTCCTTGATTTCAGGCACAACAAGATTTTTTGGTTTCATCTTGTACTTTCCCTGTTCCAGCTGTGGTTTCAGGGAATGCTATTTCATCCTAGTAGAGAATAGTATTTAGATAAATACTATCATCCTAGATTTAGAATAGTATTTAGAGCTGTGTATGAAATGCCCTTTAGGCCATTTATGGCCAAACTGATCCTCAGAGTCACGTGTTTCAATATTAAGAATGATGTTGTGGGAAGAGCTCTGGACTTTGCATCAAGGAGCTTGACTGTGAGTTCTGATTCGGCTACTCGGTGGTAAATCATTTCGCCTCTCTGGTCTTATATTTCTTCTTTAAATTGAGGAGATCAACTAGATTATTTCTGAGGCTCATCCCAGTTCTGAGATTGTCTGCCTACACATACTTCTCTTCTACCTCTTACCCAGGCCTGTTGGCTAAAGCCACTGGAACTGGTAGGGTAAAGTTTGGAAAATCAAAAAAGGATATCTGGACTACACATTCTAGCAGATAAAAAGGCAGAGAGAGGACAGGCCACTCTTTCTGTGCCCTGGTCCTTGATGCAGGTAGTGAGGACCCAGGTTGTGATCTGAGAGGCAGACTCTCAGCTGCATATAGCCCTTCCTTGGAATCTTATGGTTGGGATAGATTCACCATCAGATCAGGTCCCCCTCTCTTTTTGGCAAACTGTCTATCTAGACTTCTCAAGGTTTTTATAATTTATTTCTTTCTCATACACTGTGTTCATTTGCTCTGTGTCCGAGGAAGCCATTCCCTAAATTTCCTGGCTGTTAGAGGCAATAAAAAGAAGAAATACATACACATGAAACCAATAAACACATGAAAATGTTCAGCCTTACTAGCTTTGCAGGAAAAAAATGAAAACTAAAACAAGGAGAAATAGTTAACTGACAAATTGGCAAGTTAACCCCCAACTAGTGCTGGGCACTGTGTAAGGGGCATTTCATGCTCACATGCCATGCTGGAAGCGAGATGCAGGATGGGAGCAGCTTCTCATGGAAGCTGTCTAGCAAACTCCAACAAAGCCTCAGGGCTTTGCCTATCCTTTACCCAATTGTCATGTTCCCAGGAATTCATTCTAAGAAAATACTTACAGATATGAGCAAAGCTATCCACACAGGATGTTCAAAGAGAAAAAATTTTGAAAACAACCTAAGTGCTCAAATATTTGTGGGTTAAATAACTCACTTATATATCCATACAGTAAAATACTGGAATTAAAAATTATCATCAGAGAAGATGATATGGAGAAATGTTCGCAAATTGTGAAAACAAGTTGCAAACAGATATGTAGCTTATAAGCCAATTTTTTAAAATAAAAAGCTATATAGATTCACAAGAATGAAGACTAGAAAGAGATTTAGCTACCTACTTATCTTGAAGAGGTACCATGGCAGGTGATATTTCTTTTTTCCTTCTTTTGTTTGCTCACTTGTGTTTTGATAATGGGCCTTCCCTGTTGACTTAGTGGTAAAGAATCTGCCTGCCAATGCAGGAGATGCAAGTTTGATCTCTGGGTCGGGATGATTCCCTGGAGAAGGAAATGGCAACCCACTCTAGTATTCTTGCCTGGGAAATCCCGTGGACAGAAGAGCCTGGTTGGCTACAATCCATGGGGTCTTGAAAGAATCGGACACAGGTTAGTGACTAAACAACAGCAACATTTTGATAATGATCATATATTATTTTTGTAGTAAGAAAAATGTTATTTTTACTATACTACTTATAGGAAAAAACACAATTCCATCTTCCTTTATCACTATGGAGTGAGCACAGTGTGCCCTCAGATTCTCTTGCTAAGTCAGAAAAGCAGCTGTCTTGGGGTCAAGTGTCTGGCTATGTACTGTTTTCAAGGGAGTGTTTCAAAGTGAAAGTGTTTCTAACCCACATGGAAACTGTGTGGAAGTGCAAGTCCTCTGAGCTTAGGCATTGACCAGGAGGATTGGGTATCCTGGGTCTTCTCCTGGGTTTTCTGCACAACTCTGTCCTTATTCTTACCATTCTTCCTCTGCTTTGCTCCTTAGGCTGTGTACCTTCTACCTCCTCTTTCGCTATTCCAGCTATCTATTGCTATATCACGTCCCAAGATATGTGTGTGTGTGTTAAGTCACTTCAGTCATGTTGGATTCCTTGCAACCCTACAGACTGTAGCCCGCCAGGCTCCTCTGTCCATGGGATTCTCCAGGCAAGAATACTGGAGTGGGTTGCCATGCCCTCCTCCAGGGGATCTTCCCAACCCAGGCACTGAACCCTCATCTGTCATGTCTCCTACATTGGCAGGCGGGTTCTTTACCACTAGTACCAGCTGGGTAGGCAATCTTAGACCAAGACTTAGTGGTGTAAAACAAAAACAGTCGATAATTTTGCTCATGAACCTACAGTTTGTGCAGAGCTCAGTGGGGTCTGGTCAGCTCTACTCCACACAGCATCAGCTGGGCTCAGCAGGTGTGGAGCATCCGCTTCCAGGGTGGCAGAGTTCTGCAGCTGACTGACTGATGCTATCATCAGCTCATTTCCGTGGAGGCCTCTCTGTGGAGCCACTTAGGCTTCCTCACGAAATCATGGTTAAGCTACTAGTCTTCTGGGGCTGCCGTGACAAAATACCACAGGCTGGGTGGCTTCAACCAAGAAAGTTTATTTTCTCACAGTTCTGAAGCCTAGAAGTCTAAGGTCAAGGTGTCGAAAGGGTTGGTTTTATTCAGCACCCTCTCTCCATGCCTTGCTGATTCCTTCCTTCTGTGTCCTCACAAGGTATTTCTCTGTGTGTGCCCATTTCTCGTGTCTCCTTCTCTTCTTATAAGGACACCAGTATATTAGATGAGGCCCCCATTGTGACGGCCTCATTTTAACTTCTTCACCTCTTCAAAGTTCATCTCTCCAAATGCAGTTATATTCTGAAGTACTTAGGACTCCAACAAATGAATCTGGGGGTGGGAGACACCTTTCAGCTCATAGCAAGTTCCAGGAGTGAGTACCTAAGGGGAGACAGAGAGTAGAAGCTGCCGGTCCTTTAAGGCCTGGGCCCGAAAAGTGGTACTGCCTCACTGCCTCCACGTTAGTTTAACCAAGCAGTCATAAACTCAGATTCAAAGGAAAGGGACACAGAACACCGTCTCTGGATGAAAAGAGTGTCAAAGAATTTCGGAGCTGTATTTTAAAACCACCAGCCTTGCTTTGAGAATATTGCTGCTCTAAGCTAACCTGAAGCTAGAATCCACACCATTCACTGTTCTCTTTGTCCTGGCACTGGATGAAAATGTGCTTCTTACTCCTTTAACAAAATCTGTTTGCAAAGTCCTGCTGACCTCATTTGGCTGTGCTAATATCCCAGCTACTAAAGAAGATGTTTGAATTGAGAGCTAGAGGGTGTTATTTGAAAACTACCACCACTGGCCCACTTGTGTCTGAATATGTGGGAGCTGGTCATTTATGTGCAGCTTCTTTATTCCATAACATTTACCACTATTTACTATAAACTTAAATGTACTATAAATTTTACTGTTTTTTATGTATATTGTCTATTTCACCCAACCAGATAAATACTCTGCCACCAAAAACATCTTTGTACTATAAACTTAAATGTACTATAAATTTTACCATTTTTTTAAATGTATATTGTCTATTTCACCCAACCAGAAGAATACCCTGCCACCCAAATCAGATCTTTTTTTGTTCTCTGATGTATCATACATATTTAAAACCATGCCTGGCCCATAATCATCACTCTATAAATGCATATTGAATGGATAAAAGTACACATTGATTTTGTACCTTGTTGTCCAACTGTGGGCCTGTTTTTCCTTCCTTCAGTACAAAAAGGCTCTCCACGAGCTTGTGCACTGCATGGCTCTGACAAGGATCTGCTATGGTGATGCCCACTGGAAGCTGGCCGAGGCGCACGTTAACCTGGCTAAGGGTTATCTTCAGCTGAAAGGTGAGTCTGCCTCAAGCTGCAGAGGATCAGCTGGTTTGTTTCCGCTTTTTTTCCCAGACTTGGCTTAACTTCAGGAGGGTCAGGTTTTCTTGGATGTTCTCCTCTCCACACATTGAGAAGCCATTTCCTTTCACAGCCAATATGATTTTCTAATATAATATGCAAAAAAGAGAAGGAAGATTTTAGCCCTGCAGAACTTTATTCTTTATGATCTTAAAAACAGTCCTTAGGAGAAAATGGATTTGTTAGCTTTGAAGGCATTGTAGAAATGGCCTAGGGTCTAGAGCCAGAGCCTAAAATAGAACCCATTCATAAATGTATTGATGGAAAATCTCTTGCCTGTGAGACCAAACCCCTCCCCCCAAAATAAAAGGCTAAATCAAGCTGGCAGTAAACAAAAGGTAACTTATTGATTCATACACCTTAAAAATCAAGGGTAAGTCTTAGTGTAGACTTAGCCAGATTCGCATTTTCAAACAACATGATCGGATCTCCGTTCCTCTCTTTCTCCAGCACGTGACTCTGCTTTCCTCTGTATTGGCTCCATTCTTAGCCCAACTTTGCCCACATGGGGTCAGCAAGGTTGCCAGCAGCTTCAGGTTTCCCTCCTCAGCATTCCCAGGATAAAAAAGAATGTATCTTTACCAAAATCTCACAGTTTGGGGATTCCTATTGGGATGACTTGGGTTGTATGCCAAAGACAAGAACTAGTCTGAGGAAATGGCAACCCCCACCCCAGTATTCTTGCCTGGAGAATCCTGGGGGCAGAGGAGCCTGACAGGCTACAGTCCATGGGCTTGCCAAAAGTCGGACATGACCGAGCAACTGAGCATACTCACATGGTCTGATTGGCAAGCCCTGACTTTTCTTCCATCGGATCCTGGGGGAGAGGCTGGCCTTGGCTAAATCACGTGGACTGAGTGTGTAGGGGCATTCTCAAAAGGAAACAGGGCACGGGAGAAGAGATGCAGAGAAGGCAAAAACACCGACTGGCAGCCGTGGACAAGACACACAAGAGCATGTCTCTGTCCCTTCAGCTGAAAAGAGATTATATTGATAATGATGCTGCTGCCTTCCCAGCATCACTGATTGGCCCAGTGAGTAAATAAATGAAGTGAAGTGAAAAACACCACAATGCTATGCATACAGCTGCCACCCAATAAATTTAGCCGAACCTGACTGTAGACTGGTCCTACCTGTTAGATCAGAAGGGACCTTGGAGATCATCTAGTTCAAACCACACCCCTCTACCCCCTATTTTCTAGATCCAGAGGAAACAACTAATTTGATGTGAAACAAGCTGCCCCAGGTCAGACGGTAAATAGTCTGATCCAAGACTCAGATCTAGGATTTTGGTTGCCAGGGCCAATGTCCTGGCATCTGGGATTTTAAATGATGCTTTCCCGCCACAGTCTGCTACCTTTCTGCATTATGGACTTTTTTTTTTACTCAAATTAAAATAAAAGCAGTATCTACTAATTAGTATCTACTAATTAGTGAGGCCAGGCACCATGCTATTTTCCACATATACTTTCCTTTAGTCATCACCAGGTGGCGCTAATGATAAAGAACCTGCATGCCATTGCAAGAGACTTAAAAGGTGTAGGTTCAATCTCTGGATCCAGAAGATCCCCTGGAGGAGGGCATGGCAATCCCCTCCAGTATTCTTGCTTAGAATCCCATGGACAGAGGAGCCTGATGGGCTATAGTTCATGGGGTCGCAAAGAGTCAGACACGATTGAAGTGAGTTAACACATAGACAGACAGACAGACACACACACACACACACACACACACTTCACTACTGTGCTATGAGGCAGGTAATGTTATTATCTGTCTACAGTCCAGAAAGATAAGGCCAAAATTTCTGGGTAAGTGATGGAACAGGAAATCCTTTCTGAGCAGTGTGATTTCAGAGCTAGCATTCTTGAACCGCAACCCATGCTGCCTCCAGTGGGTTGAGTTCAAGTTCCTTGAAGAAATAGACAAATGATTGTCTGAGGAGGCCTTACAAATAGCTGAGAAAAGAAGAGAAGCTAAAAGCAAAAGAGAAAAGGAACTGTAACCCCATTTGAATGCAGAGTTCCAAAGAATAACAAGGAGAGATAAGAAAGCATTCCTCAGTGATCAATGCAAAAAAATAGAAGAAAACAATAGAATAGGAAAGACTAGAGATCTCTTCAAGAAAATTAGAGATACCAGGGGAATATTTTGTGCAAAGATGAGCACAATATAGGACAGAAATGGTATGAACCTAACAGAAGCAGAAAATGTGGAGAAGAGGTGGCAAGAAACACAGAACTATCCAAAAAGATCTTCACGACCCAGATAACCACAATGGTGTGATCACTCACCTGGAGCCAGACATTCTGGAATGCAAAGTCAAGTGGGCCTCAGGAAGCATCCCTACGAACAGAGCTAGTGGAGGTGATGGAATTCCAGTTGAGCTGTTTCAAATCCTAAAAGATGACGCTGTTAAGTGCTGCACCCAAAATGCCAGGAAATTTGGAAAACTCAGCAGTGGGTGCAGGACTGGAAAAGGTCAGTTTTCATTCCAATCCCAAAGAAAGGCAATGCCAAGGAATGTTCAAACTACTGCACAATTGCACTCATCCCACACACTAGCAAAGTAATACTAAAAATTCTCCAAGTGAGGCTTCAAGAGTCTGTGAACCATGAACTTCCAGATGTTCAAGCTGGAATTAGAAAAGGCAGAGGAACTGGAGATCAAATTGCCAGCATCCGTTGGATCATGGAAAAAGCAAGAGAGTTCCAGAAAAACATCTACTTCTGCTTTAATTGACTCTGCCAAAGCCTTTGACTGTGTGGATCACAACAAACTGTGGAAAATTCTGAAAGAGATGGGAATACCAGACCACCTTACCTGCCTCCTGAGAAATCTGTGCAGGTCAGGAAGCAACAGTTAGAACCGGAAATGGAACAACAGACTGGTTCCAAATCGGGAAAGGAGTACATCAAGGCTGTTTATTGTCACCTGCTTATTTAACTTATATGCAAAGTACATCATGAGGAACGCTGGGCTGGATGAAGCACAAGCTGGAATCAAGATTGCCAGGAGAAATATCAATAACCTTAGATACACAGATGACACCACCCTCATGGCAGAAAGTGAAGAAAAACTAAAGAGCCTCTTGATGAAAGTGAAAAGAGGAGAGTGAAAAAGTTGGTTTAAAACTCAACATTCAGAAAACAAAGATCATGGCATACGGTCCCATCACTTCATGGCAAACAGATGGGGAAACAATGGAAACAGTGACAGACTTTATATTTTGGGGCTCCAAAATCACTGCAGATGGTCACTGCAGCCACAAAATTAAAAGACACTTGCTCTTTGGAAGAAAAGCTATGACCAACCTAGACAGCATATTAGAAAGCAGAGACACTACTTTGCTGACAAAGGTGTCTCTAGTCAAAGCTATGGTTTTTCCAATAGTCACGTATGGATGTGAGAGCTAGATCATAAAGAAAGCTGAATGCTGAAGAATGGATGCTTTTGAACTGTGGTGTTGGAAAAGACTTTTGAGAGTCCCTTGGACTGCAAGGAAATCCAACTGATCTAAAGAAGATCAGTCCTGGGTGTTCATTGGAAGGACTGATGCTGAAGCTGAAACTCTAATACTTTGGCCACCTCATGCAAAGAACTGACTCATTGGAAAAGACCCTGATGCTGGGAAAGATTGAAAGCAGGAGGAAAAGTGATGACAGAGAATGAGATGGTTGGATGGCATCACCAACTCGATGGACATGAGTTTGAGTAAGCTCCAGGAGTTGGTGATGGACAGGGAAGCCTGGCATGCTGCAGTCCATGGGTCACAAAGAGTCAGACACAACTGAGTGACTGAACTGAACTGATCATGTCTTGTATAATATTGCATATGTTATTGGCATTAATAAATTTCTGGTAGGTTGATTATGTGCTTTAAAAAAAAAGACAAAATTCTGTAAGTGCTCCTACAAAAATAGCATACCCTGGATTTTTTTCTTTTTGCTTTTATTTATTTATTTCTTCTTGTTGTTTCTTAAAATTTTTTAATTGAAGGATAATTGCTTTGCAGAATTTTGTATTTTTCTGTGATACATCAACAAGAATCAGCCATAGGTACACCCTTGTCCCCTCCCTCCCATCTTCCTCCCCATCACACCCTTCAGCCTGTCACAGAGCCCCTGTTTGAGTTCCCTGATTGAATCAGCAAATGCATGCCCTGGATTTTCTCCATCAGAAAATCTATTCTGTTTTATAGACATAGGAACAGAATGAACTTCACATTTTGACAGCTTTATTTTTTTAGACATTGAAGATACAATTCCATGTAATGAATAATGTAAGACCAGGAGTATTGGGATATAAGTGGAGGGTTGTGTTGTTGTAGGGAAGAAAGTGAGAGTATGGGAAAGCAAAAAGTCCTGATACCCCTAATATCACCTTTTCCACAAATGAATATTCCAGTGGAAGAACACTAAAACCGCTGGGAATTAGTTCTTGGTAGTAACTGGTTTTTAAACTCCATGTGTTTACCACATAGAAATAAGAGATTGTAGCACATTAGCCCCTTTATCTCGATGGAATTATTTGTCAGTCTTGGTAGATATCTTCATATTTGTATTATGTTAATAGCAACTTTAAAGTTATGATTATGGATGGGTGAGCAGAAGATTCAGAATTTTTAGTATTCCGTTAAGATTGGTATCACAAAGCCAGGAGTAAAATTTATGAAATTTTTATTTCTTTCCCAGAATGCTGCAGTCTTTATAAATTCCTTTTATTTTTTTATAATTATTTATAACATTTTATATCTGATATTGGTGAAGTTTCAGAGCTGTTCAGTTTCTGCTTATTCTGTTGATTTCCAGAGAGAACATTTGGAGGAAAAATTTTTATCTTGAGTACTTCCAGTGATTGTTTCTTCCAGTGATGATGGTATTTCACACTGCCCTGACACATCTCCATGTGCCGCTTGCAGATATGTGAAGTCACCGCATTAGATTCCCTGGCCAGAATCAACTATATTCCTGTCCAACTGAAGTGAAAGAGAAACTGAGACTTCCTTTCTTCTTCCCTTTTTTTTTTTTTTTTTTGGTCCACAGGAATGTCACTACAAGCAAAACAACATGCAGAAAAAGCCAAAGAAATACTCACCAGCTCCATTGTGCCTCCATACAATGACAATACAGATGTTTTCAAGTGTTCGGTTGAACTGTTCCATACCTTGGGGCAAGCCTTACTGTCCCTTCAAAAGTATCCTTTTGCCTCTAATCTTTACAGGTAGAAATACCATTCATAATGCTTGTATTTAATGTTAAAGGCCAAATCAAAAGTTGACAGGTGGCTCAGGAAGGGTGATGGGCAATATGAGAGCCAAGGATGTCCAGGAGCTGGGGCCCCAGAATGCAGCACCAGATATAAAGTTTTCTGAACACAACTCAGGTTCAAGGAGGCGTCAAAGAATTTGACAAAGGCGGAGATACTTTCAAAGGAGATGCTCCAATGTGGAAAGATTATAAAAGAAGAATGGATGGAAATTCAAGTGCGGATCAAATTGTCATTTGCACAGTAAGTTTCCAGTTTAGGACCTTCCGTATGTGTGATTGCTGGAGGTTCTTTGCCAGAAGATTCTGTCTTGAAACAGGAGGAGCATCTCCGTGACATTGCCGTGGCTTCTCCACAGCCATTTTCCAGCAGTAAAAGGGGGGAGCACAGTCGTGTCAGAGCAGCCACAACCAAGGCTTACACAAATCAAAGTGGTGCTCGTCACTAGGTGTGTGGTGTCCCCACACCCGCCCTGGCTCCTAGAGTCCTGGTGTCATCCTCTTGGTTTTCTCTTTCTTGCCTGCTCTCCCTGCCCCTCTTTCACACTCCTGTTCCTTCCCTTCCCCCAGCCCCGTTTTCCTTTCCTCCCCAACCATTCTAATCTAAACTGTTTCAGTACGTTGATTTTATGATTAGGGCCTCAAAGAGGAAAGATCTTAGAGACATCTGAATCCATGAGAATGAGAAGATTGTTCCCCATTCTCCCTAACCCCACCCTACACTCACCAAGTAAACCCCGGTGGAAGAGAGAAAATGCTTGGAGCCTGGGGAAGGAGCCTTGGGTGGGCAGCTCATCTATCCCTCTCCAAAGGCCAACCCCAAGCCAATCCTCAGAGCAGTGGCGTGACAGGATTTGCACACTGAAAGGGTGTGTTTGTGGAAAGAAGAGGGCAGAGAAAGGTCTGTTCTACAAGAAGCACAGAATCCCCAGCAGACCTACATGGCGAGCCTTAACCCAAGCTGGAAGAATTCACTAACTTAGTAATCAGACTGCTTGATTCCCAAGAGACCTCAGGGACCCAGTGGACTCATTTTTAAGAAGGAAAGGGCCCCCAAGGAGCACACCTACTGCCTCCATATGAATGGAAGCTGGGAAGGACTAACTTTGATTCATGCTTTTAAAGACATTTTTATGATCATAAGTCTACTCTTGTTAATTTATTTGGGAATGGTTTTGGATATAAATACAGAGAATTCATCAGTCCATGCAAACTTTTGGTATCCTTTTTTAAGCTGAGTTTTTTCCTTCTATCTCTGATCCTTATTCTCATTCTGTCTCGTACATATCTTAGATACCATTTTTTTTAACATTTTTTTGATGTGGCCCATTTTTAAAGTTTTTTTTTTGAAGTTTTTACAATATTGCTTTCTGTTTTATGTTTTAGTTTCTTTTATCTCAAGGCATGTGGGGTTTTAGGTCCCCTACCAGGGATCGAACCCTCACCCCCTGCTTTGGAAGGTGGCATATTAACTACTGTACCACCAGAGAAGTCCCTCATAAACACCTTTTTAAACGATGACCTATGTCTTTACATTTGTATCTCTGAATAATAAATAGTATTGTTTTCTGCATTTGTACATTTTAGGTTTATATGAATTTGCCACGTGTGTCTCACTCCCTTTCTCGCTTTTGTCCATGTGGCTTTTATCCACCTGTTGCCTGTGCGGTGCCGCAGCCCGCTCTGTTGTGCTCCATAGAGTGCATCTGCCGTCCTGTGCGTGTCCATCCTGCTAGCAGTGGTATTCAGCTCGTCCTCAGCTCCCACGGTGGTGCTGCCATGAATATCCTTGTGCAGCTCCACTTAGGAGTCTCAGGGAGACTTTTTCTGAGGCTTGCGCTCCAGGGATAGGATTACTTGGTCACAGGGTACACTCATACTTCAAGGTCACCACACTAGCCAATTGCTACACCCATCTGCACTCCCACTTGGGGGGCACACGGATTCCTGTTTTCTCACATCCCCAACAGTCCTTGGCATAGCTGATCTTTCTAACCTTTGTCACCGTGATGCATATAAAAGTGAAAAGTGAAAGTCACTCAGTCAAGTCCAACTCTTTGCAACCCCATGGACTACACAGTCCATGAAACTCTCCAGGCCGGAATACTGTAGTGGGTAGCCTTTCCCTTCTTTAGGGGATCTTTACAACCCAGAAATTAAACCCAGGTCTCCCACATTGTAGGTAGATTCTTTACCAGCACTTGCTAATTCTACTTACATATTTCTTATTAGTGAGTTTGCGCTCCTCTTCATGTATGTTTAGCCATTTGGGTTCCTCTCCTATGAACAGCCTGTTAGCGTTCTTTCTGGTTGTTCTTTTGGGACTTCATGTACTTTTTTATTGATAACTGAGATTTTCTTGTGTATTATAGATTAGTAATACTACAAACATTTTCTTTCATCTATTGCTCATTTATCAGTTTTGTCTATGATGTTCTTTATGATGTGAAACCTGAGTTTTCTAGAGTCAAATCCATTAATTTTTAACCTTATGATTTATGCTTTGGAGGTTTATTTAGAAAGTCTTTCCCACCAAAATATCAAAGATATTCTCCAAAATGTCTCTGTGAGTCTTGCTTTAACCCATCCCACATGTTTTAACATGGAGCACTGTCTCTCACATCAAGTCTTAGTAAGTTCATAACTTACTCTATAATTAGTCTTGAATCCAAGGATTATTCAAATGATGTGTGTTCTAGTTTGCAGATATATGGGTATTTTTCCAAAAATATTGTGATGTTATCAATTTGTAATTTTACTGCATTGTGGGCAGAAACGTATTTGTATAGGGTGAACTCTTTGAAATTTACTGAAGCTTCTTTGTGACCTAGTCCATAATCAATTTTTGTGAAGTTCCAAGTGTGCTACAAAGGGAAGTTGTATACTTTACTCACTGTGTTTAAGGTTCTAATAACTCCATGTTATGGTAACTTTATTAATTCTGTTACTCAAATTTGTGTATTTTTTTATCTTTTGCCAATTTGATACATTAGTTCTTAAGGTAAGTGTGCTTAAATTTTGAACAATAATTATTGATCCATCTATAGCTCCCCATGGTTCTGCCAGTCATTGTTTTATATACTCTAATATATTCTGTTGGGTGGAAGGAGAGTTAAACAGCCTATCTTCTTAACCTATTATTTTATTTGTCAGTATATATTGCTCTCCTTTGTTCCCTATCTATTTTGGCTGATATTAAAATTGATACTCCAGCTTTCTTGGTATCAATTTTCCTATATTATCTTTTTCTATCTCTTAATTTTCAGTCTTCATATTTTTTGTTTAATTATTGATATATTTGAGTTTTTAAATTTCCTTTTGCCTACCAGTTTTATGTTCCTTTCTTTCTCCTTTCTTGCCGTCTTTAGTCGAATATTTTTGTCATTCCACTTCCCTATTAACTGATGAGTTATACATTATGTTATTTTTTTCTTCTAGTGATTACCACAGAATTTTTTGCTTGTATCCCTGGTGTATTACACTCTAATATAATTAGTCAATTAAATACTTTCTAGATAATATAAGGAACTTCAGTTGAGTTCAGTCGCTCAGTCGTGTCCAACTCTTTGTGACCCCATGGACTGCATCACACCAGGCTTCCTTGTCCATCACCGACTCCCAGAGCTTGCTCAAACTCATGTCCATTGAGTTGGTGATACCATCCAACCATCTTATTCTCTGTCGTCCCTTTCTCCTCCTGCCTTCAATCTTTCCCAGCATCAGGGTCTTTTCCAATGAGTTAGCTCTGATCACATCAGCTGGCCAAAGTATTGGAGCTTCAGCTTTAGCATCAGTCCTTCCAATGAATATTCAGGACTGGTTTCCTTTAGGATTGACTGGTTGGATCTCCTTGCAGTCCAAGGCAATCTCAAGAGTATTCTCCAACACCACAGTTAAAAAGCATCAATTGTTTGGACCTCAGCTTTCTTTATAGTCCAACTCTCACATCCATACCTGACTACTGGAAGAATCATAGCTTTGACTATACAAACCTTTGTCAGTAAAGTAATATTTCTGCTTTTTAATATGCTTTCTAGGTTGGGCATAGTTTTTCTTCCAAGGAACAAGCTTCTTTTAATTTCATGGCTGCAGTCACCATCTGCAGTGATTTTGGAGCCCAAGAAAATAAAGTCTGTCACTGTTCCCATTGTTTCCCCATCTATTTGCCATGAATGGTATGGACCCATTTATGTGGGTGATGGGACCAGATGCCATGGTCTTCATTTTTTGAATGTTGAGTTTTAAGCCAGCTTCTTTACTCTTCTCTTTCACTTTCATCGAGAGGCTCTTTAGTTTCTCTTTGCTTTCTGCCATAAGGGTGGTGTCATCTGTGTATCTGAGGTTATTGATATTTCTCCTGGCAATCTTGATTCCATCTTGTGCTTCATCCAGCCAGGCATTTCCCATGATGTACTCTGCATATAAGTTAAATAAGCAGGTGACAATATACAGCCTTGACGTACTTCTTCCCCAATTTGGATCCAGTTTGTTGTTTCATGTCTAGTTCTAACTGTTGCTTCTTGATCTGCATACAGGTTTCTCAGGAGGCAGGTCAGGTGGTCTGGTAGTCCCATCTCTTTAAGAATTTTCCACAGTTTGTTGTGATCCACACAGTCAAAGGCTTTAGCGTAGTCAATGAAGGAGAAGTAAATATTTTTCTGGAATTCTCTTGCTTTTTCTATGATCCAATGGGTGTTGGCAATTTGATCTCTGGTTCCTCTGCCTTTTCTAAATCCAGCTTGAACATCTGGAAGTTCTTGGTTCACATACTGTTGAAGCCTAGCTTGGAGAATATTGAGCATTAGTTTGCTAGCGTATGAGATGAATGCAATGGTGCTGTAGTTTGAACATTCTTAAGTAAGTTCTTAAGTAAGGAACTTAAGTTAATTCTCTCTTCCCTTCTGTGTGTGCTTAGTTGCTCAGTCATATCCAACTCTTTGCAATCCCATGGACTGTTGCACACAAGGCACCACTGTCCATGGGGATTCTCCAGGCCAGAATACTGGAGTCAGTTGCCATGCCCTCCTCCAGGGGTTCTTCCCAACCTAAGGGTCGAACCCAGGTCTCCTGCATTGCAGGTGGATTCTTTACCATCTGAACCACCAGGGAAGTCCCTCTTCCCTTCTGCTTGATGCTCTGTTGGTCTGTACTTGAATCAGTGTATATTTCATACCACAGACAAGAACAAAGAAGAAGATGTTATTGGTAATGCATATAACTGAAAAAGGGCTCATAACTAGAATCTGTACAGATCTCCTATATGTCAATAAAACAAAGACAAATAACTGAATAGAAATGTGGGCAAGAGATTTTTTTTCTTTTTTTTTTTTTGCTGCACCATGCAGCTTGTGGAATCTTAGTTCCCCATCCAGATAGTGAACTACGGCAGTGAAAGTGCCTAGTCCTAACCACTGGACTGCCAGGGAACTCCCAGCAATAGACTTTTCACAAAAAAGGATACCTACATAGCTATTAAATGTATTAGATGACATTCCTCTCATTAGTCACCAGGGAAATAAAAATTAAATTCACTGGATACTACTGCATTTCCACTAACATTGCTAAAATTTTTAAAAGACCCATAACATCGAGTTGGCAAATATATAGTGCTCTCATGTGCTTTCTCATATGTGGTTGTTTAGAATATATTTGGTGTAGCTACTTTGGAAAATTTTAGCTTTATTACTAAGTTTTTTTAATTATTTTTTTAATTGAAGGATAATTGCTTTACAGTATTCTGTTGGTTTCTGCCATACATCAACAGGAATCAGCCATAGGTATACATATGTCCCTTCCCTCTTGAACCTCCCACCCCATACCCCCCTTCCCACCCCTCTAGGCTGTTACCAAGCACAGTTTGAGTTCCCTGAGTCACACAGCAAATTCCCACTGGCTATCTATTTTACATACGGTAATATATGTTTCCATGTTACTCTGTCCAGACTTAATACTCTATGACCCAGCAGTATCACTTCCAAACACACACCCAACAGAAATGCAGATATATGTCCACCAAAAGACATAACCAAGAACGTCCAGAGTTGCACTATTTGTAATAGCCGAGAATTAGGAACAATTCAGATGTTCACCAGCAGTAGAGTAGATAAGATTGTGATCTGTTCATAGAAAATGATCAGACCACTCCTATGCTTAATATGATGCGTGACTCCCACAGACATGATATTTATGAAATAAGCGAGACTGAAAATAATTCATACTGTATGATTCCATTTCCCTAACAGGAGAAAGAGAATAGTAACTGGGAGCGCTACCAGTCCAGAATTTCTTCCTGCCCAGAAGTAGGTGTTCTGTCTTATATTGTAAAACAGGAAATATACAGATATGAGGACCAAGATCTGATATTTGTTGAGACTTGACTAATGTTATTAGTAATTAATGTTAAGCACCTGCTACAAAAATTGAGTAAATTATCCTCTGACAAAATCCGCTGCCTCAATACTTTCCGAACTAGCAGTACCAAACTTTGTCAGCAGATGGCAGGCCTTGTACACATATGCGCTGAATACCTGAGGAGAATTTAGGTTAAAGTTCCAAGATGTCCTCCGAAGTTACTGTATTTAAGGGGGGTTGTTTTAAACGTCACTGCTTTTTTTTGTCCTTACTCTTCACTGTAACATATTCGTTGGAACATACATCTTTAAACTGCATGGTTTTCGTGAACTTTATTTCTCCACTGAAGTGTAACTCTTTTGTCCAAACCGATCTGCTTTAGAAAGTAACAAGGCTTTGGTTTTGGATGTTTCTACAGTTATGCTGACAACCACAAGGGCTTTTTCTTTTGCCCTGTCTTGGAAGTGGAAGACCAGGATAATTTCTTAGGCAGCTCTCGCGGGATTTGTGTTTCTCCTAAAAGGGCATCTTTCCGTGCATCCTCGTCCTCCTCCTGCCTCGCCTTTTATGGTGCCCGTCAGGCAAGGCCAATTCCTTTCTCCTTGAGCTGACAGATAAGGGCTGCGGGTGACGCACGCCCGTTGCCTCCCATCCCTGACTGTGGCCTGAAGCGTCATTCCTTCCACCTGCCCTGCTCTGTCCCCGCACTGCTTCAGTCAGTGATTATTTCTCAACTTCGGAGAGGGAATCCAAATCTTGTGTTCCTGTGTGCACAGTTGTTTTTTCAGATGGGGCCAAGATAGTCACTAGGAAAAGCAAGCAAAGTTTTTCCAGTGTTAAGTATTATTTTCTATCCTAATTACTGATAGATTCCCCAGACACAGATAATGTCTTTAAACAAGCAGGGATACATGATTTTCATGCACGTGTATACACACACACACACACACACACACACACACACACACACACCCCTTTTAAAATAATCTTTCTACATAGCATGATAGTGATGGCCTATTGAGACTGCCCCTCTGGAACACGGGGCCTGTGCCTAGATTTCTCTGCGACTGCGTGATTGGTCGCATTCGGAGTCCTCCGCAGCTTGCCCAGAGAGCACTTGGCTGGGCCTTGCTTGCTGTGCCGAGCTAGCTCTCCAGCGTGCCTGATAAGCAGATACTCCTCAGAGTATCTGCAGGACACCTCCCTGGTATCTCTAAGGAATGTGACATGGTCTATTCGACAGCATGGCCTTAGAGGCAGGTGGCCCTGGGTTCACGTCAGCATCCTTCCAGCCCTCCCAGCTGGAGGACCCCGAACAAGTCCCGCCCTCGCCTTTTCTGTTGAGATAGGACCAATCAGCCTCCCAGAGGGATTCTGTGGTGGTAAAATGGCCCCTGCATTAAAGCATCTGAGTACATCAAAAACCTAAAGAAAGTGTCTGTTTTATTGTTGTTATCTAACTGAGCTTTTGCCTTTCTGCCATTTCATCTTGGAAATGGTTTCATTTTAAAGCATGTAGTACCTACATCACAGAGTAAGATACCATACTTCAAGACTGCCCCTGGCTTGCAATATTCTTTCCTGTACTTTTTTTCTATGACTTGAGAAGGCTGTTTTGTTTTGTTTGTCTTTGCTCTTATGAAATGCCTAAGCTAAATATATATATATATATATCTCAGTATGTAGATATGTGTGTATACCTATACATATGTATATATTTTAAGCTCGGGTTTGTTTTCTTTGTCTTTCTTTCTCTAGATTTATTATAGCCACAAGATTTGGAAAGTGATTCTAACACAAGTTTTCCAAAGAGGCAAGAACGTGGGGGCGTGTTCTCCCTTAGCCAGTACTTCCTGAGATGGGGTAGGAGGTAATGGAGAAAACAGTGGCAAGTAGGACAGTGTGGCCTGTGTCTCTCTCCATTCACCTCATTAGAATGATGGAGTTCTACTTAGTTCTACATGCTTCCCTGTAAAGCATTCCCGGGGCTTTTGTTGTGAATGTTTGATGCTTCAGTAATAGCCTTTGCTTTTACTATCATCCTCACTAAATTAGTCCAGTCAATAACCTCCAAATCTAGCTTTGCTTCTTCTACTCAGCTTCTGTTATTTAGTTTGTGCCATCGCCTGGAGGTCCCCGGTGTCTTAGTCGCACTTCTGTAGGTGTGGTTCTTTAAAGAATCACTTTCTCTGCACTTAATCCTTTGGGCATAAAGGCTCTGACAAACGCTCCTGTGCTCTGAACTGCTCCTCCCTTCCCCGCTCCCAGGAAACACCTCACAGCTCTCCAGAGGAGATGTTTGTCCCGTCAGATCCTCCCATGCAGTGCTCTATATCCGGAATGCTTTATGCTTAACAAAGAAGGAAATAACTTGGTTTTTCCTGTTATTCTTCGTCATCCCATATTCTCATGACTGAAGAAGATTTTAGATTAGTTTTTAATTTGGGAAAGCAGACAACCACATGGCACAGACCACTTTTCTAAACTGGAATCTATTGCTTTACACCGCTGTGTTAGTTTCTGCTGTGCAGCCAGGTGTTTACGACATCCCCTCATTTTGGCTTTCCTTCCCATTAGATCCCCTCGGAGCACCGAGTAGAGCTCTCTGTGCTATACAGTAGTTTCTCATTCGTTGTCTGTTTTATACGTAGTAGTGCCTGGAGAATCCCAGGGACGGGGGAGCCTGGTGGGCTGCCATCTCTGGGGTCGCACAGAGTCAGCCACGACTGAAGCGACTTAGCAGCAGCAGCAGTGTATATATATATATCAGTCCCGACCTCCCAATTCATCCCACCCTCCTTTTCCCCTCACTCGGTGTCAATATGATTGTTCCCCATCTCTCTCTATTTCTGCTTTACAGATAGGTTCATATGTACCATTTCTCTGGATTGCACATATGTGCATTATGTACAATATTCCTTTTTCTCTTTCTAACACTTCACTCCATATGACAGCCTCTGGGTGCATCCATGTCTCTGTAAATGACACAACTTCATTCTGATTTATGGCTGAGTGATTCTCATTGTCTACGTGTACCACATCTTTTTCATCCATTCCTCTATTAATGGACATTTAGGTTGCTTCCATGTCCTGGATATTATAAATAATGGTGCGACAAACATTGGGGTGCATGTATCTGTTTGAATTGTTTTTATCTGGGTGTGTGCCCAGGAATGAGATTGCTAGGTCATATGGTAGTTCTATGTTTAGTTTTTCGAGGAACCTTCATAGTGTTCTCCATAGTGGTCCTATTAACTTACATTCCCATCCCTTTTCTCCACACCCTCTCCAGCATTTATTGTTTGTAGATTTTTTGATGATAGCCTTTCTGTCTGGTATAAGGTAATAACTTACTATAGTTTTGATTTGCATTTCTTTAATAATTAGTGATGCTGAGCATTTCATGTGTTTGTTAGCCATCCATATGTCTTCTATGGAAAAATGTCTATTAGTTCTTCTGCCCATCTTTTTATTGTGTTGTTTTGTGTCTTTTTGTTATTGAGCTGCATGAGTTGTTTTTATATTTTGGAGATTAATTCATTGCCAGTTGTTTCATTTGCAAATATTTTCTCCCATTCTGAGGGTTGTCTTTTTGTTTTGTTTATGGTTTCCTTTACTTAAAAAAACTTAAGTTTAATTGGGCCCCATTCGTATATTTTTGCTTTTAGTTTCATTACTCTAGAAGGTGTATCAAAAGAGATCTTGCTGTGATTTATGTCAAAAAGTATTCTATGTTTCTCTCTAAGAGTTTAATTGTCCAGCCTTACATTTAGGTCTTTAATCCATTTTGAGTTTACTTTTGTGTGATATTAGGGAATGTTCTCATTTCATTCTTTTACATGTAGCTGTCCAGTTATCCCAGCACAGCTTATTGAAGAAACTGCCTTTTCTCCATTGTATATGCTTGCCTCTTGTATCATAGATTAGGTTACCGTTGGTGCATGGGTTTCTATCTGAGCTTTCGCTCCTGTTCCATTGATCTGTGTTTCTGTTTTTGTGCCAATACCATACTGCAAATGCCTGTAGATTTGTAGTATAGTCTGAAGTCGGGGAGCCTGATTTCCTCCAGCTCCGTTTTTCTTTCTCAAGATTGTTTTTACTATTTGGGGTCTCTTGTGTTTCTATAAAATAATTGTAAAATTTTTTGTTCTAATTCTGTGAAAAATGCCATTGGTAATTTGATAGGGATTTCACTGAATCTGTGGATTCTTTGGGTAGTATAGTCATTTTCATGACGTTGATTCTTTCAATCCAAGGACATGGTATATCTCTCCTTCTGTTTGTGTCATCTTTGCTTTATTTCATCAGTATCTTATAGTTTTCTGAGTGCAGGTCATTTATCTCCTTAAGTAGGTTTATACCTATGTATTTTTTCTTTGTTGCAATGGTAAATGGGATTGTTTTCTTAAATTTTCTTTCTGACATTTTGTTGTTAGTGTATAGAAATGCAAGAGATTTCTGTGTATTTGTATCTTGGAACTCCCCTAAATTCTTTGGCTAGCTCTACTAGTTTTCTGGTGGCATATTTAGGATTTTCTGTGTATTGTATCATGTCATCTACAAACAATGACAGTTTTATTTTTCTTTTCCAGTTTGCATTACTTTTATTTCTTTTTCTTCTCCGATTGCCAAGGCTAGGACTTCTAAAACTATGTTGAATAATAGTGGTAAGAACGGGAACCCTTGTCCTGTTCCTGATCTTAGAGGAAATGCTTTCAGTTTTTCACTATTGAGAATGATGTTTATTGTGGGTTTGTCATATATGATCTTTATTATGTTGAAGTAGGTTCCCTCTATGCCCACTTTCTGGAGAGTTTTTATCATAAATGGGTGTTGAATTTTGTCAAAAGCTTTTTATGCATCTATTGAGAGTATCATATAATTTTTATTCTTCAATTTGTTAATATTATGTATCACATTGATTGATTTACATATACTGAAGAATCCTTGCACATCCCTGTGATAAATATCACTTGATCATGGTGTATGATCCTTTTACTATGTTGTTGGATTCTGTTCACTAATATTTTGTTGAGGATATTTGTATCTATGTTTATCGGTGATATTGGCCTGTAATTTTTTGTGTGTGGTATCTTAGTCTGGTTTTTGTGCCAGGGGATGGTGGGCTCATAGAATGAGCTTCAGAGTGTTCCTCCCTCTGCAATTTTTTGAAAGAGTTTAAGAAGGATGGGTGTTAGCTTTTCTCTAAATATTTGATAGAATTTCCCTGTGAAGGCATCTGTTCCTGAACTTTTGTTTGTTGAAAGATTTTTAATCATAGTTTCAATTTCATTACTTGTGATTGGTCTGTTCATATTTTCTGTTTCTTCTTGGTTCAGTATTGGAAGGTTGTACTTTTCTAACAGTTGGCCCATTTTCCAGGTTTTCCATTTATTGGCGTATGTTTACTTGTAGTAGTCTCTTGTGATCCTTTCTGTTTCTGTGGTGTCCATTGTCACTTCTTTTTTATTTCTAATTTTATTGATTTAAGTCCTCTCCCTTTTTTTTTAATGAGTCTGGGTAAAATTTTATCAAGTTCATTGATCTTCTCAAACAGCCAGCTTTTTGTTTTTTTGTTTTCTTTGTTTCTGTTTCATTTATTTCTGCTCTGATCTTTATGATTTCTTTCTTCCAACTAACTTTGGGCTTTTTCTTCTTTCTCTAGTCGCTTTAGGTATAAGATTAGATTGTTTATTAGAGATTTTTCTTGTTTCTTAAGGTGAGGTTGTATTGCTAACTTCCTTCTTAGAACTGTTTTGCTGCATCCCAGAAACTCCAGTACTTTGGCCATCTCATGCAAAGAGTTGACTCATTGGAAAAGACTCTGATGCTGGGAGGGATTGGGGGCAGGAGGAGAAGGGGACGACAGAGGATGAGATGGCTGGATGGCATCACCGACTCGATGGACGTGAGTTTGAGTGAACTCCGGGAGTTGGTGATGGATGGGGAGGCCTGACGTGCTGTGATTCATGGGGTCGCAAAGAGACGGACACAACTGAGCAACTGAACTGAACTGAATAGGTTTTTGGGTCATTGTGTTTTTGTTGTAATTTGTTTCTTTTTTTTTTTAATTTCCTCTTTGATTTCTTTAGTGATCACTTGGTTATTGAGTAGCCTGTTGTTTAGCCTTCATGTATTTGTGTTTTTCCAGTTTTTTTTCCTGTAATTGATTTCCAACTGCAGTGTCATCAAAAAAGATGCTTATTCAATTTTCTTAAATTTACTGAGGCTTGATTTGTGACCTAAGATGTGATCTATTCCAGAGAATGTTGCAGGTGTACTTGAGATGAAAGTATATTCTGCTGCTTTCAGATGGAATGTCCTATAAATATCAATTAAGCCCATCTAGTCTGATGTGTCATTTCAGACTTGTGTTTCCTTATTAATTTTCTGTCTGGATGAATTGCCCACTGGAATAAGTGGGGTGTTAAAGCCGCTCACTATTATTGTGTTACTGTTGATTTCTGCTTTTATGGCTGTTATAATTTGCCTTATGTATTGAGGTGCTCCTATTTGGGGGCAAAAATGTTTACAATTGTTATATCTCCTTTTTAAATTGATCCCTTGATTTTTGTGTAGCATCTTTCCTTGTCTCTTGTAATAGTCTTTATTTTGAAGTCTATTTTGTCTGAGTACTGCTACTCCAGCTTTCTTTTGATTTCCATTTGCTTGGAATATTTTTTTCCATCCCCTCACTTTCAGTCTGTATATGTCCCTAGGTCTGAACTGAGCCTCTTGTAGATAGCATGTATATGGGTCTTTTCATTTATTCAGCCAATTTGTTTCTTTTGGTTGTAGCATTAATCCACGTACATTTAAGCTAATTATCAATGTGTATGTTCCTATTACCATTTTGTTAATTTTGGGGGGCTTGTTTTTGTAGGTCTTCTTCTTTTCTTATGTTTCTCACCTAGAAAATTTCCTTTATCATTTGTTATAAAGCTGGTTTGTGGTGCTGAATTCTCTTAGGTTTTGCTTAAAGCTTTTGATTTCTCCGTCAAATCTTAGAGATAGTTTCTGATAGAGTAATCTTGGTTGTAGGTGTTTCCCTTTCATCACTTTAAATATATCCTGCCATTCCCTTCTGGCTTGCAGAGTTTCTGCTGAAAAATTAGCTGATAAGCTTATAGGGATTCTCTCGTATGTTACTTGTTGCTTTTTCCTTGCAGCTTTTAATATTCTTTTCTTTGTTTTAAATTTTTGCTTGATTAATATATGTCTTGGTGTATTTCTCCTTGGGTTTACCTGTCTGGGACTCTCTACACTCCTGGACTTTGGTGACTATTTCTTCTTCTTTGTTAGGGAAGTTTTCCACTATAATCTCTTCAAATATTTTCTCAGTCCCTTTTTGTTTCTCTTCTTCTAGAATGTTGGTGCTTTTAATGTTGTTCTGAAGGTCTCTAAGATGTCCTCATTTCTTTTCCTTCTTTATTCTGGTCCATAGCAGTTATTTCTGCCATTCTGTCTTCCAGCTCACTAACTGTTCTTCTGCCTCAGATATTCTGCTGTTGATTCTTTCCAGTGTATTTTTTCATTTCAGTTATCATGCCATTAATCACTGATTACTTGTTCTTTAGTTTTTATAGGTTCTTGTTAAACATTTCTTGTGTCTTCTCAATATGTGCCTCCATACTGTTTACAAGAATTTTAATCATCTTTATCATCATTGCCTTGAATTCATGTTCAGGTAGATTGTCTATTTCATCTTTATTTACTTGGTTGTGTGGTTTTTTTAACCTTGCTTCTTCTTCTGCAAAATACTTCTCTGTCATCTCATTCTGTCTGACTGACTACATTTATGGTCTCCTTTCCACAGCTTACAGAGCCATAGTTCCTCTTGCTTCTGTTGTCTATGCCCTGGTGGATGAGGTTGGTCCAGGTACTTGTGTAGTCTTCCTGGTGGGAGGGACTGGTGCCTGTGCTCTAGTGTGTGAAGCTGAGACTTTTCCCTCTGATGAACAGGGCCACATTACATGGTGTTTTGGGGTATCTGCAAGGTAAGATGACTTTAAGCAGCATGTCTGATGATGGGTAGGTCTGTGATATCATCTTGCTGGTTGCTTGGCATGAGGTGTCCAGCACTGGAGTCTGCAGGCAGTTGTGCAGAGCCAGGTCTTTGTGTCAACGTGGGTACCTCTGGGAGAACACATGCCGATTAATATTCCCTGGGCACAGGAATTCTCTGGTGGTCCAACATCCTGGACTTAACGCACTCACCCAGGCTTGAACCATGGTCAAGGAATCAAGAAGCCCACAAGCTGAACAGCATGAAAGAGAAAAAAGAAAAAAGGAAAAGAAAGCAAAGACAAGGCAAACCCAAGACAAATGGTAAAAACAAAACCAAAAAAATAGAAAAAAAAAAAAAAACAAGGAAAAAAGAAAAGAAAGAAAAAACCTTGAAAAACAAGAGAACAAGAAACTAAAAAATGCAAATATCAAGAAAGACTAAACTAACAAAAACAAAAACAGAAAGTGAACTAAAAAAAATCAAAGAAAACATAAAACAAGTGCACAAAAACAATTTTTAAAATGTATTTAAAAATAAATTTAAAATACAAATAATAAATAATAAAAAACAACTCAATAAAATGACACAAACAAAAAAGAATAATAGTAATAATAATTTTTCCTGGGGCCTCTACTGTCAGTGGACAGGGAAGCCTGGCATGCTGCAGTCCATGGGGTCACAAAGAGTCAGATACAACCAAGTGGCTGAACTGAACTACTGTCAGTGTTCTTGCTCCCACAATGAGCTATAGCCAACCCCCCCAGGAGGCCCTTCAATACCTCTGGGTAGATCTCTGGACCCACTGGTGGGCACTGTTTCAGCAGCTTAAACTCTGATCTGGCTTAACTCCTTCATGTACTTGCCCCCAAATTCACTGCTGCTAAAGCTAGTGGAGGTGATGGAATTTCAGTTGAGCTATTTCAAATCCTGAAAGATGATG
The DNA here is from genome assembly GCF_032405125.1 of Capricornis sumatraensis. Taxonomy (NCBI): domain Eukaryota; kingdom Metazoa; phylum Chordata; class Mammalia; order Artiodactyla; family Bovidae; genus Capricornis; species Capricornis sumatraensis. The sequence continues at coordinate 13,129,186 of NC_091087.1, forward strand.
CTGTGAAAGTGCTGCACTCAATATGCCAGCAAATTTGGAAAACTCAGCAGTGGCCACAGGACTGGAAAAGTCAGTTTTCATTCCAATCCCAAAGAAAGGCAATGCAAAAGAATGCTCAAACTACCACACAATTGCACTTATCTCACATGCTAGTAAAGTAATGCTCAAAATTCTCCAAGCCGGGCTTCAGCATTACATGAACTGTGAACTTCCAGGTGTTCAAGCTGGTTTTAGAAAAGGCAGAGGAACCAGAGATCAAATTGACAACATCTTCTGGATCGTGGAAAAAGCAAGAGAGTTCCAGAAAAACATCTATTTCTGCTTTATTGACTATGCCAAAGCCTTTGACTATGTGGATCACAATAAACTGTGAAAAATGCTGAAAGAGATGGGAATACCAGACCACCTGACCTGCCTCTTGAGAAATCTATATGCAGGTCAGGAAGCAACAGTTAGAACTGGACATGGAACAACAGACTGGTTCCAAATAGGAAAAGGAGTACGTCAAGGCTGTATATTGTCACCCTGCTTATTTAACTTATATGCAAAATATATCATGAGAAACACTGGGCTGGAAGAAGCACAAGCTGGAATCAAGATTGCTGGGAGAAATATCAATAACCTCAGGTATGCAGATGACACCACATTATGGCAGAAAGTGAAGAGGAGCTAAAAAGCCTCTCAATGAAAGTGAAAGAGGAGAGTGAAAAAGTTGGCTTAAAATTCAACATTCAGAAAACGAAGATCATGGCATCCGGTCCCATCACTTCATGGGAAATAGATGGGGAAACAGTGGAAACAGTGTCAGGCTTTATTTGGGGGGGCTCCAAAATCACTGCAGATGGTGACTGCAGCCATGAAATTAAAAAACGCTTGCTCCTTGGAAGGAAAATTATGACCAACCTAGATAGCATATTCAAAAGCAGAGACATTACTTTGCCAACAGATGTCCGTCTAGTCAAGTCTATGGTTTTTCCAGTAGTCCTGTATGGATTTCAGAGTTGGACTGTGAAGAAAGCTGAGTGCCAAAGAATTGATGCTTTTGAGCTGTGGTGTTGGAGAAGACTCTTGAGAGTCCCTTGGACTACAAGGAGATCCAACCAGTCCATTCTAAATGAGATCAGTCCTGGGATTTCTTTGGAAGGAATGATGCTAAAGCTGAAACTCCAATACTTTGGCCACCTCATGCAAAGAGTTGACTCATTAGAAGACTCTGATGCTGGGAGGGATTGGGGGCAGGAGGAAAAAGGGACGACAGAGGATGAGATGGCTGGATGGCATCACCGACTCGATGGACATGAGTTTGAGTGAACTCCAGAAGTTGGTGATGGACAGGGAGGCCTGGCGTGCTGTGATTCATGGGGTCGCAAAAGTTGGACACGACTGAGCGACTGAACTGAACTGAAAGCTAGACCAGTCTCAGTTGTGGGAACACTCATTGTCCATTCAGATATTCCACAGATGCAGGATTTACCAAGCAGCTCACAGGGATTGACCCACAGCTTGTACAACTACATAGAGAGATTTCCTTTCCTCTTCTTAGCTGCACCACCCCTGGGGCTCATCTTTGATTTCACCCTTACCTTGGTGTGCATGCCACCCTCAGGCCCATAGGCAAGAGGGAGCAAAATCAGGGACTAATAGAGGCACACTTACTCACTTGGGGGAGTGGGGTGCTTCCCAGGTGGTGCTAGTGGTTAAATCCACCTGCCAGTGCAGGAGATGCAAGAGACATAGGTTTGACCCCTGCTTTGGGAAGATACCCTGAAGTAGGGAATCACGCTCATTCTAGTATTCTTGCCATGAGCAGAGGAGCTTGGTGAGCAGCAGTCTTAGGGTCACAAAGAGTCATACCCAGCAGAGTGACACTGCCTGACTGTCTACTTGCTTAGGCCAGGGAGGGATATCGTGGCCAAACTGGGGTGTGTGTGAAGTGCCTGTGGTGGTAGAAACCGGCAGGCAGATACAGCAGACTGAGGCAACTGTCAGGCAGTTGCAGTAGACTGGAATCAAGAAAAAGCTATCAACCTCTCAGTCCTGAGGCTGCTGTGGGAGGTTTCCCATGTTGGGACATGGTTTTTCTGGTGGGGTCCACTGGGAGGCAGGGGCTGGGGTGTGGGTGGCTCCACCCTTGCCCATCACTCAACAATGGCACACACATAGGTTCCTAGGCAGACCATGTTTCCTTTAGTGGCATTCCCGGCTATAGAGCTCCTCACTCATTTGCACAACCAGCTGTGGTCCTCTCCCTGAAACCACTCTCCTCACCCCACACTTTAGCACTCAGACCCCACCAGCACTGGTGGGCTCCCGTCTCAGGCAAGGGCACCCAGGACTGATTCCAGAGGAGGCTTTGCCATGGGCAGCCCTCATGACCCCGAACACTTCCTGGATGGAGGAGGCCTTTGATCAAGGAGTAGGGGAGCCTGACCAGATGGGTGCCCCTATGAGTGTCCTGGAAGACAGAACCAGCTGTGGGGACGTGGGTTACAATGGCCTCCCTGCCTGTGCATGCCACTCAGGGATGCCTTGCTTCTATGGTATCATGGCCTTCTACAAACTTTCCTGGTCGTGGAGCTCTTTATTCCTGTCCCTTCAGGCTTTTCACAGCCAGTAGCTGTCTCCCCTCCGTGGGTCCACACCCTACTTTCCAGCACCTAACACCTCCACAACCCCCGAGCAGGAGACACAGCTCAGGTTGGGGTGCATGGGGCTGCAATACAGATCACACACGGAATTCTTACTTTGTCTTGCCTTCCACAGTCGATTGCAGTGTTCTCCTTTGATCCGCAAAAGTTCCTTTTCTGTCTCAGCTGATTTCCCCACCATGAGGGGATTTTCCTGAGTGCAGGAATGTCTTCTCACCTTTAGTGTCCCACTAAGAGATGCTGGTCTCTTTTCTGATTCCTCTTTTCTTTTTTTCTTTCTTTCATCCTACCTATTGCAAGAAGATTTTGTCTTGTCCTTTTGGGTGTCTAAAGTCTTCTGCTAATGTTTTGCTCTGTGAGAATTATTCCATTTGTAGATGTAATTCTTGATGTATTTGTGAAGAGAGACAAATTCCACATCCTCCTATCTTGCCATCTTGACTCCTCCTGACATTACTTTCATAGACTTTTATCTACTTTTTTTTATTATTGAATCCTCTAAAGCTTTACTGTTTTTATTTTTTGTTGAAGTATAACTGGTTTATAATATTATATTAGTTTCAGGTGTGCAACATACTGGTTCAATATTTTTATAGGCTGTACTTCGTTTTACATTATTACAAAGTACTGGCTAAATTTCCCTGTGCTGTACAATGTATCTTTGTTACTTATCAGTGTTATACTTGGTAGTTTGTACCTCTTGCTCCACTACTCCTATCTTGTCCCTCCCCTCATGCCTCCTCCACCGCCCCGGGTAACCGCTAGTTTGTTCTTTATACCTGTGAGTCTGTTCCTGTTTTGTTTTATTCATCTGATTCTTTTATTTTTTGGTTCTACATATAAGTGATAATATAAAGTATACTTGTCTTGTTCTGACTTATCTCACTAAGCATAATTATCTCTCTTATAGAATTTTATTCTTTTCACGTCTGAGTAGTATTCCATTTTGTGTGCGTATGTATCTCACATCTTCTTTATTCATTCATCTGCTGATGGACACACAGGTGGCATCTATCTATAGCTTATGTATGTATGTAATATGTCCTCAGTCATGTCTGACTCTTTGCAACCCCATGGACTGTAACCCACCAGGTTCTTCTGTCTATGGAATTTTCCAGGCAAGAATACTGGAATGGGTTGCCATTTCCTACTCTATGGGATCTTCCCAACCCAGGAATCAAACCCATGTCTCTTGTGTGTCCTGCATTGGCAGGCAAATTCTTTACCACTATGCCACCTGGGAAGCCCCTTCTATATCCTGGCTATTCTAAATAATACTGCTATGAACATTGGGGTACCTATATCTTTTCAAATTAGAGTTTTATTTTCTTCAAACAGCTTTACTATCTCAGAGAACCTTTACTATCGCAAAGAACCTTTCTACACTTAATAATGATTTTAAATAAGCACACTAACTAGCAATTCTTGACCACCTTCTGTGTCAGGCTCTTGCTAAGTGGTTTGCAGACCTCATCTCATCATTTAATCTGCAGTCCTCCCTATGAGGTGGTACCCTTCACATTCTCATTTTCAAATGAAGAAACTGAAGCTGAGAGAAGTTGAGGTCATTTCCCAGGGCTGGGGAGCAGCAGAGTAGAGACAGGTCTTAGTCCAACTCTGGTGTCCACACTCCTCACCACAGCATGGATCCCATTCACTGTGCAGAATGGAAAACTGACCATACCCTCTACAGAACACAGCCTTTCCCTTTGTATGCCAGATGGTAGTGGGAGACCCAGATGCAAACGTTTTCTCATTTGACTCTAGAAAACCCTACTTTTCCTCTTTCAAGACTGATTTTTTCATTAGATTTGCATCATCAGCCACATTCCCACAAGGCCTCTGCTTTTCACTGGTGCTCAGTATTCTTACTAATTCTCGAGCTTTTAAAAGGAAACCCTCAGGACTTTTCTGGTGGTCTAGTGCTTAAGAAGGAGAAGGCAATGGCACCCCACTCCAATATTCTTCTTGCCTGGCAAATCCCATGGACGGAGGAGGCTGGTGGGCTGCCGTCCATGGGGTCGCGAAGAGTCGGACATGACTGAACGACTTCACTTTCACTTTTCACTTTCATGCATTGGAGAAGGAAATGGCAACCCATGCCAGTGGTCTTGCCTGGAGAATCCCAGGGGAGGCGGAGCCTGGCGGGCTGCCGTCTATGGGGTCGCACAGTCGGACACGACTGAAGCAACTCAGCAGCAGCAGCAGCAGTGCTTAAGAATCCACCTTGCAATGCAGGGGATGCAGGCTTGATCCCTGGTCTGGGAACTAAGATCCCACATGCTACAGAGCAACACACACCACAGCTACTGAGGCCCACATGCAGCAACTACAGAGCCTGAATGCCACAAGAGTGGCATGAGAGAGTCTGTCCACTGCAAACACCATGTGCCTCAGCTAAGACCCGATGTAGCCAAATAAATAAATAAAGTACATTTAAATCCTCACAAGCTTTGGGGCTGCACAGAGATTTAGCCAAAAGACAAAGAAGTCACAATTTGGAAGAGAAACTGGTATTTTCATACCAGTATACTAGTATTCTCCAAGAAAAATCAGTTATGAAAGGAAAGACTGGAGGTATACAACTAGATTGTCAGCCATTCTTGTGGTTTAAAGAATATTTAACTCCTAGATGCACATACCTATTTAGATCTTTTAAAGTTACTTTCTATAATGCAGAATATAGTGTCAAATTCTGAATAACATGCTACTAAAAATGCATTTTAAATAAATAAAAGGAAACCTCCTATTGCTTTAGTAGTATCAGAGGAGATTTCACTTGTTTGTTGCAGATTAAAACAAGTCTCCATCCCTGTGGGATCTTCTGAAGGTCATCTGAAATGAGATAGTGTCTTGTCATGTGCTTTGTAGAGTTTCTACAGATATATTTTCATTCAATAAAATATGCTGTGGTTTAAACTGTGGCCCTGCCAAATTAACATACTGCCACATTGTGTTGTTCAAAATTCTATCTCTTTTCATCTGTCTCTAGTGTGTTTCCTAAAGCTGCCCAAACATGTTACGGGCCCACTAGATAATAAATCCTCAAAACATCCCTGGCAGGTAGATAGGAAAGAAAAGGAGACAATGTTGCTCTCCCACACATTACTTATGAGCAGATGGAGACAAACAAGATTACTTGAAATTGACTGATGCTCTAAATGAGTTGGAAATGGAGGTAAGACTATAATTTAGTTATTTCCTGATGTAGTACTCGCTCAATCCCTTTTTTCATTAAATATATTGTGAAGCTAAGTAATTTTATTTTCTGTTTTGTATTTTCTTTTATGTGAAGAGTGTACCCTCAATGAGCTCCAGAAGGCTCACTGTAGATTGCATTAGCTTGATAGCCTCCATTTCTGACTGGTAGTGCCAGGACCCTGGAATAGCATGCAGCAGCAACTTCAAAGGATGAAGGTGGAATGTGCCTCATTCTCTGCACACACTAAACAAGTATTTTAACCAAATATCTCAGGCATATAAAATTTTTCCATATTTTATTAAATTATTATTATTTACTTTACAATGTTGTATTGGTTTTGCCATACATCAGCATGAATCCGCCATGGGTGTACATGTGTTCCCAATCCTGAACCCACTCCCACCTCCCTCCCCATACCATCTCTCTAGGTCATCCCAGTACACCAGCCCTAAGCATCCTGTATCCTGCATCAAACCTAGACTGGCGATTCGTTTCTTATATGATATTATACATGTTTCAATGCCACTCTCCCAAATCATCCCACCCTCTCCCTCTCCCACAGAGTCCAAAAGACTGTTCTATACATCTGTGTCTCTTTTGCTGTCTCACATACAGGGTTATCGTTACCATCTTTCTAAATTCCATATATATGTGTTAGTATACTGTATTGGTATTTTTCTTTCTGGCTTACTTCACTCTGTATAATCGGCTCCAGTTTCATCCACCTCATTAGAACTGATTCAAATGTATTCTTTTTAATGGCTGAGTAATACTCCATTGTGTATATGTACCACAGCTTTCTTATCCATTCATCTACTGATGGACATCTAGGTTGCTTCCATGTCCAGGCTATTATAAACAGTGCTGCGATGAACATTGGGGTACACGTGTCTCTTTCAGTTCTGGTTTCCTCAGTGTGTGTGCCCAGAAGTGGGATTGCTGGGTCATAAGGCAGTTCTATTTCCAGGTTTTTAAGGAATCTCCACACTGTTCTCCATAGTAGCTGTACTAGTTTGCATTCCCGCCAACAGTGTAAGAGGGTTCCCTTTTCTCCACACCCTCTCCAGCATTTATTGCTTGTAGACTTTTGGATCACAGCCATTCTGACTGGTGTGAAATGGTACCTCATTGTGGTTTTGATTGGCATTTCTCTGATAATGAGTGATATTGAGCATCTTTTCATGTTTGTTAGCCATCTCTATGTCTTCTTTGGAGAAATGTCTATTTAGTTCTTTGGCCCATTTTTTGATTGGGTCATTTATTTTTCTGGAATTGAGCTGCAGGAGTTGCTTGTATATTTTTGAGATTAGTTGTTTGTCAGTTGCTTCATTTCCTGTTATTTTCTCCCATTCTGAAGGCTGTCTTTTGACCTTGCTTATAGTTTCCTTTGTTGTGCAGAAGCTTTTAATTTTAATTAGGTCCCATTTGTTTATTTTCACTTTTATTTCCAGTATTCTGAGAGGTGGGTCATAGAGGATCCTGCTGTGATTTATGTTGGACAGTTTTGCCTATGTTCTCCTCTAGGAGTTTTATAGTTTCTGGTCTTATGTTTAGATCTTTAATCTGTTTTTGTAATACACCACATTAACAAATTGAAAAATAAAAGCCATATGATTATCTCAATAGATGCAGAGAAAGCCTTTGACAAAATTCAACATCCATTTATGATAAAAACTCTCCAGAAAGCAGAAATAGAAGGAACATACCTCAACATAATAAAAGCTATATATGACAAACCCACAGCAAACATTATCCTCAATGGTGAAAAATTGAAAGCATTTCCCCTAAAGTCAGGAACAAGACAAGGGTGCCCACTTTCACCACTACTATTTAACATAGTTCTGGAAGTTTTGGCCATAGCAATCAGAGCAGAAAAAGAAATAAAAGGAATCCAAACTGGAAAAGAAGAAGTAAAACTCTCACTGTTTGCAGATGACATGATCCTATACATAGAAAACCCTAAATACTCCATCAGAAAATTACTAGAGCTAATCAATGAATATAGTAAAGTTGCAGGATATAAAATCAACACACAGAAATCCCTTGCATTCCTATACAGTAATAATGAGAAAATAGAAAAAGAAATTAAGGAAACAATTCCATTCACCATTGCAATGACAAGAATAAAATACTTAGGAACATATCTACCTAAAGAAACTAAAGACCTATATATAGAAAACTATAAAATACTGGTGAAAGAAATCAAAGAGGACACCAATAGATGGAGAAATATACCATGATCATGGATCGGAAGAATCAATATAGTGAAAATGAGTATACTACCCAAAGCAATCTGTAGATTCAATGCAATCCCTATCAAGCTACCAGCGGTATTTTTCACAGAGCTAGAACAAATAATTTCACAATTTGTATGGAAATACAAAAAACCTCGAATAGCCAAAGCAATCTTGAGAAAGAAGAATGGAACTGGAGGAATCAACCTGCCTGACTTCAGGCTCTACTACAAAGCCACAGTCATCAAGACAGTATGGTACTGGCACAAAGACAGAAATATAGATTAATGGAACAAAACAGAAAGCCCAGAGATAAATCCACACACCTATGGACACCTTATATTCGACAAAGGAGGCAAAATATACAATGGATTAAAGACAATCTCTTTAACAAGTGGTGCTGGGAAAACTGGTCAACCACTTGTAAAAGAATGAAACTAGAACACTTTCTAACACCATACACAAAAATAAACTCAAAATGGATTAAAGGCACATAAAACTAAAGATGTTGTTCTATTAATACTCAAGTGCATGCCACTAAGTTTCCAAGTAGAACACTGCAGATAAATGGAAGCCTGTTACACTTTGTTCTTAATCCTGTTTTTTCTCCCCATGTTACAGGCAATTGTGATATTTAACTTTGTGTTTTTCATTCCTCTGAATCTATATTTGTATAACCATAAAAATATACAGTATTATTTTTCTTATTTTTATACCTCATATATATGTTTACTTCTGTAGCTTGCTTTGTCCCCCCATTACTTTTCTATTTTTGAGATGTATCCACATCAATTGATATTAGTCTATTCATTTTAAACCTTCATATTATATTTACTCTGACTTTAATTTACTTATACATTCTCTGAGGGTGAATACCTAGATTGCTTCTGATTTGATCATTTTTATACATACTTCCATGGGCACATGTACAAGATTATCTCTTGAGTTGTTTGCTCAGGAGTGAAATAGCTTAACTGACAAGTATCCACATCATCACCTCTACTGAGTTTGCTTTCCACCAGTTTGTGCTCTCACCAACAGTAATTCCCATTACTCCACATCCTTGTCAACACTTGATCTTGTCAGACTTTTTGTCTTTGCCGATCATGTAATTTCTCTAATTGCATTTTCCTAATAGTGAGATTTAACATCTTCTTATACATCTGCTGGACATTTAGAATTTCTGTTCAGTGAAATGTCTACTCATTTCTTTTACTCAATATTTAAACTGAGCTATTTTCATTTTTCTTATTAACTTGTAGATATTCTTCCAATGTCTGATGACACGTCATTTGCTGCTTACATATACTGTGTGTACCCAGTGTGTAGTCTGCCTTATCACTTTCTTTATGATGAATTTTGATGCACAGGAATTTTTTTATTTTTAATGTGACCTAATTTACCAAACCTCTTTCATTATGATCTGTAACTTATTTAAGAAGTCATTACCTATCTCAAAATTATGGAGTTGGTGAAAAGAAAGTGTTAGTCACTCTTTGCAGTGTTCAACTCTTTGCAACCCCATGAATTGTAGCCCACTAGGCTCCTCTGTCCATGGAATTCTCCAGGCAAGAATACTGGAGTAGGTATTCCTTTCTCCAGATCTTCCTGATCCAGTGATCAAACTGGCATCTCCTGCATTGCAGATGGATTCTTTACCATCTGAGCCACCATGGAAGCCCTTCAGTATTCCCAAATCATGGTGTTACTTTTCCATATATTTTCTCTCAAACAGATCAAAACTTTGCTTTTTAAATTGAGGTCTCCAAGTCACTTGGAACATTTATCTACATGGTATGAGGGATCTGATTTTTTAACTTTGAATAAAATTATTATTAAATTAAGTGAGGAGGTAAATAGCTTTACGTACAGATGAAACAAGGACTCAGAGTCTGAAGAATTCTCGGGTTTGAAATGTAAGGCCAAGGATAGTTTGACAAAAATCTTTTAAACTTAGAGAGTTCAGAAATGGCAACAGGTCACCTTCATGTGTGACTGTGTCCCTTCAGGGCTGGGCCTCCTGCTAACAGCTTGTTGGATGTCACTGGATTCATGAGGTCTGTGCCATCATGCAGACATTCTTGTAACAAGAACAAAACTATTGTCAATGAAAGCCATGTGTTGGTTCCTGCTGAAATTGCCTCCTTCCAGGTCTCCTTCTCAGCAGATACTCAAATTAAATTTCCAGGCAGTGAAGTAATGGAAAGTTACCACTTGGACTTGACCATAATGTGATTTAAAAAAGAAAAATTGGTGCTTCCCTATCTAACTAGCTGCCCTGGGTGAGCACACCCAGTATTCATCTGGTAGGGTGCTGATGAAAGGAAAATCTCTGAGCCTGAAGTCAGCCAGCAGGAGGTCTGCTCTAGTTTGTTTTGGCTGCCATAACAAAGTACTGCCAGTGAAGTGACTTAACAGAAAGTTATTCTTGCTCAGTTCTGAAGGCTGGATGTCTGAGATGAACACCTGGGTGATGTTGGTTCTTTCTGGGGTCTATGAGGTGTTCCACGACTCTCTCCTAACTGGCAACATTGGTGTTCCTTGTCTGATAGATACATCACACCGGTCTCTGCCTTTGTGTTCATGTAGCATTCTCCCTGTATCTCTGTATCCAAGTTTCTCCTTTTTATAAGGATAACAGTTACAGTGGGCTTCCCTGGTGGAGCAGAAGGTAAAGAATCCACCTGCCATGCAGGAGACCCAGATTCGATCCCTGGGTCAGGAAGAACCCCTGGAGAAGGGAACAGCCACCCACTCTAGTATTCTTGCATGGAGAATTCCATGGACAGAGAAGCTTGGCGGGCTATAGTCCATGGGGTTGCAAATATTATCCAGTATGACATTTTCTTAATATAGTTAATTACATCTGCAATGATGCTATCTCCAAATAAAGTCACATTTTGAGGTACTAAGGATAAGGACTGAGGTGTATGTACTGAGGGTGAATTGGGGTTAGGGGTATACAACTCAATGCCTAATAAGTTCTTACAAGGTTTCTACCCTAACCCTTTATAAAATTTCAATAATTTCTCCAACCTTTAATTAGAGTAACAGTTTAATATTTTTGCTACTATATCAATGTGAAAATATGTTCCTTTCTTGAATATTTTCCTGAAAATTTATTCCAAACGTCTATGAAAATTAAGAACTATAGCCTCAAAGTCAATGAATCTCCAGGTTTTTCCCTCTGTCTCCCTTCCTTTCTCCTTCCACAGACAACAAGCACCCACTGTGTGTTAGACACTGCAAGTTGCTGGGGATGTCAGGATGAATGTGTTAGATTTGGCCTCAGCTTTCTCAGAGTCCTGCCCTAAAGGGATAGTGCTGAATCTCCAGGCACTTATAATTCAATATGAGAGATGTATCCAGAGCAGGGAGGTTCACAGTTCTGTGGGAGCACAGTCAGGTGTTCACAGAGGCACCTGCCCAGCCTGGGATGTCAGGGAACTGAGCCAGCACGAGGATGAGGAAGCCAGGTGCCCAGGTGCCTTAAATGGTGTCATTTAAGGAGGCACTCACACCTGGATGCCAACCCTGCTCTTTTCCAGCCCTGAGCATGAGCACCTCCTGAAATGATGTGTCCTAGATGTCTCCCTGGTCTCACACTAGTTCTGGCCCTTGCAGGGAAGGCTAACTTAAGGAGGAGACAGCCAAACTGAAACTAGGAGATGATAGAAAGATGAATGGCAGTTAGCCAGGCAGAAATGGAAGGAAGAACACTCCAGATAGAAGGACCAACAAAGGTCCACAGACAAGGTAGACATGACACAGCTCGGGGCTGAAAGAGAACCAGCATCAGGGAAGCCAAATGGGAATGTTTAGATGACTCTCATGAGTCATCTGAACTCATCAAGTTCAGGGAAACTAGGATCCCGGCAGTGTCACTGGTACGTCTCCAAATGCATCCATTATCCCCCAGACGGCCTGGTGTGATTCACTCAGCTTTGGGCTGCAGGATTGGTGTTTCTGTTCTAGCCTCATGTTGTCCCGTTGTGAATTCTGCTAATCTGGGAGTTGGGAGCCACACCGAATTCATTTTTCTTCTTTGACCTACCAGTACTTGGCTAATTTCCTTAACCACAGCTTATTGGCTTGAATCAATCAGTTGATGGGAAAAGACCCCAAGTTTATCACCTATTTCTAGATTCTTCCACATCTGGGGTCATGATATGAAATATATTAACATATTTAAACTTATTGTGTAATTGATTTACTAGAATATACCATTAAAAATATTTTTGTTGTGTTTTCTTTCTGTGAATTTACTGCTTTGCACAGACCAAGGCTTTTCCCTGGAGATCTCCAGGATGTAGAGCTCCTCAGGAGACATGCCAACAGCTCTGGAAGGTTAAAGAGAGGCCAGTAGCTCAGTGTTCATGCCTGATTTATGGCATCCCCGTGGAAATGTGCCGGGGTCCAGCCCCGGTGGATCCAGGGTAATTCGAAGTGGGGACAGAGACAGCGTCCTAGGAATTAATTGCTTAATTAAAGATATAGAGGGAGATTAGAAAGGAATAGTGTAGTAGGAAAATTAGTGGAGAAAAAGAGGCTGAATAACTTGGTTTACGTGGGATGCCAATAAAGCTTTGAGACAAGAAGCTTGCACCACCTACGTAGGCCACCAGCGCCCACTTGAATATCGGAGGGTGCCCTGCCTTGGGCTCCCTCTCACATGGAACTTAAAAGCCAGGGCAAAATTAGCAGGCTTGGTGAGCACCCACGCTCCAGATGGGAATTCAGCCAGAAAAACAGAGAACAAGAAAATAAGACACGGGGGAATCAGTCTTTCCAGAAACTGATCCAATTTCTTTATTTTCAGGTTTGCTTATATACCTTTTGTTACACATACAGACAAATGGAAATTTTAAAGTCACATGGGGGTCAGCAGTCCTGACCTTTATCAAAATCAGGTGCTTCCTATAAATGTATACAAAAAGGTCTTAGGGGTTTTACATCATCTTATAACCATGAAGCCTGCTGACATTTTATGATCCTTTCTTTCTGATAACAGTCAGTCAACCAAAAAACTTATTTTCCAGGGGTGATTTTTCTTAAACCAGGCACCACCCTTCAAAGGTACCAGATAAAGTTGCATTCCTATAGGGTGAGGGTGTAGTGGGTTACAATTAAGAAAGGAATTTACTTAGCCTAAGGTTTAACATGATTAATCTTAAAGGTTAATACTTATTTCTTCTATATGCTAATTATATTCATTATAAGGGCAGGGAATATGGAGACTTAGCAGCAAATATTGGCCCAACAAATGAAAAACCCTTCACCAATATAATTCCTAATCAACCCACTGTACTAATAATTTCTAACTTCCTAAAAGAATCTGCCTTTAGTAAGTCTAAAACATCTCATGCCTCTCACGGTTGGGAGGCTGTAAACAATCACATGTGGCCGGACGAACCTATACAGGCAGACTAGATAACCTCCAGAGGAGTTCGTAAGTTGAAACATTCTTGTCACACGTCAGGAATTTTTATTAACTGGAGCTGTAGGTTAACTCCTTCTCCGAGAGAGGTGATGGGGGAGAGCCCCCCGTAAAGTCAGAGGTGTAGGTGAGAGCATAAAACAGTAAAGTAGGCAGACTCTGGTTTTGGGGGTAGGTGCTCGGGAACAGGGGGTTTCCTGAGGCTCGATCCCGCCTTTGCGTATGCTGAAGCCTCCTTCCTCATGACCTTTGCCATGGGCAGAGTTCCTCACGCTGGCTCCTGGCAGAAATTCCCACTGTGCTGAGTGTCAGGTGCAGCTGGACCTGTTCTCCTAACCTGCCCCCCAGAAGAGATGGGTAGCATCATCCAGTGAATCAGGACCAGTTTAGAGCCAAAACCCACATATCTTTCTGACCTGCTTTAAATGAGTAAGTTAGGAGTAATATCTAGCTTGCAGATGATGTTAAGCTTAAAATATTTTCATTTTTGTTTAATGATTTTAGTAGTTATTTCTTTAAACAAAAATGACTGTTAATGGCTATTACTGAGTCTCATCTGTAATTCATTTTGCTTCCAAATGTTCACAAACTTTTCAAAAATAACAGATTTATTTAGATATAATTCACATACCATACAGTTCACCCAATTAAAGAATACAATTTGATGGTTTTTAGTATGCAACTACCACCACAAGCAATTTTACATTTTCATTCCATTAGCAGTCTTTCCCCATTCTCATGTTCCCCAACCCTTGGCAACTACTAATCTACTTTCAGTCTGTATGGATTTGCCTGTTAAGCACATTGGAACCTTATAGTATGTGGCCTTCTATGACTGGCCCCTTTCACTTAGCATAATTTTTTCAAGGTTCATCTGTGTTGTAACATATATCAGAACTTCCCTTTTATGGCCAAATAACATTTTATTGCATGAACATACCACATTTTGTTCATTCATTCTTCAATTAGTTTGTGGACATTTGGGTTATTTCTACTTTTTGCCTCTTATGAACTGTGCAGTTATGAGCATTCGTGTATAAGTCTTTATGTTAATGTATGTTTACATTTATTTTGGGTATATACCTAGTGGTGTATTGTGAGGTCATCCAGTAATTCTATTTTTAAACTTTTGAGAAACTGACACTGTTTTCTGAAGTACCTGTACAATTTTACATACCCACCAGCAGTGTGTGAGGATCCAATTTCTCCACACCCTTATCAACACTGTTACTATCTTTTTAAAAATCATTGTTGTTATACCCACCATCCTAATGGATGTAAAGTGATGTCTCATTGTAATTTTGATTTGTGTTGTCTTGATGACTAATGATGAACATCTCTTTATGTGTGCATCTTCTTCAGAGAAATGACTATTCAGATGTTTTTGCTCATTTTTAACTTGGGTTATTTATCTTTTATTACTATTGTAGGAGTTCCTTATATATTCTGGATTCAAGTCCCTCATCAGAAATATGACTTGTAAAAATTTTCCACTAACTATATTTTTCACCATCCATTTTTTTATATGTCCTAAATAATATTTTTGAAGATGGGGACTTCCCTGGTAGCTCAGACAGTAAAGAATCCACTGGCAATGTAGGAGACCCGGATTCAGTCCCTGGATCAGGAAGACCCTCTGGGGAAAGGAATGGCAACCCACTCCAGTGTTCTCACCTGAAGAATTCCATGGACAGAGGAGCCTGGCAGACTACAATCATGGGTTGCAAAGAGTCGGACATAACTGAGCAACTAACACCTTCACTTTCAAATAATTTTGAAGATGAATGGTCAATCAAACTTTATATAGCACCATTCAGTCACTAAAAGCGATATTATACCATTCATTGCCACATGTTCTAAAACATTATGATACTTTTTTAAAAAAATGCATAGAAAACCACCTGGAAGTACATTATCAAAGTGTATATCTTTAGATGTTGTGATTACATTGATATATTTTAATTTTTAATATCTCTTCTTTCAATGATGAATATATATTGCTCTTATAATAAATTATTCTCAATTTTTTTAAAACCCCAGTTGTATAAGAAAATGCCTGCCTTACTTGCAGGCACGAGTTTGACTGATTCTACCCATTATTTGGGTAGAATTTTATGCAGGTGGGAACAAGCTGAGCCCACACCTGATCCCATTTCAACATGAGAACAACCTGAAACTGTGCCTCTTGGTTCCAAAGAGATCACAGGCTGGGAGGGAAGGGGTAAAGGGTATGATTGATTATGTGTAGGCATTTCATATCAATCTGTATGCTGGCTTCAGTTTTAAAGCACTTTCAGACATTTCTTTGATTCTCACAGCAACCCTATTGGACTCCAGTGTTCAGACAATGAACCAAGTTTCAAAGCATTTTGTACTTGCCCAGGATTGTGTGTCCTAGTTAGTAAGGATGTTAAACTACTGTTTGGGTTTTCTACTTCTGTTGCAGTATTTGTAACTGATTGCCCTGCCTCTCACACTGTATTATTTTCTAGAAAATTCTGAGAGTCAGGTGTATCTGAAGGATGACATTTTGATACCTGAAAAGATACTGCTGTGTTAACTTGGAGTGCTGTGCATGCTTCGGCTAAGATGGTTGCTAGATGGCTTCACAAACCCCCAAACACTTTTCTTTTGTGTTCTATCTCAGGAAAGGAAGAATTTTTGATATCCGAATTAATGTATGCCTTGTTTCATGTGCTTTTCTATGTTTTCCTCATTTATAAGCTTGATTGCTAAGCTGTGAATATTGCTTTCTTTTAAAGTTGTTGCCTAGATGAAATCATCTTGGCATTTGTATTGGCTTTATTACTCTTCTATGACTTTTACAGGCAACTTTGGAAACAAAGGACCTCTTCTTTACTTCCTTGGCACACTCTTCATCATTTTTGAAGATAAGAAAGGAAATTGAATTTTTTTTTCCTTTGATGAAATATCTATGGCATTGTCTAAGTTCTCTAGGCTAAATTAAGTCCAAAAAATCATAAGTCATTTTAAAAGTTTGTGACTTTTTCTAGATTCTAGACAAAAAGTTGGTGTACAAACTTTTTCTGTAAAGATCCAGACAGTACATGCTTTTGCCTTTGTAGGCCATATAGTGTCTGTTGCAACTATTCAACTCTGCCACTGTAGTAGTGCAAAAGCAGCTGTAGATAATAAGTAAACAAGTGGGCCTGACTATGTCAATAAAACTTTATTTACAGAAGTAGTCAGTGAGTAGATTTGGTCTATAGACCAGTTTGCTGACTCCTGTTTTCAGTTACTTAATCTTTGTCTACCAGGAATCTAATTGTTTGGCTAAGTGATTTGTTACCAGCCATATGTTTCAAAGCCTCTTTCTATCAGCATAGATGCTAGTGGATTTTTCTCAAAAAATAAAATATGATATGTACAAAGTGGCACCACCAACTCAACGGATGTGAGTTTGAGCAAATTCCAGGAGATGGTGGAGGACAGGGAAGCCTGGCATACTGCCATCCATGGGGTCACAAAGAGTCAGACCCGACTGTACTTTGGCCATCTCATGCGAAGAGTTGACTCATTGGAAAAGACTCTGATGCTGGGAGGGATTGGGGGTAGGAGGAAAAGGGGACAACAGAGGATGAGATGGCTGGATGACATCACCAACTCAATGGATGTGAGTTTGAGTGAACTCTGGGAGATGGTGATGGACAGGGAGGCCTGGTGTGCTGCGATTCATGGGGTCACAAAGAGTCAGACACAACTGAGCGACTGAACTGAACTGAACAACTTAACAACAACAAAGCTACTTAGTATCCACTACATTCTAAGCTCATTAAGAGAGTTAGAAGGTGAGTCCAGCATTACTAGATCATCTATTAATCTCTTCCTTTCCAAGGTTAGAGTCCCTGCAAGTTACAACCTAGATGCTTCTTGGTCCAGGAACATATCCCTGACCTCCCCTGGTGTTGTCAGCCTCTTTACAATTATAGAAGGTATCCCAGTTCATAAGCTATTTAATGAATATTTATTTCACTATGATCATCTGAAACACAGATCTGAAAAGTAACTCTATCAGTCATTTTCTTTGGAATTTACTGGAGGGCAAACTAGTTGTGAAAAGTATTCAATGAGTATGTTGACCTAGGAAAAAAAAAAGGCTGCCAGTTATTTCTCCAGAAATAAAAAATTAGGTTCATAAAGGATCGGCAGAAAATTTCAATCTGGGGGTCTGAAACCATGGTGAACGATATGCAAGACTCCACCTGGCCAGGAAAGGAAAATGCTTTTATAGAAGAGGAAAGAATTTGAGAGAGCCGGAGTACACAAAAAGTCCATGACTTTTCACTGGCTAAGTTCTTACCAGGAATGCAGAGTCTTTCTTCTTCCTGTTGGGCTCCACTGTCCTCCTAGGGCAGGAAAATCCCTGATTCTGGGCTCCTGACTCTATTTAACTGAGGTTTCTGTTTATTAACTTTTTTTATAGTTGAGTCAAGAACAAAACCCATTTTTATGGTCTCTTAGTCATTTTCTCACATTTCATCTCAGTTTTTAGGTAATTATAGAAATTGTAAGTCCTATTAGTAGTAAAGATTCTGGGGTGGAGGCAACATAGGAAGGATTGATTTCTTTTATTATGAGTTTTGTACCTAAAAATTTTCCATGAAAAAAAAGTTTCTAATAATTTTCACAGGTGTTTCAGAAAAGATTTTTCTTTAATTGTTTGGTAAACACTATATAGAAATATATATTTTTTTATATGAGAGACCCTTACCCTAAGAAGCTACAAGACTATTTTCCTACTACCACCTTTAAATTAACATTTTTCTCATGTAAAATTAATATATTTTTATAGAAGAAAATTTGGGAAATTTATAAAGTATAAATAAGTAAAATAACTCACAACTCCTTAGAAATAACTATTGCTAACATTTTAGTGACATTTAGATAGCTCTTTATGCATATGTTTACATGTAGATTAGATGCAAAATTTTCACATGTGTAAGATTATGGCTAAGCTGGTAAAGAATCCACCTGCAATGCAGGAGACCTGCATTCAATCCTGGGATAGGAAGATCCCCTGGAGAAGAGAAACGCTACCCACTCCAGTGTTCTGGCCTGGAGAATTCCAAGGACTGTATAGACAATGGAGTCGCAAAGAGTCAGACACAACTGAGCGACTTTCACTTTCTTCAAGATTATATAAAGTGTTTTGTAATCTGCCTTTTTTGCTGAATAATATATAGTGGATATACTTCTATGATGATAAACACAGATCAAAATTAACTTTAATGGCTACATAGCATTCCACAATGTAGATGTACTTACTATAACCCACTTAATAATCATCTACTGAGGTATTTTACGTGCTTTATACTTTTTCACTATTACAAAGACTGCTTCAGTAAACATTCTTATATATAGTTCTTGTGCCAGAGTATTTCTCAAGATAAACTACTTAAAGTGCAATTAGCAGAAATATGTATACATATATATGTATAGTTCTGATATAGAAAAGCTTGTACCCAAATTATATTCTTTCCAACAGTTAATGAGAGTGCTTTACACCCTCATCAAACTGGGAAATTTCTATAATTTCTCAGTGGATTAGTTATCAGCATCTTAGCATGCTTTCTGATTACTGTTGTTGTTTAAATATTTTATATTTTTTAAACCAGCACCTCCACAGTGCTTACTATGTGTCAGAGACTATTCTAGATGTTCTTTTTATTAATGTCAACCACTTTAATTTAATCCTCATAGCAATGCAGTGAAGTGGGCACTGTTATTATTGTTAACTTGTTGTTCAGTCACTAAGTCATGCCCAGCTCTTTGCAACTCCATGGACTGTAGCACACCAGGCTTCTCTGTCCCTCACTGTTTTCTGGAGTTTGCTCGTACTCGTGTCCATTGAGTCGGTGATGCCATCCAACCATCTCATCCTCTGTCACCCTCTTCTCCTCCTGCCCTCAATCTTTCCCAGTGAGGGTCTTTTCCAATGAGTTGGCTATTCGCAGCCGAAGTATTGGAGCCTCAACTTCAGCAGCAGTCCTTTCAGTGAATATTCACGGTTGATTTCCTTTAGGACTGACTGGTTTGATTTCCTTGCTGTCCAAGGAACTCTCAAGAGCCTTCTCCAACACCACAGTTCAAAAGTATCAATTTTTTCCAGCTCTGAGCCTTCTTTATGGTTCAACTCTCACATCCGTACATGTCTACTGGAAAAACCATAACTTTGACTATATGGACCTTTGTTGGCAAAGTGATATCTCTGCATTTGAATACACTATCTAGGTTTGTCATAGGTTTTCTTTTAACATAGCTTTTTCTTTTCTTTTTAAGATACCTTTTGTTAACTTACAGATGAGAAACTGTCGAGTAACTTGAAGGTCCTACACCTAGCAAGTGATAGAGCCAGGATTTCAATCTTTCTGATTATCCCAATGTCTCTCCTCTTAACCACTATGCCCTGCTGCTCCTTAGAGGAAAAAAAGGCTTAGCTGCCTAGGAAATGAACCTGGGGAACAGGAGTCAGAAAGTCAAATCCATCTTTTATTTTCAATATTCCCATTTTAATTATTTAAAAAATAATCCCTTTGTTTTTTAGGGTATATCAAGGTCAGAAGAAATCAAAAGAAGCTCTGCCCCACTACCAAGAGGCTTTAGAATATACTGAGATCAGTAGAGGTGAAAAAAGTCTTGAGTGTGTACCAATACTGAGGGAATTGGCAGCTGCAGAACAAGCCCTGGGATTTCATGATGCATCCATCAACAACCTTTTACAGGTAAGCTGCAATGTCCTGGCCACCAAAGCTGTTCTGATCCACTGCTTCTCACAGATAAAAGTGGAATAGCAGCTCTGAGAATGTCTGGCTTAGTTATGTGCTCTAGATGCATACAACACCGCCTGGAGTAAAAGTTCAACAAACATCTTCACATAGGTGCCCATGTGGGCGAGCATGGGATTACCAGTCCTCTGTTACCTGTGCCTGCTCCACAAACAACCCGAGACTCCCTCAAGGTGGCTTTCTCACAGCAGGTGCATAATTTAAGTCTTGTTTCACAGACAAAGTTTCTTTATACTTTAAAGCTTATCTATGTACAGATTATGTGACCAAACGTATTAGGTTATTTTCTACCACATTCTGTGACCTTTACCTGAAGTTACTTAGAACTGTCATCTGGTAGCTGCTGTTCTACTTTATCATTAAAAGATTCCTCTGTGAGTGTGTCAGTTAGGGTTCTCCAAAACAGAACCAGTTGGATATACACATAGAGAAAGAGAAGGATTTATTTAGGGGATTGGCTCACACAGCTGTGGGGGCTAACAAGTCTGAAATCCACCGGGTAGGTGGGCCAGCTGAAAATGCAAGCAGTCTCTGTGTCATCACAGACTCCCTTTACTGGAATCTCGGCCTTTTGTTCTGTTTGAGGCCTACTCACATTGTTGAAGGAAATCTCCTTTATTGAAAGTCTTCTGATCATAAACGTTAATCACAACTACAAAGTACATTCAAAGCAACATTTAAACTATTATTTGACCCAACAACGAGGCACTAGTATTTGATCTACCAACTGGACACCGCTGCCTAGCCAAGCTGACACATAAAACTAACCATCATGTCAGTTTGATGTTTTTATATGGTATCGTCTGCTAAAAACACCTTTTAAGTTGTTTTCTGAGAATTTTTCCCTATTAAAGTTGTAAAATATAGACTAACTCATTTTTTATTTCAAATGAGATATAATGATACAGTATTGAGAGTTCTTTATTGCTATTTCTTTAAAACTTTGTATGACTATTTAGACTCCCATGCACAGTTTATTAGAGTGTGCCATTCTCTCACTTTCTCTGGATCATCTCCCTTAAATACTAATACCTATCCTATGATTTTTTAGTATTATTATCATTTTATGGATAAGTCAGTCAAGAATTAGGATGGTTGAGTGGTATGCCCAGGAGTACACAGTCAACAAATGGCATAGCCCAGATTTAAATGCACTGTTTTTTGAAAGGTAATTCTGGCTGGTATGTAGAGAGTAGACTGGGAGGGTGTGCCTGGAGAGGAGGTAGACTGAAGCACTGAAGGCTGAAGATGGAGGTGGCTTAAACCAGGATAATGTTAGTAAGGATGAAGGAGTTGGGTATGACAAAGATTTAGGAGGCAGAATTAGGAGATATAGAAAATGAAAGGATACAGGACAAAGAGGGAAGGGGAAGAGTCGAAGATGACTCCTGGGTTTCTGGTCTGGACACCTGAGAAGATGTGTGTGCCATTTACAGTGGGGGAGCAGGGGTGACTGAGGGATGATGAGATGAGCTCAGGTTTTGCTGGTGAGTCTGAGATGCCCTAAGGCATCCAAGTGGCAGCTACAGCTAGATAGTTATATAATCAGGACTAGAGTTGAGAAAATAGGTTAAAAAGTCCTCCCCTTGTACACAGTAATTGCCTTGGGAGAGAGTGAGATCACCCAGGGAGGCTTTATGGAGGGAGAAGGGGAAACGACTGGTGACAGAGTCCTGAGGAACTTTGGTATTCGTTGGTTGTGAAAAGAAGGGTAAATCGGTAAAGGAAAAAAGAAGAATTTGCCAGAAAAACAGGAAGAAAAGTAAAGGAGAAAGAGATATCTTCTTCCTTTTGATTCCTTTTGCTGTTCTGGAGGACATGGAGCTGTTGGGAGGAAAAATGAGTTAATATTTGTGAACTGTCGAGCACAGTGCCTGCTAGTGCAATATATGAGTTTCTGGAAAGTTCTCCCTCTCCTTTTCTTGTTTTTCATTTTCTTTTATTGATGACCTGGTTGAGGGAAGCCCTGGGGCCCTAATGAGGACAGAATCCAGATTGTACTGTGAGTGAGGTATGAGGAAGCAAAGGTAATAAATGCAGATGCCTGCCTCAAAAAGTACCAAGAGGCAGGGAAGACTGACCCAGGCAGGGGGCAGAGTACATGGAAAGTTCTGAAGGTAAGACAAGATTTGACACATTTTGGGGAACTGCAAGGAGTTCCTCATCCCTGGGCAATGGGTGTGGAAAGTCATGGTAAGGAATTCGAGCTTCACTCTAAGGGCAGTTACTAAGGGCAGTTAAGGGTTTTCAAGCAGGGAGAGGGACATCATCAGATTATCATCTATAAGGGTTGCTCTGCAGCACGGAGAAAGGACTGGACAGCAGAGAGATAAGCAGGGAGGTGGCTCAGGAGATGGCTGCAGCAGACCAGGTAGGGACGGTGACAGCCCGGACTCAGGGGGTGTCGTGAGAATGGAGCGACATGGACGGAGCTGATACAGATGTATGGAGAGTAAAAATGACAGGCCTGGGAGGTGCACAGATGTGGGGTGGTGAAGGAGATGGAGGGGTCCAGCTTTAGACCAACTTTCTGTCTGTGGCTGGTCGGGACATTTACTCTGCAAAAGAACACTGGTAGATTTGCAATTTTTTGTTAGTATCAATAATTCTGAATATTCTTATAAAAAACTTTTTTCTTTCTTTATTTGCTGATATAAATTACCAGAAGTTAAACTGAATATTTTATACTTCTTGATTTTTATTGACATTCTGCCAAAGGGTTGTTTTGATTTACCTGACCACCAGAAATTTGCTTTTCTTTGCTCTTAATTGAGCTACTTTTACACCAACTTTGTCAACTTTTTTAATACTATTTTACATAGCATTCAGAAAACTAAGATCATGGCGTCTGGTCTTCTTGGCAAATAGATGGGGAAACAATGGAAACAGAGAGAGACTTTCTTTATTTGGGCTCCAAAATCACTGCAGTTGGTGACTGCAGCCATGGAATTAAAAGATGCTTGCTCCTTGGAAGAAAAGCTATGACCGACCTAGACAGCATATTAAAAAGCAGAGACATTACTTTGCCAACAAAGGTCTGTCTAGTCAAAGCTATGGTTTTTCCAGTAGTCGTGTATGGATGTGAGAGCTGAACTATAAAGAAAGCTGAACACCAAAGAATTGATGCTTTTGAATTGTGGTGTTGGAGAAGACTCTTGGAAGTCCCTTGAACTGCAAGGATCCAACCAGTCATGACATCCTAAAGGAAATCAGTCCTGAATATTCATTGGGAGGACTGATGCTGTAGCTGAAATTCCAATACTTTGGCCACCAGATGCGAAGCACTGAGTCATTGGAAAAGACCCTGATGCTGGGAAAGACTGAAGGTAGGATGAGAAGGAGATGACCAAGGATGAGATGGTTGGGTGGCATCACCAACTCGATGGACATGAGTTTGAGCAAGCTTTGGGAGTTGGTGATGGACAGGGGAGCCTGGTGTGGTGCAGTCCATGGGGTCATGAAGAGTTGGACACAACTGAGTGACTGAACTCCCATTTTACAAATTTTACTAATTTAAATTTTTTCCAAGTCCATATACCCTCAATACTTCCTGACCAGACCCTCCCTCAAAGATCTGCTGAGGACAGACCTGCCGTCAAAGTCTCAGCACTGTCTTTGCTGCACCGGTTCCTAAAGGAAATCAAGATATACTCAGAGTATTCCTGCAAGGGCCATCACCCTTTATAAAATTCACTAGAATAAAAAATGGCTTCTAAGACCCAGTAGTATGCATTGCAAAGATTTAAGCTTGGCTTACACATTTCCCAAACTTTGTTTCATAGGATACTAGAATCTCATGAGAGTTCACAGGTCTATCCAGAAAAGGTGAATTCAGGAATATTAAGATCAGTATGGGCCATATTCTGTTTTGTCAGTTAGCCCAATACTGTCCTTCTTGGCAATTTTTTCCTGCTCCAATAAAAACACAGTTCATGATCAAGTACTGCACTTAGTTGTCAAGGACTCTGGTCTTCTGTAATCTAAACAGTTTCTCAGCTTGTCATTGTCTCTTAATGACAATGAAATTTTTGAAGAATACAGGCCAGTTATTTCATAGACTGTGCCTTAGTTTGGGTTTATCTGATGCTTCCTCCTGGCTAGATTCTGACAGGACAAGCCCAGCTAGAATGCTACAAAAGGACATTATATTTTCTTGGCGTATTGTATCTGGAGGCACATGAAATCCATCTGTCCTTCACTGGTGACTTTAATTTATCTGCCAGTGATGTGTGTGCTGCTTCAGTGTATAATGACTTTTCTGTTTGCAGCCAATAACCATTCTGTAAAGAGACATTTTAAGACTATGTAAATTTTTTACTCCTCTTTGAAATGTCTCTCCAAGTTTAGCATCCATTGATGAGTCTTTCACAAGCTAGTCTTTACCATGATGGTTGCAAATCAGTGATTTTTCCGTCTGTCCTTCTGTGTATATTTATCAGTTGAAGTGTCTCTCCCTCTTCTCACCAAGTTATCTATTTGTTGTGTGCATATTTGCTTTTTTCACCTAACAATACATCCTGAAAATCACTTTATAATTCATTTAAATCTCCTTTATTTGTTATATAGATGGATAATACTCTATTTTATGTACATAATATAGTTTTTTAAATAGTTTATGTTTTGGCATTTAAGTTGTTTTTGTTTAGTAGCTAAGTCATGTCTGACTCTCTGCCACCCTATGGACTGCAGCATGCCAGACTTCCCTGTCCTTCACTTTTGCTCAGACTCATGTTTATTGAGTCAGTGATGCCATCCAACCATTTCATTCTCTGCTGCTCCCTTCTCCTCCCACCTTCAATATTTCCCAGCATTGGGGTCTTTTCTAATGAGTCAGCTCTTTGCATCAGGTGGCCAAAGTACTGGAGTTTCAGCTTCAGCATCAGTCCTTCCAGTGTGAATGTTCAGGGTGGATTTCCTTTAGGATTGACTGGTTTTATCTCCCTGCTGTCCAAGGGACTCTCAACAGTCTTCTCCAGCACCACAATTTGAAAGCATCAATTCTTCAGTGCTGAGCCTTTTTAATGGTCCAATTCTCACATCCATACATGACTATTGGCATTAGATTAGGTTCCAATATTTTGTAAATAAAAATAATGTTGTAATGAATAACCTTATACATATGTATTTTTGTATTGTTGGAGGTATATCTTCAGAGTAAATTCCTAGAAAGGGGACAGCAAGGTCAAAGGGAGCATATGTTGGCAGTTTTGTAGGATATTACCAGTTGCCTTTCATTGGGCTTCTACCATTTGTATTGCCATCAGCGGTGTGTAGGAGTGCCTGTTTCCCCACAGCCCCTTTCAAAAGAATGAATGTATCATCAAGCTTTTGAATTAGTTCTCATCTGATAGTTGAGAAGTGATATCTCAGTATAGTTTTAATCCACACTTCTCTTATTTAAAATGGAATTGAGTAACTTTTCATATATTTAACGGACTTCAGTATATTTTTGTGCAATTCCTTTTTTGTGAATTATTCATATTATTTGTCCACTATTTAACAGAATTTTTATCTAGCTTGCCTTAACAGTTAAATTTTCTTTATGAATTACACTATCTATGTGTCATAATTTTTTTCACCCAATTCATCATTTGGGTTTTAATTTTTGTGCATTTCATTGAGATAATTTACATATTATAAAACTTACCCTTTCTAAGTGTACAATTTAGTGGTTTTATTGTGCTCACAAAGTTGTACAACCATTACTACTATCTAATTCCAGACATTCTTCACCACCTTAAAGGAAACCCTGTGCCCATTAGGAGTCATTCCTATTCCCTCCTCTTCCTCTGGCAACCACCATCTAATCTCTGTCTCTGTGGACTTGCCTATTGTGGACAGTTCATATAATCATATAATATGTGGCCCTTTGTCTTTGGCTTCTGTTATTTAGCATAATTTTTACAAGGTTCGTTTGTGTTTAGTTTGTATCAGTACTTCATTTCCTATTTATGACTGAATAGTACTTCTTTTGTTTATATTCATCAGTTGACTGATGTTTGGGTTGTTTCCACTTTATGGTTATTATGAATAATGTTGCTATTAACATTCATATATAAGGTTTTCAAGGACGTATATTTTCAGATCTCTTGTGTATAAGTCTAGGAGTGGAATTTTTGGATCATGTAGTAACTCAACATTTAGCTTTTTGAGGAACTGCCAAAGTATTTCCCAAAGTGACCTCAGCATTTTATATCTCCACCAGTAATGAATGAGTTTCAGTTTCTCCACATTCTTACCAACCCTTTTAATTGTCTGTTTTATTTTAAACATCCTAAAGAGTGTTAAATTGTATCTCACTGTAGTTTTGATTTGCATTTCTCTAATGACTAAAGATGTTCAGCATCTTTTTATCTCTTTACTTGGACATTTGTTTATCTTGTTTGGAGGTATGCCTATTCAAATCCTTTATCCATTTTTAATATAGTTATTTGTCTTTTTATTGTTGACTTTAAGGGTTTTTTGTATATTTTGATACTAGATACTACACCCTTAAGATATATGATTTATTAAACTTTTCTCCTATTATGTGGGTTGTCTTCTCACTGTCCTGATAGTGTCCTTTGAAATACAAAAGGTTTTAATTTTGATGACATTCAACTTATTTTTGGTATTGTTGTTTGTCCTTTTGACATCACATCTAAGAAGCCATTGCCTAATTCATGTTCATGAAGGCTTATGTCTGTTTCTTTCTGAGAATTCTATAATTTTAGCTCTTACATTGAAGTCTTTGATTCATTTTGAGTTAAGTGTTTATATGATATGAAGCAAAGGTCTAAATTTATCATTTTGTATGTGGATTCTCAGTTGTCCCAGCACCATTTATTAAAAGGACTATTCTTTCATCATTGAATTACTTGGCACCCATGTCCAAGTCAATTGACCGAGAATGTAAGGATTTATTTCTAGTCTTTCAATTCTATTCCATTGAGCTATATGTCTATTCTTATGCCCATATCACAATTTCAGTTGTTGTTTTATAGTAAGTTTATGGATATTATGAATAACACTACTATGAAGATTCAAGTACAAATTTTGTAGTAAGTTTTGAAATCTATTAAATATGACATCTCCAACTTTATTATTCTTTTTCAAGATTACTTTGGCTATTCTGGGTCCCTTATATTTTCATATGAATTTTAAAGATATTTCTTTCCAGTTTCTGGAAAGAAAAAAAAAAGAAAACAGGATTTTGATAGGATTACATTGAATCTATATTGCAGTTGTGAAGTACTGACATCTTAACAGTATTAAGCCTTTCAATCTGTAAAATCCATAAATATCTCTTATTTATTTATGTATTAATTTCTTTCAACCATGTTTTATATTACCAGTTTTGTACTTCTTTTGGTAGATTTATTCTCAAGTATTTGGTGGTTTTTTATGTTATTACAAATGGAAGTATTTTCTTAATTTCCTTTTCTTTTTGTCCATTGCCTGTGCATAGAAATACAAATGATTTTTGAGTATGTTCACTTTGCATCCTGCCACCTTTCTAAACTTGTTTATTAGCTCTAGTTTGTGTGTGTTCTGTGTTTACGTGGGTTTTTTTGCCACAAAGAAGTTTTCTTAGCACTTTCAAGTTCTCAGTCTTTCTCTTTATTCCATTTAGATGGACTCTGAGAAGAATCTCCCTTTATCCAGGATACTGAAGAGTTCCCTTCTTTTTTGGCTGTGCTGGGTTTTCGTTGCCCTGGGAGGGCTTTTCTAGTCGTGGTGCATGGGCTTCTCGTTGCAGTGTGGGTTTCCCAAGTTGCGGCCCACAGTTTTCTCTAGTTACAGAGCACAGGCTTTAGACTGCACAGGCTCAGCAGCTGCAGTTCACAAGCTTCGTTGTCCTGCAGAATGCGGGTTCTTATTCCCTGATCAGGGATTTAACCCACAGCCCCTGCATTGAATGGCAGATTCTTAACCACTGGACAACCAGGGTAGTCCCCACTTATTTTTATAATCCTTGTAAAGTTTGATAGGTGACTTTTATTGTTGTTTATTCTTGAGGTTAATAAAGATTAGTGAGTGTTGAAATAAACGCTTGCCTATGATCATTAAAAAGATAGCTTTATGAGGTCAAGATAGCATTTGGATTTGAATTGATAGATGAATAGATAACTTGTGGTACATATATACAATGGAATATTGCTCGTCCATAAAAAGGAATGAATGTGAGTCAGTTGAACTGAGGTGGATGAACCTAGAGTCTGTTATACAGAGTAAATTAAGTCAGAAAGAGAAAAACAAATGTCATATATTAATGTACTTGTATGGAATCTAGAAAAAGGTACTGATGAACCTATTGCAGGACAACAGAGATGCAGATGTAGAGAACAGACTTGTGGGCACAGCAGGCAAAGGAGACGGTGGGACAAATTGAGAGAGTAGTGCTGATATATTCATACTACCACCTGTAAAGCAGAGTCTAATGGGAAGTTGCTATATAACACAGGGAGCTGAGCCCAGTGCTCCTGATGACCTAGAGGGGTGGGGCGATGGTTGGGCTAGGAGGGAGGCTCAAGAAGGAGGTGATATATGTATACACATACACACACACACTTATGGCTGATTTGTGCTGTTGAATGGCAGAAACCAACACAACAGTGTCAAGCAATTATCTTCCAATTAAAAATAATAATGAAAAGATGGCATTGAATTTGAAATCAGAAAACCAGCTGCTGGGTTGGAGTTTGACACTTTTGTTTACCAGTTGTTTGATAATACAAGTCATTTAGTCTTTTTAAAAAAAGAAAAAAACTATGAAAGACCCTATCCACTTCACAGAAGAGCTCAAAGATTCACAATGGAAAGTCCTTTGTGAACCATTTGGCATGTTGCCAGTATGAGCTACTTTTATTTATTAATAGTAATTGTTATACATTTATCAAGACTTCCCTTTTCTTTAGCAACTTTACCTAAAATACAGAAAGGTACAGTGTGGCCACAGCTTTCCAAGGGAGCCCATGCCTAAAAGCCATTTATTAATTACACACAAAGAAAGGTGGTTTTGTTATTTCCCCTCTTATTTTTTCACTCTTCATTCCTTTGGAATGAGAGAAACACCCAGGGAGAAAGGACCTTTTATTTTCGGTAGAATGTAGAAAAGTTCCAAAGTATTTTAGAACCTAGCCCATTAAATGGAGAAGAATAAAGCCAGCCCCACAGAGCCATCACAGAGGGACTGATGAAAGGGCTGTCGTCGGCCGGCAGGTCCTCGGCAGCAGGGTTCTGTGAGGAAACCAAGCAAGCATGACTGCTTCTGAAGCTCTTCAAGGCAGAGTTTGGCATTGTTTTCCTATCCAGGAGAGAAATTACAGAATTTCTTTTATGTGAGCAAGAACATGGTTGTGGGTGTGTGCTTTCAAGGGGTATAAATTAACACCACACTAGCTTGGACAGCTTTTTCACATCTCTGACACTAAAATGGCATATCTTTCTTTTCAGTTTTCAGGGCAGCTCTGAGACTCAGTAGTCCCCAAATTTAGAGAACTTTCATTTGCAAAGTATGATGAAATAATTTATCAGTTTCTCTACCAATGACAGAAAGTCTGGGTTCAGGTTCCTGCTCTGGGTGAGTTATTGGCCTCGGTCAGGCGTTGCTGGTGGCTGATGGGTGCTCACTCGTGGCCCCTGGCAGGTGCAGACTATTTAGCAAATGGCAGCACTTCTTACTGGCTCTTGTTAATTGCGGTGTATTTGCTATAAAGTGAAATTAATTTATTAGAAATAATCAGAGTGCTATTTTTTATTTTCAAAATCTCTAACAACATTAGGCTATTTTTTAAAAAATTAGAAAAGAGGGTTGCATGCATGCTCAGTTGGGTCTGACTCTCCGTGACACCATGGACTATAGCCCTCCAGGCTCCTCTGTCCATGGGATTCTCCAGGTAAGAATACTGGAGTGGGTTGCCGTTTCCTCCTCCAGGGGATCATCCTGATTCAGTGACCAAATCCCAGTCTCTTGAGTCTCCTGCCTTGGCAAGCGGATTCTTTACTATTGCGCCACCCGGGAAGCCACAAAATTGGAAAAGTGGCAGAATGCAATTATGATTTCAGACATTATAAACCTTTTCTAAGAATGATGTAAATCTGGTGCCATACTGCTGCTTTTGAAAAAACAGCTATTTTTAATTAAAATGATAATGCTTTTTACCAAAAAAAAAAAAAAAAAGCCATACAGAAAAATACAGAGAACTGAGCTACAAACCATCTCAGCCTGCCCCATCCCAGAAGTAGCTAGTGCTGACACTTGTTGAGTGGTGAGCATTTTTCCTCTGCCTGTGTACAGATGGGTAGAGATTAAGAGACAAAGAGAGGGAGAAAAAAAGATTGATAAACTTGACAGCATAAAAATGAAAACTTATCCATGACAACATACCATAAAGTTAAGAAATAAATGTCAAGGAAGGGAAAATATAGAAAGAGTTATTATAAAATCTAGATGAAAAAGACAACTTGATAGAAATATGGACAAAAGACAGAGACATTTTACTGAAGAGGAAATACAAATGGCTGATAACCATCCAAAAATAATCCCCAGCCTCACTTGTTATTAAAGAAATGCAGCGTAACCAAGGAGATGCCAAGGAAGTTTGGTGACACTGCATGATGGCAGGGGTGGGGGAAGCAGACATACTTGTGCATTGCTGGTAGGACTAGGTATCGACACCATTTGCGGGGAAAGCAATTGACATTCCCTCTCCAGTTTTATAATACCCTGACCCTTTGACCCAGTGATTTCCCTTCCATAAACTTACTTAACAGACAGATGCACACAAGTTTGCAAAGAAACAGGGTCAGTGACAATAGTAAAAAATTAGAAATGCCCTTAAAATCCATTAGTAGGAAATTGATTATGAAGCTATAATCTGTCCATGGGATGGGATACTATAGAGCCACTAAACAGAATGAGATGGATGTCTGTTCTGACATGAAAGGTGTCCAAAGTGTATTCTTAATTTTAAAAGGTCAGATGTGAACCAGATTGTTCTTTCAGTCAATGACCAATTAAACACTACAATGTGCTGGACACAGTGTTAGGTCTGGGACTATGATGGGAGGTTCAGTTGTCAGAGGTCTTGCTCTCAAGAAGCAGCCTGGTGAGTGAGATAGACCTTAGTGAAGAATCACACAGGTGGATGTAAACGTACCGACATGAAGGCGCCACAAGGAGAGGTACCAGATGCTGCGAGAGCTCCATGGGGCAGCCTGACCTGATGTGGGATCTGATAATGAGACACCCCAAAGGATGAGGAGAGGAGCCACCATGGTTAGCGCCCCGAGTGGGGGCAGAAGAGGAAGCTGAACCAAGAGGGGGGCAGGGCCAGGCTCTGATCGTGTGTGTGTGTGTGTGTGTGTGTGTGTGTGTGTGTGTGTGTGTGTGTAAGCACATCATAATTTCTGAAAAGATACCTGGGAAACTGTTGGTAGTGAGTAAGCTATTAAAAATCAGACTGGAAATGGGGAGAAGAGAGGGTGAGGCTTATAGACACGAAGGACATTTAAATTTGTAATTGTTTATTCTTTTCTACCACTTAGGATTTTTAAAAAATTATATGCAGGTGCTACTCATATAATTTAAAAATCTAGTTAAGTTTTAAGAAGACACACACAACCAAAAGAAAAAAAACTAAGGCCCCAACATGTCTATTTTGGTGCTAACTCTTAAACAACGAGTAGGGCCTGTTCTTCCCAGCCTTTTGGGGGAGCTAAAATTGACAACTGGAGAGCTGCCACAGAGCATTTCTCTGACTATTAAAAGAAACTGGCTCAGTCTGCGGCTCTCAGAAATCAGTTTTTGAATGCCCTCTGCACCCAGTCACTCCTTGCATCTACTTTCCTGCAGGGATTCCCAGCTCCATGTCTTTTTTTAGCCAAAGCCCTCCAGTGGCCTCCACACATACCCTGTGTGGCCATGGAAGTCCTCCCTACTGGGCAGAGATGGGAGAGGAAAGGAAGTGGCACCCTTGGACTGCAACATGACCCTGTCTTGCCCAAGGATGACA
Organism: Capricornis sumatraensis; assembly: GCF_032405125.1. Classification (NCBI taxonomy): domain Eukaryota; kingdom Metazoa; phylum Chordata; class Mammalia; order Artiodactyla; family Bovidae; genus Capricornis; species Capricornis sumatraensis. The sequence goes on from NC_091087.1 coordinate 13,161,509, forward strand.
GCCCAAAGCTGAAGCAGGGGATGGCCAGCTCTGGCAGAGCAGAGAGAGAAAGCTATGCACTTTCACAGCTGGTCAGTTATAAAAGCAGCAGCAAGCTCACACTTCATGGTGACAAGTGGCTTCAGCTTCTGTTGAATTAAGGCACAAATCTGAATCAAAGCATAAATGGAGACACTTGATAGAAGGCACTGTAACGTCTGCTCCATCCACTGTCCGCTGCCTGACCCCTCCAGGTGTCCCTCTTCCATGAGTGCTCAGAATTCCGGATGCTGGCAGTTCACTCTTCTGCCAGCCAGTCTATTCAGTTCTGGGCTGAGTCTACTCTTTAGCAACTATTCTCTGACTCTTCACAGTTCTTCATTATGTTGACTTGAAAATCACCTTTCTGTGACTTCTGCCCTCTTGATGACCAGGTGTTAGATGAGCAAAACATGCAATTTGAAATCCCAGGCCTTAGTTTGAACCCCTGTTCTGTCATCAGCCAACTCTGTGACTTTCAGACAGCCGTTTATTCTCCTCAAGACTTCCTTTTCCCATCCTTAAATTAGGCAGTCAGCATCACTCTCACTAGTCATTTTGAGATTAAGTGGAGCCAGTGTACCTCGGTGTTAGTTCCCTCAGGCCCTCCCTGTCCCAGCCCCAGCTGCACTGAGAGATCCCGGCAATTACTGTTTTTCTCTCCGCGAGAGTTCTCATCTCCAGGGTAAAGAGATCCGGCTTAAGCCCACAAACGTACTTTGAGCTACTTGAGTGCTCTTCACTTTGCTGTGGGAGAGATTTCCCTCTGAGTCATGGATTCCCCTAATTATTATCAAAAGGAGAAAAGAAGAAATCTCTCTCCCTCCTCCACAGTAATTGGAGTTCCACACTCAGAATGAACCCAGTTCATTTTAAGTTGAATATTCATCTGATGGGGTCTGCCTGCATAAATAGACACATCCTTTTTACTAGTCATCAAGTTTTCTCTTCAAAAACTATCACACGTTTTCCAAATCCGCGGGGACAGGCCCAGTTAGATAAGAGTCTGCCAGCCCTGGCTCTGGCTGTGTCTATAGACAGCTGGATTGGAGCTGAGGAACCGGCAGTTTCCCCAGAAACACACAGGAGGACCGCAGTGCAACAGCTGCTCTGTACCTTGCCAGGGCTTGAGGCGGTTAGTCCATATGGGACATTAAAGATGTTTTTGTTTTTAACCCAGGCCGACATGCTAGAAGCTGAAAAGATTTAAGAATATTAAATATTCCTCCTCAGGCTCAAGATGGCAGTTGATAAACACATAACCATAAGATATCAAAAACATCAAAGGATAGGAGGAGAGGTGCAAGCCCCGGGGTGCTTAATAAAATGCGAGGAAGACAGAGCGTAGTCAAGCCGCAAATCCCCAGCAGGGCCAGTACCCGGGCGTCTGTATAAAGCCAGAGTGGCAGGCAGGACTCCGGTAACTCTGTTCACTCTAACCTTTGTCCTTACACGCTCCAGATGTATGTAACAGGGGTATCTATATTATCTTAGCAAACAAAGTGTTGCTCCAGAATTGTGAACAGTGGCTTAGTTTGGAAAGATTGGGTGATCTAATCACGAGCTCTGTCAACTTCCTCTGTGCTCGCTCCCTCAGGAGGCTTCCTGCCTGGTGTGGTACCGTGCTTATCAAACTGTGTGACCCCCACATTCATGCTCCAAGGAGGGTCTTTTGGGGGCGGCTGGATGGAAGCAACTGGGTGGGCTTGCAGACCCTCTCCACCTGCTTCAGCGAGAACAGCTCCACTCTTACCTGCCTTGTATATTACAAAACCATGGACAATTCTGTTTGGACTAAAAGGCATTCTTTTGCTTTAAAATCAGAAACTTGAAAAGCAGTGGCATCATGATATTCGAATCCTTTTAAAAGTTGCTTTTCTACTCAATGATGTGTTTTTGAAATATAACCATGTTATAACCACATAGATAGAGTTCAATCGTTGTATGAATAAACCACATAATATTCATTCCACTGCTGAGAGCTGGACTGTGAAGAAGGCTGAGCGCCGAAGAATTGATGCTTTTGAACTGTGGTGTTGGAGAAGACTCTTGAGAGTTCCTTGGACTGCAAGGAGATCAGCCCTGGGATTTCTTTGAAAGGAATGATGCTAAAGCTGAAACTCCAGTAGTTTGGCCACCTCATGCGAAGAGTTGACTCATTGGAAAAGACTCTGATGCTGGGAGGGATTGGGGGCAGGAGGAGAAGGGGACGACAGAGGATGAGATGGCTGGATGGCATCACTGACTCGATGGACGTGAATCTGAGTGAACTCCGGGAGTTGGTGATGGACAGGGAGGCCTGGCGTGCTGCGATTCATGGGGTCGCAAAGAGTCGGACACGACTGAGTGACTGAACTGAACAGAACTGATGGGTATTTAGATGGTTCCCCATTCTTCACCATCTCAAAATATTTCTTCAGTGGAGTTGAGGGCATTTTCTGTATAGGCACTGATGGGTGGTGCCCTCTAAGCTAGACCAGAAGGGAAGGGACAGTGGGTGGATAGTGAGATGTGGAGAGTGGACAGAGGATGAGAAGCCGCACAGATGTGATAAAGTCAGGGTGCCCAACAGTCCGACAGGTTATGTGAACTGTGGGATCCAGAGGCAGTGCAGATCATGGGGGACTGGGTGGCCGAGGATGGGGGAGAATGAGCCAGTCAAGCCCCAGAGGCCAAGGTGTTAGCTGGGTCATGCACTGGCTGTTGTAGTTTGCTCTGTCAGCTCCACCCTGAACCCCTCTCTGTGCCCACTAAGCACCATGTCTGTGGGCTGCCTTGCCCTCCGCCTGGGGGTCATGCAGCCTTGACCTTGGAAGAAGAGAGCACAGTGCAGGTGGGCTTCATCCCTCTACCGAAGGCCATGGCTCCCTCCCCTATAACTTATCGTTCCAGTTCCAGCAAATGCTCCCTCCCGTGCTTTCCCTCTGATGGTAAAACATCCTGTTTGGGGTCCTCTACTCTCTTCCTTAGGTTTCCTCCATGCAAAGGGTCATTTTATTGACTTCTGTCCTTTATTCATCTGTTAAACTGAACTATCCCTTTCTTGCCCAATGACTGCAGACCAGTCTTATGGAGCTTCCTGAAAATGATGATGGGAGGAAGGGTGGAGAGGAAGGTAGTGAGCCAGAACCCTGGAGAGGGGCAGTGTCTGAGTTTAGGTCAAATCAAACTACCCCACATTTTTGTTGTTCATCTGTAAGTGCACTTAAAACCAAAAGCTCTACGTAATTTTTGTGTGAATTCCTAGTGTTTGAGTAATATGTGGCATGCAAAAAGCATTTTATAATTAAGATAAATTGAATTGAATAGCACTGAATTAAATTAAGCTGAATTGTTCTGAATAAATGAGATACTAATGTGGCACATTTTAAACATCACGGGTTCCCTTCTCCACTGCCCTCGCCCCCTACTCCAGCATATGGCGTTTAAAAGCTTCATGAACATCGAATAACAAATTAGACCCGACACTGAGTTTCTGAAGTAAATAATGAATACTAGATGTTCACTTATGTTAGCATCTTATACAGGAAAACATTGAAGTTATGAAGATTTTGTGACACATTCAGACCCCTGTGAAGATTTCAGGATCCACTTTCTTGATACTGTGAACATTTTTGCTCATGGAAAACTTTGCATCCTGTCTCCAAGACAAAAAGCAACCTAGTTCTCAGAACATGTTAATTATTCATTTGAAAGGAATTTTGATAGACTCACATCTTTTGCATTGACTTGAATTATAAGACTGAGTAGAAACAGAATATGAAATCTTTTTGAATTCGAATATGAGCTTTGGTCAATCAGAGTTAAATTAAATCTCTTTTGGCATCAGAAGGTGCTCTCCTCACCCTCTGGATTACAGAGATAGTAAATGCAGGGAAAAGACAAAGTAAACATGATCTATTAATATTTGCATTGCAGGCAGGGCAAGCTTTTTCTCTTGTTCTTTTTATTTCCTGAGCACTGAACATTTGATTCCTCACTCTGTCCCTGTGGCTCCAATTTGAAAAGCATTACCAGTCAGAACTTCAGGACAACTTGAGGATAGTGACTAATTATGGTTTGCCAAAAATCACACTTTCAGTTTATTTACATCCTGTAATTTTAAAAGTCATTTTAAAACAAAAGCTATTGTTAGTATTTACAAATATGAAATTCTGATTCTTCTAACACAGCGATAAAAGTTATTACCAAGAATCCTGATTTGGAGTAGGCTCATCATAAGAAGTCTAGGTCTACTAACTCAGTAGGTTTTAACATATGGCAAATGAGATGACAGTCTAGAGTCTACCCTGATTATCATCTCAGAAATGCATTTAGCTGGTAGTCAGAGGAGCAAGTCTCTCTGGCTTTGCTGTCTCACTGCTGTCTCTGGACTAGAAGATTCTAGTGCCCTGGCTTTATGTAATCTTAAATTTAGGCTGTACCTTAATGCTCTTTCATTTGTGATATCAATTTGAATATTTTTGACAATTTGTATTATCCTCATTTTATAGATGAAAAAATTGAGGTTGCTGAGTGGGTAATTTGCCCAAGATATTTCACAGCTAATAAAGCATGGAGATGAGACTCAGGCCTTGATGCTCGGCCTTCACATTCTCTGTTTCCACCGTGTCATGAACGCGGACATCCCTCCCACCTGGTGCATGCCGCCCTGAGCACCCTGATTCCTCCAGCTTCCAGGAGCTAGGACTGATTCATGCGATTGTTTACCTGTTTGTTTGCTTAATGTCTTTTTTATTTGAAGGGATGCATTTTGTATTTTATTTGAAAGGATTTTATTACTTTATGCTCATAGTATCATGCGTGCATGTGTGCTAAGTCACTTCAGTCTTGTCTGATTCTTTGCAACCCCATGGACTGTAGCCCTCCAGGTTCCTCCATCCATGGGATTCTCCAGGCAAGAATACTGGAGTGGGCTGCCATGCCCTCCTCCAGGGGATCTTCCCGACCCAGGGATTGAACCCACGTCTCTCATGTCTCCTGCATTGGCAGGCGGGTTCTTTACCACTCGTGCTACCTGACAGCCCCATAATATCATCAAGTGGTTCTTTTCCATTAGAGAATTTTTAAATGGGCTTCATTTTCAAGGAACTGAGCTGTTTACTGTGCTTGGGCAATTCCCGTGGGCCGGTTCGCTGAGGATATAGTCAAATGGGCTTGGCAGACCAAGCATGGGGATGGGGTCAGGGTTTCAGTGGGTGAGGCTGCTGACACTGGGGGTAAGTCCCCTTCTCTGGGCTGGCCAGTGGGGAGGGGGCTGTGCTTGCCCACTTCTTCTGCAGCACTGGCACTTTTTAATTCATCTCCTTCCTTCTGGAAACCCTCCCCCTTCTTCTACCAATAATGCACTCATGGAAGGATAGACCTTTAAATGATTTACTTAGAAATAAGTCCTGGCCACAGCATCAAACCGTCTGGACTCAGTGTCCAGGGCCTAGTACATTCTCTCTCCACTGCATGATGCTTTTAAAACCCAACTCTCCCCAGAGTTGATTGTGCATCCACATAAATTATATTGTTTAGGTTGTTGGAAGTTTTCTTGGCCTTCTGCTTATCGCTGCAAGAACAGTTTGTTCCCTGCTGCTGCTGCCAAGTGTGCAAGCAAACGTGTTTCTTCTTTTCGTGACCACAGGCGCATCTCATCGTTCTGAGAGGAAGCCCCTCTCGAGAGGAGGCAGCCACATCCGCACACTCCATCGCCTGTGCCGCTGTCGCGTCTGGGAGGCCTGAGCACCATGGTGAGAGCAAGTGTGAGCCTTCCCCGGGGGCAGAGCAGCCTGCTCCCTGCCTGGCCCGTGCGCATCGAGGTCGTGGGCTCGCTGCCTCTGGCATGGATGAACAGGCAGAGGGAGCTGTGATAGTTGCTTCAGAGAGCCTTCTCGATTTGGTGCACCAGAGCCCTTTGGTTTCTAGCCTTTTTCAGCCTTCTTCTAGACTTGTACTCTCAAACACAGCAAATCCAAACGTAGCTATCAGAGCCCCAGAGAGTTCATGCTGGGCTTACAGGGAAGCCTCCTGGGCTTTCAGAGGTGATCTATTTTTAAAGATTGTTGTGGATTTACTGTGGCAACAGATCTGGCCTGTTGAAATGCCAGCCTTCAGACTCTCCCAGGGCTGAGCTTTCAATCAGCATAAACTTACACGTCTTCAGGATTCCAAAAGGAAGTTGCCACTTATGACTCATATAGTTTTTCTTAGCCCCACATAATAGGTAGAGCAGTGAGCTTGGGAGTTTTTTAATCTTCCATCCCAGGCTCTGAGCATACAGTATGCCTCTATTGACGGAGAACATGCTATCCTAATGACTTTTTCTTGTTGTTGGCCAGAATATTCAGAAGCAGAGTATGACTCATAAAGAAGACCCAAGGTGTATTCCAAGGTGTCAGATAAAAATACTTATCCATTATTGGAAAATAAGGTCCAGTGTGGCATCAAGCTGAAAGTCAACATTTGGAAGGCTTGCGGCTGAGGTTCAGGGAGCAGGCGCTGGGCTCAGATGAGAAGGCTGGTGGAGGGGGAGATGACGGGGGCACCTTGGGAGCAGACTGGTCTGCAGAGGTCTCTGGGCCAGGCAGGGGCTCCTGTCCTGGGAAGAGCTGGGGAAGGGGGTCTGTCTGTCCATCCCCCTTAATGATCCCTCATTCTGGTCTCCGGGAGCTTTGTGCACCTTTTCAGAGCCAGATGATAGGGAAAGGAGATGCCCTTTCTCATTCTAACTCCCTAGAGCACTCCACACCTCAACCGACTTCCAAACCTGCAGAAAGCCAACATTTTCTCCAACCTGTTGGTGGCTAACATTCCTTTAATAGGTAAGAGAACCTTCCATGCCACAAGTATTAATAGGATACTTAAAATGCCAACAGGATGGAAACCCCTAGATTAGCAGAAGTCCCAACCTACATGTCCATGGGGACCAGGTGAGCAATCCGAGCGAAGCGGATGGCCCTTAGAAACCAGCAGCAGCACACTTATGATTGGCAGCTGACCCTCAGCTGTAATCTGAGAGATGCAATAGGGGTGGGGGAGGGCTGTGACAAGCTGAAGAAGCGCGTCCTCCGTCCAAAGTGAGCAGCTGCTGTTCCGCCCTGGCCCATCACTGTCATGTGGAAGGCAGGCTCTTATCGGCATGTCTGCCTTTTCCAGAGAAGGCAGAAATCTGAAGTTTTATGTGAAATCAATGCATAGTTGATGGTAACTAAGTCAAACATGTTTCAGGCTCTGAAGGAGGCAAACAAGCGTGGAGGGGTAGATCCCTAACTTCTGACCTGGGAGCATGAGATGTATTTTTTTCTAAGTTTTCCAGTCTAAATATGGCGTTGATATAGCCTCCCCTGTAAATTGAGAATGCTACTAATACCTACTAGATACAGATAATTAGATTTGTGAAAATTTAATGACCTCTCTTAGCAATAATATGTATGTAGTACGTAATTGTAGTAGTAATAATATGTATGTATGTAGTTTGTAGTGTCACGGTTCTAACCGAGTTAACAAAGGTAACTTAACCACAGCTCTGTGAGGTTGATACGAGTCCCCAGGTCTCAGATGGAGAAACTGAGCCATGGAGGCTTAGGTAATTTCCCAAGAGCCACAGCCAGGGCATGGTAGACTTGAACACAGCCTCTTGACCTCCCTGCCGGCACTGCACATGCCTTTTCCCTCTTTCCCCGCTACCCCCGACTTACACCTGCCAAAGAGTGTGTGGCTCTGGGGAGGGAGAGGACGCGAGAAGAGCGAAGGTGGCCCAAGGAGGCCCACCCAGGAGCCCACACAGGTCTCAGCCCTGCTTCTCGTGTGGCTCAGACCACGTGGTGACCTGCACCAGGAAGCCAACTTGCCTGTCAGTGTCTGAGATATCGGAGGAGGGTGAGTAGGGAAGGACAAGAAGCAAACTTGCCCAGGAGCAGGGAGTTGGAGAGTCGCAGCTGGCTTTGCAGGTTAGGAAGGGGGTCGCTTCTGCCTGAGGCCTGGAGGAATGGCTGCTTGAAACACTGACCCACGGAGCCCCCAGGAGCCTGGGGGCAGCAGGAATCTCGGCAGCATCATATTAACAATGACGACAGCGGTGGTAGCAAGCGTCATCAGATGCAGGCGCTGGCGCTGTCACCAACATGCCCGTCTCATCCTAACAAGCCTTGGAGGCGGGACAAAACCTCCCATTTCACAAAGGAGGTAACCCAGACAGCTCTCCACACCGCCAGCCCCGTCCATACTCTCTCTACTCACCGCTTTACCCAAGAAGGACAAAGCCCCAATCTGTCCAGGGAGGCTCCCTTCTCAGACTCGGCTTCCACTGGTCAGAGGACACACAAAATGTCTGACAGGAAGCATTTACTTGAAAGCAAGGAGGAGGCCGGGCAGAGAAGCTGTTGGATCAGAACAGATGCTGAACAGCAGCAGCAGGACGCCCTGGAGCAGGGGCAGAGAGAAGCACAGCCCTCGCCCCCAAGGCCTCAGACCTCAAACCCGAAATAAGTGCGTCAGAAGAACCAAAGCAGAGAGACACCCAGCTCATTCCTACTGTGTTAACAGGCTTGAGCATGCTGCCAGGGGACCCTGTGTTTCCTTGATGGAGAACACAGGGGAGACTGGGGACAACGACCTGGCGGGCTGCTGCTCAGCTCGTTTGTCCTAGTCTTACCCACACGTGCCTAAGCTCGGCCTGCGCCCAGAGGGGGCGGCTGTGTTAGCACGTATGGGCTCGGCATGCCCCAATAAAGCAGGAGTGAATGGGCCCCCCTTCCATCCAGGAGCCACAGCGGCAGTGGCTAGGTGCCTCCCCACTGCCTTTCCAGGCGCCTGGTTTTCATTTCTCTGCTGTCCCCCAAAACAAGCTAATGCAGTGACGAGGAACCCACCCGGGGCTGAAGCTCTCCAGGCCTCTGCTACCTCCAGCAAGGGGAAAGGAGAGGAGAGAATTTGGAAGTGATCTTTGACAGCCAAGCGAGGGCCCGGCCTCCCCACCCAGCTCTCACCCAGGCAGGCCTCTTTAGCCTGGACTTTGGTCACTTGTGGTTCGGAAGTCCCAGTCAGATCCCCTGGCAGCAAATCCATACTTTCCACTGAGCACCGAGGATCTCAGCTCTACTCTCCTATGTGGAAACTTGTCTGTGCCAAGTACAGTTTGTTTGTTTGTTGTTAAAACAATCGTTAACGGGGGAAATTTTTCTCATTTGGGGATTCTCCACAACCTGCTTGATGAATGCCCATTGAAGGCATTGCCCTCCGATAAACAAAACGTCACGGGCCAAGGAGCCAATGTGTTTCTGGCTCCGCACTCAAACGAACCCTTTGCCCTGTGCCTGCCCACATTCCTTATGCAGACAAAACTGCCCGAGAAGTCACGGAGGATTGTCATTGCATAAGGGCGCCCAATTCAGGCTAGCGAAATGTCACTAACCTGAGCCTGGCCAGCTTCCCAGAGCAGCCATAGACAAACTTGGTATTAACAGTTCTCCCAGCCCTGCTGAGTGTCAGGGCATTGGCCTTGTGTTTATAACTCTTCTCCTAAAGCATATTAAAATGAAATGGGCTGAAGCCAAGTACATTTTAGTGTAAACCTTTGAGAGGCAGAGCCCGCTGAGCTCGGGTGGCCTTGTTTGGAAGTGGCCCCATGTGGGGCCTGGGCCTGGGAGCTCTGTCGGTTTCAGAGACTACAGGAGAGGACGGGCTATGCCCCTGCCCACCTTCGGGAGGGGGCAGGATCCCCAGTTCTCAGCTCTGTGGACAGACTCACAACGTGTCTCCCCAGCCCTCTCTCATCCTGATGTCTCCCCTCGTCTTATACAGTAGTCAGGAAATATGTGGGTATCTAAAGGTGGGCTCTGCATCTCCGTGAAGTCCCCTGGCTTTTCCCCTCCACAGTCACCCCTTTGCTCAACTCTTCCTCCTGTGGCCTGGTTCTCAGCGTTCCCTGTGCCGGGCCCTGCCCCACCTGAGGCCTGCTCCCTCATCACAGGTTACCTTCCACTGCCCATGGCCATGCTTGGCAGGCCCTGCTGCCTCCGTCTCCCACCTCCAACCCGAGGCCCCCAACCGCTGCTGGCCACCCCCCAACTCTCCCTTCCTCCTCAGTCTTCCCACTGCCCACCCCCCAAGCCCTGTGTGCTCTCAGACACCCTGCCTCAGCTCCTACCCAGGGCCCACTTCTCAGTGCAAAACACCCAGCCTGTCTGAGCCTGGCACCCGAGCGCCCCAAGCAGGCATCAGTGTCCAGCCTGCTCTGTGCCCCACAGGCTGGGTGGGGAAGGGAAGGGGCAGAAAGAGCAGTGGGTGAGGCCAGAGAAGAAAAGGGGCTAGTAGGACCCCCTCTCAGAAACCTCTGGAAAGCACCCTAGAGCACAGCCCGTCTAGAGGACCAGGGCCTAGACAGAGGCCAGGCGCTGCCCACCTGAGACACTCCAGGCCAGACAGGGCGTGGCTTCGTGGGTGCTCTGTCCTCAGGGCTCCAGGGAGCCCGGGAGCCCAAAAGTGGGGCAAGTGCAGGCTGCAGGGGTGGCAGCTCTTGAGGCCAGCAGAGAGGTAGAAGGGGTGGCCTTTTGCACCCTGAGTCTGTGCTGTTGTTCTCTCTTCACCGAGGTACAACCTGTGGCAGAACTGAAACCTCATCGAGCTTTGCTTGCAAACTGCATTTCATCTGTGTGCCTGAGAACAAAGCCCGCAGCTTTATCGCTCTCCTCGGGAGGATGAAACACTCTGATAACCACTTCTATGAGCCGCTAGTGTTTCACTTAGTGCTAGCTAATAAGTTATGTCCGCAACTTCTTAGGAAAGCTTAAGTTACTAATACTCTGACTTGACTTTGAAACATATTATTAGGGAAGCTTATGGAAATCACATATGCTTTACCAAGACAAGCCACTTGAGCAACAAGCCTGAGGCTGCTGGACCCCTGGGTGGCCCCAAGCAGTGCTGGAGGAGGACGGTCCTGGCCCGCTTCTGATGGTGAGGACTTCGAGGCCGGCATCCCTGTGGTGACTGAGCCCTGCCAGGACCTGTGAGCCCCAGGTGCTGTGAGACCAGCCTGCCTCCACCTTGGTCACCTCACTCTGCTGAGGCAAGCCCGCCCCCAAGAAGGCCGAGGACTTCCTGGAGCCACGCAGCTCAGCGCCAGCAGGTCTGAGGCATCTCCCAGATGCCGGGGACGATGTTCCTCTCGAAGGTGATCTTTCGGTGTGGAGAAAGCCTGTCTTGGGCTTCGTCTGTCCTCAGAAAACCCCGTGCCCCCCACCCCAAGGCTACTGGGTAGTCTCAGCGCAGCTGCCTGCACAGGGCCCCCGGCAGCTCCCAGCAGGGTCTAAATGGGTTCAATCTGTTTGTCTGCTGGGTGTTGGTGCTCCTCTGGGCTAACACCAGGCTAAGATTTGAGACTTTCCATTTTCAAACTCCCTGGGGTCCTTAAAGTTTTTGCAGTTGGTGCAGAGTACAATTTCCCAAGACTATTACAAAGGATAATTGTCACATTGTACACCCAGGCCTCTCTCGTCATGAAAGCTGTCCTCACTATTCCAAATCTTGCATTTGGACAGCCTCAAGAAAATGAGCCCACGGCTACCAAAATTTATTTTAATTAAAAACCTCCTGACCTCTAGGGTGCCAAATCATAACCCCACTTTCCTCTTGCTCTTTGAATGGAGCCCTGGTTTTTTATGCCTCTGTATGAACACGCAGATGGAACAGTCTGAAGGGCCTCTGGGAGACGCTAAGCCAGCCTGCCCACTGGGCCACACTTGCCTTCACCCTAACTTGCAGACAGCCCCAGCGTTCTGCGGGAGGGAAAAAGGGAAAAGTTCGTGGCCTTGGAACACCTGTGCCACTGGGGCTCAGATTTATAAAGCTAAGTCATGGCCCTGTGCTTTAGAAAGTGACCTCATCCCTTGCTGGGGCCACCTAGCATCAGGTTGCCGAGGATTCTCGAAGAGGTTTTTAAGCTTAGCAACGGCCACATGTATGAACGCTGAAACTGCTAGCTCCTTGTTAACCCACACCCAGCATCAGGCACAAGGCCTGTGCCAGGAAGTGGCATCCCTCTGGCAACTCCACTGTCACTTGGGCCAGAAGGACCTCCAAGGGGATGCCCGCTCCTGGGAGAACCAGCTCTTCCTCTCAGGGAGTCAGTCCTTAGGGGTAGTAGGGCAAATTTTCTCTCTCCTCAGTGACTAATCATGGGGTTCATGGTTTAGAATGCTAATTTGGGGGATGGGGGAAAATAAGTCAGGGTTTTGCAGTAAAGGAGCTCTCCTATATCCCAGGTAAAAATAAAAATAGTGTCAAATTCACAGACAGGGAAGGTCCCCACAGTGTGTGCCCTGGACTTTCCACTGTTCCCGAGTCCTAGGCTATTCTCACATGCAGCATCCTGACGGGATGCCTGACTTGTGGTCAGCTTGTACGTGACAACAGGCGCGGAGAACCCTCTCCCTGGCGCTGCCTCTGCTGACTAGAGACTCCCAGGAGCAGAATTAGGAGAAACATGGGCCTGTCGAGGAGCCGAGGACTCGGAAACGGGGGAAGAGAAGCAGCGATTTCAGGAGCTGGCCCCAGAGGGCACATTCCCAGGCAGGGACACTGACGCCTCACCGCAAAGCCCAGCTTGCTTCCACCTCAGTAGCTATTGTGGCCTCGGTTTGAGTAATAAATTCCTTCCTTCCCCTCAACCCCTTCCTTCCTCCCTAGCTTCCAGTCCCTCTTCCAGAGATCCAAAGGTGCTGACAAGCGTCCTCTTTGGAAAATGTGACCGGGCCTCCCTGAGTTAGAGCTTGTGAGCTGTTTATGCACCAGTATGACTTAGGCCAGTCGGCTTCCTTTCTCCCAGAGCCCTGTGAGGTCAGCTACACAAGGGAAGGGACAAGCAGCACTCAGATCTGGGGACCAGCCCAGACGGGGTGGTTTTGTGGGAGGAGATGGGTCAGCATGTGACTGCCAGGGAAAGGGGCACTAAGAGCTGGGAGGCCTTTATGAGGGGCTGGAAAGCAAGAGGGCACAGCTGTGTCCACCTGTGTCTGGAAGACCAGCTCCTTACCCGGGAAGGGAGGGGAACACTTCCCATCCCTTTTGACCTCTTCCTTTTTCTGAGCCTGGCACCACTTCTGGAAAAGCCTGGGTCAGAAACTCAGTTCTTACCCATCTGGTCCTGCCTCCTGCCCATGCCCTTTACATGTGCTCGTCTTTCCCCTCCGGGGAAAAGGCTGAGACTCAGGGAAACCTCTCCTCTTCAAGAATGGCTCAGTTACAGTCTCTGGTTACTTTCCAGTTAAACAGAAACTAAAGTATCAACAGTGCTCCATTCTTGAGCAGACGTGTTAATTTTTAGACGTGGCACATACATCTCCGTAACGCTCTTAGAGTCAACAGTATAAATACCACACCATCTCCACATTTGCTGTCGTCAGATCATCAAAGCGACCAAAACGGATACTTAGTTCGAACACTTAGTTTGTAATATATTCTCCCATGAGCCAACAAAGACTAAAGTGATGTAACATTTTTCATATACAGTAGTAAAATTTTCTTCTACCAAGAAAAAAGTTTGAGAACTACTTTAGAAATCCATCTGCTGGTTTGGCAGTGGACAGACCCCCAGTAAAAGAGTGGAGCAGGGACCCCAGCTCATTAGACTTCTGTCTAGTTTCAAAGCCTGGGGCCAGCTGACTTCCCTGAAAGGCAGCACCCCCACCCCCCAGCTGCATAGATCTTCAGCAGAGAAAATCTTGCAGATAAATGAAGCTTACTTGTTTTCAGACCTAAGTGTTCTTTAGGTTGCCTGGATTCTATAGACACATCTCCCAGGTGTTTACTTCTCTCCTTTCCACAACAGATCACTTGGGATGTACTTGAGTCATTTCCAGAAGCCTACACTTCTCATTGTGAATTTCAGAGCTGTTGTCAAGTCCTCAAGGTGTATGGAGCCGTTTATGTGCGTGCTTCAGGCCATCGGGCCACTCTGCCTGTTTTCACAGCAGTGTTCTGTACTCTCCGCCTTCATCTCTGCTCCCAGTGCCCCCGCTGGTTAGCCCAAAGCCACAAACTGTCCCTGAAACTAAAATTTTCAACATTTCTTGAGCGTTGGCTAGGTGTCAGGCACGTCATCAGTTATTTATGTGCATTAACCCATTTACTCCGCCACCCTGTAACAGAGGTGCTCGCACGAAGGTCCCTCTTTGAGGTGAGAAACCTGAGGCCAAGTCTGGGAGGCACGCAGCCGGATGGCAGCGGAGCTGGGCCTGAGGGCAGGCAGCATCTGGCCTCTGGGGCCTTTCCTCCCTTCCACCTGCTTCTCCACCTCCCGGAACAAGCACATCCTGCACAGGCTAGCCCATCCGTCCGCCTCTGTCAGTTCTGGAGCAGTGTGTTTGCGGATTCCTCTTTGGAAGTACTGTCGTTCACATCAGAATACGAGAAAAATTAATCCACAGGCCCACTCTCTGGAAAAGTATTAAAATAGACAATACACTGTCCTGTCTAAGGGCTTCCCTGGTGGCTCAGATGGTAAAGCGTCTGCCTGCAGTGCGGGAGACCTGGGTTTGATTCCTGGGTTTGGAAGATCCCTTGGAGAAGGGAAAGGCTACCCACTCCAGTACTCTTGCCTGGAAAATCCCATGGACAGAGGAGCCTGGTAGGCTACAGTCCATGGGGCCTTGAAGAGTCAGACATGACTGAGTGACTTCACTTTCTTTTTTTCTTCTTTCTTGTCCTGTCTAATCAAGAAAATGGGGAGAAAGCACAAAAACAAAATTAGAGGTGATAAAGGGCAAATTTCCAAATACAGAGCAAGTCTGAAGAGGTTAGAGATAACATTTTACCTTTTTGCTGATATGTGTTTGTGCTGCACAGTTCATACTAGATTTCCAAATGGAAATGTCAAGTAGACCTTGTATGTATGGGTCATAATCTGCCTCAACTGTGTGCTTGTCGTGCGTCACCATCTCCAGCAGGCACTTCGGTTGTGGTGGTGGTGGGGTGGGGGGGTGGTCCCATGTTCCTCAGGGACACTCACATTTTCCTCTGCTAGAGCAGGAGTCAGCAAACTTCAGCCCAGGGCCAAATCGAGCTCCGCACCCATTTTTCCAAACAATTTTCTTGGCACACAGCCAGGCTCCTTTATTCACGTATCATCTCAGGCTGCTTTTGCGCTACAAGTCTTTGGTCCCCAAAGTCTAAAATAGTTACCATCTGGTCCATTATAGAATAAGTTTGTGACCCCTGTGCTGGAGTCCTATAATGTTTCTACTCTCAGACTAGATTCTACTTTACAGAGTTTCTTTTTTAAATATCGTTTTCTATTGTGGTTTATCACAGGGTATTGAAAATATCCTGTGATAAACCATATCACAGTGTCATCAAAGACTGTTGAATACGTCCTGTGATAAACTCTGTGCTATGCAGCAGGACCTTGTTGCTTACCCGGTCTGTATATAATAGCTCACATCTGCTAACCCCAGGCTCCCAGTCCTCCCCTCCCCCACCCCCACCCAGGCAACCGCAGGTCTGTCCTCGACATCTGCGGCCCTGCTTCTGATTCATAGACAGGTCCTTTTGTGTCATATTTCAGATTCCACATACAAATGATAGCATATGGGATCTGTCTCTCTGACTTCACTTAGTATAGCAGTCTCTAGTTGTACCAGTGTTGCTGCAGATGGTATTATTCCATTCTTTTCATGGCCGAATAGTCTTCCATTGTATACACGAACTGTGCCTTCTCTGTCCACTCATCTGTGGATGGACATTTAGGTTGTCTCCACGTTTTGGATATTGTGAATAAAGCTGCTATGAACATGAGGGGCATGTATATTTTGAACCACAGTTTTATCCAGGTATATGCCCTGGACTGGTATTGCTGGATCATACGGTAATTCTGTTTTTAGTTTTCTAAGGAACCTGTTTCTCCATAGTGGCTGCACCGACTTACATTACCACCAAGAGTGTGAGAGGGCTCCCTTTTCTCCACACCTTTTCCAGCATTTGCTGTATTTAGACTTTTTATTGATCGCTATTCTGACTGGTATGAGGTGGTACCTCACTGTAGTTTGATTTGCATTTTTCTAATAATTAGTGATGTTGAGTATCTTTTCATTTGCCTACTAGCCATCTGTGTGTCTTCTCTGGAGAAATATTTATTAAGTTCTTCTGCCCATTTTTCTATTGGGTTGTTTTGTTGTTGTTGAGATGTATTATCTATTTGTATATTTTGGAGATTAAGGCGTTAGTTTTCTACTTCAATTTATTGGTTCAGAATTTCTAAACCAATAAAATTCCGTGGCAGTCCAGTGGTTAGGATTCCATGCTTTCACTGCCATAGGCCTGGGTTCAATTCCTGGTTGCAGAACTAAGACCCCACAAGCCATGTACTGTGGAAGTAAGGAAAGGAAACAATTGGCGGGGGGTGGGGGGGGAGAATTTCCAAATAAAGTGGATGGCACAAATTCTGCCCTCACACATATGCATGCTCCACATACAGTCTCCCAGCTTCTTTCAGATGCTTTTTCAAGCCATGGCCTCTGGAGCGACAGCCGTGAGGCTTCTCTTTGGACCAGTGCCACTGCTGGTTTTAGGAGTTCCTGGCTATACTGGTTTTCTTTTGCTGCGTAGCAAATTATGGTTGTTTAAACACCCAGTTTAAGCTTTTAATTCTGTCAATCAGAAGTCTAGCATGGTAAGAGTGGCTTCTCTGCTGAGCCAGGCTTCTCAGCTGGCTACATTCTCATCTGGAGCACAGGGTCCTTTTCTAAGCTCAACCCTGTTATTAGCAGGATTCAGTTCTTTATGCTATAGGACTGAAGTCCCTATATTCTTGCTGACTCTTGACCTCTCTCAGCTCCTATGGGCCACTTTTGGGTCCTTGTACCACACTCCCCTCCATCTCAGGATTGGAGAACCTCCTTTTCAAATCCCTCTCATGTTTTGAATCTCTCTGCCTTCCTTCTCTGCCACCAACTAAAGAAAACTCTGCTTTTAAAGCTTTGGTGGCATTAGGTTAGGCCCAAGGAGTAATCTCACTTTCTTACAGTCTACTGTGCTATATAACATTCCTTATGACAGGAGTAATATCTCAGCCTATCTATAAGTTCCACGCATAATCAATGAGGAGTTCATAATCAAGGATGAGTGTCATTGGGGTCATCCTAGGAATCTGCCTGTGACACTGAATTTTTGCAGGGAGCTTCGTTTCATCTACTTAACACACACAGGCCTCAGGCCTCAATAGCCAGCCCTGCTCAGGCTTATGAGATCCTGGGCACTTTGGAACACACTAGACCTTTTTCCTAACCCCCTCATGGACCATTCGGCTCCCCCTCCCCCTCCCTGCTCTGGCTTTCAGTTTCCTCTTCATTTTTCATATCTGAGATTTTCCATTTTTGTTTTTTGCTTTCAAGATTGGCAATATTTTAAAATATTTTTGTTACATTATAACCAATATGTTTAAGTGCTTGGAATGGTTGGCGTTTATCCTTCAGCAGTATGTCAGCCATATTTTCCAGAATTAGAGTGTTATTAAACTACATTCCAAGATTACAACATTCACTAAAGTCAGTGGATCCTTGGAGTTCTAACCCCAGTGAGGAGTAACTAGAGCTTTATGAATAATTAATGGTTAATCAACCTAAAAACTTAGTGATGTGTCAGAGCTAGGGGATAGTTTCCCTGTTAGCATTAACTCTGCTTACTGCGTCACTGGGAGGGCCAAGATGTATGAAAACCAATGAAAATAAACTGCAGTATCTTTCTGAGAACTAGACCTTGTCTAATAAAACAGTCAGATTAATGGGAAAAGACAGTTTCCTTAGCTGGGTTATCTTGTCCAGTTACTTATTATTTTCAGATAGTTCATCATCATTAAATGCATAGTTATTCTGTTTTCATTTCAAATCTGTGAGAGTTTTCAAAATTGTTGTTGTGGTGCTTTTCTTCAGATGTGGCTGAGCAGTATTTTCAGGATAGCATGGCTAATCTCAAGGATGCTGAAGGGATGGAGAGAGCCAAGTTTCTTTCAATTCAAGATGATTACTGCCATTTCCTACAAGTCACTGGACAAGACGAGGTGAGTGAGTTTGGACCAGAGCTGACAGTTATTTACTCAGGCAACCCAGCTGATATCCAAAGGGCTACTCCTATGCTCTGCCAGCCTTAAGCATCTACTGTGTACAAGGCATGTGCCAGGCTCCACGGGGAGAGGGATGCCTAAGGCCAGGCAGCCAGCTCCTGGATAGGCACTCTTGGGAAACAAAAAAATTATGAGAACCCAGATGCCATGTCCACCAGCAAAGTACCCTAAAGGACTAGAAAACTTGAGAGCCAGATGGACAGTCCCAGCTTATCATAGCCTGTGGTTGGAGCTGGCATAGAAGGTAGCAATTAGTGCGTCTTATTATCTTGGCTAATGAATGAAATTTGCATATCAAATAAGAACTGCACAGTGCAGAAGTTACGGCTCTCTGTCCATTGAACCATACAGGCAAGTTTTCCATGGCTTGTACAAATGGAACCAGACTCAGAGTTTATAGTCATTTAACTATCCCAAGGGTAGTTAAACCCTTGGAAACTTGTTCCATAATAAGCCTAACAGCTACCAGACGGCCGCATGCTTGATTTATATAAATATATAAATATATCTGTATTTTCAGCTCTAACCCATCAAAGTAAATCCTTGAGAGGAAAACGTTTTTATTTCCTCTGCTGTTCTGTAGACCTCCTGCCCAACAGCCCTCTCCTAACTCTTAATGCTTCACCCTTCTCTCAACTGATGTGAGCTTAAGGATAGGTTTTTAATCTAGATGTACCCATGTTCCTCAGGCCAAATAGGGCTACAGTAACCATAATAAATGGAGTTTCCATATTTTTCTGGATCACCCAGCCAAGTAGCGAGGGGCATTCCAGGGGCCTCGGGTTCTAGAACATCGCTGGAAGCTCTGTGGAGAGCTCTCAGGGCAGAAGTCTGACAGGAAGTGTGCCCCCATCATGCCTCACCCCTTCTAGCTCATCGGTCATCTTCGCCTCCAGAAGGCCCCGCAACTCCATCCATTGGTTGCCATCTCATCTCTGCCTGGACCACTCTAGCAAACCCTGGGCCCCCAGCTGCTCCTTCTATTCTTGCCCTTTTCTAATCTATTCTGAATAAGTAAACCATGGTGATCTTTTAAAAAAGCAAATCTGATCAGGGGACCTCTATTTTAAAATACTCCATTGGCTTCTCAGTGCCCTTAAGAGAAGCTGGAATCCCGCATTGCCCACAATACCTTGCAAGATCTGAATTCTGCTGGCATTCCCAGTCTTACTTTGCCTCCTCCCCTGATGTGAGTTCCACAGCGGCCTTTTCTAATCTGCACTTGTTTCCTGCTCTTGGAAGTTTCTTCCTCATTGATCTCCTGGCTAATGCGGATCCATCCTTCAAGACTCACCAGCCTGTCTGATTCCTCTCCCTCAGTCTTCACTAGATTCTCCCCACTATTTTTCATCATAGAATCCAGTTTAATATAATTGTATAGCACAGTAATATATTACCATAACGGTGGCGCTTCCCAGGTGGCGCTAGTGGTAAAGAACCCACCTGCCAATGCAGGAGACATAAGAGATACGAGTTCCATCCCTGAGTCGGGAAGATCCCCTGGAGGAGGGCCTGGCAACCCACTCCAGTCTTCTTGCCTGGAGAATCCCATGGACAGAGGAGCCTGGTGGGCTGTAGTCCATGGGGTCACAGAGTCAGACACGACTAAAGCGTCGTGGCACACACGCACACGTGGAAGTGAAAAAGTTCCTTTGGATCTGTGTTAAGATATTCTTCTAGTTGTGCTGCTCTGCCAGCAAGAACCCTCTCTAACTTCTTATTCCCTGTAAGAAAATCCGAACCCCTCGTTTGGAGGCCTGGAATGAAGGCCTCCACTGCAAGCCCAGCCTGTGACGCCTGCCTCGCCTCCCTCTGCTCCGCCTTCTGTTCTCTCTGCTGTCGTCA
This sequence comes from Capricornis sumatraensis, assembly GCF_032405125.1. NCBI lineage: Eukaryota > Metazoa > Chordata > Mammalia > Artiodactyla > Bovidae > Capricornis > Capricornis sumatraensis. The sequence goes on from NC_091087.1 coordinate 13,181,475, forward strand.
CATTGGTCCACTCACTGGCCCTGAACGTGCCATGTGCTTCTCCCCCTACCACTGTGTGCCCAGGTGCCCAAGCCTGCCTCCTAGCCCACCTGAATCCGGATTATGCGTCCCTTCTCCCCACTAAACTTGTCTAACTCGCAGAGACTGTCACAGTCTCCATTTCCTCCACACTCGTGTCCATGTGGCATCTTCTCCACTGCCATCTCGACTTGCACATCTATCTCCAGTTTCCCCAGTTAGAGGCTGTCAATGGTGTTGAGAGCATCCTTTAGGAAAAGGAGCTGGGCTCTTCTTTCCCCCATTGGCTCCTCCAAGTCTGACAACCAATTTTCATGGAAAAGCTGCCAAACCCAACACTGGCCTTGTGGTCCCTGGGACGGGACATGACAGGCTTCAGCATCAGAAAGACCCGAACCAAGGGGGGTCACACACTTCACAACTGACACAGCTTCTCTTCCCCAGCAGTGACTTGTCTTTCCATCTGAGAAATTGTTTTTCTCTTATAAGTGCCTTTCCTGCGGTTCCCTGATCCCAACCCCAGCACCTAATTCATATTCTTGCCAATAAAATGAGTAAAGGCCTTGCCAATTCCTCTGTCTGGGGAGTGCTAGCAGGGTGCCCTCAGGGCTAAGTGGTGGGCGAGGCTTCTTCACCGGTTTCTGCTTTGTTCAGCTCTTAAATTCGGTGTTTGTGTTCTCTAACTGTAATCATACTCTCATGGAGGAGATGGTGGAAGAATTTCAGAGAAACATGGGAAGTCAACATGCAGGGCTTTCCCTCTGTATGTCTTAGTGTCTGACTGAAGAGATTAATTCCAACCCATATTTTTTTTATTCCATGTTGGTATAAATAAGTCAGACAAACCAAACAAAACGTCAAATCTATTTAACTTTTCACCATGTCGGAATGTTTGCTTTTCATTTCTTGAAGTATTTCTTGTGAGAAACAGAAAATCCTGGAATATATTCTGGATATTCTGTAAGTAGATAAATTGCCAGGAAACTATAGTTTTCACTTACATAAAAACATCACTGTGCCCAGAGAAAGAAGAGCCTGAAACTAAGAGGGATTAAAGCTGTTGGGACCCAGACGCCAGATCTGCCGCTGGTGGGCTGTCTGACTCTGAGTGAGCTTCTCAATTGCCCTGTGCCTCGGTTTCCTCCTCTGTCAAACGAGGACTAAAATTGTCCTTATGGAAAGGAAAGAGTGCGAGCTAAAGGAGCTCACACACATAAACCATTTAGCACAGTTCTTGACATGCAAAGGACTCAATGCATTTCATGTTAGTTTTTATTCTTCCTACTCAACTAAACAGACTGGTTCCAAATTGGGAAAGGGGTACAGCAAGGCTGTATATTGTCACCCTGCTAATTTAACTTACATGCAGAGTACATCATGAGAAATGCCAGGCTGGATAAAGCACAAGCTGGAATCAAGATTGCTGGGAGAAATATCAATAACCTCAGATATGCAGATGACACCACCCTTATGGCAGAAAGTGAAGAAGAACTAAAGAGCCTCTTGATGAAAGTGAAAGAGGAGAGTGAAAAAGTTGGCTTAAAACTCAACATACAGAAAACGAAGATCATGGCATCCAGTCCCATCACTTCATGGCAAATAGATGGGGAAACATTGAGAGACTTATTTGGGGGGGGCTCCAAAATCACTGCAGATGGTGACTGCAGCCATGAAATTAAAAGATGCTTGCTCCTTGAAAGAAAAGCTATGACCAACCTCAGACAGCATATTAAGAAGCAGAGACATTATTTTGCCAACAAAGATCAATCTAGTCAGAGCTATAGTTTTTCCAGTAGTCAAGTATGGATGTGAGAGTTGGACTATAAAGAAAGCTGAGCACTGAAAAATTGATGCTTTTGAACTATGGTGTTGGAGAAGACTCTTGAGAGTCCCTTGGACTGCAAGGAGATCCAACCAATCAATCCTAAAGGAGATCAGTCCTGAATATTCACTGGAAGGACTGACGCTGAAGCTGAAACTCCCATACTTTGAGCACCTGATGCAAAGAACGGACTCATTGGAAAAGACCCTGATGCTGGGAGGGATTGAGGGCAGGAGGAGAAGGGGACGACAGAGGATGAGATTGTTGGATGGCATCACCGACTCAATGGCCATGAGTTTGAGTAAACTCTGGGAGTTAGTGATGGACAGGGAGGCCTGGCGTGCTGCAGTCCATGGGGTCGCAAAGAGTTGGACACAACTGAGCGACTGAACTGAACTCAACTCAACTAAAATTGGTTCTTGTAACATCTGAGGAGGCATTTTCTCCAAGGATCTTTTATGCATTCTCTCTTCAGAGTTCACACCATCCCCCTCCCCCCTGCCAACCTCTCCACCCCATGAACATTATTTTCTGATTCCTATTTGAGAAGCAAAGTAGGCTTAGCTCATGAGACATGCTACCCAAAATCATTCCCCTTAAAAGTAAAAATACATATCAGGCATATCAGTTACATCATTTTCTCAGGAGGCACTGGTACTGGCATTTTCTTTATCCAGCTTTGAACTTAAAAAAAAAGATTATTTAAGTTGGAGGATAATTGCTTTACAATATTGTGACGGTTTTTGCCATAAATCAATATGAATCGGCCACAGGTATACATGTGTCCCCCATCCTGGACCCCCTCCCACCTGCCTCCCCACCCCATCCCTCCAGGTTGTCCCAGAGCACAGCTTTGAGTGCCCTGCCTCATGCGTCACACTCTCACTGATCATCTGTTTTACACGTGGTAATATATATGTTTCAATGCTCTTCTCTCAAATCATCCCACCTTCTCCTTCTCCCACTGAGTCCAAAAGTCTGTTCTTTACGTCTGTGTCTCCTTTGCTGACCTGCACATAGGATCGTTGGTACCATCTTTCCAGGTTCCATATATATCTGTTAATATATGGTATTTGTCTTTCTGACTTACTTCACTGTGTATAATAGGCTCCAGTCTCATCCACCTCATTAGATGAGACTCAAATGTGTTCCTTTTTATGGCTGAGTAATATTCCATTGTGTATATGTACCATAACTTCCTTATCCATTCATCTGTCGATGGACATCTAGGTTTCTTCCACGTCCTAGCTATTGTAGATAGTGAGGCAATGAACATTTTTATTTAACCAGACTGCTTTTTACTCCTTTCGCAGAGAGCCACTTCAATCCTCAGAGAGTCCCTGGAGGCCAAAGTGGCAGTGTTTGGTGATTTCAGTCCTGAGGTGGCAGAGACATACCGGCTCCTGGGTGTGGCCGACCTGGCACAGGGGAACCAGACTGGCGCCCACAAGAAACTGAAGAAGGTAAAGCTGTAGCCCGACTAACTCAGAAAAAAATCCTCCTGCCCTTCCTGCCTCTGCACTGCACTCTTCTTAAATGAAACTATACAGGTGGCTTATCTAGGTTAGATGACATCAGTGTTGCAGTTGATCTCAGCTGACACTTTTTGGGGCAAAAGATATAGTAATCCTCTTGTGCACATAGATTTTTAAAATAAAGTATCAATTATTCTTCACCATGCACATAATTTTAAATTTGTAAATAATGTAACTCGTCAAGCTTACTTTACTCTTTCTGTACCCTCAGTTTATAGAGGAGCTCTTCCACATGCTCCTCTAGTACTTGTGTTTATTTCTTTTTAAGGTGGAGTTTGTGTGGATGGCATAAGGTGCGGCTCTAATGTTATTTTCTTCCCAAATGGCTGCCCAGTTGTCCAGCACCATTTTATTAAAGAGTCCCTCTGTGCTCCAGTGAGTTATGATAACACTTTCATTATATAATACTACATTTCCACATGTACTTGAGTCTGTTTCCAAATTTCTTTCTATTCTACCTTTTCCTTTGTTGATTTGAATTCCAGTACCTCATTGCCTTAATTATAGAGATTTCATAGCATGGTATAGTATCTGGTAGGGTTAGACTCCCCTCATTGTTTTTTTTTATAAACCCCTAGAATATCAGATTTTCTGAATATTCTGGCATGTTTATTTTTCCACATGAATTTTGGTATCAACTTGTCTAGCTCCATTAAAATCTGGTGATATTTTCTGGAGAACTGTGTTACGTATAAGTGGGTCTTGGGAGGACTGACATCATTATGATGTTGAGTCATTTCACCAGAGAGCAAGGGGCATCTTTATCTGTGTTCCTGTCTCCTGTAGTCTCACTCAGGAACGTTTTAAAGTGTGCCTCATATAGACTCATGCATTCTCACCAAATTGATTTCTAAGCATTTTATATTCTTTAATGCTATTATAAGTGGAGTTTAATCCACCATTGCGTATTTTGACTGGTTATTTTTGTGTAGACACACACCATAGGTTTCTCTGTGTTAATTTTATGTTCTGCTAGCTTGCTTCTTTTCCTGTTTGAGTTAATTTGAGCACTGATTCTCTCAAGTTTTCCAGGTATACTATTACATCATCTGCAAACAGTTTACTTTCTGTTTTCCAAATTTTCTGCCTCTGATTGATTTATTTTTGTCTAACTGAATTGCCTCATACCTCTAGTACAATAATAAATAATGTTGGAATAATAGGCATTCTCACCTCATTCCTGGTCTTAGTGGAAATGTCTCTAGTGATTCCTCATTTAATATATGCTGACTTTGGACTAAGATTTATATATTTTATTGTGGTTAGGAAGTATCCAAGAATTTCTATGTTTATGAGTATTTTTTTAATTAGAAATAATTGCTGGATTTTATTTTGATAAAATAATTCAGTTTGTCAGCATCAGTGGAGATAATGAGATGATTTTTCTTAGATCACTTAATATGGATGCATTTTATTATATCAAACCAACCTTGCATTCTTGGAATAAATCCACTTAGTCCTAATGAATTATTCTCAATGTGATATTGATTCTGTTTGCTAATATTTATATTTTGCAACTATTTTGTACCAATACTTGTAAGTGATATTTGTCTAAATATCAATGTTATTTTCCTTAAAATAATTTGGAAGTTTACATTTATTGTCTATGTACTAAAGGAGTTTATACAACATTAAAACTATCTAGTTTTTGAAAGTTTGCACCACCTGTGAAACTCTTTAGGCATGATGCTTTTAGTGGGGTGATTTCCTTGATAATTTCCTCTATTTCCTTTACAAACCTTTACAACAGTTGGTCTGTTAAAGCTTTCCTTTACAACAGTTGGTCTGTTGAAGCTTTCTATTTCTAATGGGGTCACTTTGTTAAACTATGTTTTCCCAGCTAATTATCTATTTCACTTACATTCAGATTTATTTGCATAAAGATTTGCCAAATAGTCTCATGAACTTTTAAATTTTCCACCTTTTTAATAGTTATTTACCCATTTTAATTCTTAGTTGGTTTTTTTCACATTTTTTTCTTGACTGAGTTAGTGGTTTGTCTATTTTGTTAATTATTCTTAGAAATGGGATTTGAATTCCATGGATGAATTGCCTTCCTATTCTCTATTTCATTAATTTCTGATTTTATCTTTATTCTTTCTTTCCTTGTGAGTTATTTGTTTTACTCTGTTGGGATTTTTCCCACCTTTTTGAATTGGGACTTTAATTCATTTGACTTTTCATTTTTACTGATAAAAGCATTGTAGGCTATGAATTATCCTCTTATTATTGCTTTAAATGCATTGATAAGTTCTGTCATGTTGTGTTTTCATTACATTAATTAGTTTTTAAAATGGTGAAAACCTATTTAAGTAAAATAATTGCCTAAATCAAAAGAATTAACTTTAGTTCTGAGTGAGCTATCCTTTAAGTCAAGACTTTTTCTCTTTTTATGACTTCTGATTCTGCTGCAAAAGTCACCAGATTTGGTAACATGCATGTTGCCTGTTTTGTAATGAGATAATATATGTTCATTATCAGTCTACAATAGTTATCAGATATCTTCTATGGGCCAATTACTGTGGTAGGCAGAATGGGGAAAGGCAATCAACAGCCAAGAAAAATATGCTTCTTGTCTTTGTGAGACTTTCTAGTCTAGCCAGGAAGATATATTATACCAACCAATTTAGAGAATTTAAACATGATGCAGATGCCAAAGACGTTATGGTGAGGGAAAGGTGAGAAAGGAAGTTGAGGGTGGCAGTTGCTCTGGGTTTCTCCAACCCCCACTTTTAAGTTAATGCTTATTGAGTGACTGTTATGTCCCCAGCACTAAGTTAAATGATTTATATCTGTTAATTTATATAAGCCTTATAGTAGCCCTAAGATGTGGATACCTCTGCTCTCTGTTTTCACAGAGAGGGAAACTGAGGCTGAAAGGTTGTGTCTAGGCCTGGACTGCAAAGCTGGGAGCCATCAGAGTGGGGATTTAGCACCAGGCAGCCCGTACTATGCCGTCTACTCTACACTATCATCACTTTCCCTTCGTGGGCTTCCAAATAAGATTCTGTTTGAATAGGTGCTTCTTGTGCTTAGAGAAAGTTTGGAAACCAGTGGCAGAGTACAGAGAATGCCAAGATCAAGATAAGTAGGAGCCTTTGGGTTGCCACTGACAATATAACTCAAATTAGCTCAGGTATAAAGAAGCATCTGTTGTCTCATGGTTTCCAAGGAAGCTCTGACAGGTGTATGGTTAGCAGGGCAAAGACTCAGCGGAGCCTCAAGAGAATCAAGGCCAGACTCAAGTGCCACCAGGGCTCTCTCTGCCCAGGAACCCTGCCTGCCTCTCTGCACCTCCTTCTCCTCCTCTCTCATGGAGGCATCTCCCCTGCCAGCGGGGGATGGCGGCCAGCCCTCCAGAGCTTTACTTCCAGCCCTCACTGCCATTTCTCAGTCAGAGCTTAGAAGTTCTCAGGCAAAGACTGAGAGGCCTGGCTTGGAACCAGTGCCCACCCTTGACCAATCACCTGAGGCCAGGGGTGTGTTGCGGTGTAAGACAATGGTGCCTTTCAGGCCCCTGGGTGGCCCACAGTGGAGGGGGTGCAAAAATCACTATCTTTTGATCAGACAACCTGGAACAGGGTCACTAGAGCCCCTCCCTATGTGGGGGCATGTGCACTGAGTATAGTAGGCTTGCCACAGCCCCTAGCCTTAAGAGAGTCGAGGCGAGTGAAGGAATCACAGACTGTAATCCCCTGACTCTGATATTATGTGCTCAGTTCTGTGCTACATGTTCACGCTCTGATCAGTGGGAGAGAGGGGATTAGAGGAGGTAGCCAGGTAAAGTGAAAGTGAAGTCGCTCAGTCGTGTCCGACTCCTTGCGACCCCACGGACTGTAACCTACCAGGCTCCTTCATCCATGGAATTTTCCAGGCAAGAGTACTGCAGTGGGTTGCCATTTCCTTCTCCAGGGGATCTTCCCGAAACAGGGATTGAACCAGGGTCTCCCGCATTGCAGGCAGACGCTTTATCATCTGAGCCACCAGGAAAGCCCAGATAAGTAGTCCTGAAAAAGAGCATTGCTGAGCAGAGAAAGGAATTCCCACATCAGAGAAGAGGTGGAAGAGGAGACTCAGGGGCAAGATAGTGACACCTGTTTAAGAAGCTGTTTCTGTGTGGCCCCTAAGTTAAAAATGGCTTTTACTGATGATTATAAAATCTGTAATCATTTCACAGGTGATCATAAGTTGATTTGATGGTAGAGAACACTGACTTTAAACCCCAGCTAAGTGAAAATTTGTGCTCTTGCTTCAGTCGTGTCCAGCTCTTTGCGACCCCATGGACTGTAGCCCAGTAGGCTCCTCTGTCCACAGGATTCTCCAGGCAAGGATATTGGAATGGGTTGCCCTTTCCTCCTCCAGGTGAAATTTTATCCCCCTGCAAAAAAAAAAACACAAAACATTATTTTCATTAGTAGAACTAGATTACCAAAAATAATGTACTTATTATTATTATACCTTAAATTTTGCCTACAAAAGTTTGTTCCCTCTCTTACGAGGTAAGTACCTACATAGTAGCTCAATTTATATCCCTTGGCCCACAAAACCTACAATATTTACCACCTGTCCTTTGCAGAAAAAAAATTTCTGAACCCAGCTCTAACATCTGGGAGCCACTGAGGGAATTTTAAGCAGGGGACAATCGCTCTATATTTTTTTTTTGGACTCTTTTTTTAATCAGTGTGAGGACAGTGTTGGAAATGGAATGGGGTGGCCCAAGAATTGAGGCAAGAGGCCTCCGTCTTCTCATCTGTAAAATGGAGATAACAGCAACACAGGGCCCAACTTCCCTCCCACGGTTGTTCTGAGGTGGGGATGAGGTGAGGCCAGCGGGGCTGCTCCAGTCAGGGCCTGGCCCAGCCGGGTGCAGAGCACAGGAAGCCCAAGGGCCCAGGCAGAGCTGTTCCGGCTGAGGCGTCACCCTCCCTGCAGGAGTCTCCTCTCCGCTCCCGCTTCCTTATTTCTCCCCTGAGCAGTGAAGATGAGATAGAGAACACCTCTGCCGAGGGTTCAGCTCGGTCAACTCCAGGCAAGGGAGAGGACCCAGGAGTGCTGAAGGCAGCAGAAGTCAGCGGATGAGCAGGAATTTGAATTGAGGCCACGCAAGCCTTCATGTCGCCTTGCTGACTCCAGGAGGGCTGCTTTGGTTCCACTACTGACCACGCACTGGGGCCCAGGCTTGCTGCCGCTAGGGCAGCTCATGCATCTCTTCCAAACCTCACAGCAGCCCCCCAGGTCAGACCTTACTAGCTGTGATTTACAAGCAAGGGGCCTGAGGCTCTTAGAAGTTAAGTAAATTGTCTATGGGCAAGTTACCATTAAGCAAAGCCCACATTTTCCTCAATGCCACTGGTTTGCCAAGCGTTGGTCTTAAACCCCCTGCATCAGGGTCATCTTCTGAAGCAGAATCTGGGGCAAAGCGCAAGGGGCCCAGGGACCTGCAGTTTAGCTTAAGTTGAGAATCACTGCTCCGTGCTCAGGCTCAGCTGGAAATCAGCTCAGCTTCAGGAAACTCCAGGCTTCATCACTCCCAGAGTCTGCAGTGGAAGTTGGTGACGTGTTTTCCGTTTGACCTCATTAACCATCAGTCCTGAATACAATGACTCTGACATTTTAAAGCTATCTGCCACTTGCCAGAGACAGAGAGGAAAGGGCAGAAACATGTGTCTGCAGGTTGTGCTGGCTGTGGTACGTACACACAACCCTCATTTCCATTCTCACCCACCTGAGGACAGGACTGGTCGCTCCGCAAACACCAGGGCACACACAGGCTTTGCTGAGCTGGACTCTTCTCAGATGCCATCTTGAGCGCAGAGCTCTGTGGAGCCAGCACAGCTCTCTAAAGCTCCTGGCCCAGTGTTCCTCGTATTTTCAGCACCACAACAGCTGCCTCCCCCGAGTTGTCAGCTCTGGAGCAGGAGGCCACTGACTCCATTTTCAGACGTGCCCGCCTCTGCTGAAGGCCCAGGCGTGGCCCTGTGCACGTGGAGAACAGGGAGGCACAGGAAGCAGAGCCGACGGCGCGGGAGTGTTTCTGAGACAAAGCCGTGTTGTCCACCTTTCCTTCAGAGACATCTGCAGGGGAGCACTGGAGAACTCTGGTGCCTCCAGATGGAAATTTCCACCACAAAACTCACGTTTTTCTACATGGAGACCTAGATTTTCACCCAGGGGAAAGGCTGCAAACGGGATTCACAGAGACTGTTTCCCAGGCCAGGAGCATCTCCGGACTCCGGGCCCGGTACTGTATGCAGATTGGGTCCCATGGCAACCTGGTCTCCCTGCTAGGTACTGTCACCATCAGGGTTCCGCCCACCACCTGATGTCTTTATAGATGTGGACATTAAACATTTTCCATGAAATAACGATTTTATGTGACCTCTCTCTCCAAGAAATTCAAAGCCCACCGTGATGAATCATCTGAAGAAGGGAAAGGAAATGTTTCTTATTCATAGCTTGTATGTGAGAAAGCCCATCCTGGACAGGTCTTATGTGGTCACAGGTCAAGTCTCTATTAGAACAGACCGTCAGGTCCCTGCTGTTTCTCCATCCTGCCAAACACACAGAGCCTTCCGCATGGTTCACGTCCTGTCATTCCACCAGCGTCCCACCTAGAGTCACTTTCCCTTCAGCTTTTGTGGTGGTTTCCTCATTGCCCTGGATACTGGACCATCCAGAGCCTAGTTTGGAGTCCCCGTAGAGCCCCGTATTAGCCCATTCTGCTTTCATGAGTAGAGTCTGATTCATCCTTGATCCCTTAATCCTGATTTTTCTAATCATCTTTGACTAACCCACTGTTGGGCTGCAGCAGTCCAGTTCAGATCCCTTCTGAAAGAAAAGAAGGTCATACTGACATTGATTTCATATACAGAATCCTGTTCTTGTTTTGAGAAGTGTGCTTAAAATCACTTGAAGCACTCATTAGTTACTGGAAATGTTTGTAGATTGGTTGATAGAGTATAAGAATGGGAGGTGGTGGTTAAAGTGGTCAAGGGCTTAACCTTTTGTGGGGAAACTGTGGAGCCTCCTTTGCCTGATACAGGCTGGGTGGGAATCAGAATCCAGGTCTCCTGGTCACAGGCTGCCCTACATCGTCAGCTGCCAGGCAGAGTTCCTCTGCTCGGGGTCAGCCCCGTAACTGTAGCAGCCTAGACACAGCCTCCATCTTCCCTGTCCCTTTGAAAACATGTATAAGCTCTGAACACAGACTGCCCAGGACAAGGCTACATTTGCTGTGCAAAGTTGCTCTAATATGGGAATGCTTACCGTGGCTTGTGGTGGATGCGTGATGTCTCAGACCTTCCTAAATTGGCATCACGGTCTGGAGGGTACAGGACTGGATCTGGACGGACCATCCTGGCCTGAGAGCTGCCGGGGCTTGTCAAAACCTCACCGGATGCAGAACTGTGGGTTTACGCGGGGACAGCCAGGAATGGAGAGAAAGGCAAAAATCTACCACATAAATCCAGTGTGACCTTAAACAAGTGGAAAGAGGGAGTGCCAGAAGTGTTACCGCACTCCGGAAGGGCGGGGCGGGACGGCTGAGCTCCACGTCACGGGGGAGCCCGGCCACGAGAAAGCAGTTTGGAAAACTTCGTTTTAAAAGGCAGCTGGATTTCTTGCTCTCTGTGGCTCAGAAATAGGCGGCCCCAGCTTTTCTACCAGCAGCTGGCCATCCCCTTGTAAGGAAAGCCAGAGCCTGTCTGTGGGCGCGCAGCAAGCCCGCTGACGCCCTTGTTCTCTAAAGGTTTGTGTTGCAGTCGTCCTGGAGAAGGATGGTGGTAGCTGGCTCCGAGACATTGGCCAGGGGCTGGAGCAGAGTCATGGGGGAGTCAAGGGATGTCAATAAGCATGTAGAACCCACAGCCCTGGGCACCTCGGAGGTGAGGAGTGAGGGAGGCAGCAGGGAGAACAGGACGCCGAGGGGGCACCCCGACGCTCAGGGAGGGCTGCTCCTCGGCCGCTGTCCAGGGCAGCCGGGGAGTGCAGGCCTGGCCTCCCTTCTGTTCTTCCTCCTCTCCTGTCCCCTTGTCCCAGGGGCCCTGGCCCCGCTCCATCTGTGTTCTCTCATGGGAGGCTTCCTACCCATCTGTGCAGTAACCCACAAGTCTCTAACTCATTGGCCTTCCAAGGAAGGGAGTGTGTCTGAGAGCGTGTGTGTGTGTCTGAGTGTGTGTGTGTGTGAGAGAGAGAGAGGGGAGCAGGGTATGCTGCCTCAGACTCTTGCCGCTCCTTCTGCCCGGAACCCCACCACCACCTCCCTGCCCCCTACCTGACCCTCTTCATATGGCTGACTCCCCATCCTGCACCTCAGAAAGGCCTTCACTGACCCAAGCCTCCTCTACCACTACTGACCTCTCCCCCACCTTACTCTTTCATAGCCCGCATCCTTTATTCTCTACCATATCTCTTACGAGCAGCCATGCCGTGTTTGTTTACACGTTTTTAAATACCTGGCTCCCGCACAACACTGGAAACGCCCTCCGCTGCTCCAGCCCCGAGATGGACGCAGGGTTGGCATCTGGCGAGTGCTGAGCGTACACCCGCGAGAATGTGTAGCGGCAGCGGAAGACACAGGTCCAGAGGGCGAGGCTGGTGTCTGAGGGGCTGGGGAGGCCTGCCCCGCCCACACGTGACCCTGTTTTTATAGGGAAATGCTGTCTGAGGAGCTGTGTCTCGGCTTGTCCTTTCATTTCCCCACGTTCATCATTTAAGGAATCATTTCTGCTTGCCTTGGGAAGCTTAGTAAATGAAAGCATAACTGTGTTTTTCTAAACATTTAAGGCATTTCATACTTCCACATATTTTAACTTCTGATGTCTTCTTTTCTTCTTAATACTAACCTTGAGAACTGACATAAAAAGAGAACCACAGTTCATGTGTTCCTGGGTAATCTCTCCTCCACATACTCTAGCATCAGATAATACGTGTAAAGAAGAGCAGTGATTTCAGATTCTGAGCCTTAGTCTTTTAAAATATTTTACCTTTCTCAGGCTTTGTTTTTCATTTCAAGTAAAGACAAAATACATGTGCTCGCTTGAAAGTTTGGCACAGACCCTTCCCAGGCAAGAAAAGTATGTCTTTCTCCATTTTCCATCATTGAGTCTCGTACCTTGCAACTGAGATGGCTCCTTAACTGCAGCCCTAGCTGCACCGCCTCTCTTATTAAAAAGGATATGTCCCAGCAGCACTTCTGTTGTCAGAAATTTCCCAATAGAAATGATGATGTGGTTTCAGGACTTAAGACTGGAGGTTGAGGGAGAAAAGGAGACATCAGGCCACTTCTGCAGAGGAACTGCCATGAAAATAAGTGGCCCTTAGTTCTAGTTGCAGATTGTCAGAGATCCCCGCAAATCAGAAAATACGCTCCTTTGTGGGTTCAGGTCTTTAACTGTTGTAGTTTTCTAAAGCCAGAGTAGACTGAGTCGGCTAACCTCTGTGCCGCAGCTGCCGCTGAGCTACCCGTGTGTCCATACAGGGAAGGGTGCTGGCTGGGGGGCTCGGAGGTGGGCCAGAGCAGGCAAGTCAGTGCCTCCAATCCCAGATTCCTTGGCCTCTGGGCTTCTTAGAAACCTAACTTTCAAAACTCAAAGTCGTGTCAAATATAATTTTTAAAGTTCTCACCAAATGCTTAAGATTGTGTCTAACTCCCCTGGCATTATGGATGCCCCTAAAAGAAAGTGGCACCTAGGGGACACAGTTCTGCTGTTGAGCCCCCGGATTATGATGGAGGAGGTTTGTGACACCGCATCCACATGGAGCTTCCTCACCAGACGTCTCAGCAGCTGACGTGTCACTGGAGCCCTGTGGTCTAAACGCGTCTTACAGACCCATATAAGAACTTCATAAGTGGATCTTTTATTCAACCTATTAAGTCATTCATTAATTTAGCAAATACTGCATCTACTTAGGCACCGAGGACTGTGCAAGGCCCTGGGACACAAAGGTGAGCAAGACAGACACGGCCCCTTTGGTGACAGCTCATAGACTAGTGTGAAGCTCAAGTCCTCTTCTGCCTTCCTGAAGCAGGAAAGGTCTTTCGTATTTAGGGAACAATGAAAACACAAATGACTTCTCCCAGTCCCTGCAGATAAAATCAAGAGAACACAAACGATATATGGCTTCCTAAAACTCATCTGGAACCTCAAAATTTGGGGGTTTTTTGGTCCATTTAAAAATGACAAACACCCTTTGGAGGCTGATTTCAGATCAGAGTGTACTGGACTCCTTGGGAGAATTGGGAGAGTACAGAATACCTTTACTGGTGGAGAATGTTCCGTTGAGGACTGAGGAGTTCTTTACTTGGTTCAGTGAGATATTTACAATGTCGACTTAATCTCTGTCAATATTTTTAACAAAAGAATTGAAAAACTTACCTCACACAAAAATGTTTCAGCAAATTTAGCTAGGCGCCACGGAACACTGAAAAATTCAATTTATGTTTCTAGATAAAAATATATAGCTAATTACATATATATAAAAATATATATGTACATATGTATACGGCTATGTAAGATGTTTTCTAGTTAAAGTCAGTAATGGATTATTTCACTACTTAAGAAACGTTAGCTGTTAGAGACCATTTCAGCTACTGGATGAACCAGTCTTTTCTGTCTGTCCTGGCATGTCCTCCCTGGGCACTGGCATCACAAAAGAGACTGGGGCCGAGGGTCTGTGTCCCTGCTAGTTGACATCCTTTTACACCTCTTCCCTCTTCAGCTAGAGTTTTGGGCAAATTTCATTAGTGAGTACGTGAAAGTGAAAGTAGCTCAGTCGTGTCCGACTCTTTGTGACCCCATGGCCTATACAGTCCATGGAATTCTCCAGGCCAGAATACTGGAGTGGATAGCCTTTCCCTTCTTCAGGGGACCTTTCCAACCCAGGGATTGAACCCAGGTTTCCCGCATTGCAGGTGGATTCTTTACCAGCTGAGCCACAAGGGAAGCCCATTAGCGAGTATAAACAGACTAAAAATGAAACCTATTAACACCAAAAAGAAGAGTCTTGACTCCTGGGACTTAGGGGGTAGGATGGGATGGGCTCACCTCCCTCTGGTCTTGCTTACTGGAAAGGGTCACTTTACCCAACCATGGCCCCCTCTCCTAACGCCGCTCTCTCTACACAACACCGCAGAGAAAATGAGCCGCAGGCTCTGGGACAGAGCTAGTAGAACCAGTGAGAATCGCCTCCATACTATCAGCTGCCATGTTCTTCCAGGAATCGTGAATATTCAGCTAATAGTATCTTCCTCCCTAGAGAACGGGAGGCCAGGGAGAAGAAAGCTCAGTAACCAAAGGAGAATGGGAATTCCTCCTGAGTTTTGGATTTTGGAGGCCCCCTCTTAAAGCAGACCGACCTGAGACCTCAGGTTTTCTCAAATAATCGTTATAAAGTGTGTCAATAAAATTCTAATGTTTCAGTGAATGAGTTAACATTCATGTTAACATCAGCCCGTCTCAAAATGAGCTGCATCTGAGGCACTCATACATATATAAACAGGGAAGTTTGCAAGGGGCTTAAAATTCGACCTGATTTTTTACACTGAGTGAAGGTATCCTGGCCAGGTAGGAGGAAATGAAGTCCGTCTGGTAAGACGCGCTCGCCCTGGAGCCCCGCCCGGACGAGGGAGAACGCTCTTGCTTCTCATCCGCCGTCCCTGTGAGCCTCCTCTGCGGCCCCGGCCCGGCCCCGGTGGCGAGTACCCAGGCTTCCAGTAGCCGTCAGTCAAACGGGGAGGAGAGCTGGAAGAAATTACAGCGTGTCCCCATCTCCTTCCCCTCAAAGCAACACAGAACTTTCTCAAGGTTCCTAAGTTTCCAAGGTCACAGCCATCTCTGTGTGAATTAAAGCAGGGTTAGCTCAGTTCCAGGGAATGAGCCGCACGTTGCCTAGACTGGGTCAGGGCCTCCGTGCAGACTGAGAAAATGTGAGGCTTGCTGCCTCACATATATAATATATATAATATATATAATCCAAATTATATACGAAATAGAATAACAGGGAAATGTGTACTCCATTTTGGTGTTATATAATTCAGCTAAGAAATAGGGAATATTTTCTGTTATTTAAAAAGCCCTGCCATATTTTCATCTAATAATATTCCTTTCCTCCAAAAGACAACCGCATTCTCAGGTTCCAGAACCACACTCTCAATTGCTCAGATTGAACCACACTTTCAGATGGGCTTGCTGTTTTCCACAGCTCATAAAAACAAAGCCTTTTGGTTGCCTGCATTTTAATTTTCAAAGCCCTAAAAAATTCTGATTGACACATAAGAATGAATACAGTCTTTAGTATGGAGTCTCCAAATCCTCACACTTTTTTTTTTTGGCTCAAACTATTACCATGTAAAAAGAAATTCAGTCTTTTAAAAATATATTATGAAATATTTCAGATATAAGAAAAAGTATGAATAATATGACAAGCACTTCTGCATTTACTGTTCAGTGTAAGAAATAAAACTTGACCTATACAGTTGAAGCCCATGCCCCACTCCATTTCCAAATAACTACTATCCTGAAATAGATATCATTTCATCTTTATTATTTTACTATAGTTTTGTTTTACATTCAAATATGCACACACATATTACACGCATTCATCTGCAATTTGCTTTTTCCTCTCTAGAATCATGAGATTCATCTGTGTGGATAGATACATATGTCAAAAATTTATATGATGTCATCTATAAACAATATACATATATCACAGTTTACTTATCCACTACTAAATATTCCCAAATCATTCTACAAAATATTCCCAAATTGGTTGTACCAAATTTAGTACCCACTGTCAATATATAAAAGAATTCTTGTTGCCTCATATTTTTACAAAGCTTGGTGTTATCATCAGACTATAATTTTTTGCAATCTGTTAGAAGTTTTTATTTGCATTACTGGTTACTAGTGAGCTTAGCTGTGTTTATTAGGCAGTCTGTTTTCAACTTCTTTGAATAATCTGTTTATATCTTTTGATCATTTTGCTATTAGTAGCTTTTGTTTCTCATTACCTTATAAGAGTTCATTATGTATCCTGAATGTTAATCCTTGTTCAGTTTTGTGCAAATATTTTCCCTCAGTCTGGTTTGTCTGTACCTTGCCTAGGGTACATTTTGGAGCACAGATGTTTTGAATTTTAATGTAGTTAAATTTCATCAGTCTTTTACTTTTGATGTGTCTGGATCTTGTCTAAGAAATACCTCCCTACCTCAAGATCATAAAAAGATATCCTTCAATATTTTCATCTGTAAGTTTCAGGTTTTCATTTTACAGTTAGTTCTCGAAACTATCTGGAGTTAATTTTTCTGTTTGATATGGGGTAGGAATCCATTTCCTTCAATTTGGAAAACCCACTGGTTTCATAGTTCCATTTACTGACTAGTTCAGCTCTTCCTTACGGACTCTTCAGGGCCACTTCTGTCATCTATCAGGTGTTAGATTCTACCATGTTTTGTTGATTTATCTGGATGAAAACCACTGTCTCTTAATTACTAAAGTTTTTTAAAAGGTCTTGACATTCAGCAAAGCAAGTCCCTCCATGTCATTCTTCAATATTATTTTGACCATTTTGGGCACAACTCTCATCTCTGTTGAGCAGGACAGTAGGGAGAAATCAGGACAAAGCCACTCCTGCATAATATACAGCTGAATATTTAACTCCTAAACAAATCAGCTTCTAAGAAATTGCTGTGTATAATGAATATAGAAAGCTCATATAAAGCATTTGTTTACAAAAAAGCAAAAACATTTTAAAAGCTTTTCTGAGCTGTAGCAAGGGTCATTTAAAATTAGAAACCCTTCCTCTGGTCCATAGCAATGTTCTTGCCTATATTTTCTAAAAATACAACTTTTAAACATAGTTTTGCATACAGATGGTCACAGTAGGGCCTCCCTGGTAGCTCAGCTGGTAAAGAATCCACCTGCAATGCAGGAGACCCCGGTTCGATTCCTGGGTCAGGAAGATCCCCTGGAGAAGGGATAGGCTACCCACTCCAGGATTATTGGGCTTCCCTCGTGGCTCAGACAGTAAAGAATCTGTCTGCAATGCAGGAGACCTGGGTTCGATCCCTGGGTTGGGACGATCCCTTGGAGGAGGGCATGGCAACCCACTCCAGTATTCTTGCCTGGAAAATCCCCATGGACAGAGAAGCCTGGCAGGTTACATACAATCCATGGGGTCGCAGAGAGTCGGACATGACTGAGGGACTAAGCACAGCACAGAACAGTCACAGTGAGTTCTATAAAACAGTACTAAAACTGTGCACATGTTGCCTAGATCCCTCGGAGAATCCCACCCCCCTAGTTTTGTTGTTGGAGTATAGCTGCTTTACAATGTTGTGTTAGATTCTGCTATACAACAAAGTGAATCAGTTACATGGAATATCTACATTGAAGGTCAGACTGTTCCTGGGAGAAACCTTGCTATTTCTGCTGCTAAGTCGCTTCAGTCGTGTCCGACTCTGTGTGACCCCAGAGACGGCAGCCCACCAGGCTCCCCTGTCCCTGGGATTCTCCAGGCAAGAATACTGGAGTGGGTTGCCATTTCCTCCTGCAATGCATGAAAGTGAAAAGTGAAAGTGAAGTTGTGTCCGACTCTCCACGACCCCATGGACTGCAGCCTATCAGGCTCCTCCGTCCATAGGATTTTCCAGGCAAGACCACTGGAGTGGGGTGCCATTGCCTGAAACCTTGAGAATGCACTAATTCCTTCATAGCAGGGGTCTGTGGATGAGGTATTCTTTCTCTCATTCAAGGGAGACTTGATTTTCCTGAAAAATGCTCTCAGTGACATTCTCATAACCTCACGATTACTACTTGGTGTTCTGCAGTGTCTTCAGATCCAGACCCTCTTATATGGACCCCAGGACAAGAGGACTCTGGCCACCCAGCAAACCATGGACATCCTGTCCAAGTGAGTTAACCTCCCCCGACAGTTTACTTTGCCGTCAGAATCTCAGAGGAAGCTGGTTCTGTAAGGTTCAGTGTAACTTTCCATGGAAAGGACAGTCTACTGACTGTCTTCCCATTACTCATAAACTATGCAAGCCCAGTTCCCTTGAACACTCAATTGTAAAATATCTTCTTGCCAGATATCAGGAAAAAATAAGCTCTCGGAGAACGTCAGAAGCACAGGCTGGGGTTCATCCTCTTGCAGACCGGCTGCCTGCTGGTCATGTCACCTGCTGGAGGCCGAGGGCACACGGTCCTACGCGGCCTGCGGGCGCTCTGACCTCACCCGGGCGCCAGCCTTCTGGCCTGGACGGCGCAGAGCCTGGTCGCGGGCGGGACCGGCTGGCCAGGGGGCGCCGTGGCAGACCCTGCCGGCAGGGGCCGCTGTCTCAGGCGCCGCCAGCTCCGCGACGCGCCGCAGGCGGGACGGGCCGGCAGAAGGCGCCGCCCAGGTCCCGCCCTCAGGGCCGGGCCCCTTAAGTCGCTGAGGGTCCACTGTGTCCGCTTGGCGAGCATGGCCGCGGGAATCAGAAACGGGAGGAGAAACGCTGGGTTTTCCGCTCCTGCGGAGCCCCCTCTCCTTTGCCGGCCCTCCTGGCGCTCCCTCGTGAAGTCCAACTCAGCACGTGCCAGGCCGGTCTTCGCCGCCGCCGAGGCCAGCGCCAGGCGCGAGGAAGCCGGGGCCGCCACACTGACCCCTCTGCTTCTCCGCAGGGCCCCCGAGGTGCCCGCGAGGCCGCGGCCGTCCCCCGGAGCCAAAGCGGCCTTCTGCGCCGGCGGGAGGCCACACAGCGTGCCTGGGCGCCCCAGGCCCAGCGCCGCCGACTGAGCCCGCCCCGCCGCCCCCCGGGGTGCGCCCACCCGCGTGCGCCCCCCAGGTGCCCCGCACATCTCTCCTTCCGGAACGGGGCCTTCGACAGCCGCTGCTCCGGTTTCTAGGCCGACTGTGTGCTCCGAATGCAAAGCCACCCCACACCTCCCGTGGGCCCCATGTGGACAGTGGGTGCCCCTCCTGGTGACCTGCCCTTCTATAAAGCATTTTTCTTTCTGCTACCTTAGTGGTTTCTTCTGGCCGACAAGTTGCCATCAGCACTGCTGCGGCTGCAGGCTTCGCTCCCTCACCATCTGATTGTGTATGTGGTGTACGGCCCCTTGTGCAGGGTCTGGAGTCAGATTTGGAGCAGGAAGATTGTGGGCAAAAAGCTCTTTCTTATAGGAAGGTAATAGGGATTGAGAATAAAATGCTAATAAAAAGAAACCTGGGAGTGTTGCCATCAGTATGTATTTGTGAAATGAAGCTGCCCCAGAGCTCCTGGGAGCCTAGGAAGGGGCCCCGAGGAAGAGTCTCCTCCCTGGTGCAGCCCACCACTCACTGAATTTGGCGGACCACCACAGGGTGCTAAGAGCCGAGGACACGATAAACGGGACACTATCCCCATCTCTCAGAGCGTGCCACCCGACAGGGGCACGGGTCACTGACACACATTACGGTGGAGCTGGTTGAATGACAGCAGAGGGAAAGAGCCTGGTACAGTGAGTGGGTGATAAATGGCCCTAAATTTGCCTAGAGGTCGGGGGAGGCAGGTGTAAAAGAGAGGAGAGCCGGGAAGGAGTGAGGCAGGCACAGAGGACTGCCGACTCCCAGCGGCTGCTTCCGGCGGCCTCCACTCCAGCCGGGGGGCGTGGCTGCAGCTCTGGAGTGGTTTTGAGTTGACGGCCCTTGGCCCTTACTCTCCTATGTTCTGGGTTCAGCATGCTGGGGTGTGGAGGGTGGGGTTGGCTGAGTGCTCAGGTCCACGGTGGGCTTCAGTCCCCTGGCAAGAGGCCGGCGTCAGTTGAGAACAGGAGTGGCTCGTTTTGAGCACCTTTCCCCAGGTGAGATCCAGAGCTGGGACCAGGTTGAGCACGCAGACGGTGGGAGTGGGGTTTTATCCCCACTTCTCACTGTCCCTTCACAGTCCCTCTCTCATCCCTTGGACTGTGGCCCAGTAGGGCTGCAGGCAGGCGCTGAGATGGCAGCAGATTGCAACATGGTCCCCTCTCACTCCAACACCCAGGAGGAAACACAAAACCTCCATTTGTGCTGGGCAGCATATTGAGAACAGATACGGGAAATGAACCCAAGTTCTGGGACAGCGTGGAGGGAGGTGGGATCCCTTGTCCTTGACAGCATGGCAGCTGACTGCACAGGCCACCCCTGCTGGTACTCACCCATCCCAGGCAGGCTTGTGGGATGAAGGCCACATGCAAAGGTGTGAGACGTGGTCACTGACTGTCCTATTTGGTGAAGACATGGACTTTGATGCGTATGGTGGGAAAGCATTTTAAGTACATACTCCAGTACACTGGAGTCTGCCTCAAAAATGTTTGTGCAACTCAAAAATTCCTTTGCTGAGGCCCTCAACACCAGTGTGAAAGTATTTAAAGTGAAGCCTCTGGGAAGTAATTAATACATGAAGGTCAAGCCCCCAGAATGGGATTAGTGCCATTATAAGAAGAGACAAGAGAATTGATCTTTCTACCCTGTGAGGGCACAGCAAGACAGCCGTCTGCAAACCGGAAGACAACACCCACCAGGAACTGGCCCCACCAGCACTGTGATCTGGGATTCCCACTCACCAGAACGGTGAGAAATAAGTGTCCATTGTTTAAGTCTCCCAGCCTGTGGTGTTCTGTTCTATTATGGCATTCTATTATAGCAGCCTGAGCAGACTAAAAGCCCATGCTGGGTTTTTTAAAAAACAAAATGCAAATTCTGATGTTATTTATTCCTCTATTTCTCATAGGATAATATCTTGGAATCACAAGAACTAAAACACTTTTTAAATTTAGCCCCCACTTTGAGGAATATTCTCTATCAAATGTCTCCCATCTATTAAATGTGTTAACTTCAGAACGAAAGGAAGACTCTAGCTATTTATGTTTTGGTTTGTTTTTGTAAAAGGCTACAAACAGGTAAGCATATCTGCTCCTTTGCCTCAAACTAGTGCAATTTTTTTTCAAGCTCCCAAGAAATGGCCATGATTAGCCACTCCAATTTGCACTTAAGGTTAATAATGAACCACCTTGGTGTGCTCAGGATTGTTTTCATTTTGGCACTGAAAGTTCCACATCCCAGAAGAGACCCCTCCATTCAAGGCCAAAAGGGATGGCTGCTCACACTGCTGTCACTAGTATTGCAGGCTGTCATGATGACATTCTTACCACAAGCTGTCCAGTCTGTATTTTAATATGAACCAGTGGTTTACACACTATCTGCCATGCCTTCTCATTCTGTGGTAACAATATCGAGTTCTGATTCATGTGAGTAATTAAATAACTGAGACTTTTCATATATATATTCTCCCCAGTGACTCTGTGCCACCATAAAAAACATGCACAAAAACACATATATCCTTTGGTTAGAACTTAAATAAAAACCACAAAACACCTACTGGAAAACATTCATTCTCTTTAGGAACAACATGGGGGTTTTTTTCTTAGATTTTTATTTTTACACATTCTTATGATATATCCCTTCAAAGGGAACAGGAGGTTAGCAAGATCAGCTTTTTAGATGATTCCATTCTAAATATACACTTTAAACAAACAATATCCAAACAACCAGTGGGGAGGTGAGAAACATCCCATTAACACCGTTTTGTCTACACGATAATAAATGCGAAAGGGCTGGCTGTGTCCTCACCCTCTCTCACCTAAAGCTGACTACTATTGTCTCTGGTTTTAAAGGACATGGAACCACGGGGTGACCTGTCACAGGGTCAAGGGCACGCCCTGCTCTGAGCTGTTCCAGAGACTTAGTAACCAACCACAGCTCATGACTCCATGTTGGCAAACACTCTTGACAGGATACTTCTTGAAGATGTGCACTCCAACATGGAGATACAAATTAAGACCTGAGACACTTATTTTCCAATGGAGGTGGGTCAGGACATTAAAAATCTATTCACCTCAGCACTCATTCCCAGGGTCATAAGCTAGGAGAGTGACATTGAGCTCAGCCCACACTTAAGACACACATAACAGACACCCCCCATCATCAGTCTGTCTTGCCATCAGACAATAGGCTGTCACCTTGACCAGTTCTCAACAATAAATAACCTATACAAATACCATTACCAATTACAATCAACATAAAACCAACTCTTTATATTAGAAATCAGGAGTCTTTGTTGGAAAAGCCGTCACCTCCCCTGACAGTTTCTGACAATCACCAGTTCATCTGGCAGACAACAAAAGTTTACACTTGCAATTCAAATCAACTTTCCTTCTATGCCCTGCTTCACGGTGTTTTAAAAATAGATCATCCTGAAAGCTGTACTGTGATGCTCCTCCACTTCCTGATTAGGAAAACACACTCTCTAAACTACCTGCTGTAGCCATTCCTGGCAGCTGAGATGTGTTCTGTGGAGGCTGAGGGCCATCCTCTGAAAGCCAGAGGGAAGATCCTCAACTTTCATAACTGCCCCAGTAACCACGTTCCACCTGAGGATGACAAAGCTGGGATCATCATTCCTCAATGCGCTACAGGCAGTTAGGTCTGTGCTACTGTGTTAGGGGGAGGTACGGTTTAGACAACATTAAGTGAAAGAAACTAGTTTGGGTTAAAATAATACTGTGCTGCTAGAGATACTATTTTTATGTGCCGCTACAGCTTAAAAGAAGCAAGCTTTAAGAACAATACCTTTGTGCAAAACACACCAGACAGAGCACACCCATTCTAGTATCTTCAATTCAGTGGTGTGTATCTGCAGGGCTGTACTCTGTGGCCTGGGAGAGTAGGGCCTTTGCTTGCTCCAGGGGCCCTCCTGGGTGCTTCTGGGCTGGGTGGCAACAGAAGCACCCAGTTCCTTCCCCAAAACATCTTATTCTGTTTAATGTATCATTTGTTTCCCTGGAAAAAAACACCCAACGGTCATGAGTTCTGTCTAAAGTGCAAAAACCTCCCTGAGGTTGGTTGCCGTCTTCCATCTCGAACCCTTTGTGCTCAGAAAGGCCTCCACCCCCATCATCAGTGGACTGGGAGGGGCTTCTTTGGGAGGCACAACCCACCTGGGCTTCCAACGGTACTGTGCGTGACCACCCTGCAAGTATGCATTTCAGCTTCCTTTCTATTGTCTTCAGGGTCTACCTCCCACTAGTAAAATTGAAAGTTTAGATCCTATAGGCTAAGGTGCAGAAAAGCTCAAGTACACTCTGGTAGGAGCTGGCTACTCCAGAACTTGTTAAAACCAAAAAGAGTATTTAGACTGTGCACTACTTAATGACCTAGTACCACGAAAAGCTGGTATTATAAGCCATTCCCAGTAATCCTTCCCCAACTCCCTGCCCCCACCTGGACCCAGTGCAGGGTTCCAGGAGTTTGTGCAAATGTAGCAAGTGTGCTGATCTGATACACTGCAGGAGGCTGGAGCTGTCTTCTCCATAGATAAAATGCTATATTTTTTAAAGTTGTGCACAAAGAAGGCAATTCATTCAAGTCTTAAAATGAATTTAACTCTAAGAAGAGTAACTTTTTCCTATGATGAAATCATTTCGTTTTTTTCAATCTGCTTGTTTCCTATGGTTTCTTTTTGAAAAGACTTTGTAAATGGACAAATGAATTCATTTTTCCCTTAAAATGGTTAGTTTACTATTTCATGTTAGCACATGTGAATAAAATTTACTCTTAAATATATTACTTTAATCCCATTGCCATTTAGGTGTCTTACCTAGGCAATTAGACTTTCAAACATATGCCAGGCACTTCTGTGACCAGGTGCAAAAATGGGAGAAATCATCTCTAGGAGTGGAAAGAAAACTCCAGAAAAAGGAACTTTTAAGACTAAAAAGATAAAAGTATTTCTTGTCAAAGTCCCAACTCAATAAAATTCCAATGCCTTTTAAGGCACGAATTAGTTTGAAATCTTTACAGATTATAAAGTAAAAAGACACTGCTTAGAGTACTCGAAGTAGAAAAAGGGGGAGGTTTTAATAAAGAGTTCACCTCCCTCCCTTAAAGGCCTTTGTGTGTTGGTATTTTACCAAACAAGATGGCATTTTAAATCAAATATCTGTTTATCAAAACCAGTGTCCCTCATTTTCCTCCTCCTGACTGTCTAGATAGAGGAGGGCAACCTTCTTTTCGTCTGAAATCACTGACCTCTGGTCTACCATCCTCTGCAGCTGCACCGTCTTATCAAATTCAGCCTGCTCCTTGCCCCTTTCCCCGGGGGCCTGGTGTCTGTCCCCAGCAGAGCCCTGAAAGCTCACGCCGGCTGCCAGGTCATTCCTACTGCTGGCATCTCTCCAAGCACCAGGCTCAGACACACTAGGAGGTTCTGCTTCCGTCCCTGCAGGGAAGAGGACTCTGGCCTCTTGTGTCCAGCGGGGGGTCGCCTCTACGTTACTCACGTCCATCTGAAAGGTAAACGAAGTTTCTTTGGGCCCCAGGGCAACATGCCTTAGTGTTCTGCCACTGTCTGCAACCTCGCCTACTTCAGGGGAGTCTACCGAACCAGCAAGTGCAAAGGTTTTGGAAATGGGTCCGTGGAAGACAATGTGTTCAGAGGTCTTGGCTTCCGTGGGACCCAGCTGAATATGCCTGAAGGATCTGCTCACACCTGATGTCACTTCATTCCCTGACATGTCTCCTGCACTAGCTTCCTGGGGAGACTCAGAAACGACCCTTTGGAAGGTGCTCTTTTCAGTCATCAGGATGTTCCGACCCACAGTGTAACTACGGGTGGCCAGGGTCTCGTCTGCCGAGCCCTCTCTGTGGGTGCTGCTTTCTGAGTCGCTAAATTCCAAGGGCGGGGGAACGATCGGCTCGGTTGTTTGATGCCTCTGAGGCCCGATAGTGACATGCTGGATGGACGTGCCGTCCCCTGACCACGCTTCCATGAGCACAGCAGCTTCCCTGACGCCCAACTCCACTGTGCCTGAGAGGGGGCCTGTGAGCTGGATCTGCTCACTGAGCCCCTCCCGAGTGCCTAATCGAAGGTGCTTTATGGAAGTCTGGGTGTCCACTAACTCTTCTGCTTGAGAAGAGTCACCTGCCTTCCCCACCCCAGAAATGGGGGCCTGGAAAATAACTTCCCTCTGAGCATAAAACTGCTGGGAGCCAAATGGGCTGTGCCTCCCATATCTGGGAGGCTCTGTGGGTAGCTCTGCAGAGCCAGGCTCTTCTGTGGCCCCGGCCTCGGGACAGGCGGCATCAGGCCCTGGGAAGATGACTTCTGTGGACACTGGGCTCTGACGGGCACCCAACGTAAAGAGCCTTGCAGACCGGCTGGCTCCCGCCGAGCCCGCTGCCCAACTCGCCTTGCCCTCTGCACTTACCTCCACCGCCTGGGCGGCGCGGCCTTCGACAGAGACCTGCTCAGTCCTCCACGTTCCAGGGGACGCTATCTGGACGCGCCCCCCAGACTGGTTGACGTCCTCCAGCACGTGAGCGTGGACAAAGCCCGTGGGGCTGGTGACTTCCACGGTGGCCGACACGGGGCCTGGGGGCGAGGCCAGGCCCGCATCGGCCTCCCCCGTGGAAGCGCTGTACAGCTCTTGGGTGGCCCAGCGCCTGAAGCCTCGGCCAGCCTCCGCTTCCGGGCTGCCCGGGCCTGGGCTGCGCCGCCGTGCCAGGCTGTCTCGCACCACCGACTCCACGGCCTTCTCGATCTCCCCCGCTTCATCCCTGCTCAGCTCCTCCAGGTCTAACTGGTCGGCGTCCACCGTCTGTGAGAGGTTGACTTCGGCCACTAGGGTCACAGCCCCGCTGCCCGCGCTCTGGACTTTCTTCACGTCAAACGAAACACCCGCAGGCCCACCCTGGCCCTCTCTGGTGAGGGCGGACAGCTCTTCCTTCATGCGCTCCGGAAGGTTCTCCTCCAGCTGCTCGATCACCTCCACCAGCTGGTGCCTGGGCTCCTTGGAGCCTTCCTTAATGGATGTGTGGAACTCTTGGGGTATTTTGATTTCCTTCTCAATGACTATGGGCTTGGCATGAAACTCGCCACTTCTAGTTTGTTCTTTCCAGGGACCAGATGCTGTGTCCCCCTCCAGAGACGCTTCTGGAACATCCACCGGTTTCACGACCTCCTCTCCTGGGATGTCATCCCTCCGCACTCTTCTCCGAGACCCCGGCACGATCTCATCCTGCCAGGAGTACCTGATGGTGGATTCCTCTTCAATGTGGATCTGCCCATACACGGAGCCTTCTTCTCGCTCATGGGCCCCAGGGTGTTCGTCCGGAGTCGACACAAAGTAACTCTGCTCTCCCTCCAAGTCACCTGCCTCCGTCACTTCTTCCACGTGAGCTACGCTCTCCTGGGGCCGCCTGGCCTCCTGACCTGCGTCCCCTGAGCACGTGACATCTGATTCCCTGTAAACCGCCTCCTCTCTCTCCTCAACAAGCCCCCTGGAGCCCGGAGACACGTCGTCGACCTCCTCCACTTCGAACGGGGTAGAAAACTCATCTTCCTTCTCACTGCTGACATAGCTCATGGGCTCCTCGATGACTTCCACGTTGACGACCTTTGCTCGCCCTTCTCTCCCCTTCAGACCGAGACGGATCACGTCTCCGATCAAACGCTCTGCCGATTTTCCTTTCAGCTCCACCTCTTTAGCATCCTTGCTTAACGGGTAGTCCAAGCCAGCTTCATCCGAAATGTCGATCTCTTCAGTCAGTTTCGACTCCACGACTATCTCAGTCTTTGCTTTTCTGTCACCGGGAACTTCTTTCCTTTCCACATAAGTGACTTTTGTGTCTGGAAAAGACTCAGTGGACGCTTCTGCCTCAGGAGAGTGGGTAAACTGCTTCAGGATACTGGAAACGATGTTCTCAGCTATGGTTTCAGTCATGGAACCGCCTTTCAGAGAGGCTGCGGTGTCGCTGGCGCCCAGAGTAAACCCGGCCTCCTCTCTGGTTTCCACCCCTCTCCCTGTCCCGTCACCAGCATCCTCCTTTAGGGGTGTCTGGAGGCCCTGGGGGGCCACCTTTGCTGTGCTGTCCTGGGACACCTCTAGCCTGATCGGTATCTCTCTCCCCTTCACACTTTCCTCCTTCAGCGACTCCTTCTCTCTGGCCTTTTCCCTCATCTGCTCGCTTTCTCTCTCTCTTGCTTCTTTATCTAACTTTGTCAGTTCTTCCCACCTTAAGTTTCTCTCCTCTGAAGCCTTCTCTTTGGAATCGAACATTTTCTCTTCTCGCTTTGTTTGAATGGTTCCCGGTCTGTTTCTCTCCTGCTCTTTTGTGGCTTTAGCTTCCGTTTTCTTTCCCCAAATGACGGTCCTCTCATTTGACCACGTGCCCTCGGAAGCGGCTGCCGCCATCTTGGCCCGGCGTTCTCGGTAGGGCTCCGCGGCCGCGGCGGACTCTTTGGCTGAACTAGTGGGTGAAGGCTTTGTTCCTTCGGTTCTTGGCCTCTCAGGGAATGTTTTCACTTGAGCTTCAGTATTTCTTAAAAGACCGGGGGTTGGAGAGAACGTTCCGAAGTTGGTCTGACCGCTGGCAGTTTTCTGGTACGCGTTCTCCCGCCAGGCAGTGGTGAAGGAAGAGTATCCGGAGCCCAGCACGCCTCTTCTGGCATCGTTCCCGACGGGTGGCTGAGACCGCGGCGCCAGGCTCTGCCGGAAGCTCGCAGGAGGTGCTTTTTGCCTTGGAAACAGATTTCTCTCATTTTCTTTCTGTAATACTGAGGTGGTATATTGATAGGACTTGTCTCTGAATTCTGTAGAAATTGAACAGTACATTAAAATGATAGTCATCATTACCTTTTTTCATCTTAAAAGCATCACTACAGATCAGATCTTATCCCGTCATAATATATACCATTACCACAGAAGGGTCATTACAAATGAGATATGTTCGGTTCCCAAATTACTTTTTCTGGTAGTTTAAAGAATCCCAGGACAATAAAATACAGCTCTACAAATGCTCCCACACAACACTTTTCTCCAAATACTGATCTTAAAATACTCATCCATCTTAAATATATCAAACGTGATCATAAAGCATGGCACCTTGTGCCAGTGAGGTTAGGGGTGTATTTCAGTTCAGTTGCTCAGTCGTGTCCAACTCTTTGCGACCCCATGATTATGTGGCAGAAATTTCACAGTTTGGAATCCTTCATTTCCACTTTGTTGAGGTAACTTTTTTTTACTGATGAGCAGAGAAGAGCTTCATAATTACCAAAGATAGAGTATATAACTCTTAAACATTGAATGGTATTACCCCACCACCTTTTACTATGCTCTTTTTTTTCCTTCACTGATTTCCATGTTGGGTCAACAAATACTGAAGAATTTAACTTTTTTAAAAACTCCCTGATTCGACTTTTATACTTTTTTTCTTTTTTCAAACATCTCATTTGAAAAGGTGCCAAAGCAGGAAGCTAGCTAGTCACCACTACTACAATCTGTCTTAATGTCATGGGAGGCTGACGGTGGGGCTTCCTCCTTTGCTCTGGCCCATCCACAGAGATGCTACCCTTGGGGATGGCCACACACCCCAGGGTAACTGCTCTTAGTTAGGGGTGGCTGCTGGTGGTAGGAATGTAGCCTGGCCAGCAGGACCGTCTACCTTGGGGGTACCCCCTCATGCCTACCCCATACCCATCTGCTGATCTGGACAGAGCCTTCTCATCCTCTGCGTCTCCCCACTGCAGCCAACCAGCTTCCTCTCAAATTCAAAAGCAAACTTGCTGGACATTGTCTAAGACCAAATTCCATCCAATCAGAGGTGACTGGAACCAAAATTGTTCTGAACCCAGTGACCTATCATCCTGTGAAGTATCTAATCTGGGATGTTGCTTTTGAAAAATAAAGATGGAGGTGGTAGTTGTGTTTTTTTTAATCTACCACCTATACAGATTGGCTGTTATAATCACTCTCCTGAAAGTGGTAACCAATACATACATGTATGCCCAACACCATGATTCTGAACATGACAATACTCACGGAGCTGAACTACAGAGTAGGGTGTACACCCAACACATTGTACCTAATGGACTCTGCCCTCGCTCAAGAAAGCAAGCTCTTAAAGGCTGTACAGGTCCAGGGAAGTTTTCTTTTTCTTAGTTATCTGCAGCTTCTCTGGGTCTTTCTAATGAACACCAAGTCTCTAATAGTCGGCTCTGCAGCCACAGGAAGTTTGGGCTTTGTGCTGCGGCTTTTGGCCTGGACAGAGGTCAACCTCAGGGCACTAGCTGACACTGCTGCTTGCATCGCCCTGAGCTGCCCACATGGACAAAGGCCAGTAGAAACGGTATAATCCTTTTACCTCTGCTCGCAACTTCCAGTGCTGAGCCTGCTGGACAAAGGAATACCTCCCTGGGCCCATGTTAAGGCTGAACGTCTTTGCTCTGTAAAGGGTGTTCCCTCCAAAGGGTGTGATGAGCAAATCCATCTCCACCTTCTCACTGGCTCTCCATCAGCCCTCTCCTCCCTCACCAAGCTGGGTAGGAAGAACCCTCAAAACACTAGCTAGATGAAAATGAGTTAATGAAGCCCTTTCCTATACAATCTCATTTGCATATTATTGAAACTGTGCGTGCTTAATCACTCAGTCATGTCTAACTCTTTGTGACTGTTTGGACTGTAGCCCACCAGGCGCCTCTGTCCGTGAGATTTCCCAGGCAAGAATACTGGTGTGGGTTGCCATTTCCTTCTCCAGGGGATCTTCCCAACCCAGGGATCAAACCCACACCTCCCGTGTCTCCTGCATTGCAGGCAGATTCTTTACCCCAAGCCATTGAAACGAAAGTAAATTCTATTTGGTACTTGAGAGGTATGAATGACAGTTATCTGAAAACTCTTATCTAACCCCAACTCTTCCAGATAAATGATACTTTACTCTTTATCCATAGAATAAACCTGCGCAGATGGACAGCATCTTTACGTTAAATGATAAGCTTCCCTTATATTTACCTTGTGGCATGTTTTCAATGCACTCAACAATCAGTATCTCCGGATTACTCTCTCCTTCCAGTAAGGCTCTGTAAAAATTATTTTTAAAAAGCTCATTAGGAAATAGAAGATGGGAAGTGCCTCTGTAAGCCGTGGATCAGGTCGATGACACACTGGGGCAGGTTCACCGGTCTGCAGATGCCGCAGGGCATGCAAGACCAGGCCAGACCTGGCTTGAGAGCACCTATCAGCCAAACAAACACAGGCGCCAGGCCTCCAGGAGGACTGGAGAGCCAAGGCCTTCTAGAAAGCCCCTCCAAACCCAGGGCGAGGAGGAGGAGGAGACAGAGGGATGTGGACCCAGGAGGGGAGGCCGGGGACCTGGCTTCCCTGGGAAGTGGGGAAGGGCCCATGCCTGGCAGGCCACCCCGGACCACAGAGCCCCAGAACAGTTACTACTACCCCACCGGGGTCTCCCTGGAGTCACAGGTCAGGAGTTAACTAGGGTCAGAGGAAGGGCTGACACTTGTCTGTAAACAAGCCAGTCGGACTGCATGAGCACTTCTCCAACTGCGTTCCATGGGGACATCTTAGAGATGAAAACAGTAGAGGAGAGACGGAAGGGGCAGGCAGAAAAGGAGAGAGAAGAGCTTCAGACGCCCCCTCCACCACAGCCCCCAGGGCCTCATTTCCAGGCAGCATCCAGCTACCTCCTCTGATAAACATGGCAGAAAGCACTAGACTCGGGGGTTCTTTGGCCATGCCTAACTCCAAAAGTGTAAAACCGTCAAGTCTTCACCGTTATCCACGTCTAGGACTCGAAGCCCTGAAGAGAGAGCAGATGCAGGCATCGTGGCCTCTGTGCTCCACGGTGGTTCAGCCAGACCCAGGGCCCCGAGACCCTAGGATGCAGGCTGCTCTAGGCACAACAGTTGTTCGGTTGCCAGGGCAACATGTGAGGTCACCAAGTCAGTTCCAAGAAATACACTGCATAGGGCAAAGGGCAAGCAGAAGTGGAGCCCACTTGGAAATGCTGACTGACCACTGACAGCCGGGCAGCCAAAGAGGGGAGGGCCGCCAGCGGGGACTCTGGGGTCAGGCAGAGCAGTGCCAAGTGCTGTTTCCATGGATTCAAAGGCAGTGATTCCCAAACATGCGAGAGCCCCGCTGGTAGGCTGGAGGAGGGCAGGAGCCCCCCAGCCCGCAGCCTCGGGAGAAGCAGAGATGAGGGCAAGGAGTGCCAGTCCAGATGTGCGCAGGAGGGCTCATCGGACGTCCCGGGGCCACGCCCAGAGCCTCGCGCTCCACACCCGGAGAGCCAGGAAACCAAACACTGGCCCGCTAATCCCACACCCTCCTGACCCAGCGTGTTGGGTTCCCCGAACACAAATAGAAAATGCCGAGGTCCCTACAGGATAAAAAGGCACACGCTGACGGGAAAGTCAGCCTGTGGGGGGTGCACCCGGGATGGCACCAGCAGGAAAGGCAGCGTCCTATAGCCAAGGGGCCACGGCGAGGGTGTGGGAGCTGCCGAGAAGCCAAGTCCTATTTCAGCTCTTCCCTCCGCCTGCTCGGGAGGAAGCCCCGGGTACCACAAGGTGCTCTCACTGGCTGCCCACAGCAGGCAGAAAGGGCCTGCAGGGTGTCCCGCCCAGCAGAGAAGAGATGACAGGTGGGCGGGGTGCTCGGGATAAAGATGCCCCCACGGGAAAAACACCTTCCTTCTCCCTCACAGGGCCACGGCTTTGTTCCTCTTTCAGGGAAAATACAACTCATCACCAGACTTCTAGAGTGCAGGACCCTAAGTCGGGTGCGGTTCCTAGGAGGGGCACCAGACCTCGAGGGGTGATAGAGCCCTAGCATTCCCGCCCCCAAGGCCTTTGCCAGCCCTAAGACAGGGCACCCTAAGCAGGCCGACCCTGCCGTCTGTCTCCCCAAGCCCTGGCAATCCCCCGCTGGGCCGACTGTGCCTATCTGGCCTACGGTGAGCAGACCGGCTGAGACGGGGGCCAGGCAGCGTGGGCCCTCGGCTGCCCTGCAAGCCACCTGGGCCTCCTTGTAGGTGCAGAGATGGTACCGTCTCACACACACTGTCGATCGAACCCCCTACGGCAGAGCCTCCAGACCACACTAACGAAAGCACAGCCAACATCGCTTGTGATTTCAGTCACAAGGCCCCTAGGGAAAGGACACCCCCCCCCCAAGGACTCAGGCCCGCAGCAACACCCCTCCCGACAGCTGGCCCGACCGGTGGGCCTCACCTTGTTCCTCCCAGCCGCCCAGCACGGGCCTCACAGGCGGGGCCGCTGGTGCTGAACCCATGGCTCCGTGAAGCCCCCCAGACACGCGGCGCCCCGCCTGAGTGAAGCCCCCCAGACACGCGGCGCCCTGCCTCCGTCAAGGCCCCCAGACACGCGGCGCCCCGCCTTCAGTGCTGCCCACAGGACTACGGCAGAGGAAGACCCAAAACCGCGGGGCGAGGCCACGAAGGGTCGGCCCCCTCCAAAGCTTTCAAAGGAATGGTTTTTAAGGAATAGAGTTGTACAGCTTTAAGAAGCAGGTCAAGCATTCTCCGGTTATTTTGGGAGTGGAGGAATAAAGCTGCCCAGAGCCACCGTGCTGCTGAGAGATGCCAACCGCCTGAATCATGGGCTATTAGTGAGCGTTTCATAAGGCCCTCAGGTTGGCAGCCTCGAGGGGCAAGAAAACAAGCACATGTGTGTGGGGAAACCAGGTCCGCGGCCTCGTTGAGGCCGCTGAGACAGGCCCATGGGTGGAAGCGAGCACTGATGCTGGCCAGCACTGACAGACCCCCGCGGGGGCTGACAATGGTTCCTCGCTGGGCGGCCGACCCTGCAGACAGCCCAGGGCACACACGCTGCTGGCCGCCCTGCACGCCCACCAGGAAGGGAGAAGAGCAGAAGCTGTTTCCAGAAGCAGCCTGGGGGGAGCCTGCCCGGTCCCGGTCCTGGTGGAGAGATGGTTCCCCAGGCGCTTCCTGACAAAGCACCCGTGGTGGGGGCGGGAGGAGGGGAGGGGCTGGGAGAAGGCACTTCCCTGCCCCCCAGCTCCAAAGAGGCTAGGGGACCGCCTGCCACTCTAGATGGGGACTGGGGACCAGAGGGTAAGGGAGGAGAGGGGGGCGGAAGTCCATCTGTAGGACCCGCATCGCCATCGGATTTGCAAAGGTCTCCCCCAGTGTTCTTGCCTGGAGAATCCCAGGGACCGGGGGCGGGGGCGGGGGCGGGCCTGGTGGGCTTCCGTCTATGGGGTCGCACAGAGTCGGGCCCGACTGAAGCGACTTAGCAGCAGCAGCAGCCCCTGACACAGGCGGGTGAAAGGCCACAGGCAGGCAGTGGTGCCAGGCGCCTCTGGCCATCCCCTCTGTGCTCGGCGTGAACGCACACGTGGAAAGTCTGTCAAATCCAGACACAGAAAAAGAAAAAAAAAAAACGGAGGCAAAAAACAAGATTAGGAATAAAGCAGAGAAGAGAAAGCACACAGAGTGGTGAGCAGAGAAACTTCCAGAATCAGGTTGCCTGGATTCAAGCCCTGCCACTTCCTAGCCCTGTGACTCCGGCAAGCTGCTCAACCCTCTGTGGCTCAGCTTCTGCATTTCTGAAACAAGGAGCACTGTTTGCAGTGCTAATTAACAGAGGAGAGGTTTATAGTGCTAATTGATAAAGTGACTAGAAAGTTCTCGCAACAATGGCTGTCACAGAGCACGTGCTCAGTAAAGGTCAGCCATCCCCGTCACCGACATCATTTCCTACTGGCCTCAGAAAAAAGCCGATTTTCCACTAATGAAAATAATTCAAGAAGGGAAGAGATTCTGGATTACCTAAAGCCACGGTTAACTGAGGGCTAATTCATTTACACAATGATGTGGGGCTAACGACCAGCTGCATCCGTTGATCCTTGGTCCTAATTGTCTATCCTTAAAACTACAAGATTTTAATTTCGGGTTTTTCACCTTATAGGCAGATAAGTCTCAGCATTACACATTTTTATAAGTTTTCCCAAAGCAGGATTCAACTTTTAAAATAACAAAATGTATTTATCCAAGAACTTGAGAATTTCCAAGAAATGTTTTCCTTTGAACAAATACATAAAAAGATATAGGTGGTCTTAAAAATAATGGAGCAGCCAGAAACATCATTAAAATGATAAAATTACCAGCATTAGGCGCTATCTGTATTGTAAACCAAGACACTGGATATTCTCAGTTAAAACCCACCGCGTCTGCCCACTGAGATCAGATAAAGGGAGTTCCGTATGAACATCCTCCCCCAACACAGACACATCAACACAAAGACCCTAAAGGACTTTGCCATGAAGTCCCCAGACAGGAAATCTTTGCACTACACTTCAGTACCTGGCCAGGCAAGACTACCTTTAGTGTTTGAGAAATCCTTTGGCCCTGCTCTCCATTTTTCCAGGGGAAACTTAGAACTGTTATACTCTCCACTCCCAGAACATAAAAAACAAAGCCTCTTTGTAAATTCTGATGGAGATTTCATCATCTGTACCCTGGACCAGAAATCCAAGAGGGGGCCCTGCTTACCCTGTTTTGTCATTTCTGGACTCAGCTTACTCTGGGTAGTTCTGCATCTTTTGTTTCAACTTTGACTATCTTCCCCCACCCCGCAATATGTTTTCTAACAGCCTACTCCTAATGATGGGCTTCTGTCCTCTTCTGGTGCGGTGGGCAGGGAGGGGGATTCTCTATTTTTCAACTGTGTTTCTACAAATTGTCAATTTGTAGCTTGTCAGCCTGATCTTTATATCAGCAGCAAGGGGCTCAGGACATGGTAAGTTCTGAATACTGTCGTATTCCTATCCCCCTTTCCCTACCTTTCAAGGCCCAACTCAAATCCCACAAACCTTGAAAAGCTCCCAGGCTACCCTGGCCTGAAGCTCACCATTCCCTCTCTGAACCATCAGTACCAGACCCTATCACCAGCGGGAACCCGTGTGCAGTATTTTCTTGGAACGTGCATTCTATTATTTTAATATCTTCTTTGACTTTTCACCAAAGCACACGTCTCCCTCTTCCCGTGACACCCCCTCACCTCCCCCTCTTCTGCGTATGTTCAAACCTCTGCCATCCTCCAAGACCCAGATCAACGTCACCTCCCTCGAGAAACTTCCCCTGATACTCACAACTCCCTTCTGACTCCAGAAGCCCTGCACTCGGGGACGTGTCTTATGTCCCGTGGTGTAGGAGGCTACCTCTGTCCACGTGGCCTTATCCTCAGCACCCGGCTGCACCCTTGTGACCCCCCCTGAGCAGGCATCATACCCTGCATGCGGACCGTCTCCAGAGCAGCCGGAGTGCGCAGACCCCAGCTCATAGAACACAGCTTCACAGGCGAGGTTCTTACCCACCCATCACACGTGCTCCTCCGTGGACAGCCCCTAAAACCAAGCTGCCCAAATGCTTGGCCTTGCTACAGACACATTAGCTCAGTCCTCAGGTCCTTGCTTCGGCTGTCCCCTCGGCCTGAAAGGCCCTTTCCTCATGGTCTCTTCCTGGCTGCCCTCCCTGCAAGACTCAGCGCTGTCTCTTCCAGGAAGCCAGCCCTGCATGCTCCACCAGCCCCTCGCTAGGACTGCCCGTCCTTTGTCCTGTCCTCCAGCCTGCTGGGAAACAGGCTTAGAGCTTTCTGGATGCCCCCAGGGGTCTCTGAAGACAGCAGTGTGGGGACAGGTCACCTGGGATCCTGTCACAGCTAACTCCGATCAGGGTGGGCCCAAGGCGTCCCAGAAGCTTGAGGTGCCGAGTGACGCCAACACTGCAGGTCTGCAGGCCTGCGTGAGCAGGGCCCCGGAACAGCGCTTCTCTGCCCTGGGTGCACCTGGCAACCACCCTTGCAGCTGAAGCACGACCACGCTCGGGCCCAGCTGGCG
The DNA here is from genome assembly GCF_032405125.1 of Capricornis sumatraensis. Lineage (NCBI taxonomy): Eukaryota > Metazoa > Chordata > Mammalia > Artiodactyla > Bovidae > Capricornis > Capricornis sumatraensis. The sequence continues at coordinate 13,217,588 of NC_091087.1, forward strand.
CCAGGTAATGGGAACATCTAGGACTGGGCCCAGGAGCCGCCGCTTCATCAGTTTCTCTGGGTGACGCCCACGTGCAGACGCGGCCTAGAACCAAGCCCTTGCCTGTTTCTGAGCATCTCCCCACTGTCCCTCAGCCCCTCGTAAACAAACACTCCCCTTCAGTGTGATGGCGGACAAGCATCTCCAGCTGCACATGACACGACCGGCGACAGGCAGACGAGAGCGAGCGCAGCCATGCCCACCTGCTTCCTCCGCACCCCTGCTCACGGCAGCCTCGGCCCGGCCCGGCCCAGCCCAGGGCTCCTGCCCACTAGTGGGTTGCCATTTCCTCCTCCAGAGGGTCTTCCCAACCCAGGGATCAAACCCAGGTCAGGTTTCAGGAAGATTCTTTTACCACTGAGCCACAGGAAGGCTATAAACTATAAGCTTATATCTATTAATTATGCGTTATACCACTCTGTTATTATTTTATCGTTTCTTCTTCACAGTGAAGGTTGCTGGAAAGGGTCAGACACCTGGGTTTGGAAGGGTTTACGGCACTTAAGAGCTGGCCTCCACACAGTGCAGAGTCAGCCACACTGGGCTGCGCTTCCAGCTTCCCGGAGACCAGCCCGCCCCTCCCGTGGGAAGCGTGTGGTCAGGGTGAGGGTTGATGAGCAGCGCAGGGGGGCGGCCGCGACGGGGAACAGTGAGGGGGAGCAACGCTGGCTGCAGCCGTCGCCCACCTCAGCCCCCTGGACGGGGCGGCGAGCAGCCGAGTGGCGCGGGCCCCAGCACCGTGGTCCCCGCCACCCTCCGGGAGGCAGCAGAGGGAGGATCAACCTCCCAGGGACGGCGAGTCAAGGTTCATAAAGACCAAACAGGCACCTGTGAAGAGTTTTCGGATCTAGGCTCAGAATTTGGGCAGGAGCACAAAGTACCGAGAGAGTCACGTGAGACACGACAAGGATTTATCTTCAGGACACTTAGCAGTGATGGGAAATGCCAGGCTCTGGGCTGCTACAAGGGAACGGTCAGATTCAGCTGCCTGCATGCCCTCCAGGTCTGCAGGCGGCTCCGGTCTCAGAGCTGAGCCCTGGGGGCCGGGCTCCCCATCTCCCCCAAGTTCACCTGGCCTTCAGAAAGGCACAGTGACATCAGTCACCCACTTCCTGGGAAGGACTGATGCCTCCTACACTCCTAGGAGACGGCCACGGCAGTTCCTAATGGGTGAGAAAAACAGATGCCCAGCCACAGACAGGAGTGAACTCTGTCCCTGCGGATGTGAGCGAGAAAAGTTCAACTACCACCAAGAGAAAAGCTAAAAACACGCTAAGCCTTGAGGAAAGCTGAGCTGGGAGAGTTGCAAACACCTCCCAGGAAGGGGAGGCCCTGACCTCTCAGGCAAGAGGCCCGCCTGTACACGCTGACTTCCCACGACAGGGAAGTGGGGACAGGACGCAAAACCCTGGAAAGATGAGGCGTAAAGTCAGAGTCTCTGGACTTTTACAGAAAGGAAACAGGAAAATCCAACACGCTCTGTAGAGCCTCCTATGACCTGAGCCAGTCTGAGACGGGCTTCTGTCACTAACAAGTGACAAAAATCCTAATTAATGCTTCCCTCCCCCAAACAAAGCCCAACTATTTTGATGTTTTCCTTCTTAGTAAAGTTTAGCTTATCTCACTCAGCATGTGTTTGAACAGCCTGCTGATCTGATTTTGCAGCACTCACCCCATGGGGTTTCTGAGGAGAATGTTGTGAGATGGCCCTCGGGAAACAGACTGGCAAGTATCGCCCCTGCCCTCCCTAGTGCCCTGACTCCCCCACCAGCTTGGCCCCGGGACCATCGCTCAATCCAGGTGGAGGGCCCATGCCCCTGGGCAGGCCTGGCCTCTCAGTGACCCCTGCAGGTCCTGCCCAGGGCCTGCCCGACAGCCTGCTCTCTCTTCACCGATGGTAACAAGAGCCCCGGCCAAAGGCTGGCTGAGGCAGGTCTTCCAGATAGTGAAGAGTCGCTGAGGCTGGCCCCAGGCTCCAGTGTGGACGCCCAGCTTACACTCGTGGGAAAGAAAGCTGCTTCTAGATGCACATCAGAGCAGCCAGGTCGCTCTGATGTTCAGAGTGAGGGTAAGCTCAGGAGACCCCACAGGCAGCCCCCAGGGCGTGCTGATCCGGGCTGGGCTCCGTCCCGGCCACGTGCCCCAGCCCGGAAAGTGGGGGGTGGTGGGCCTCGGTCCCCTCCCCCCTGCTCCAGGTCTACCTTGCCCATCTGTTGACGACGACGGCACGGACGACCAGGCCTCCTGGGATCAGCCAGGGCCAAGGCTCCAAAGCTCACCCACACCCACGACTGAGTCACGCTCACAGCAACCAGGAGTCAGCGAGCATCGAGTCCACTTTACACGGCTTGGTGGGTCCGGCACAGGCCCCACACCAGCCTGGATGCCTGCTTCTAGACCCTTCCCCCACGTGCAAAAGAGGTGTATGGTGTCCACCATCTGAAGGGCAACACAGGCAGTGAGCAACCTCAAAGGACTCAGCACTGCATCGGGCAGGCAGTGAGGGCTCAGTAACCACAGTCATCTCACAAGTGGGGTGCCTGGGTCCCTGAAAGTCCTTCCACTGTAAGCATCTGCAATCTGGGCCCCCCGGTCCAGTCCTCATTGCTTAGGAAAGCTGCAGGGGGTGTGAGGTGCCACCTCAGCCAGTGATGGCTCACCCCTGGGGACAGGAGGTGGGCACTAAGGGCAAGCACCATTCTGTGACCCACAGGTCATGCCAGGGAGGCCATGGCCTCCGCCCCTCTGAGGGCTCCGTGACTGTTTCATCTGGGTCGATCGAATTCAAGTCAACACCTTCATAAACAAAGCCAGGCACCTGGAGCTCCCTGCTGATCTTTGGGCAGAGATGAGTTTCTTGAAGGATGAACCCCTGGAGACAGAGTCAGAACCCGGGGTTTGAACCAACAGCACAACTGGCAGATGGACTCAGACTTTCTGGGTCCGAGTCCTGGTCCTCTCCTTTCTAGGTCTGTAACTAACACGGTACCTAATCCCTAGGATCAGGGAGCTGGCATGTATAGAGCTCTTCACTGGTTCCCTAGACATGCAAAGGGCAGGCAAGGGGGCAAAACTCAGCTACTCCCAGCAGTAGGGGGTGCCCGCTCTGTGATCTGAGTGGGGCCCTGTCCCCCTCCCCGCTCTGGCTCTGGACACCTGGCTTGGCCACCCTGGGGGCTGCTCCTTGCTGTGACAAAGCCACCGCCACTGCACAGAGCCTGCAGGGGCTTTAAAGTGCTCAGTGCAGTGCCCTTACCTGTAGGTTGCCACCTCCAGGCTGAGGCCAGTCTTCACCTGCACGAGCTCCTGGTAGTCCCGCAGCCGGTCAGCCATGGCCAAGGTGAGGGCTGCCTTCTCATCTTCCAGGTAGGCGATCTCTCTCTAAAGAGAACAGAAGTTTTGGGGGTCAGGGGGCTGGAGCTCTGAGGGGTCCAACACAGAAAGAGATGACAAATTTCCAGATTTATTAAAAACACAGTTGTTGCAAGGACGATTTTTAAATACTGTATTTCTCCCACCTGGAAAAGTCTTTTTTTTTTTTTTTATCACTTAAGGAAGATGTGATTAGCACACAGAATTTTATGTTCATACTCCCTAATAATAAAGCTTGTAAAGCATTTCTACACCTTAGACATCAGTCAGCCTAGGTAAGTAAATACAGTAACACTGGAGAAGTAAGATACTATTTAAAATAAGCCAAGACTAGAAAGCAGGGATTTTACTGTATTTAAAACAGAAGTCACTCAGATCTGAAACAGAATCTTCCCCACACTCACAATTTGCCCAGTTATATAAGCTGATACAGACTTCTTTGCTTCACGTAGACAAGCTACTTTAAAATCATCTGGGAGAAAAGTTACATTAATTTGACAAGAAAATATTCAGGGCATAAATGTCAAAAGTCAGACCTGGATATAAACCTTCATGACTGTTCTCATTCAGTTCAGTTCAGTCGCTCAGTCGTGTCTGACTCTTTGCGACCCCATGAATCGCAGCACGCCAGGCCTCCCTGTCCATCACCAACTCCCGGAGTTCACTCAAACTTAGATCCATCGAGTCACTGATGCCATCCAGCCATCTTATCCTCTGTCGTCCCCTTCTCCTCCTTCCCCCAATCCCTCCAGGCATCAGAGTCTTTTCCAAAGAGTCAACTCTTCGCATGAGGTGGCCAAAGGACTGGAGTTTCAGCTTTAGCATCATTCCTTCTAAAGAAATCCCAGGGCTGATCTCCTTCAGAATGGACTGGTTGGATCTCCTTGCAGTCCAAGGGACTCTCAAGAGTCTTCTCCAACACCACGGTTCAAAAGCATCCACTCTTCGGCACTCAGCTTTCTTCACAGTCCAGCTCTCACATCCATACATGACCACAGGAAAAACCACAGCCTGGACTGGACATTCTCATAGCACATGGTTAATAAGAGCTCCCAGGCACGTGTTCACATTGTCCCCATGGCAGTTCCGCTCCCGCGGGGTTAACTGCATCTGTCCGTGTCCGCCGGCTGGGAGACATCGCAGGGTGCTGCCTCCTGCACGCCCCACTGCCCTGCCTCCCCCATCCCCGTCTCTAGAAAAAGGTCCTTTACATGAGTCATACAACACACAACTGGTGAACCGGATTTGAAATGAAATGACCAAGATAATATTACCTTCCTCAAAATGTACCAGTTTAAATCGACAATATATTTTAATAAACACAATGGTTTCATTTATACCATTTCCCAGTTCTGCACTACTCTGCATTAACAGTTTTACATAGCATTTTATAGTTATGCTGGGGAAGAATTAGCTGAACAAATACTTGGAACTTTGAGTAAGTCTACATACTTTAACTTCTGGTTTGCAATTATTTCTGAATACAATTAACTAAAAAGCTTACATTCTTAGACAGTTATCTTTGTGGAATTTAAAAATTGTAAGACTATTGGGAGAAGGAAATCTCTTTTCATTTATCACATGATCCCTCCATCAAAGGCACCTGGCAACATGCTGACCGTCCGAAATCAATAGAGTCTATGCAACTAAGGTCTCACACTGGATTTACCAAGCATGACCAGCATGTAAATGATTCTGCCTCTCATGGCAGTTCTATGCATCCAGACTAATAACCGCTGCATGTTCTTTTCGTCTATATAAAGTATGCTAAAACAAAAACTGAAGCTACTTCGCTTTGAAAGTGAAAGAATAATTTTTAAGCAAAGCAGTAAATTTAAGAAGCGCTGCTGCTGCTGCGTCGCTTCATTTGTGTCCGACTCTGTGTGACCCCATAGACAGCAGCCCACCAGGCTCCGCCGTCCCTGGGGTTCCCCAGGCAAGAACACTGGAGTGGGTTGCCATTTCCCACTAGGTAGTATCATATTGAAAAGCAGAGACATTACTTTGCCAACAAAGGTCCATCTAGTCAAGGCTATGGTTTTTCCTGTGGTCATGTATGGATGTGAGAGTTGGACTGTGAAGAAGGCTGAGCGCTGAAGAATTGATGCTTTTGACCTGTGGTGCTGGAGAAGACTCTTGAGAGTCCCTTGGACTGCAAGGAGATCCAACCAGTCCATTCTGAAGGAGATCAGCCCTGGGATTTCTTTAGAAGGAATGATGCTAAAGCTGAAACTCCAGTCCTTTGGCCACCTCATGCGAAGAGTTGACTCTTTGGAAAAGACTCTGATGCTGGGAGGGATTGGGAGCAGGAGGAGAAGGGGACGACAGAGGATGAGATGGCTGCATGGCATCAGTGACTCGATGGACATAAGTCTGAGTGAACTCCAGGAGTTGGTGATGGACAGGGAGGCCTGGCGTGCTGCGATTCGTGGGGTCGCAAAGAGTTGGACACAACTGAGCGACGGAACTGAACTGAACTGAGGGTGGGCAAGTGTAAACATCCTCCAAAACTGGCATTATAAATAGGTAAAGAGGTTCATCAAAGCAGACCATTGGCCAGTCTTGATTTAAGTGACAGCTACCAGAATTTGGTCACACATGACATTCACGTATTCTGTAGTTAAGTCTCAGTGTTAAAACCCCATGTTCCCCCATTTTAGAGGAAGTATAAACTCAGGTACAAGGTTACAGTATGAAATGCTGTGTAAACATAAGTATATGAATCCTTCCTACTAGAGGAAATTCTACCTAAATATTAAAATTTGATGACATATAGTAATGTCTTTGCAGCGAAGTTCAATTATTGCTAAAATGCTTCGGAAAAGAACCAGACATATTCAATTCTCTAACCACAAACCTCCTAGGCAAGTCAAGATCTCCCAGCCATGCCAAGGAGGTGGCATGAAGATTTTTCTCCCTCCCAGGGGCCCAGAACAGTTCTGTACCCCCACAAAATAGAGGAAAAATCAAACTGTTTAAGTTACAATAAGAGCAGTTCCAACCACATTCCCACCTGAGTCAAGTCTTCCTAAACTGTCAAAGGAAAACTCATTGACTTTTGGGAGCAGGAAATGTAAAAATTACTGGCTCCCAGCAGTCTCCACAGGAATTGTAACCCATCCTGCTGGTTGAATAATGTGTCATACTTGGCCTCCAGTTCTCCAGAAGTTTTCAGACACTGGGCCAGGCAAAGGCACTTGAGCCTGACACACAGCAGTGAATTCTAACCCAGGCAGAGCAGTTTTGCCGAGTGATACAAGAGCTGGGGAAAAAGGTCACCTTTTCAGTTGCTATTTTAGAGAACTTCTGGGTGCCTCACAACAGATGATGAAATGCAAACTACACAAGGGAAAGCATGCTGCACTCAGTGTCCAAAGAATTCTCCTTTCTCTTGACCCAACTTGAGCGGCTCCTAGCTAAGCACATCACCCAGACACAAGGGGAAGAGCGTGCAAAGGTCACCTTGAGTGCTGGAGCTCGAGGGAATTTAAATACTGTGATAACCTCATTTAGATGCAAAAACTAAAAGTAAGTGTTAATAACAATGCATTGACTAGATGCTAAGTATTTGCAGCTCCGACCCAGGGTACATTCTGAACTCCAGGCTCATCATTTTATGTTATGAGAGCAGGTGGCTATCTCAGAGGCATTTCAAACCCAACTCTGCTCTCCCACCCAAGCCTGCCTTCCTGCACCAACCCCATTCCTCCAGCTCCTCTGGCCCCAAGCCCTGGAGAGGAACTTGATTTCCCCCTCTCTCCCACCACGTCCAATCCATCTGCAAAGCCTATGGGCTTCAACTTCAGGGTGAAGTCCGACCTCTGCCCTTCGCTGCTGCCCATGGCCCAGTCCTTCAGCACGTCCTGTCTTGATGGCAAGGTCTCTAAAAGAGATCGCCCTGCTCCCACCTGTGTGGTTGGAACTGCACTTATCTCAACTTACAGTCTGATTTTCCTCCTCTTATTTTGCGGGGTGCAGAACTGTTCTGGGAGGGAGAGAATTTTTGTGTTACCTCTTTGGCATGGCTCGGAGATCTCGAACTGCTTAGCAGATTTGCAGTTAGAGCACTGAATGTGTCTGATATTTTTTTTCTAAGCATTTTAACAATAATTAAATTTCTCTGCTACAGTCCATGGGGTCACAAAGAGTTGGAAAAGACCAATGCGACTTAGCACGCACAAACTGCTTTGCAAAGAAGTCATGTGCAACACAGCAGCCAAGGAGACTCCATGAAATGACACAGGTCACCACTCATCTCTGCACAGAGCCCTCCAGCGGCCTTCCGCATGCTCAGAGCAGAAGCCCCGGGCCTGCGGTGGCCCCCTCCCCCTCCCGCACGCGCCCCGGTCACATCCGCCACTGAACACCGCACTGCTTCCACCTCCAGACCTGTGAGGTCAAGGTCTTGTCCGTTGAGTCTTGTTCCCTGCTGTATCCCCAGGACTTTAGAGGCCAGCTTGGCACACTACGTGCTCAATGTGGGCTACTTTCATCACCCCTAGCTCACGGATGGGGAAACGGAGACACAAACATGGCAGAGCCAGAAATGAGACCAAAGCAGGGCAGCTAAACTGACTCCATTACAATCAAAAGAAAGTTCTCAGTCATTCACACCTCAGCAGTTGTGTAAGCAGTCCAGGGCAGGCCTCGAGGCTAAAAGCACACTTTCACAAGCCAGAATTTCTGCGTTTATGGGTAAGGCTGGAGTAAATCACAAACGTCTTCCAGTTTTTGCCTGAAGTCCCTTCCTGCAGAGTGGGAGGCCGGGTTCAAGTGATCTGTGCTCAGTCGCTCAGTTGTGACCAACTCTTTGTGGCCCCATGAACTGTAGCCCGCCAGGCTCCCCTGTCCATGGAATTTTCCAGGCAAGAATACTGGAGTGGGTTGCCATTTCCTTCTCCAGGGGATCTTCTCAACCCAGGGATCAAACCCGTATATCTTACATCTCCTGCGTTGGCAGGCGGCTTCTTCACCACCACACCACCTGGGAAGCTTCAAGAAATCGGAACTATACACAAATGCTGGGGACATGGATGTCAGTTCATCAAACTTCTCTGGCAAATCTGAGGCAAGGGGCCTACCAGACAGGCCTAAGGCATGTAGGCCATCTGGGAACGCCCACTTTCCCCAGGGAGGCCTGGCGAGCAGCTTTGCCCTCGAGCTGCAGATGCAGCCCAGAGCCTGGATACTATGTGGGGGTTCCTGCCTCCAAATAGGGGTTTCCATTAAACCATTCGGGAAACAGAAGAAAGTAAATGAATGACTTAATTCTAAAACTATTCTGACAGCAGCCAGCTGGAAGGGTCTGAAAGCATTTTAGAATTGTAGATTAACAGGCGCCTCTGCACTAGTCCTCAGGAAGAACAGGGATCATCACTGTATGAAAGCAAAATGAACACTGGTTTAAAGTCCATTTTAACAGAACAGACAGCAGAGACGGAATACTGCCCAATGGTTAGTTGCTCAAGCAATGAAGCTGCAATCAAATCCAGGCTTAGCTACTTACTAACTGGGTAACCTATGGGCCTCAGTTTCATCATCTGCAAGATGAGGCAAATATTGGTACCCACTTCCTAAGACTGGCATGAGGACCGAGAGTGAAAACACATGTGATGGGCTTCGTACCTGTGATACCCAGCATACAAGAAGTTAATTCTTGGTAATGAAACTTTTATTACAGTAAATTAGTTAAATCAGGTCTTCTGTTTCCAGTCTCCCCAGGGTAGCTTCTTTAGAATTTGAAGACGTCAGGAGCTTGGGGTTTAAATCATCAATACTCACTCTTAAACAAAATTTCTAGCATTTCTACACTCCTTAAAAATAAAACACTAATGCTTGGTGTTGAGAGTCTTTTGGAATGCAACTTGAAATATAGTTGCTTTAAGCTAACTGATGAAAGATTCAGGGTATGGATAAGGAAATACACAGTACGATAAAGCCTGCACGTCCTTATCAACATTTTCCTTCATCTTTACTTTAGTGGAATGAAGCAAATCCCAGTAAGAGAAGTACTACTGGACAGGACAGTGGGGTCCTGGTTCTGGGTCAGGTGTGACCCCAGGGAAGGGCCCTGGAGTCCCAGTGTCAAAGAAGGTAATCTGAACTGCATGTCAAGCGCCCACCTCTACTGGAATCAGAGGAACTCTGCTTCTACCTGTTTCATATCTGGGGGCGCACTTAGGAGTAACAGCGAGCGAAAGGGTGCTACTGCTAAAAGGAACACTGAAACCAGAGCTTCCAGGTCCAAAATGAGCCCAGTGGGCTATGACTGCAAATGAATGGTGAGGATTGAGCCCATGAAACACGCCTCAAAAGAAGGCTTTTCCAAGGCTGCTGGCACAGCAGGGACCCTTGACGTGTAGCAGGGGTTCCCTACAAAGGGGTTCAGTAGGCAGGGAGCTTGGCAGACACTTCCCTTTGGTTAAAAACTCCATGAAAGCCTACATTAAAGATACTTTCTAGATTTCACTCAACATAGAACATAGGGCCCTCTGGAACTGGTATCCCTGGCCACCGTCACTGGAAAGGGAAGCGCGGTAGTGCAGAGTAAGTTCTGGAAACCAGCACACTTCGCTACTCCCTGTCCTCACCCCAGCTACAACCCTGGCAGGAGGCTTTTGCAAACCATGACGCAAAGGCTTAAAAACCCATGATTCAAAAGACTACATTCCAAACAACTGGGTACTGTTTCACTTCAAGATTTGCCATCCAGACTCCAGCTCTTTGACGAGGGAAGCCCCAGGGCAGTGCTAAGGACCAGGGGCAACCAACGGATCCCTGCTGATTAATCGTACCTATGACGTCACCACAGGCCCCTCTGCCACAGCTGCTTCCTTTACTTCCTTCACTTCTGTTTTTAAAAAGGCACAAAATCACCCCAATACAAACTGTTAACTTGAAGCTATAAATGGTTTCCTTCCAGATATTTCTGAATTTGTGTGGATGCATCCTGAGAACTAATGACAGGAGTAGGATTGGGGAATATTTTCAATTCTAGCGCAGTCTGGGGAGAATTGGGGCTAACTGCAGACTGGGCTGGGTGTACAGGTTATAAACCAGCCGCAGGTGTCACCCTGTCAGTGTGAGAAGCCTGAGCTTCCCTTCTCTGGACGAGAAACTGTTTACAGTACCTGCACTTGTAATAACATCCTGCCAGACACCTGCCTTAACCCAGCTTCTACCCAGAGATCTGGCATCAGCATGTACTGTGAGGAAAACATCTCTGATCAAGTTCTCTTCATTAAGATCGCTGCCCATCCCAAAAACAAACAAGGCGGTGGCGGCCCAGGGAGCCCCGACCAGCTGCTTCCCACAGGAAAACCATTCTGGCAAAATAAAAACCCGATTTGGAAGACAATTTACGCTTTCCCCAAAGGCGTCCTACTGTGCAACGGTGCTGCCACATTGAACGACTCAGGATAAGGGCTTGGCATTGCCTAGAAACCTTGCAACGCTGGGGCCTGTCTGAGGAGGAAGGAGCTGTCACCTCTGGAAGTCACTCTGGGGGGCTTCCTGGTCGACTTTAAGGTCAACTTGGTCCCTGAAGTACAGGAAATAGCAAAGAGAACCTGGAGTCTAGGGAGTCACTGGTCAGGATGCACCCAGGCCCGCCGAGGGCTACAGAACAGACAAGCGGAGCAGGACCCCGCCCCTGGGCACGAAGAGCCATCGCACCGCACTCCACGTCCAGCGGGGGATCGTGAGGCCGCGCCGCGGAGTCGGGCGGTCCCTTCGGCGCCGGGGTCCCCAGGGCCACCCCCTGGGCGGGGCCCGCCCGGCGGGGACGCCGCGCCCGGCCTGAATGCGGCGCCGTCCGGCGACCCGCCACCCGCCGGGCGCCCGGGGCCGGAGTGGGGGCGTTCCGGCTCACCGACCTGCCGCTCTTCGGCCTGCAGCTCGGACGCCTCGCGGACCCGCAGCAGCTCCTCCTCCAGCAGCGCCCGCAGCTGCTCCAGCTCGAGCACCTCGCGCCTCAGGTCCTCCGCCTCCCGCGCGCACAGCCGCGCCTCCTCCTCGGCCTCGCGCCGGCTCTCCCGGCCGCGCCGCAGCGCCTCCTCCAGCTCGCGCACCTCGTCCTCGTACTGCTGCACGGTCTCCCGCCAGGCCTCGGCCACCAGCAGCGCGCAGTCCTCGTGCAGCTCCCGCAGGCGCGGCGGGGGCGCGGCAGGGCCGGCGACGCGGCCGCGGTAGCGCAAGGTCAGGGCGGCGGCGCGCGAGCGAAGCTCCCGCACGTCGCGCTCGCGGGCCGCGTCCAGGCCGCGGCGCTCGGCCTGCAGGCGGGCCAGCAGCGCCTCGAGGGCGGCGCGCGCGGCCAGCTCCTCTTGCAGCTCGCGGCGCTGCGAGTCGAGCTCGGCGTCCAGGCGGCCGCGGGCGGCGCGCGCCTCCTCGCCCAGCAGCTGCAGCTCCCGCAGCTCGCGCCGCAGGGCGTCCCGCTCGCCCTCCGCCAGAGCCGTGGCCCAGCTCAGCTCGTCCAGCTGCCGCCGCAGGCCGCGCGCCTCCCCCGCGCAGCGGGCCTCCGCCTCGGCCCACAGCCCCTCTTGGCCGCGCCGGCCGCGCAGCTCCTCCTCCAGGAGCAGGTTCTCTCGCTCCAGCTCCCGCACCCGGCACACGTAGTCGTACAGCCGGGCGTTGAGCTCCTGCAGCTCGGCCTTCTCAGGACCCGTGTGAAGCCGCCAGGACAGCATCTTGCTGGGATGCGGGGCTCCCCCGGCCGCCTGCTTCCCTCCGAACCCGGTCTTGTCCCCTCCGCCGCGCCGCCCCGGCCCCGCCGCCGCTCCGGAGGCCCGCAGACTGTGGCGCGAGCCGGCGCGCCGCGGCTCCTGGTCCGCCGGGCGGGCGGGAGTGGGCGCGGCCTCCAGCCAATCAGGGCGCGGCTCGAGCGGGCACCGTGGCCGCGCGGCGCCCCCTGCCGGCATGATCGTGGCCCCGCGCGGCCGTCCAGCCCCGGGACAGTCCGGAAAACCGCGGGCGGGCTCGCCGAAGGGATGCCCAGGTCAGTGCAGCCGCTCATTCGTGTCCGACCCTTTGCGACCCCATGGACTGCAGCACGCCAGGCCTCCCTGTCCATCACCAACTCCCAGAGTTTACCCAAACGCATGTCCATTGAGTCAGGGATGCCATCCAACCATCTCATCTTCTGTTGTCCCCTTCTCCTCCCGCCTTCAATCTTTCCCAGCATCAGGGTCTTTTCCAATGAGTCAGTTCTTCTAATCAGGTGGCCAAAGTATTGGAGTTTCAGCCTCGGCATCAGTCCTTCCAATGAACACCCAGGACTGATTTCCGCAGGGTTCCCCGTTACGGTCCTCTGCTCACCCAGGTGCACATCGCCACCTGGCCGTTGCTTGTCAGGCTGCACGGCTGCTGTGATGTCAGCACCCAGACCACTCTGGAAGTCCCACCAGGACGAGCATCTCTGCTGGGCCACACTGGGGCACTGTGGAGCGGCTCTCAGCCTGCAGGCGTTTGTTCCCCATTTCTCGACTCTCCACGTCATCAGGGCTTCTTCTATCCCACCTCCTCCGGCTTCGCAGGGTAGGAGGGCCTTCTCAGGGACCAGGGGATCTCCGGCAGGATGCTTTGCTCTGATTCACCAGGTGTTCTTTGCCCCAGTGCCCTTCAGGGAATTGGATTTTGAAACTTAAAACTTTTCTCCTACTTACTCTTGAAATCCTGTCCCTGAGAAACATCCACTGCTATAGCTGCCCAGTTTGGGAAAAGTTATGGGAAATAGCAGGTGGAAAAAAATGAAGTACCACTGGCTAATCTTTCAAAATCATACCATTCTGCATCATATGTAATCCTCACCAAACTGTAGCTCAGAGAAGGTGAGCCACTTGCCTAAAGACACACAGTTTCTACATTTGGGAATAGAAGTATTAGTAGTTGTGATCCCAGGAGCAGACTTGAGCAAGAAGGGTCCAGCCAGAAAAGAGAGACGCACTCAGAGAGAAGGGAATGATGAGTGGTATATAAGAACCGACTTACAAAGGCGTGGATGTGATTGGGAAGCGTCCGGAACCAGCAAGAGCAAAAAGCCATTAGCCCCCTGGAGGCAGAGGGAGGGAACTGTGGTGGCTGAGCCTGAAGCAGCAGAAGCTGCAGAACGCATCCCAGGAGGGAGCAGAAGGAAAACCCAAGCCTTCGCTCTCCTTGCTCTCCCACACCCTGCCAGTGGCTGTCAGTGTGGAACCCAGAAGTCCTTGGGGCCTGGCAGGGGTACGCCGGGGTCAGATTCTAATGGCTTGTGAGAGCCAACTGTTAAATGATCAGTAATGTGAGCCAGTTGTTAAAAGCTATTGTTAGGAAATAATTCCAGTAGTCATGTACAGATGTGAGAGCTGGACCGTAAAGAAGGCAGAGTGCCAAAGAATTGATGCTTTTGAACTGTGGTATTGGGGAAGACTTTCAAGCCTACAAGGAGATCAAACCAATCAATCCTAAAGGAAATCAGTCCTGAATATTCATTGGAAGGGCTGATGCTGAAGCTGAAACTCCAATACTCTGGCCACCTGATGCAAAGAGCCAACTCATTGGAAAAGACCCTGATGCTGGGAAAGATTGAGGGCAGGAGAAGAAGAGGGAAACAGAGGATGGGATGATTGGATGACATCACCAATTCAATGGACACGAACTTGGGCAAACTCCAGGAGACTGTGATGGACAGGGAAGCCTGGCGTGCTACAGTCCACAGGGTCGCAAAGAGTCAGACACAACTTGGTGAATGGACAAACAAGGAAATAATAGCCAGCTATTATTAAAAATGAAATAATATATGTTTACCATTAATTATACAAAAATGAAACAAACATTTAAAAATCACTTCCTAATTAGTTTAGTGCCTTTTACTCTTATCTGTTCTTGAAGTTATTCATGTCTTGAAGTTAGTGAACTTATTCTGTCTGTAGGACAGAAATGCTACATAACCCATGCTACTTGTCCCTACCCAATTCCTCATTCACTGCCTTCATTTTGGTAGCTGAGTGTTCAGACTGCAGAAAGCAGTAAATGGTTTGCTAATCGTCAACTTGATTTATTATTCTGTCGATTGTCTAGACTCAAAGAAGTGAGGGAGAACATGTTAATAATGCAGTGAAACTCATGTGTTGTGTCTGAAAGTAGTGAATTTCGCCAGCACAAAAATTTGAGGACATATCCTTCCAGTGTTTCAAAATTATTATCCGAGTTAGCAAAGAAGTTGCTTCCAGTTAAGAATAACGTTACTTGTTTATTTCACCTTAGTTTTTTTTTTGTTAAGGTAAACAAAAATATCAACCAACATTCATGTCATACTACACTCATTTATCAATTACAATCACAGATTGATGAGGGACACCAGAGTTCTCTAAAAATCAATGAATGCGTTCTGCAGGAATCAATGTGCTATATGGAATTTATGATAAGAAGTATAGTATACGTCATTATTGTTTGTAATAAAAAAAGTAAAATTGCCCCAATGTAGCTGCCATATAAACAAATACACTTTTATGTTAACAGTTTAAAGCCAATAAAAGAGAACTGCAGTCCTCATTTTATTTTTGACATCCTTCTGTTCAAAATAGTGGGAAATCTAAGCTGTAGGAAAGAATATATATATGCATATATATTTTTTGTACATACCTATAAGTGTATGTGATTAATAAAATCATTTTTACCTTGAGGTTTTAAAATTGCCTGGAAACATTTTTTCCAGAATCGGCCCAATATAGAAGAAATTGCTCCCCACTGCGGTAAAACGCCGAGAAGGCAATGGCAGCCCACTCCAGTACTCTTGCCTGGAAAATCCCATGGATGGAGGAGCCTGGTAGGCTGCCGTCTATGGGATCGCAGAGTCGGACACGACTGAAGCGACTTAGCTGCAGCAGCGGTAAAACGATGGTTTAGATTTTTCTCTTAACCACAGCCCCCTCTGACAGGCTAAACACCTCCAGAATTATCTACCGCTGCTGCTGCTGCTGCTGCTGCTAAGTCGCTTCAGTCGTGTCTGACTCTGTGCGACCCCAGAGACGGCAGCCCACCAGGCTCCTCCGTCCCTGAGATTCACCCAGGCAAGAACACTGGAGTGGGTTGCCATTTCCTTCTCCAATGCATGAAAGTGAAAAGTGAAAGTGAAGTCGCTCAGTCGTGTCCGACTCTTAGCGACCCCACGGACTGCAGCCTACCTGGCTCTTCCATCCATGGGGTTTTCCAGGCAAGAGTACCGGAGTGGGCTGCCATTGCCTTCGCCAATTATCTACCACACCTGTTACCAATTTCAGTGAAAACGGGACTCAGGGATATCAGAGAACTGGAGACAAGAACGTTCCATTTTAGCCTCACTTACTGATTTCAGTGGGCTGATACATGCTTGTCACCAGCTGAACAAATGCACGGCGGTGGGATGCCCAGATCTCTGTCAGCTGCCCTTGAGCCTTGAGCCCGAAGGAGAAGCGGGAATTTTCTCGACTTCCCGGCAGGCGGCGCTGCCTAAGGACGGCGAGCGCACACAGGTCTCCAAGGCCGCTCCTGGCAGGACGCCCTGCTCTGCCCTGCTCTGCCCTGCTCTGCCTGCCTCCGTCCTGCTCTGCCCTCCTCTGCCTGGCTCTGCCCCCCTCTGCCCTCCTCTGCCCTGCTCTGCCCGCCTCTGCCCTCCTCTGCCCTCCTCTGCCCTCTGCCCTCCTCTGCCTGGCTCTGCCGCCCTCTGCCCTCCTCTGCCTGGCTCTGCCCCCCTCTGCCCTCCTCTGCCCTGCTCTGCCCGCCTCTGTTCTGCTCTGCCCTCCTCTGCCCTCTGCCCTCCTCTGCCTGGCTCTGCCCCCCTCTGCCCTCCTCTGCCCTGCTCTGCCCGCCTCTGTCCTGCTCTGCCCTCCTCTGCCCTCTGCCCTCCTCTGCCCTCTGCCCCCCTCTGCCCTCCTCTGCCCTGCTCTGCCCGCCTCTGTTCTGCTCTGCCCTCCTCTGCCCTCTGCCCTCCTCTGCCTGGCTCTGCCCCCCTCTGCCCTCCTCTGCCCCCCTCTGCCCCCCTCTGCCCTCCTCTGCCCTGCTCTGCCCGCCTCTGCCCCCCTCTGCCCTCCTCTGCCCCCCTCTGCCCTCCTCTGCCCTGCTCTGCCCGCCTCTGTCCTGCTCTGCCCTCCTCTGCCTGGCTCTGCCCCCCTCTGCCCTCCTCTGCCCTGCTCTGCCCTCCTCTGCCCCCCTCTGCCCTCCTCTGCCCTCTGCCCTCCTCTGCCTGGCTCTGCCCCCCTCTGCCCTCCTCTGCCCTCTGCCCCCCTCTGCCCTCCTCTGCCCTGCTATGCCCACCTCTGCCCTGCTCTGCCCGCCTCTGTTCTGCTCTGCCCTCCTCTGCCCTCTGCCCTCCTCTGCCTGGCTCTGCCCCCCTCTGCCCTCCTCTGCCCTGCTATGCCCACCTCTGCCCTGCTCTGCCCACCTTTGACCTCCTCTGGCCTTCTCTGCCCTGCTCTGCCCTCCTCTGCCCACCTCTGCCCTGCTCTGCCCTCTTCTGCCCTGTTCTTCTGCCCTGCGCGAGGTAGATGGTTGCAGAGCAGGCACCCAGGCCGTTTCCCCGGAAGCCCCAGAAGCTGCACGGGGCCGGAGGACATGCCTTTTCCACCGGCCCCAGGACTGGGCTGGAGAAATGGGAACAGCTGGTCTTTGCTTGGAGAACCTGGAGTCGAGTGGCCAGTGGCCGGGGGCCCTCCCAGGGGTGGTGGAACAGTTGGGGGTGGGGAGGGAACAACGAAAGAATTCCCCCACCCCCACCCCCTATCCACCAGAGAAAGGGGAGGCAGGCAGAAAGCCAAGCCAGAAAGGTATTCCTGACTTTTGATGCTAAACATGCAGGCTCTGGAGGCTCGGGGATGCGACGGTAGAGAGACAGCTCGGAGGGACGGCAGAGCAGGTGGCTGGAGAGACAGGGTTTCCAGAGAGATGAGGAAAGACCCCCTCAGGTGGGGGTGGGGGAGAGCGATGAAGGGGACCGCTGAGAGCACGGTAGTTCTTGAGGGGCTCTGGAGAGGGGGCCCCTGTGCCCCTTCCCGGGCAGACCTGCACGGAGACAGCACCATGCCCCATCGTGGGCCAGGAGCAGGGCCGTGGGCCGCCTGCCCCATGCCCCGGGGAGCTGGCAGGCTGAGGGGGAGGGAGGGCCTTTCTGAAGTGCCCGCTTCCAGCGTGGGTGAGGCCAGAGCACAGCACCCTTCAGAAGGGGCAGAGGACCTGAGGGAGGCCCCCTGAAGGACGGGTGATGCCAAGAGAGCCGGCTCTCGGGTGCCTGTGTGCAAGTTAGGAAGAAGGGCACGGAGGCGCCCAGGTCCATAACTAGTCTGCAGGTGGGTCCTTGGTAGGAAAGCTAGTCTGCGGGTGGGTCCTTGCTAGGAGGCGGCCCTGCCCCACACCCACAGCTTAGCAGGTCAGCACAGGCGGGGGTTCAGTCCCCCTTGCGCAGTTACATTTGTACAGTGGACCACCCGCTTAACTGTCCCTGGGGGCCCACCGTCCCAGTCTTTGCCTACGTGTGTGAAGACCTTGGGCTTGGATGCCAGCACAGACAGGTGCCATAAGGTCCAGGGAGGTCCCCAGTCCCCTGTGCCTCGGCCCTGTGTAAGTCTCTGGTGCAGCCCCAAAGGGACCTAGAACCTTCGACTGATAGACGTTGAGTCTCCATCACCCTGCTGGGACTTGGGGCCCTGAATAGAAAATAGGTTGAGACACAGAGTGAACCAATCTGCCGTGACTCCCTACATACCCAGGTTTGTGAGCTGGGAGGCACGTGTGCCGCCCAGCAGGTCTGGCCAGGGAGCAGATGAAGCAAGAGAATGCAGGGGCCACCTGGAAGGTCTGAGCCGGGCTTGGTGACACGAGGGGACAGAGCTTCCTCGTGCCTGGCACCTACCAGCTGTGTGGCCATGAGCACAGCCAACCTTCCAAGCAGCATCCTCATCTGCGTGACAGTGAAGGCGAAGTAGCTCATGGAGAACCCCTGGGTTTGGGTCCCTACTGTGTCCCATCTGGACCCTCACCGTGCCAGGCACTGTTCTGAGCTCTTGATGTGGATTTACTCACATCATCAGCACCACTAGGAAGCAGGTTCCAGCAGCTCTGCTTCAGTGATGAGGAAAGGGAGCCGCAGTGCGTTTTTCTTGGCCAGGGCCAGGCAAGTAGCAAGTGACAGGATTCGGGCCCACCCTGGTCTCACCCACTCCCACATCGTACTATGTGAAGCTCAGCGTGCAGTGCCGGGACGCAGCGCCCAGGAAGTGTCGGTCATCCTCACAGGTGAAGCCCAGGAATCACACAGGCTCAGGGGAGTTGGAGGAGATGCTCAGGACCCAGGGGACAGATGCAGACAACAGGCAGCTCAGTGGGGCCCACAGGGAGAGTGAGGCTAGCGCGCAGGGGGGAGGCTTAGACCTTGAACCTTCCACATCCTGCTTGGTAAAGTGAAGAAAACTCCTGCTTCATTGCAAGAACTAAAGAAGAAGAGAATGCAAGGCCTTCAGGCGATGGTGGTGGTTTAGTCACTAAGTCGTATCTGACTGTTTCAACCTCATGGACCGCAGCCTGCCAGGCTCCTCTGTCCATGCGATTTCCCAGGCAAGAATACTGAAGTGGGTTGCCATTTCTTTCTCCAGTGAATCTTCCTGGCCCAAGGATCAAACCCACATCTAGTACGTTGCAGATGGATTCCTTACCACTGAACCACCAGAGAAACCAAAGCCTCCAGGACGTAGCATCTTTGTGGCCTACCTCATTTGGAAAACCGAATCCAGACACGCTTGCTTGGAGACCAGAAATGTCCCCACTCTGTCACGGCTCTTCTTGCTATTTCGAGAGGGCAGCTCGTTTGTTTATCTCTGTTTCATAGGAGCACAACAGGTGTTTGTTGGAGTAGGGGCTGCCTTTTTTAAAGGTGCAAAAATAGCATTTGTCATATAAAAAAAAAAGTGCAGTAACTTAACCTGCACAATGTCCGTCTCTTAATTTGGAAATCCATGACATATACATTGCAAATGAACTTGAGAAGGGTCCCAAGTGGCAAAGAGACATCCCCTGGTTAATTTTCCCAACAGGAGCAGGACTCATATTTCATCTTAGGAACTAAAAAAAGAAGAATCTTCCATCAAAGAACAGCATGTCTTCTGTTACTGCCCTGAACATATTTTCCATGGTGGGATAATTCAGAAGCAGCTCCTGAGTCCCTCCTCTGTGCCAAGGACAGGGCTGGGCACTGCAGACACAGGACAGAGGGAGACACAGCCCCTTTCCTCGGGGACTTGGGCTCCAGGGGGCACGGGAGGCTTCAGGAGGATGTTGGATTTCCTCAACGCTGCCTCGAATATGTGTTTCCTCCTCTCTGCAAGATTGCCAGTCACTCATCGAGACTTCTAGTCTCTGTCTACCCTTGGATGCTCTAATCTCGTGGCTTGGAATACCAACCGTTTACCAGTGACCCTCAAACATGTGACTCAGTCCCAGATTGCTCCTCTGAAGTCACTGTGTCCTGGGCCAGGGTACTGTTCAGAACATAACTCTGGTACGTCCCTCCTCTTACAGGAGAGTCAGGAGGATACTTTGCACCCCTAAGTGTCAGAGTCAGTTTGAACCTGGTCATGGGCACCCAGCCACTCTGGAAAGAAGTGGCAATTCCCCTTTCCCCTTTGTGAATGGCTATCCTCCCTTTGCGGAAGGCCCTGGAGATCACATGTACTTCTCCATCTTGGAGGTGGTTAAGTCCTGCCGGCTGTCGACGGGATCAGGTCTGAGAGCTGACTCAGGCCTGGAAATCAGGCAGTGACCTACCACGCCTGTGTCTATTCATGATGGTTTTGTCACCAGCCCTGTTTCTTTCCCCCAGAGCATCGTGTTCTGTGAGTCATCTCTGCAGATCCCTGGGTCATTCGCAGGTGGCTGCTCATCACAGTGACTCCTCGTCTGGCTTCTAACACCTGCAGGCTGCCCTCTGCTCTCCACCGGGCTCACGCCCAGTGGTTCTCACCACCGTATCGGGGTGCTGAGACTAGTGCCAGGCTTGACCTAGAAACTTTGTAGAAATGTACATGTCCCAGCCCCAAACACAAGCCTCTGAATCAAACCCTTCAGCTTCTGACAAGCCCTGTGATTGAGTCTGCTGCTGCTGCTAAGTCGCTTCAGTCGTGTCCAACTCTGTGTGACCCCATAGACGGCAGCCCACCAGGCTCCCCCGTCCCTGGGATTCTCCAGGCAAGAACACTGGAGTGGGTTGCCATTTCCTTCTCCAGTTCGTGAAAGTGAAAAGTGAAAGTGAAGTCGCTCAGTCGTGTCCAAATCTTAGCGACCCTATGGACTGCAGCCCACCAGGCTCCTCTGTCCGTGGGATTTTCCAGGCAAGAGTGCTAGAGTGGGGTGCCGTTGCCTTCTCCGTTATTGAGTTGAATGCCAGCTGAAGTTTGAGAACCACGACCGCCTTGCCACCGCCCCCGCCAGAGAGGTCCCGGTCTACCATCAGCCCCTCCTCCTGCAGAAGCCACCACGGAGCTTCTCAGTGATGCCTCGACTCCTCCCCAAAGGGTGCCTTATCAAGGCGGTAGATGGAGGGTCCACACGGCCTCCCAAGGAGCAAGGCCAGCCAGCGGGTTTTCTGTCTTATGGCCAATTCTCGAATCTTTCGTTCCCTTCCTCCATGGTTTGCTACAGAAGATTTGGTGTCTCTGCTTCCGTTAATGTGGGCTGGCCCGGCAGCACACTGGCACAGTCACCAGGGCCATCACAGGAGTGTGCCCCACCCCAGTGACTCCCGGACCCAGCCCCGCAGGACCACCAAGGCCTGCTGCTCCAGCTACTGCTCATAGCCAGGCTCTGTAGCACCTTCGACCCGTAGCTCCTGTCCATCCTGTGCAGACCTAGCACTTTTCCAATTGGCTTTTCTGAGGTGTCCACCTAGATACAGTTCTGGGAGCCAGCAGGAAGACGGCGCTCAATCCTGGAAGCACCTGCTCCTTCTGTGGCGTCTGCATGGCCACAGTCCCAGGGAACACAGAGGTCCAAGGTTCTCACCTACAGTACCCAGATACCCTGTGCCTAGTCTCCGAGCCCCACTCCTTCCCCATAAGGAACGTAGACTTGGCCAGCGTGAGAACGCAGCCTTCCCAGAAGTGCTTCCCTTAGGAAGCACCGTGCCTGGCCTCCCATCCTGTCTGACTTCTACCTGCAGGAAAACAAACAAGTAGCGGCTCTGACTCTCACACTTCACTTAAGATTGCTTAGCAGCAATTTTAGGGCTGAGGACACGTTCTTTCCTAATGAGCCGGGGCACTTAGCAAACAGCTATCTGATTCCACAGCCTCTCTACTTGCTATTTTCTTCATACCCCTCCAAAGTCCATGCACCGGTAGCGCATTCCCTCTGCCAATATCCTGTCCTAATTCATCAAGGGGGAAGGTCTTAGCAGTCACACCATGACACCACCGTGGGAACTCCTCCTACTCAATCCAAAAACAAAATTAAGAAAACAACTTCATTTACAGTGACACTAAAAAAAAAAGGGATAAAATACTTAGGACTAAAGTTTATGAAAGAAGTGCAAGGCTTACACTCTGAAAACTACAAAACATCATTGAAACAAGTCACTGCTGCTACTGCTGCTAAGTCGCCTCAGTCGTGTCCAACAAGTTAAGGAAGATTTTAATATAATAAATGGAAAGACATCCCATGTTCATCTCATACTGTTGAGATGGCATCATACACCCACACGCACATAACTCAGGTACACACGCATCCATAGGTCTTTTTCTATCTACCCTCAAGCATGAGCACATATGAATGCCTCCCGATCCCTCCAGAATCCCAGGTTCATTCCACCCTCCCTTCTCCCTTTGCTTATCTGTAGCTTCTTTCTCCAACAGTGAGAAGCCTGGCCCGCACTCTCTGCAGTATTCTCACTTATTTGTCCACCCTAGGATACACGTAAAGTAGCTTCTCCGTAGTCTCTTTCTTTTTAACGTTTGTGTATTTGGCTGCATCGGGTCTTAGCACTCTCTAGTTGTGGTGCTTGGGCTCAGCAGTTGCAGAGAAGGGGCTTAGTTGATCTGTGGCATGTGGGACCCTCGATCCTTGACCAGGGATCGAACCCACGTCCCCTGCGATACAAAGCCGATTCTTACCCACTGGACCACCAGGGAAGTCCCTCCATAGTCTTTATAAAGCCCAAGTCAGGTCACTCCTCTGCTCAAAACCCTCCCACACCTTCCCATTTCACTCAGAGTAAAGCCTAGTCCTTGACCTCCTGTGGCCTCCAGGGCACTACCACACTGACCCCTAAGACCTATCTCTTAGAGTCTTATCTTACAGAGACCCGTAAGACCTCTTCTCCCTTGCGTTTCTGCTCCAGACACCTTGGCTCCCTGGCTGCACCAGAGGCTGGGGTTGGGAAGGGAATGGACCTAAAACCAGGAAATAAGGGAACTCGTTGGGGGCAGAACTATTCCGCACTTTGGCATTGAGGGTGGTAACATGACTGTATACGTTTGTCATTATTCCTTGAACTATACACTTCAAATTAGTGAATCTTACTGAATGTTAATTTCCCCTCAATAAAGTTGATCTTTTTTAAAAAATAAAAAAGACCCTTATACCAAGCAATAAAATCTGTGACATCACTCATTTGAAATGTTTGCTATGTTTCTCAGATGGTTTTTTTTTTAATGTAACTCGTAAGATTTTCCATGCTTTCATTCATTTCTACCTAAAATTATGTCCCCTTTCACCATGGTTTGTCTCCTGTGGTGAACACTGTTGGGTTTAGCAAGGATTCAACATAATTGGTTGGATTTGGCCACCTTTCTCTCCTCTCATATTAAGCAAAAATGTTATCCATCAGGGGCTGTCAAACTGTTTTGGCATTGGCCACATGAAAAGGAAGTGGAAGTAAGTAAAGTTGCTCAGTCGTGTCCAACTCTTTGCGACCCCAAGGACTGTTGCCCACCAGGCTCCTCCGTCCATGGGATTTTCCAGGCAAGAGTACTAGAGTGGGTTGCCATTCCCTTCTCCAGAGTAGCTTCCCGACCCAGGGATCAAACCCAGGTCTCCTGCATTGTAAGCAAGACGCTTTACCGTCTGAGCCAGCAGGGAAGGCCCAGAGAATGAAAAGGAAGTATCATTAAAATTGAACACACATCCAAGTCACAGAAACAGAAGTATCAGGGTGGCCAACAGAAAAAGCCCAATGAGCTTTTGGGCCAGCCCAATACTACAAGTTGTTACTTATGCCCTTAATATTTTAATCTTTTTTTAAAAGCCAATTTGGATCTACAAATTTAATATTATGACTAATTAATGAGTCAACTAATAACTTCAACACACCTCATCCAAATGATGTCATATGCAATGTTAACCAATAGCATTGGCCTGGCATTCATCAACACATGTGTTTTCTAAATGCAATGGATAATGGACCCGGTATGAACGCATATTGTCACTGATTTTTGTTGATCATCCTTCCGCAACCCCCGTTCCTGAAAGTTCCCGGCCCATGTCAGGGAAATGCTGCCTTAGTCCACCCTTTCCAATCTCTTACCACCTCGTCAGTAGTTAATCACTCACAGTCAGGTAAATCAATGGGCAAGGATGATTCTCCAAAATGACCAGGCATCAACTTACCAACGGTGCTTAAGTTTTTTTCCCACTGACTTTGGGGATCGTTTTGATGATGTAGATAGCCATTTACAGGAGGTTGCTTTAGGGCGATCAAAGTGCAAGATGGTGGCTAGGAGCCACAGGAGGGGCATGGGGGGCATGGGAGACGAAGAAGCTGCTTAATTTCTTGATTGCAAAGTATCAGCTCCGCCACTAAAAATAGCAGTGGCAGCTAAGGTGAGTGGAGCTCTCTGCCGGAGCCCTCCTTCCAGACAGCCCCAATGGTTAACCATCAGTAGCCAAGAAGTGATTCAGAGGGTGAACCTTTGACTGATATGGCTGTGTTTGAACATCAGAGAGTTAGGTTTGGAGCTCTCAGGTCAAATCATGGCCTCCCAGCCCAAGCCACCTAGTCATCATTCCTCAAAGTTCTGCTTTGAGGCCAAGATGACGTGTCCCCACGTCCATGAGCCTCCCCCATGGTGCCTGTGGGCGTCAGGCTTTCTCTTGAACCCTTGGGGTCATCACTTGGAAGTCTCTGAGGAAATGCGCTCCCTTCTCCTGCGAAATCCAATTCAGGCACCCTGCCCCTCAGCGCTCCTGTAACCTCCTGAGCAGGCACCCCGGTTGGTCTCTGACTCCGGAATCCAAGCTGCTTGGCCCGGTCTTGCTTTTGGCAAGCACCTAATAGATAAAATAAGCAGCTGCTAAACTGAAATGTCGTAAAATACAGCAAGCCCAGGCCCAAGTCTTGGTTTGACCTTGGCCAGCTCATCCCACCTCTCTGGACCGCAGCTTCCGAGGGAATCAGACGATGTTGTCTCTGAGGCCCTCTGCAGCTGACCCCCAAAGTGGCCCCGCAACCCCGCCTCCCCACGGTCCTCCCCTCGTGTGCCTGGGGGAGGTGGTGTGGCGCACTGGAGCCCGGGTTCTGGGAGACACGGCAGCTCCCTTCTTCGTCGCTCTTTCTCACCTTTGGATCCCTCACTCTAGAGAAGTCTGATGCCACGTCCCGGGCAGCCCCAGTGAAAAGCTGAGGCAGTGAGGAACTGTCTCAGTCAACAGCCTTCAAGAAACAGCCCTGGGAGTGAACTCATCCTTAAGACGCTTGCTTCTCGGCTGGACCTCATGGAAGTCCCCGAGCCAGAACCACACAGCTAAGCCACTCCGCAGTGCCTGACCCTCAGACACTGACATAGCAAGCAGTTGTTAATTTGAGATTGTCTGTGACACAGCCATAGATAACTAATCCAGACCATTTCTGGCTCTAAAATCCTGTAAGCCTAAAGTCCCCGAAATAAACTTATCGCTTTCAGGAAAAGCCTGATTTATAACAATTGTCAATCTTCCCCCTCCCACCCCACCCCCCAGCCAGAATCCATAAAGAAAGAAGGCAAAATGTGTCAAAATATATTTTGGAGTAATAGTATTTATTTTATTTGTGTTTGTAAGCATTCCCAAAGCTTTGTTGATTTTGCTTCACTGAACCCTTTATTTCACAAATGAAGGTGGAAATACAGATAAATTAGGTGATTGGAATAATGCAAATGTTCTTCACTTCACAACATTTGCATCCCTCCAGTGGTGAATAAGAATGAGGCACAGGCTGGCTTTGTTTTGCTCCAGCTTCATCTTGAGAATCCTGTCATGAGCTGTGGCGACACTTGGCACGTCTATCCCCAGGCAGCTAAGGGCCCAGAGAAATCCCGGGGGCAGAGTGGGGCTAAGGCAAGGCAGCTGGCTACAAGAAGGGACCCTGAAGCATGCCGAGTCCCACCGAGGCACAGCTGAAGGTCAGACAGAGGGACAGCGGGGAGCGGGGCTGCCCCCTCAGCCTGGGCTAAGGGAGGACTTCTGACAGGACAGCAAATGGCAGGAAGGGATTTTCTATTTAAAATGAGGCCACGCAATACACAAGTGCCCAGTCGGGTCTGACTCTCTGCAACCACATGGACTGTAGCCCGCCAGACTCCTCTGTTCATGGATTTTCCGGGCAAGAATACTGGAGTGGGTTACCGTTTAGGGGATCTTCCCGACCCAGGGATTGAACCCAGGTCTCTTGTGTCTGACGCATTGGCAGGCAGATTCTTTACCACTAGCACCACCTGAGAAGATAAAAAAAATAAGGCTGTGGTCCCCTGATAAATGGAGAAGGCAATGGCACCCCACTCCAGTACTCTTGCCTGGAAAATCCCATGGACAGAGGAGCCTGGTGGGCTGCAGTCCATGGGGTTACTAAGGGTCGCACACGACTGAGCGACTTCACTTTCGATTTTCACTTTCATGCACTGGAGAAGGAAATGACAGCCCACTCCAGTGTTCTTGCCTGGAGAATCCCAGGGACGGGGGAGCCTGGTGGGCTGCCGTCTATATGGGGTCGCACAGAGTCGGACACGACTGAAGCGACTTAGTAGCAGTAGCAGCAGCCCCTGATAAACAAGGAGGATGGGAAGGAAATTAAGGGTGTGGAAGGTTCATAGAGGGAGGTCGTGTCTCCTCTGGCTGGGGGCATGAGCCCATGTAGCCCCCCAGATGAAAACAAACAGCTAATGGCCTCAGAAATCTGAGTCAGTAAGTGTAGCAATGAGCTTGAGAAGAGTGGGAAAAGTGGCCAAGAGGCAAAGGAGGATGCCTGACTGACAAAGCCCGTGGCTCTGTTTTACTCACTCATGTATTCCTAGATTTGGTTCCTCCTGGAGGCGACCACCAACAAAGATTTATTGAAAGGACAAAAGTAAATGGGAAAATGAAGTGAGGAAAAGGGGCACGGATGGGTGGGAGAATACCCTGGCAGAGCAGAAGTTGCTCCTCTGAAAGCATCCACTTCACCAAACAGAATATCATTGCAGTATTTTCTGATTTAAGTAATACTGGCAATTAGAGAAACCCCTTATTGAACTTGTTAATTGCCTTTTGGATCAGAAAGATCTAAATGGTCTTACCTGCTGTACAGCTCAGGGAACTCTGCTCAGTGTTATGCGGCAGCCTGGATGGGAGGGGAGTTCGGGGGAGACTGTATGTCTGGCTGAGTCCCTTCGCTGTTCACCGGAAACTATCACAACATTGTTTGTTAATTGGCTAGACCCCAACACAAAATTAAAAGTTTAAAGAAAACAAAACGTTTTAATGGTCTTAATTGGATGGGAATTTTTGGACCTTTTAGTATTGTTACCAAATAAAGCAGAAGGTTGGATCAAAAATATGAGGTGAGAAGCCAGAGGGAGAAGCTGATGGGATGCCCAGACTGTTGGTCAAATCTTTCAGGGGACTTAAGACCCCAAGAGGATCTGGTTGACTTTGGGCTGCAAACCTACTATGGATTCAAGAAAATCTGGCTGCTTCACCAAGATCACTCTTGAAGATTCCTTGCTCCTCTCAACAGATCCCTTTCAACATCGTAGACCACTTGCAGCTGAACATATTTTTCGCTCCTCTGTATGAGTTTTTGCTTTGGTAATGGAATAAAGATGTGTTTGGGGAATGAATAACAGAAAAGCCTATCAAAATGGAAATACCAGGGAATGGAATTCTGAGAGATAAAGGAACTTTTTCGTGTATTAAAGAGCAGTTTCTCCCACTGATGTTTGCACACAACATGAGGATTAATTTTTCTGAAGCCGAGTCTCAGGGTAGATGTGATAATAGAATGAAAGCATCTTGTGTTCAATAAGCTGCTGTACTCCTCACAACGTACCTGTCAGGAAGGGGGAAGCAAACGCCACTGATGTTTTGCAGTAACAAGACCAAGCCACGGAGTTTTTAACAAGTTGCTCAGTGTGATAGGATGGGTCAGAGTGATTCGCTGGGTAATACGTACCAGGAGATGTCTTGAACTGTAAATATGCTTTTCTACTGGGACCCTCTTAAGGTTTGGCACAGAGATCTCAGTGATAGGCAGCAGATCCAGAGAGTTAACTCTTCGCTTGCCTAGTTAGTGGTGGGTCATGGAGCAAAGATAACCCAGAATAACACATACACCCAGAAGTGAGTCATGCTGAGCCTTGTAAAGCAGGGCACACTGTTAGGAGGCCTGGGAAGACACGACTGTGGGGTCAGGTAGAGACTCGGTCATTGCCTGGGGTTTGATGAGATGTGATTCACAGAGACCCAGGGCAGATCCCAGGGAAGCAAGTGGATAATATTTACAATAACAGTGAAATTCCCCTTCCCATTCCATCCACATAGGTCTTCTATGGTGCTCAGAGAAGGGCTGACTGCAGAAAGTAAGGAAAAGCAAAGACTCAGGTGCAGGCCTTAGCTTTTCTAATGGTCTCCAGGGTTACAGAAGGAACTGTGGGGTAAGCATCAGATCGGGGAGAACTCTCCATGAGCAAGAACACGCGGTTTTGCCTTCCAACCTCAGCCACAGACTAGAACATACGCCCCACACTTGGTGTATTGAAAGAGTTGCTAACGAGGCAAGGAGTTGGTGGTTCCCAGAGAAGGGCTTCTGGGCTCTGCCAGGGAGCTTGGGGCATCCCAAAGGACGGAGGACTGGTCTGGGAAAGTGACAAGATTCCAGGAGGAAAATATGCAGTGAAACTACACAGAAATGCTTATAGACAGCCCTGTATGTTTCCTGCATGTCTAAGTGAGATAGGAAGAAGACAGAGAAAGAAACTGAATTTGAAAGGGTCAAGGAGAAGTTAGTTATGTCCTGGGTCTACCTGGGCAGAAGAGCAGACAAAAACAAGGATATCTTACCAAGGCCCCTGAGAGGGTCTCTCTCCATGGCTTCCTCTACCCAGCCTCACCTCGTCATATGCCAGTTCTTACCCCTAGTTCTTGGGCACCAGGCAAGCCCCCTGAAATACAGGTGCAATGCTACAAAGAGTCCAAGGATCTCTCCAGATTGGTGAGATTGCATATCCACCATGAAAAAGGCTCAGATGACTTTATAGAGAATCGGGGAAGTTTCTTTTCCTGCACACCTGAGTTTGTAGATTATGTCAGAGAACTAGGACAACCAGGGAATGGGCACAGTTCAGCTCAGGACTGGGGTTTCAAACTGGCCCCTCCAGTGATGACAAAAGTCTATTTACTTTGGGCCTTGTTGACTCCCCTTTTTCTCCTTTCCCCCATTTTGGCAGAAACATTGTACTAACCCATCATGGATAGTCCTCTTCATGAGGCTTTGTCTGAACTCAGCAAAACAAAGTGTGATAATTAAGTGTGAGTTTGGCCTCGTGTGTAGGGAAAGGGACAAGCTTACTAGTATTTGCCATTTCATCCTGTTTCAAACACCAGGAGTGAAAAGGGCTGGAAAACCGGGATGTGGAGACCAAAGCAAAAGGTCTAGTTATTCAAACACTTGGGGAATTTTCTAGGTCAACAGAAAGCTTGTATTGCTAAGTTAGGAGTCTGTTCATCCCAGATGTTTGGCCGTTGGACACAAGGCAGTGCAGGATGGCTTCCAATTCCTGCAGTGGGCACTGCCAGCCTGACGGGACGTCCTGGGAGCCACCCTGATGTCATGATGGGGTGCGGTGGGGAGGGAGTAAGCCTGGAGGTGATTGGGGATCAGAGCGCACAGCAGTTAAGGAGAATGATCTAGCAGGGCGAGATGCAGGTGGCTTCAAGGAACTGGAGTCATTTGGGGGTTAAAATATGGTAGGGTGATTGCTTTAAAATGCACACTCCCACTAGAGATATGTGAATCTTGGTTGTATTCAAACTACCAGTTTTTAAAAATTGAAGTTTATTTACAATGTTTTGTTTTATGTGTACAGCAAGATGATTCAGTTTTACGTATGTATTTTTTTCAGAAGCTTTTCCATTATAAGTTATTGCAAGATATTGAATATAGTTCCCTGTGCTATACAATAAATCCTTGATGTATTTTATATATAGTGATGTGTAATATTTTATATAAAATATGTGTAGTATTTATATTTAGTGATGTGCAACTGTTAATTCCATGCTGCTAATTTATTCCCCCCCTTTTCGCTTCGGTAAGCATAAACTTGTTTTCTATGTCTGTGAGTCTGTTTCTGTTTTGCAAATTAATTTGCTTGTGTTATTTTTTTAGATCCTACATATAAGTGATACCACATAATATATCTTTCTCTGACTTCACTCAGTATGATAATCCATAGGTCCATACACAGAAATAAGCTCTAAATGGATTAAAGGCCTGAATATAAGATAGAACACTATAAAACTCCTAGAGGGAAACACAGGCAGAACACTCTGACCCAAGGTGCAGCAAAATCTTTTTCGATCTGTCTCCCAGAATAATGGAAATAAAGACAAAAGTAAACAAATGGGACCTACTTAAACTTAAAAGCTTTTGCACAGCAAAGGAAACAATAAGCAAAAGGAAAAGAGAACCCACAGACTGGGAGAAAATATTTGTAAATGACGTGACCAACAAGAGATTAGTCTCCGAAATTTACAAACAGCTCATGATGCTTAACAATATCAAAACAAACGATCCAATCAAAAAAATGGGCAGAAGACCTAAACAGACATTTCTCCAAAGACATACAAATGGCTAAGAGGCACATGAAAAGATGTTCGACATCACTAATTATTAGAGAAATGCAAATGAAAACTAAAGTGAGATATCACCTCACACTAGCCAGAATGGCTATCATCAAAAACTCCACAAACAATGAATGCCAAGAGAGAAGGGAAGCCTCCTACACTGTTGGTGGGAGTGTAAATTAGTACAGTCACTATGGAGAACAGTATGGAGGTTCCTTTAAAAAACTAAAAATAGAGCTACCATATAGACCCCTCAATCCCACTCCTGGGCATACATCCAGAGAAAAGCGTGATCCGAAAGGATACATGCAACCCATGTTCACTGCAGCATTATTGACAATAGCTAAGATGTGGAAGCAACCCAAATGTCCATTGACAGAGAAACGGATAAAAAAGCTGTGTTATATACATATATATACACATCCAATGGAATATTGCTCAGCCATTAAAAAGAACGAAATAATGCCATTTGCAACATGGATGGATCCAGAGATTGCCATTCTCAGTGACGTCTGTCAGACAGAGGAGAAATATCTTACATGCAGAATCTAAGAGGAAATGATACGAATGAACTTGCTTACAGAAAGTAAGTAAGGAGACAGACTTACAGAAAACAATCTTTCAAAAAACAGAGACTCGCAGACTTAGAGAACAAGCTTATGGTCGCTGGGGGGACGGACGGGGGAAGGGATAGTTAGGGAGTTTGGGATGGACATGTACACACTGCTGTCTTTAAAATGGGTAACTAACAAGGACCTGCTCCATAGCACAGGGAGCTCTTGCTTAGTGTTATGTGGCAGCCTGGATGGGAGGAGAATTGGGAAGAGAGGGGATACGTGTAGACGTATGATGGAGTCCTTTTGCTGTTCACCTAAAACCATCATAACATCGTTTATTAATTGGTTGTACCTCAATACAAAATAAAAAAATTTAGGAGAACCTCTAGGTCCATTCACATTGCTGCAAATAGCAATATTTCATTCTTTTGGGGGGCGGAGTACTATTCCATTGTGTATTTTTATCTACCCACCTATTTTCTTTACCCATTCAGTTGACGGATACTTAGGTTGCTTCCTTGTGGCTATTGTAAATTGTGCTGTTATGAGCCTTCCATACCTGTATCTTTTCAAATTAGAATTTTCATCTCACAAAATACCAATTTAGTTCATATTATTAAATCAACTGCATATCAATTTCCAGGCAGCTATCTTCTCTTCTGAAAGGCATTGGATTTCGAAACACACTTATAGACAATGAGATGCAAATCAGTACATACGTCAGATCCCCAGCTCACTGCTTTAAAAAGACACCTTCTGACATGAAGGCTAACTAACACTCTAGTTATAGGAAGCTGAGGGAAGACGCAGACAAAGAAAAGTCCATGTGTAAAAGTGTTAGTTCTTCTAAGATGCTCCACCAATACCACTCTTTAGGGACCATTGAAATAATACTAGCATGTGGCCTTTCATTTAGATTTATGTAGCAATTTACAATGGAACAGATGTCTTTGTTTATGTCATATAACAGAATTGGGAGCAATTAAAAATACTTTTCTCATGATCTTTCATCCAACCTTCCATCATTGCTAGTAATTTACTTTATTGACAGTAAAGGAAGCCCATAAGAGAATGGCTGGGCTCTACTGCCTTTCACATTATCAGCTCCTCGTACTTACAGTCAAGGCTGGAAAAGCCACCATCACCAACTTTGGGAATGGCGTGAAGATCCAAACCAGTACTGTACATAGCTGGTGAATCAGGGAAACATAGGATGTCCAGGAACTAAACCAAAAGGCGTGGCAGCCTAGCAGGGAAATTCAAGCCTACAAATTCCCAAGACATGTGCCCCTGGGGCTGACCTCTATCAGGAGTAGCTCTAGCTTGCCTGTCTTTATAAAGCGCCTTTCATAGCTTGTGGATAGCAAAAGAAATATATTGCTCAATTTGGTTCTAAGTGAATTAAGAGTTTCTGAAGTAGATTTTAATTCAAATGCAGAAGGGCACAAACCCTCACGTTATAACAAAGTGAACACATCCCGTATTAGTATCAAGATCAACAAATAGAATACAGCTAGCACCCAGAGCATCCCTCATGTCCCATCCCAGGCACCCCCTTCTCCATTCAAAGCCATCGACTGCTACAGCCATTACAATGGAGTCATCACACAATACACATTCTTATGTATCTGACTTCCTAACTGGAATCAACCTAAATGCTCAAGGACAGAACTAACAACGAGTGAGTAAATTGTCATCTATTCACACAATGTAATACAACACAGCAACCCAAACGAGTGGCCTGTTGCTACCTGCAGGAGCATGGATTGCTTTCACAAACGTAAGGCTGAGTGAAAGGAGCCCAGTTCCAAAGAATGTGCAATCAAAAACAAACAAAGCTAGCTACGGAGTTAGAAGTCAGAGCTACAGTTCCCTTCGGGGATTATGAAAAAGACATTGTCCCAGGAGATTTTTCAGTATTTTAAATTGTGGCCATTATAATGAGTTAAGGTTCAGGGTTAGGAAGGAGAGTAGTGTTAGGATTGTACATTGTCCTGATTACCAGTGAGGGTGAGCATTTCTGCATATTAGCTACCCTTTTGTGACATGTCTGTTCACATCTTCTGCCCATTTTGCTTTAGGGTTGTGTGTCTTTTGCTCACTGATTCATTTTTTACATATTTCAGACACAAGTCCTCTCTTGTATCTGTGGTTCTCTTCTCTGGTTATATGTGTTACAAATCTCTTCTCCCAATCTGAGTCTTGCCTCTTCTTCATGGTGTCTTTTTAAAACTGAGATATAATTCACATTCCATAAAATAAGGCTACTTAAAGCATACAATTCAGTGGTCATTAGAACATTCACAAGTTTGCATGTCCTCTACCTAATTTCAGAGCATTTTCATCAGCCCAGTGAGAAACCCCATTCCTTCTAGCTGCCACTTTGCATTCTCTCCTCCTATCCCTCAGTTCAGTTCAGTTCAGTCGCTCAGTCGTGTCTGACTCTTCGCGACCCCATGACTCGCAGCACACCAGGCCTCCCTGTCCATCACCAACTCCCGGAGTTCACTCAGACTCACGTCCATTGAGTCCGTGATGCCATCCAGCCATCTCATCCTCGGTCGCCCCCTTCTCCTCCTGCCCCCAATCCCTCCCAGCATCAGAGTCTTTTCCAATGAGTCAACTCTTCGCATGAGGTGGCCAAAGGACTGGAGTTTCAGCTTTAGCATCATTCCTTCCAAAGAAATCCCAGGTCAGCCCTGGGATGGACTGGTTGGATCTCCTTGCAGTCCAAGGGACTCTCAAGAGTCTTCTCTAACACCACAGTTCAAAAGCATCAATTCTTCTGCGCTCAGCCTTCTTCACAGTCCAACTCTCACATCCATGCATGACTACTGGAAAAACCATAGCCTTGACTAGACGGACCTTAGTCAGCAAAGTAATGTCTCTGCTTTTGAATATGCTATCTAGGTTGATCATAGCTTTCCTTCCAAGGAGTAAGCGTCTTTTAATTCCTAGCAACCACTAAACTTTTTGTCTCTATCAGTTTGCCCCTTTTGAACACTTTGTAGAAATAGAATCACATAATACATTTTTGTGTGTCTGACTTTTATACCTTTGCATAATGCTTTCAAGGTTCAGCCATGTTGTAGCATGGGTCAATACTTCACACCTTTCTATGGCTGAACACCATTTCACTACATGGATATAAGAAATTTTGTTTGTCAGTTAATCGGCTGATGGACCTTTGAGTTATTTCCACTTTTTGGCTAATGCAAATAATGCTGCTATGAACATTCATGTACAAACAAGTTTTCGTGTGAACAAATGTTTTCAATTCTGTGGAATTTAAAGGTAGGCGTGAAATAGCTAAGATATATGGCAACTGAGTGTTTAACTTTTTGAGAAATGGCCAAACTTCTCAAAAACAGTCTCACCATTTTACATCCTCATTAACAAGATATGAGGATTCAAATTTCTCCACATCCTTGCCAACGTCTACTTACTGCCCGATTTTTTAGTTATGTTATTAGAGGATGTGAAGTGGTAATTCCTTGTGGTTTTGATTTGCATTTTCCTAATAACTAATGATATTTAGCATCTTTTCATGTGCTTGTTGGCCATTTGCCTATCTTCTTTGAGAAATGTTTATTCAAATCCCTTGCCCATTTTTTAAACTGAGTTGGTTTTTCATTGTTGATTTGCAGGAGTTATTTATATATTCTGGATGCAAGTTCCTTACCACACGCATGATTTGCAAATATTTTCTCCCATTCTGTGGGTTGTCTTCTCACTTTATTGATAGCATCCTTTGAACCACAAATTTTTACAATTTTGTAAATTTGTCTATTTTATTAATCTAATTTATTTATTTTGTAATTTATCTATTTTTTCTTTGGTTGCTTGTGTTGTGGTATCATATCTAGGGTCATAAAGGTGTGCACATGTGTTTCCTCCTAAGAGTTTTATAGTTTTAGCTTTGATCTATGATCCGTTTTGAGTGAATTTGGGGGATCCAATTTCATTCTTTTGCATATGGATATTCAGCTGTCCCCTCACTATTTGTTGAAAAGACTATCAGTCTTTCCACTGAATTGTCTTGGAATCCTTGATCCAAAAGTATAAGAATTTATTTCTGGACTCAGTTCTATTTCATTGATCTTTATGGCTGTCCTTTGGGAGTCCCACATTGTCTTAATTGCTATGGCTTTTTCTTTTTCAAGATTGTTCAGGCTATTCTGCATCTGTTGCATTTCTGTGTCAAATTTTTGATCATTTTATCAATTGTTGCAAAAACCAGCTAGGATTTTGGTAGGGATTGTGTAGAGTTTGTTGATCATTTGAGGAGTATTGCCCTCTTAACAATATTAAGTAATCCAATTAATTAACATAGGATATCTATCCTTTTATTTAGGTCTTCTGTAGTTTCTTTCAATGAAATTTTGTAGTTAACAGTTTTATATCTCTCTTGTTAAGTTTAATCCCAAGTATGTTATTCCCTGTGATGCTATTTTTGTAAATGGAGTTGGTTTCTTAATTTTGTTTCTAGATTAGTCATTGCTAGTATATAGAAATACACTGAGCTGCATATGTTGATCCTATACCCCACAGCCTTGCTGAAGTCCTTTACCATCGTTTGGAAGTTTCCTTGGTATGGACTCCTTAAGATTTTCTATGTACGACACCATGTCATCTGCAAAAGCAAAAAGATAATTTTCCTTCTTGCTTTCCAATCTGGGTGCATTTTATTTCACTGTCTTTCTAACTGTCCTGGCTAGAACCTCCAGAGCAATGCTGAGTAGAAGTGATGAGAGCAGACATGCTTGCCTTGTTCACAGCATTTCATCATTAAGTCTTCCTGCATTAAGCATGACCTGAGCTGCGAGATTGTCATGGATGCTTTTTATGAGAATGAGACAATTCCCTTCTTTTTCTAGTTTGTTGAGCATTTTTATTATTAAGGTGTTGGATTTTTTCCAATATTTTCTCTGCATCTATTGAGATAATCAAGCTATTTTATTTTTGATTCTATTAATATGTTATACTGGGCTTCCTTGGTGGCTCGGATGACAAAGAATCTGCCTGCAATGCAGGAGACCTGGGTTCAGTCTCTGGGTTCGAAAGATCCCCTGGAGGAGGGCATGGCAACCAACTCATGATCTTGCCTGGAGAATCCCCATGGACAGAGGAACCTGGCGGGCTACAGTCCATGGGGTCGAAAAGAGTAGGACACGACTGAGCGACTAAGCACAGCCCACATGGCATATTATGGTATAATATGGCATGTTACACTGATCGAGTGTCTTATTTTGAACCAACAGTGTCCTTTGATAAATAGAAGTTCTTAATCTAAACCTAGATCAACTTATCGATCTTTTATTTTAGGTTTTGTGTTTTTGTGTCCTGTATAAGAAATCTTTGGCTATTCCAAGACCATGAAGTTATTCTTCTAAATATCTTTTACATGCCTTGTCGTTTTACCTTTCACATTTAGATCCACAATCCATCTCGAATCAATTTTTCGTGTAAGTGCTTATAGAAATCAACATAAATTTTGCCCATATTGATTTCCAGTTGGCCCAGCACTGTTTACTGAAATGATCATCCTTTCCCATTGCTCTGATGACGAAAACGCCACTCTTGTCACAAATTGAGCTTGTGTGTTTACTTCTAGACTCTCTGTTCTGTTTCACTGATCATTTGTCTAATCTGGCCCCAGTGCCACATTGCCTTAATGACTGAGCTTTATAACAAGGCTTGGTAATGCTTTAGCGTAAGTCCTCTATTTTGCTCTTTTTCTTCAAGGTTAGCTTGGCTATTTTGGGCTATTGCTATATACATTTTGCAATCAGTTTGTGAATTTACACACACAATCATAGACCTATACCCACACACACACACACACACACACACACACACACACAATCTGGAACTTCCACTGTGATTACAATGAGTCTATAGTTCAATTTTTGACATTTTTAGAGAGACTGAGGATCTATTTGTGTTCATTAGTAAAGAGTTTTCTAAGCCTTGTCTTTTCTATGATTTTTGTAAGAATAAAATCATAGAAAGATAGATTTTATTAATGAGAATAAATAATAATAAAAATGACATTTTAAATAATTCCTATATGTTAGATGACTGGGCTAAGTGCATTATGGGTTTTACCTTATTTTATTATTAAAAAAACTGCCAAAAACTATGAGACTTCCCTGAAGAAAGCCATAACATTTTGTTAAAGGCATAAAAACAATATCTGAACAAATCATGAGACACAGCATGGCCTTGGGTGGGAAGAATTAATCATCATTAATGTGTCAGTGATTTTCAAAGAAATATTTACCGTAAGCTAATTCTAATCAGAGTATCAGTGATGTTTTTCTAGAGCTGTACAAAAGTGTTTCAGCACTTATATTTTAAAAATTCTAAATGTTTTAGAATTGACAACAAAAAGCTTTAATTTCAAAAAAGGAATATTAAGGTAGGATTGCCTTACCAGATATTTCTTTCCAAAATGCAAATGTACTAATTTTTTAAAACTGTACAGTTTGGCTCACATATAAGCTTACAGATCAAAAGACCAAAACGCCAAAAAGATCTGTGTATATAGTAAAAGCTACCACACACACAAAAAAGCTTTTTTTCTCCATGCAGAGAAGATGGTTTATTTAATTAATGCAATTGGCATAACTGGCTATTGGTCTGCAAAAAATCCCACCTCCAGCCATGAGTTAAATCATTATGGATGGATTACCACTTGAAACATAAAACGAAAAGTAATAGAATCAATTTGAGATGAAACTTGAGTAGCGTCAAAACTAGGGAAGGGAGAAGTACTTAGACAGTACTGGCAATGTAGAATACATAAGAGAAAAAAAAGCCTAATGAGTTTGAGTACAAAAAGTTAAAATGCAAAAACCAATTGGAGGAAGTATTTGCAACTTTCTCCACTCATAAGTGAATGTCCCTAAAATATTAATACAAGGAGCTCCTGCAATTGAATTTTTTAAAAAACATCAACCTAGTAGAAACATGAGCAGAGAGTATGACTGGCAATACAAGGAAAAGGAAATTAAAATGGCCAACAAAACCTTGACCATCTCTCCAGACTCTCTAGTAGACAGATAACTTACAGTTTACACCAACGTGATCACATTTTTTCCCACCATTCACACTGGTAAGAATTGAAAGCTTTCAGAAGCACATTCAGTGTTCATGAAGGCATAGAGGAAACAGACCATCTAATATTATGCTACTAGGTGGGTGAATTACTTCCTTTTGGTAAAGGAAGCTAACTGGCAGCATCAGTTAAAATGTCAAATGTATATATATCTTGAATCCAGCAAATTCATTTGGTGGATATTAAACTTCAAAGAACCTATGTTCACAGATGGCATCTTGAAGTTTGTTGAAGATTAGTTTAGATCTATTGTATGAATTATATGAATTATATTTAAATTGAAAAAGCAAACTGAAAAGAAATATTACAGACACTTAGTAACATACATTGTCTTGGGCTCCAAAATCACTACAGATGGTGACTGCATCCATGAAATTAAAAGATGCTTGCTCCTTGGGAGAAAAGCTATGACAAACCTCGACGACATATTAAAAAGTGGAGACATTACCAACAAAGGTCGGAATAGTCAAAGTGAAAGTGAAAGTTGCTCAGTCGTGTCTGACTATCTGCGACTCCATGGATAGCTCTTGGAATTCTCCAGGCCAGAATACTGGAGTCGGTAGCTTTTCTCTTCTCCAGGGGATCTTCCCAACCCAGGGATTGAACCCAGGTCTCCCACATTGCAGGCAAATTCTTTACCAGCTGAGCTGTAAGAGAAGCCCAACAGTACTGGGGTGGGTATCCTATCCCTTCTCCAGCGGATCTTCCCAACCCAGGAATTGAACCGGGATCTCCTGCATTGCAGGTGGATTCTTTATCAACTGAACTATCACGGAAGCCTGTATAGTCAAAGCTATGGTTTTTCCAGCAAGTCATGTATGGGTGTGAGAGTTGGACCATAAAGAAGGCTGAGCACCAAAGAATTGATCCCTTTGAAATACTGTGGTGCTAGAGAAGACTCTTGAGACAACAAGGAGATCCAACCAGTCCATCCTAAAGGAAATCAGTCCTGAATATTCATTGGAAGGACTGATGCTGAAGTTTCATTACTTTGGCCACCTGACGCAAAGAGCCGACTCATTAGAAAAGACCCCTGATACTGGGAAAGATTGAAGGCAGGAGAAGGGAATGACGGAGGATGAGATGGTTGGATGGCATCACCTAGTCAACGGACATGACTTCGACGAGCCCCGGGAGTTGGTCACGGACGGGGAAGCCTGGCGTGCTGCAGTCCACGGGGTCACAAAGGGTCAGATACAGCT
Organism: Capricornis sumatraensis; assembly: GCF_032405125.1. Classification (NCBI taxonomy): domain Eukaryota; kingdom Metazoa; phylum Chordata; class Mammalia; order Artiodactyla; family Bovidae; genus Capricornis; species Capricornis sumatraensis. The sequence goes on from NC_091087.1 coordinate 13,256,938, forward strand.
GAGAGACTGAACTGGACTGAACATACATGTATTAACATTTATTACACAGTAGGATCAGTTGTAAGTGATTTACATAGAAACGCCAGGGCCAGTGAGGCTGTGCTCCCATCAGTCCTAGTTCATTGATGTAGCACCAGCAGGTCACACAGCAGGTGGGTGGTGGAGCTGGTGTTGGAAACCAAGCCTCTCATCACATCTGTATCTGTAACCCCTTTGGAATGTTGCATGTTGATTCCATTTTTTTTAATGATCCAATTTTAGATAAAAAGAAAGAAAAAAGAAACCTGTAATATGAAATATTTTTAAATGAAATGTGTGTTATGAAATTACTGCAGCAGGTTTTCCTACCTATTAATGCATACTTTCAGTTTACAAAGATCACTGTTCTCACTGGAATGTTGATGCCTATGTCCCACTCTCAGAGACTCTGATTTAATTGGTGTGAGTGTTGCCTGTGCATCGGGTTTTTCCAGGCTCCCGGGGTGATTTTTAATGTGTAGCAAAGTCCAAGAACCACTGGCATAGATAACTTAGATCTGATGCCCAGTTTGGAAACAGTTTGGCTCGGGATCTGTGAAGCGGTTTTTGCAATTGTCCTGTTAACCACTAGATGGAGTCTCGTCCACATGACAGTAAGTCAGCAACCAGGTTTCTGCAGAACTCTCTTTGGTAGAAAAGAGTAGAAAACATGCAGGAAGTGAGGAGAGCTTGCAGGCACCAGATCTGTGATCAGGTATTTCGCCAGGCTTTGGCCTCACAGTATATTATGTCGTCAGCATACATCTTTGTAAAGTTCTGGGGAGAAATTCGTATTACCTTTTAAGCCTGATTTTCCCTCAAGTCAGAGAGACACATCCCTTTAGTTTCTTCCTGTATCTGTGTCTTTTCTTGGACATGAATTACAGAAAGTCATTCTTTGTGGAAAGGCCACACCCTCTGTTGTTTGGCTGCAAGGGTAAAATGGAATGAGGCTCTTTGGAAATTTCCTAATTAAAAGTACATAACTGACTGTGTACTAAATAGCCAGGAGGGCAGTGTTTAAAATCTACTTATAGATTCAGATTAGTGGTGGGAATAAATAGGGCAATCAGGAGAAAACTGTTAAATTATGATTCTCATCCCCCTAACACACACAAGTCTGACTTTTCTAGAAAACAAGTATCTCTGAGCTTGATTGTTCTCCCTTTGATCTCAAAATAAACACCAACTTGCATACTTCTTGGTCATGCACTGTTGATTCATTAAAGAGCCGTACACTGATTTCCCATAAATGCTTAACTCATAATGATTATGGGCAAAGTCAAGAAACATAATTTAAGGGGAAATTTTGCAATAAAATTAGCCTCAAAACTAAGTGTAATTACTGTATCAGTGTTTCCACTATTTGGACCTTTTCCCATTGGAATTTATAAATAATGTTCTTAGCGAATGTACAATTTACATGTTTCTCAGAACAAAGAACAAGGAGGAGATGGTAGCTATATCTCAGAGCAGGAAATTAATATGAAGGCTTTGAGGTTTCTGTCATAGCTATTCATTCACAAAGCAGTCAATAGACTATGAGGCCCTGCGGACCATCCTACCAAAAATCTGTGCAAAATCTCTATTAGTCAGGGTTCCCCAGAGTAACAGAACCAATAGGAAATGTATTTATACAATCATACGTGTGTGTGTGTGCACACATATATATGATTTATTTTGAGGAATTGGCAATTCCTTATAATAAATTTCTCCGCAATATGGAAGCTGAGAAGTTCCCCAGCTCTGAGGTCAGCAAGTTGGAGGCCTGAGAGAACTGATGGTGTACATTCCAGTCCAAAGGCAGAAGATCAGTGCCTCAGTTGGGAGACTGGAGAGTGAATTCTCCCTTCCTCAGCCTTTTCTTCTTCTGTTCGGGCCTTCAGTGGGTTGGATGGGAATCCAGTAGCTTTCTCAAAGTGTGCTCACAGACTTTTAGTTCCTTGGAACAGAAATTAGAAATTGTTAATACAGGCAATTTGGCATAAAAGGGTTCAATGTCAAATAAGTCTGGAAAATCCTGGGCAAAATAGTTAAGCAGATTTCCTCTCTGCCATCTTTCTCAAAGCCTTTAATATGTCCATGTACTTTGTGATTATCTAAGAGGTGATACTTTGTAAAGCTTTCCAGACTTACTTAACACAGTATCTTGTTTGGCATTAGCGCCTCTCCAAATCCTGGTAATAAAGTACTACAGAGCAGAAACTATGTTTTATCTGATTTTGTACCCCAGCCTCTAGCTCAGTGCCTGCCAGACAGAAGAGACCAGATAAATGTCTGAAATTCTATTCAACAAAATGGTGAATGATGGATGAAAGGGCAGTAGAGATATGGCCAAGTAATAAACAAATTTTATGCAAGACCAGCCTGAGACTATGGCGAAGACTTCTCAGCCCACTCCTAGAGGGCCAGAGAATCTGAAAAACATTTTAAGGATGTTGGAGTCAGAGCCTAAGCTCTCACCATTCTGGAAGATGCCGCAGGGACGACAAGGTGAATTTGCTCTTTCTTAGTGAAGCAGATGCTCCCTATGTCCTGCCCATATTCTCTGTTTCTCCCAACTGCAGGCATTTGCATTTCTGTCTGAGATTTTCTTTTTTGCTGCAAGAGCCAGTTTTGCTGTCCATTCAGCACGCCCTGGGAGCAGCTGTCCATGATCAGCTGGAGTTGGTGTATCAATACCCCAGCTCCCCACCCCACAGTTGGGCTAACTCAGCCTTGTGTGTTTCACCACTCATAGCTCAGTGGGTAAAGAATCTGCCTGCAATGCAGGAGATTCAGAAACGTGGGTTTGATCCCTGGGTCGGTAAGATCCCTTGGAGAAGGAAATGGCTACCCATTGCAGTATTCTTGCCCGAAAAATCCCATGGACAGAGGAGCCTGGAGGGCTACAGTCCAAAGAGTTGCAAAGAGTCGGACATGACTGAGCAAGCTTCCCCACCCTCCCATCCCTGCGAGGATCCCAGGAATCCCCTCTGACTTGCATTACCTGCTTCTGATCCTTGGCTCATGTTCTGTTTCTGGGGGACCCTAAAATGACAGTGCTCGCCTTTCCATGGACTCTTTCCTGTCCTGACTCCTCAACTGCAGGACCTCGGAACCCCTGCAAATCTCCCCTAAACTAGTTCTCAAAGGGGACCCTCCTGTCGGCTCACAGCCCCACTGTCCAGCTGTGGCCATCCCAGGGCATATCCCAGTCATGCGTTCAGTTGGTATGAAGGGGAGACTTGGGAATGTACCCCGTCCTGAGCCAAAGGGGTACTGGGGGCACCAAGGTGGGAGAGCCAGGCTTAGAGCCAGCCCTCAGGGCACTCCCACGCTTTTACAGAAGATAAGCACAAATCACATCACCACACAAATCACCACGCAGTGATAATCCTTAGCGAGTGCTGAGAAGCAGAACCACGGGGTGCCACGGAGGAGAAGAACAAGAGCGCCTAATGCAGTCGCGGGCATGAGGGAGGCTTCCCAGTGGAGCTAACCTGCCTGTTGAGACAGAGGGTGGACAGGCCCTGGGCGGGTGTGGGGGTGGGGTGGGGTGGGGAGGACAGGTCGGGCAGAGGCAACAGCTACACAAAGGCCCTGGGCAGAGGAGCGCGTGCCTTTCCACGCCAGCTGTCTGATCCGTGGGCCTCCCAGGGTTCCCGAAGCCATCAGAGCCGTCCGGGGCAAGGAGCTGAGGCAGGGCTGGCAGAGCCCCCCTCCTAACTCTGTGCCAGACTCTGTCCTCCGGAGCCCCACGGCAGCTCACAGGTGTCTCCCCTGCAGACTGGGGGGGCCACCAGTCCCTCTCTCTGTGCGTGAGAGTTGCACTCCCCAGGCCCCTTGGAAAAGGCCTTGCTTCGGCCAATAAAATGTGAGCAGAAGTGATAAAGTCCACCTCCTAGAGAACACTTCCTAGAGAAGGTCTTTATGACCTGAAGCACAACCGCGGTGCTTTCCCCTCTGCTGTGGCAACTGGAAGTGTTCCAGACGGGTCAGCCCTGTCGGTCTAGATGACTGGGACACGTCAGCTGACCCTCAGTCATCATGTAGCATAAGCAAGAAATAAACTTTTGCTGCTTTAAGCTGCTGAGATTTGAAGGTTCCTACTGTGGCTCGGTCCAGCCAAGCCTGACAAACAAGCCTGTTGGAGCTGCTCTGGGGAAGACACTCGGGGCACACACAGGCAGGGCCGCACAGTGGCCACCGTACCACCCCCGAGACCTGCCGGCTCGTGTGTGATCCTGGCTCTGCTGCCTTCTGACTGAGAGACGTGGGGCTAGTTGCTGACGCTCTCGATGCTTCTGTTTCTCCATCTATAACATAGTAATGATTGTATTTACTACATATTCTTGAGAGAATTATGTAAGTTCATTCATGCAAAGAGCTTGGAAAATTGCCAGGCACAGAGTAAGTGCTCAATAAATATTAGCTTTAATATTAACATTTTTTTTAAAAAACAAACAGCAGTTGGATGCCGCAGGTGGCCCAGATCCTTCCTTAGGAAAAATATTATCCAAAGGAAACCTCGCTGGCATAAGGCCTTCAGAAGGGGCAACTCTGTATGCAAACTCAAATGTCTCCAAGGAGGGGCGGCAGTATCCACATGTTTAGCTTTTTTTTCTTGTCTGATAGAGGTCCAGGTACTGAAAAAAGGTAGCTCAGCTGGTAAAGAATCCGCTTGCAGTGCAGGAGACCACGGTTTAATTTCCAGGTCAGGAAGTTCCCCTGGAGTAGGAAAGGCTACCCACTCCAGTATTCTTGGGCTTCCCTGGTGGTTCAGACTGTAAAGAATCTGCCTGTAGTGTGGGAGACCCAGGTTCGATCCCTGGGTTGGGAAGATCCCCTGAAGGAAGGGATGGTGACCCACTCCAGTGTTCTCGCCTGGAGAACCCCATGGACAGAGGAGCCTGGCGGGCTACAGTCCATGGGGTCGCAAAGAGTCGACTGAGCGACTAAGCACAGCACACAGCTGTAATAAAAACAGTGATGCAAATGAAGTGGCAAGTGAGAGTTGATGCTCAGTTTCTGTGCTGGGTGAAAGTGAAAGTGAAGGTCGCTCAGTCGTGTCCGACTCTTTGCGACCCCGTGGACTGTATGGCCCATGGAATTCTCCAGGCCAGAATACTGGAGTGGGTAGCCTTTCCCTTCTCCAGGGGATCTTCCCAACCCAGGGATTGAACCTAGGTCTCACGTATTGTGGGCAGATTCTTCACCAGCTGAGCCGCAAGGGAAGCCCTCTGTGCTGGGGGCCACGGGTAATGCGGGTGCCAAGGGGGCAGAGGAGCATGGAAGAGGGCATCCCCCACTCAGAGGGGCAGCTGGGACCCCACAAGAATGCAGGGGCAGTGATGCTAGGCTTTCAGTTGTTTTTAATAGGCGATTTGGCTTTTAAAATGTGAACTCATGTGAAACATTGTGTGAGGCCAAGCCATCATATGATGGGTTGCATCTGTGGTTTGCATCTCCTGTTCTCAGGACCCTGCTCTTGCACGGGGCGGAAGCTCAGATATTTGTATCACTAAATGTTTGAGTGCTTGTTTAAATGGCTTTTCCAGAACCTAAGTAACACCTTCCCAAAGATCCACTTAGGCCTCCACCTCCTGAAAACATAAAATCACTCCCATTTTTGAAATGGCAATATCTTCAGGGTCCACCGCCGTGTCCAGGTCACCCAGATTGTGATCTCTGTCTTAGTCTCAGTTCAAACCAGTATGAGTGATGTGGCTGCCATCACTTGGCAGTCTTTGGGGAAAGCGGCTTGTCCGGGCTCCTGGCCTCAACAGGGGGTGTGAACTGGAAAGGGGGGCAGTGCAAATCAGTCCGGTGTCCCCTCCAGCTCCACAAACCTCCCAGGGCCAATACTTGGAAGGGGTAGGCGTCTGAGGCCACTTGGAGAAAGCGGTCCCCACTGCAGCCTGGGAGCTGTGCCGCCTGCCATCCGCGTGGGATGGGAATGCGGATGGGGATTGGGAATGTGTCCCCGCCCCTCCCCCATCAGTAGGCAGCCAACAGCAGGTGGGCTTGGGTTCGGGCCCAGGGGTGGAGGCCTTCCCACTGCTTCCCGGCCCTGCCAATGATGGAGAAAGGTTGGAGAGTAGGAAGCTACCTCCTCCCCTTCTTGCCTGTTACCCTTGGCCTGGGGTGACCATAATTTCACATCAGTAAAGCAGCGGGATCCTTCAAGCTGTTCCCAGTGACTTCTCAGTTGACACCAGGCAGATCACTGAACATTTTTTTTTGATGATTCAGTCTCTTATCTGTACCGCAGGTGTAATAATAGCATCTTCAGAGAGTCATGTGTCACAGACTTCATTAGCATTTCCAAAAGCCGGTGAGCTTCTTAGGGGGAGAGATGGCTTACCCCACCCACCGCACACCACTCCATGCGACCCCGATCCCCCTACGTGAATGTCTCCCTTTTCTGGTAGCAGAATGGGAGAAATGCTTTTGAGAAACGTGCTTTCGATGATGCATTAATACTTCACACGACTGTCAGTGTTTCTCACTGCAGTTTATCTTTCCATGTGGGTTTCTCCAAACAGAGCTGGCAGCTTTTTTTGCTCCCCAGTCCGATCTCAATTCCAATTCCAGCCTTTGTCTGGTTTCTTGCATGTGGTCTAAACACATAACCTCACAAACATGGGAATGAACTGGTTTTTAATCATGTAGGAGGGTCTTCACCAGGTAAGGGAATGTGGACAGCCTAACGTTCTGAAAGAAAAAAACCTTTCTAGAGACTTTTTTTTTTTCCAGAGTCATCTTCATTAATATTAAAAGACTTTTGCTGCCACTTTAAGAGATGAAGCTTTGTAACACGTCTGTAACTAGTGCAAAACAAATTAATTTATTGCAGGTAGGTTCCTAACAGCGGAACAGGGGAAACTTGGTTACACGTCCACCCTTCCAGCAGGTACACTGGGACTGACTCTTTCTCCTGTGGGAATCTGAAGGCAAGACAAGGGCTCCTGACCCCAAGAAGAAAGGAGCAAGGTATTCTCCCATCTCCTCTAGGCACCCACAGAAGCAAAAGACATAGGCATTAGGCACAAGATGAGGATCTGGTTATTCCATATTCTTTTGTTATTCTCCAGATATTCTTGGCCCTACATTCACAAGAGTGGGGCACTGGGGGGAGGGGCATGGGAGTTAGGCATGGGGTCCAACCACATGTGCTTCCCAGCCCCTGGTGACCGAGAGTACAGAGGTGGGCCTCAGCCAGCAGGGGTCAAGAGGCCAGCCAACTCTGGGCAATCGTCATTCGTTAGATCATGGTAACCAGCCACTGGGGCTCCCCAAACATTGACTAATGAAAACACAATAGTCCAGTGGCCAGCCCAGCTCTGATCAGTCAGATGTCCCCTCTGACTGGTTGGTACCTGTGCCTTCTGGGTTATTCAATATTTTCAAAGTTACCCCATCCATGGGCAAGGAAGACGCTAACAGGTCCCAGTCATCCATATGCATGAACTCATTAATTTTCATACAGCTTTCCTCTGTAGGGAAGGAACTGTTAACATGCCCCATTTCACAGGTGAGGAAACTGAGGCTCCAGTTACATCATTTGAGATCAGTTAACCAGCTAGATAGGGAGGATTCTCCTCTGGGAGGCATGATTCCAGGCTGACTCGCTCATCTTTGTGTTCCCTGGCACAGAGGGAGTGCTCAGTAAACAGTTCCCGGGTGAATGAACAAAAGAGTAGATGGCTGAATGGTTGTCCAAGGGCCCACACTACTCCATTTCATGGTGATGCCTTCTTGGGGAATAAGGGCCCTTTTGATTTCTCATATTTTGCCTCCTCTCCCAGCCCCTGATAACTGAGCAGCCCAGAACAAAGCAGGCTGGCAGGGGAGCCAAGCTCTCATAGCGCCCTGCCCTGGGCTAAGAACGATATGCCTCCTTCCCCACTGTGGCCTCCACTCAAGCCCCCATCACCCCTGAGGTTCCCGTCGCCCTGCCATAAAGGGTGTGGCATCAGCTCTGTCCTCACCAGCTGGGTGTCCTGAACCAAGTCTCTGAGTCTCCACTTCCTCATCTGTAAAATCGGACAAATAATATAGCCTACTGTGCAGACTGGATGAGCCCAGGTTCCCCTGGGGTTCAGCATGGTGATCCTGACACAATAGCTGCAATTTCAGGAAATGTCTCGCAGGATGTGTGTAGGGGGTTCCCTGGGCTAGTCTCTCTACTTTTGAGTTTTTGGAAGTTTCCTACTATTTTTTAAATAAAGGGACCCATACGAGTACCTCAAGGACGCATTAGGACTTATTTGTAAGGGAAAAGGAGGTGGACATCCCCGAGGGCTCCGGCATGTCTGGAAGGGCTGGAGAGGGTGGGGCATGGAGTCCTGCAGAAAAGCCACTGTTTCCTCCCTGAGCCCAAGAGGTTTGCCAAGCTCTCCGCAAACAGAAGTCCTGCCTCAAGGTTCCAAGCTGAATCCACTAAACCAACAATGAAAGCCCCATTGTTGGGAATCCAGAAAAGCAAAGGGTGTGATAATGAGAATGTCCTCATTCATCTCTTATCCCGCCTGGGTTCATAACGCGTTTTTTCATCCCCACCCACTTCCCCAAGCCACGGCTCTCAGACCCCTGCTCAGTGACCCACAGGACCCCGCCATCACCTCCTGCAGGCATGACTTTCTCCTTGGTTCTTTTTTGACCCCAAACATTCACTCCCTTTCTGGGCTCCGTTCCGTCTCTGCTGGCCCAGATGGCGCTTGACAGGACTTGCAGGAGGCGCTGGGCTGGCACGTAGTGCTCTTCATTCTTTCCGAGGTGATGATAGGATTGCAGTTGGCCCCATGACTTGCCTTGTGACACAGGGTTAGCTATGCAACTTGTTTTTGCTGATAAAACATGAGTGAAGATGAAGCGTGTCACTTCCAGGCAGGAGCTTTAAGAGCCAGCAAACCGCGAGCCTAGCTCTTCCCCTCGGTCATGCAGCTGGCAGCATCAGCTGCAGCTCCTCTGCTGACCTGTGTCCTGGAGTGAGGCTGACTGACGCGGGGCGGAGCCCCCAGACGCCAACAGTGCGGATGAGCATGATTGGGAGATAAATCCTTTTTCTTTTTTGCCCCTGAGGTTTGGGGACTGCTTGTTACCAAGGCGGGACCTGTCCCGAACTGACTGATGCAGACTAGATTTCGAGAGTGGGCAGGCGACTGGAAGAAGAGCACAGGTCACGGCTAAAGGCTGACGACTGAGCCTCCCCTCCAGGAGCTTGTGGGACACAGCAGCAGCGGTGGAGAGCAGAGCAGCGCAGCCTCACAGGGGGCCTCTTCAATAGCTGTCACCGCCCTGGCGGAAAGACTTCAGAGGAGGCAACGTGGACACTGACTGAACGTGGCCAGGCTGTGAGACAGGCTGGCTTCATTTCATCTTACCTCTACCAGCTGAGGTCACTGTCCTCTCCCTGCCCTTGGGGTTTGCTCCCAGGCTCACATCAGTCCCCACCCACCCCCACCACCAGGCAGAAACTTGGCTAATCCTTTAAGATCCCAGATCATGATTGAAACTGTGTTAGCCACTCACTCCTGCCCAACTCTTCGTGACCCCCATGGATTGCAGCCCACTAGGCTCCTCTGTCCATGGGATTCTCCAGGCAAGAATGCTGGAGAAGGTTGCCATTCCCTTCTCCAGGGGATCTTCCTGACCCAGGGATTGAACCCAGGTCTCCTGCATTGCAGGCGGGATTCTTTACCATCTGATCCACTAGGGAAGCCTGATTCAAACACATGTATTGCACTATTTATCCAAGAGTGAATCCATTCCTCTTTCTACCCGTGCCTTCCACCTCTCATGTAATGAATATATAAATTTTCAAATGCTTTTGGTCTGCATTTTTATAAATTCACATAGAGAAAGATGCTGAAATTCTAAGTGTACAATTTAGCAAATTATCAGCAGCCCACGACTCCTATAATTATCGTTCAGTTGCCATGCCCTCCACCAGGGGATCTTCCTGATCTAGGGATCTGAGGCACAGATTCTTTACTGGCTGAGCCACCTGGGAGCCCTTGGTAAGTTCTTGCAGGACGCTACATGGTTGTAACTTCCAGCTGAGGCCCAGAAGTCCATGGAGGCTGTACTCCTCAGTAATGAGCACGAAACCAGTTACATGACTCTCAAAACTGGGAGCCACTTGAGAGTCTAGAAGGACTGAGCTACTGGATATCAGAGATCTGTAAAGAAGGTCTCTTTGGAGAAGACTGAGCTGACAGTATCCACACCCCACCCAAGAAGGGGGAAGTGGAGCTGCTTCTTCCTTCCTTTCATCAAGAGAGACAGGCTTCCAAGAGACCATGTGGCGTGCTTGACATGAGTCCCTTGCCATAAAGGGGACCCAGTGGACTGACTGCTCAAGAAATCTTGAGCACAAGAAATCAAACTCTGGTAGGATTGTTTAATTAATGATCTATCCTTGGAAAAACTACCTAGACCAAGGACTAAGTTCAGCACAGTGCCTGGCACACACAGGGTGCTCTCTGTCCACCATAGCAGTCTTGGTAATTATTCTTGCCCTTGGATGTGAGGCTTGGTAAAGGGGTAAACCCCTCCAGGAGAAGGTTTCACTGCTTCATGACTGCTTATTGGATAATCTGGGGCTGGGTCTTGGTTCTTGAACTTCCCTGGTGGCTCAGACGGTAAAGTGTCTGCCTGCAATGCGGGAGACCCAGGTTCGATCGTCAGGTCGGGACGATCCCCTGGAGAAGGAAATGGCAACCCACTCCAGTACTCTTGCTTGGAAAATTCCATGGATGGAGGAGACTGGTAGGCTACAGCCCATGGGGTTGCAAAGAGTCGGACATGACTGAGAGACTTCTCTCTCACTCTTTGTTAGTTCTCGGAGAGCTGTCATTACAAGCACAGCCGGGGCACTCTGTGAGATCTGAAGGGAACAGATCTAGACATCTCTTCCACAACCCACCTCTGCCTCTAAACATCCTCCCCTCCACCTTTGTAAGTCCCATCATTCACCTTCCTTTGGGTATTACTCTAAAAGCTGCTCTTGACCGTAGAGGACACAGAACATTGACCGGCGGATGGGTTAGTGCCCTGGATTGCTCTGGGCTATGGATACCTGCCATTTTCTTTCGGGCTGCCTGGCACCTTACCTCCTTCCTTCCCATGGTGGGGGTGCCCCACCACGGGAACCTCAGTCGACAGGGCACAGGCAGGGCTGTGCTGGAGGGAGAGTCGCCAGCCCACCAGAGCCGAGATTCCTAAACTCTCAGGAGTCTTTTGAGTGTTAAGTGGTTGTCAGATAAAAATCAGTCATGGTAGGAATTTTGACACCACGGAAGTCAGCAAGTTGCCACAGATCAGAGTTTTTCCCACTGGAGAAGAGACTGTTAAAAATTTGCCAACCCATCGCTAGGCACTAAGTGCATCACCAAGGCTGAACCAGTTGATCCCATCTGAGGCTCTGAATCTGGAGAAAGTGATCTGAGATGAAAGCACAAGACAGAACGCCCTTCCTGCAGCAGCCTCTGGCCACAGCAGGAGTATCTTCTTGGGGGTGGCAGTGCTCAGGGAGCCCTGGCATGACCTAGCCCAGGTCTTCCTTCTGCCCAATTTCCTTTGTTTCTGCCCAGCTTCCAAGCCTCTTTCCCCTGCCTTCCCATCAATTCCAAGAGTTTTCCTTTCCTGCTAAGTGAACCAGAGTCAGTTCCTCCCAAGGGGTCTGTCAGGTATAGATGGCTAATCATCTATACACAGAGGTCCTCAAAGGAGGAGAAGCAACTTTCATTTATGGAAATGAAAGTTAACTACTGTGTGCCAAGCAGCAGCTATCTAACAACTAAAAATGCCATTAATTCTTCTGTGGATTGTTCCACTGTCATGAATTGATACTAATCTATTGATAAATATTCGAACTCCACAATGGGCAAAGTGCTGCACAAGAAACTATGGGGCAAACTGACAAAGCTGAACAGTCTGTACCGCCCTTCCGGAATTTACGGCTTAGCTGGCGACATTGGTATGTGCTCACGAGGCTGAATATCTGTCTGGACACAAGTTCTCACTTGTAAGGAGTATGGGGAGTTGTAACTTCCAATTCTGGGGATCAGGGGAGGCTTTCTGGAGAAAGTGGGGTTTGAGCAGAGCCTCCACCATGGCCACCTCTGTGTGTGTGTGTGTGTGGAGAATGTTATTTCCTTTATCCATTTCTTTTTTTTTTTTTTTCCCAAAAGTAAAATAGTTTTCTACTGGAAAATCCCATACATTCATTTCCAGAAAGGGTTCAGCAACATACAGAGGACTTAACCTGTGAAGGGAGCCACCTGCAGCCCCAACAGCCCCAGGTGACCACACGGAGCAGTGCCACCAACAACCCTTCAGCCCAGCTGCACAACCGTGCTCTGCGTGCTGTGTGCAACCAGCTGTTTTCACTCAAAATATGTCATGGACGTTTTTCCATGCCAATTATTCCCAATCTGCATCATATTTAAGTGGCTGGAGAGTATTCCCTTATATGGATGTACTCTAAATTAATCAAATCCCCATTGATAAACATTCAGTGTTTCGGGCAAGGGCAGGGAGTCAGGAGCCCCATAGTCCAAGCATACATCTTGGCTCTGCCACTGACCAGCTGGCTGTTCTTGAGAGGAAAACTAACCTCTGACTGCAGGTTCCCTTTCTATAAAATAGGGGTATTAAGAATACCCACTGCAGAGAAATGTCATGAGTAGGTATTTGTTAAACTTTGTAACAGTTTCCAGCACATAGTAGATGCTCAATTAGAACCAACTGTTGTTGCCATCACATAGTGGGGTTGTGACCACCATCACCTGTGCTGCCCTGCTTAATCACTCAGTCCTGTCTGACTCTTTGCAACCCCATGGCCTGCCAGGTTCTCAGTCCTGTCTGACTCTTTGCAACCCCATGGCCTGCCAGGTTCCTCTGTCCATGGGGATTCTCCAGACCAGGGGACCGTCCCAATCCAGGGATCGAACCCAGGTCTCCTTCATTGTAGGAGGAGTCTTTACATTCTGAGCCACCAAGGAAGCCCCTCCCCACCATTACCTACTTAGGATAAAACTTAGAAAGTGAAAGTCACTCATCATGTCCAACTCTTTGAAACCCCATGGACTATACAGTCCATGGAATTCTCCAGGCCAGAACCCTGGAGTGGGTAGCCATTCCCTTCTCCAGGGAATCTTCCCACCCCAGGGATCAAACCCAGGTCTCCTGAACTGCAGGCGGATTCTTTACCAGCTGAGCTACCCCACTACCTACTTAGGATAAAACTTATAAGAAGAATGAAACAGTTAAACGGTAAACATATTAAAATGCTAATCACCCAATTGCCCTCCAGAAACGTCCCCAGCGTCGCAGGGGGACCTGGTGTTGGCAGGAGGCAGTGAGAGAGGCAGTCCCTGCCTCTGGGCCTGGAGCACTGTCACCCTCACAAGCCACCAGCAAACCAGCCGGTGAGGTCTCCCGACTCGCCCAGCCTTCTGGGTGGCATTCTGGAATACAAAGCAAGAGGAAAATTAACAGCAAGTCAGGTCAGATTCCCTTTGATTTCTAGAAGGAAAACTAGGGTTGAGGCCATATTCAAAAATATAGGTCAAATCTTGGTTTCTGTGGTTACCAAACACTGTCAGCCACCAATGACTCCCTCCCTCGGGGGCGATGCCAGGGTTCCGAGGCCTGGCAGCCGGACCCGGCTCCCCTCGGTCTACGCCCGCCGCCGGCGCAGGGGCCCGCCCGCTCCGAGCGCCGCGGGCCGGCCGGGGGGTCCGCGGGGAGCGCGGCGGGGGTGGGCGCGGGGGTCCGCGGGGAGCGCGGCGGGGGCGGGCCCGGGGCGCCTGCCCTCCGCCGCTTGGCGCGGGGAGCGGCTCGGCGCGGCTGCGGCGGGGTTGGCTGCCCCCTCCGCGCCGGCCCGGCTCCGCGCGCCCCCGGGGCAGGGAGCGCGCTGCCCGGCCCGGGGCCGAACCCGCCCGCCCGGGGAGGAGGGGCCGCCGCCGCGGGAACAATGCGGCCGGTGTTCCGCGGACCGGCAGCCGCGTCCGCGGCCCCGCCCCTCCACGCCCCTCGGCCCAGCCGCCGCGGGCCCGGCGCAGAGGGAAGAGCCCCCTTATTTGGTCTTGGAAAGAAAGGGGAAAGGTTATCCCCAGATGCCTGCAGCGTTGGGTCATCGGCCCGCGGTCCTGGGCCCGCGCCCGGGAGCAGTGCCCGCTCCCGCCGGGAGGTGGCGGCGCCGCGCTGCGCCGGGCCGCCCGGTAAACAATCCCGCGGCTCCAGGTGCCCCGGCCCGCGGCCTTTTGTGTGCGCCTCGGGGGCGGGGCGGGGATGACGGGCGGTGGGGAAGGGGCGGGGCGAGGGACGGGGAGGGGCGGGGCGAGTGACAGGAGGGGCGGGGAGAGGGGCGGGGAGAGGGGCGGGGCGGGGAGGTGACTGTGGAGACGGGGAGGGCGGTGACGGGGGGTGACCAGGGGGAGGGGGAGGTGACCGGGAGGGAGGGGGTGACTGCGGGGAGGGGATGACCGGGTTGCGGTGACTGGGTAGCCGGCTCGACAAGGAGACAAAGCCCCTGTTTGCGGCGACCGTCAAGCCCTCAGTGCCGGGGAGCCGGCCGCGGTCGCAGGGTGTGACTCGGCGGTGCGGACTCCAGGCGAACCCTGGAGTGCACGAGGGGCGCGCGGTGGGGAGGCCGCCTGCTGCGGGGCCTCCGTGAGGCGCCCCCTCGGTCCCCCCGGCCGCCCCTCAGGTGAGCTGTGCGCGCGGAGCCGGCCACCGCCTTCTCTTGGCCGCTGTGTGTTAGTCGCTCACTGGTGTCTGACTCTGTGACTCCGCGGGCTGTGGCCCGCCAGGCTCCTCTGTCCATGGGATTCTCCAGACAAGAACACTGCCGTGGGTGGCCATGCCCTTCTCCACGGGAACTTCCCGACCCAGGGATCGAACCCGGTCTCCTTCATCGCAGGCAGATTCTCTGCCTTTTGAGCCGGGCGGAAGCCGAGGCCCGGAAGCGCTGGGCAGAGCAGACCCGCGCTCGCTGACCCTAGTTGCTGACCCTCACACCACACCCGCAAGCCAGGACTCATCTCTCCGCTGTACACGTGGTTCTGAGAGGCGGGGGTCACGGCACAGCAGATGGCACAGCCGGGATTGGAACCCTTGTCCTCCACTCCAGAGCCAGAGCCGCCCTACAGTGAAGGGCGTTTCACCTCTCCAGAAAGAAACGGAACGTGTTCATCGCTCGGTCGTGACCGACTCTTTGGGACCCCATGGACTGTAGTACACCAGGCTCCTCTGTTCATAGGGATTCTCCAGGCAGGAATACTGGAGTGGGTAGCCTTTTCCTTCTCCAGGGGAACTTCCCAACCCAGGGATCGAACCCAGGTCTCCTGCATTGCAGGCAGATTCTTTGCCTCGTTCCAAACAAAGCTCCTGTAATATGTATCATTCTCCAGAGTTCTGTAAAAAGAACCGAAAGATTAACATGATTTGAATTTCTTCAGCAGAACAAAGCAAAAGCCATCACCGTGCGTAGGTGGCTCTGGTGGGTGAACCTGCACCCCCAGCTGGGAAGGAGACCCAAGTGGGGAGCTGGAGCTTCTGCTTTTACTGCTTTGGGGGTGCACCATCCCGTGAGGTACCTGCTACTCCGCAGAGGGCTCCAAAGAGGGGCCCGCCAGGGGGGAAGCTGTTCTAACTTTTATTTTCTATTTTAGGCAAGTTGCAGGCAGCCCTTTTGTTTGGCTGAGGTCCCACAGGCTCCCCTCCTCTGCCCATTGTTCCATCTGCCTTCTGAGGATGGGAGTCGGGGGTGTGCCAATAATTTTCACTTAGGAGACCTGCTTCATGTTTCCTCATCTGGAAAGAAATTAATTTTTCAAGCCACACAATTATAGGCAACTTTTTAAAGAGTTTCAAGAATGACAGTTTCATACTTAGATTAACTAATGCCAGATTTTCTTTAAAAAAAAACAAAACAAAACAAAATTTGTGTGAACAAAGTTAAATCCAAGAAATGTGGTTTTTCTCTATCTCATTGTAAAAAAAAAAAAAAAAGCTGCTCCTACCAGTTTTGGGGGGTTTCCAGGTTTCCAAGAATTTACTTAGCTTGCTACATAGTATATTTCTGTGGAAAAATTATAGCAAGAATATCTTTCAGATCATTGCTTTCCAGTCATTGTTTTATTGGTTCCCAGATTCCACAAGAACCAGCACTGTCTGGATTTGCCCTGACATTCCAGAGTCCAGGTCCCCATCTGGGCAACCAGAGTCCTTCTCAGGATGAAGAACAGGCAGTCAGGGCTGTTGCCTTGTCCTTCCCAGAAATGCTGGCAAACCAGAGTGTGGTGTCCTCTGAGCCCTGGCTCTGCACTTCACCCTCTCCAATATCTTGATTGGTTCCATTTGGTTGCCTGGATTCTGCTCCCTGCCTATGCCTTGTGGCAAGTGGAGCCCACCTCCCTGTCATCTCAGGGGTTGCCCTGTTTGGAGGGGCAATGGCATCCAGCCACCCAGAGTGGACGTGGGGGATAGAGCTATGCAGATTTGACCCTGCTCCTTAACTCCTGTGCTTCAGCTGTGTGAAGATTTAATGATTCTTCATATGTAGGACTTGGGAAGCAGAACAGGGCACACCTCCCAGGGTCGTGTGGGAGGGTCAAATGAAATGATGTCTGTAAAACCCTTAGCCAGGGCTTGGCACCTGAAAAGGGCTCAATAGATGTTTGGTGAGTAGTATAGTCAGCTACCTCTTTCTGAGAGTAAGCTGTCTGCTACAAACTATTTTAAGGCTCTCTACATATGCACTTGAATCCCATGGAAAACCTAAGATGTAGATAAAATTATTGTATGTTCGAGTGGCTTTAGTAAGTTTCCCAAAGTCACACAGATAGTATATGGCAGGACCAGGATCTATCTGACTCCGAAGTGTGTGCCCTTTTGATTATGGACAACCTAGGGAGAAGGAAAAAGTCATAAATGGTTTTCCAGTGAACAGCAGCCACTGTTGGATCTCTTGATTGCCCTCTACCTAAATTCCCAAAGCCTCTTGGGCCCCTTGTAAGCCCAGCCTAGAGATAGGTCTATGTACTGATCAGAATTCTCTGTTTTGGCAAAAGACAGAAACCCAACCCAAACTAGTTTAAGCAAAATAGAGATATAATTGGCTTATGAAACTGATAATGGAAAGGTTCAGCTTCAGGCATGGCTCGATCCAGGTGTTCAATAATATTATCTGGACTTGGCCTTCTCAATCTCTCAGTTCTAGTTTCTTTCCATGTTGGCTTATTCTCATGTTGGCTCTCTCACTGACTCTTTTTGGCCCTCATCAGTCAGGCCCAAGTAAACTTGGGTTCTTAAAAAAAAATCATGGTTCTGTTTATTAAAAGAGGTAAGGGATGTTGACAGGATGGAACAATCGATGTCCACTCCACCCTACCTATGTAGCACCATCAATCAGAAAGATGATAGAGAAAAAATGTTAATAGTGAACATTTCTGATGTAAAGGACACTCATAAGTGAACCAGACAAGGGAAGGGTAGTTAGAACTGTTTCCGGTTACACAGAGAACCCAAGAGCACACAGGATCCTCCAGTTTCAAGTCAGGCTAGGTGATTCTAAAAGACAGAGTAAAACCTTAATGTCACAGAGACTTATGTTGGGAGATCGTTAGAAATCCTCAGTGTCCTAGTGCAGTAAAATGCTTTAAAAATATATAATAATAGAAATATAGTACACAATAAAATGCTATAATGGTACAAATATATACAGATATATGTAAAAGTTTATATGTGTACATATGTACTTTTATAATCATATATAAATTAATGTAAAAATGCAGTAAAGTCCTATTGAACTAGCTGCACTAAAGATCCTTGCAGACCCTTAATGAGAGTCACCAGACACACAACTATAAATAAAACATTACAGTCCACAGGGTGGATGTCGGGCTGTTGACGAGGTTGGTCACAAGCTGCGTGATGATTTGTCCCTTGCACCAATCTGATGTAATTCAAACTGGTGCCTGAGCAAACTGGCAAATTATTAGATGTCACGGACCTTTGGTCACTTCTCAAACTGTCAAACTTGATTATGTTCACTGGATAAGTCCAATGTGCTGCTTTCCTGCTACTGAATGTGTCCTGAGCCACGGGTGAGGCCGCTGAGGCCCATACGTTCTGGCCTGAGGGTGCTTCTGGGCACCCAGGGACAGGAATGGAAAGTGGGCAGGCTTCTCACCTTCTGCCTGAGGAGGGGGGTTTCCTGCCCCCCATGCTCCCCTTCTGGGCCTTGTCCCCACTCCACATCCTGCACTGTCCCCATCACTGGGGTACAGACTCTGGACCCCATTCGGAGGAGCAAAATTGCCCTCAATGTCAATCAGGGTGTGGATTGGTCCAGGGATACTTCAGTGTTGTATCCACTGCAAGAACAGGGAGCAGGTAAAACCCACCCGAAGAGAAAGTCTCTCCAGAAAGCCCATTGTCTCTCCTGGTTCTCTGGCTGCCAACATTATTAGCTTCATTTTTTTTCACAGAACAAACTGGGGCTTCAAGAAGCTCTTCTGTTGCTTGCCCCAAATCACACAGAGAGAAAGAAAATGAGATCAGATTTAGTCCTGGCCCAGGAAATCTGTGCATTCCCTTATCAAGTCACTACTGGGCACTTCCTAGGTGCCAGGCTTCCCAGGTGACTCATTGGTAAAGAATCTGCCTGCCAATGCATATATCTATTACATCTAACCCCAGTTAGATCCCTGGTTTGGAAAGATCCCCTGGAGCAGGAAATGGCGACCCACTCCAGTATTCTTGCCTGGAGAATCCCATGGACAGAGGGGCCTGGTCGTCCATAGGGCTGCAAAGAGTTGAATGCGACTGAGCAACTGAGCACGCACGCAGGTGCCAGGCAGGGTTCTGGGGCATGTGAATGCCCTGAGGAGCAGAACAGGCTCCCTCAGTGAGTTTAGGATCTACTGGGAGACAGACTTCCTAGAGCCATCATAAAGCGTGTTACGTATTGAATTATGTGCAGCACTGTGAAGGTGGGGTACCCCGGGTGTGATGCCTGCCATGGGCGATCTGTCTTCACCTGGGCTCTCCTACAAGCTGACCCTGGGACTGAGTTTGGGTGTGAGTGGTTTATCTGCAGGTGAACATCGAGAGGGAGTGGGGCAGGACGGGAAGCCAGTAAAGGACACGTCCGTGGGGCCTGGCTGCCTGTGGGTAGCTGAGCCCAGTGTGCCCGGGCATGCTCTGAGAGACAGGGTGGGGCTCCAGCACCCCAGCCATCACCAGCTCCTGAGCCTCACTGATGAAGGGCGTTTGTAGGGGTGTTGACTCCCCAGCACTTCCAGCTTGCATGGGGAGCCAGCTGAATCTTAAAGCAGCCAGAGGGGATCTTCAGGCAGATGGAAGTAGGCGCTGCAGAGAGGGAGCTCTCAGCCCACAGGGATCCTTTCTCCAAAGTCCTGGGGCTCCAGTTGGTGGCCCTGACAGCATCTGCTGCCCTAACCCACTACCTGAGTTAAGCGCAAAGAGGAGGGTCAGAGGGAACAGAGCATGCAAAGGTGCAGAGGCCGGGGGAGGGTGCTGTCTTGCTGGCCTATGGTGGGGATGGTGGACTCTGAGTGAAATGTCGAGCCTCTGGCAAGGATTCAAAGACAGGGACTGATGCAATCTGGTTTACTCATTGGAAGGGTCACTCTGACTTCTGTGTGGAGGATGGATCATAGAGGCCCAAGGAAAATGCCCCAGTAAGAGGTTACTGTAGGGGTCCCAGCAACGGGTTACAGGGGTGAGGGAGCCATTTCCAGAAGTGACCAGACTCAAGACTCTCTTTGGAGGCTGAGCTGACAGTACTAGTGGGATTCGTGTTTGAAGGGAGAGAGAGGCGTCAAGAACAACACCTAGGTTTTGGCCAAATGAGATACCATTTATTGAGATGGGGAGGTCTTGGAACAGCTGGGGAATCGAGAGTTGTGAGTATAGGTGCTGGGGTTGGGATAAGACACAGCAGACCTTGGGAAGGACCCCTGCGGTTAGATATATTCTCTGTCCTCAAGATCCAAAGTCCTAGATCCCATTTGCTTGTTCCCTAGCTGACCTCAGGCTGGACAAAGAGGTCCAGCTTTGGGGCACTGGCCACCCTCTCCCAGAGAAAGACCACCCAGGGAACACCCTAGAAGAGAGTCAGTGCTGTTAAGAATGGGGTGGGGTGTTGCACAATCCAAAATGAGGGAGAACCGCTCAAAGAAGATGAGTCTGAGGATAAGGGCAGGGTCTGCCAGGCTTTGGAAGGGCAGTCTGTGTTTTGACTGAGCACTCCCATCAGGAAAATATTTCGAGGCTGCACTTCCAATATCTACATGTCTGTGTTCATTCATTCCAACACATATCATGTTCTACCATAATAATCATAACTATGCCCGCAGTAATAGACTTTTAAAAGGATGAGCAACAGATGAAATAAACCTGTTTAAATTAATTTTCATTTTATTAACAAAAGCTAAAAATCTTTTATCAATAAAATATTAGATTAATTATTAATACTTCAAAGCAATGTGATTGAAAATATTTCATAATTTGTTTTATTGGTTTCCTACTCTGTAATGTGAAAGTCTGGTTCTAAATTTAGTTTACTTGAATGTGCTGAGCTGTGCTTAGTCACTCAGTCATGTCTGACTCTGTGACCCCATGGACTGTAGCCCACCAGGCTCCTCTGTCCATGGGGATTCTCCAGGCAAAAGTACTGGAGTGGGTTGTCATACCTTCCTCCAGGGGATCTTCCCAACCCAGGGATCGAACCTAGGTCTCCTGCATTGCAGGTGAATTCTTTACTGTCTGAGCCACCTCTACTTGGTTTTAATAATGGTTGAGTCGTACAAGACAGTTTTGAAAGATGCCTAATTCCAAACCACAGACAATCAGCGTTGGTCATAGTCAGCAGTTAGTGAATCATGATTTCCATTTTCAGCCCCACCCATCAGTTTGTTCAAAAATGTTAAGTGAAATGTATTTAGTAATTCTCCTTTGATATTAATCAGTTATTCTTGAAACAGAATTGGAAGGTATTGCACCTTTATATTGTTTTAATTGTGATGGAATACACAAAACCTAACATTCACCACCTTAACCACTTTCAATATACAGTGTAGTAACGTTAAGTACATTTACATGCTTTGCAACCAATCTCCCGAATTTTCCATCTTGCAAAACTGAAATTCTATACCCATTAAATGATAATGCAGTTTTATATTTGAATAATTCAGCACAGAACCCAATTAAATATTTCATTTGAAAAATAAACATTTTGTTTCTATATTTTAAAATACATACCTAGGTGAATTTATTGTGACCACAGATATATATTTTTTGTAACAAATTTGAAATCACAACATGTTGAAAATATTTTAAAACATCTGTTTTAAAATGATCTCCTTGTAGCATGTTTCTTTCAAAAAGCAGTTAATTTCTAATTCATTGTTCCAAGGGGCTCCTTTCCTTGAAGATACAGATGTAATCCATTTCTTTCTTCAATTTTACCTGCTATGTATCTATATTATTTAAAGCCACTTGTCATCGCAGAAAAGGTCAGAAAATCTGAAGTATTTTTCCTTTTGTTAAAAAAGACAACGCCTGTTTTTTAAGGTCACCACCTGGCATTATACCTTTGTATAAAGATTTGACTACATTTAAACTCCTCTTCATAAAATTAACCACTCTGATGACACCTTGAATCACTTTGTATACCTTTGCCTTTCACTTCTCTCATGCAATGCTTTGCCTGTGGGTGATGCAATGAATGGTTTTCACTTGCAGTGCTAGCTCTGAAACCAGATCCTGGAACTTTTATTTAAAAATTACAATCAATGTAACCATTCCTGATGTGGTTGCATCTATACCATTTTCCCACAAAACATCATTTTTAATAAAGTCATAATGCTATTGAGAATATGTCTTCTCTGCTACATCTTACTTTTAATAGTTTCAAACGACTCAATTCTTTATGTTTTCATCATTGAAACAGAATTTAGCAAATACCATGAACTGATACATGTGAAATTAACCACAGTACTTTCATCCAGCTGTACAGCAATGTCCCATATTGCATATTTTCAACTACTTGTACTTTCAAATCTTCAGCAATATGCTCTATGACTTTCAGCAGTGTTTGCTGACAAACGAATGTATTTTAGTTTGTCTTTATTTTTCTTTGTTTTGTTTTCACTATTTTATGTGAGAAGAACAATTATTCATAAATGGCATGTGAGTTTTGATCATTTGCACCAAAAAAAAAAAAAAAAAAAAAACCTCAGGAGACACTTCTAAACTATTACAGCTAACGAAATATTTTCAAGTTTGGATAGATTCTTTTATTAAAGGTTGCTTCGGAAGTTGTAGAAGTGTATCTTTGTGTTCTAGATTTTGTTTGTTTACATGCACTAAAACACACAAGCCTTACTTGTACAGCAAAACGAACATTTACCTACATACCTAGCAGTATACCTGTGACCCAGATCAAGACTCAGAACATCTTCTAAGCCTCAGAAAGCTCCGTTGTTCCCCTTTCCTGTCAAAAACCCCGCAGAGGTAACTGCTGTTCTGACCTCTGCTATCACGGACTAGTTTTCCCTGGAAACTAATCATACCTCTTCTGTGTCTGCCTTCTTTTACTCAGTGGGTTTTAGATAAACTCGGGTTGTTGCATGTATCAATTCTTCATCCTTTGTCTTTGTTGCTTTATTATTCCAATGTACACATATATAAATAAATCACATCTGCTTACCCATTCTTCTGGTAGACATTTGGTTTCCAGTTGTGGGAACTTATAAATAACATCTCTATAAAAGTTGTTGAATAAGTTTCACAGAGTAGGTATATGTTTAATTTTATTAGAAACTGCCAAACAACTTTCCTGTTTATACTCCCACCAGAGATGGATGAGTTCAGTTGCCCAAATCCCCAGTAACACTTGAGCTTGGTCTTTTAAATTTTAATCATTCTAGTTGGTGTCTGTTGATATCACATTGAATTTTAACTTGCATTTCCCTGTTGAGTTATATGGCACATATATTTATTGATGATTTGCATATCTTCTTTTGTGAAGTATTTGTTCACATATTTGTCTTTAAAAAAATTGACTGTCTTTTTCATACAGATTGCCTGGATGCACATGAAAAGATGCTCATCAGAGAAATACAAATCAAAACTACGACGCGGTACCATCTCACACTGGGCAAAACAGCCATCATCGAAAAACTCTATAAACAATAAATACTGAGGAGAGTGTGGAGAAAAGGGAACCTTCCTACTCTGTTAGTGGCAATGAAACTTGGTACCACCGCTGTGGAGAACAGTATGGAGTTTTCTTAAAAAACTGTAGAGTTACCACATGATCCAGCAATCCCACTCCTGGGCATAGATCCAGAGAAAACCATAACTCTAAAGGATACATGTACCCTAATATTCACTGCAACACCATTTATTGAATCGAATGGCCAGGACATGGAAGCATCCTAAATGTGTCCATCCATAGAGGAACGGATAAAGAAGATGTGGGGTGTATATATATATATATATATATATATGCTCATTTGTGTCCAACTCTTTGCAATCCAGGCTTCTCTGTCCACAGAATTTTTCAGGCATGAATACTGGAGTGGGTTTAGTATTTCCTCCTTCCCCATTTCCTCCTCCAGGGGATCTTTCTGACACAGGCATCGAACCCGTGTCTCTTGCATCTCCTGTGTTGGCAGGGAGATTCTTTAGCACGGAACCACCTGGGTATCCATATATATATACATACATGTATGTGTATGCCTATATAAGTGAAATATATGTATATGAAGTCAGATGACATTTGTCTTCCTCTGCCTTACCTCACTCAGTGTGACATGATTGTCATACTAAGCGAAGTAAGACAGACAAATGTCACATGTCACTTATATGTGGAACCTAAAAAATGGTACAAATGAATCTATTTACAAAACAGAAATGGAGTCACAGAAATGAAAAACAAACTATGATTGCCAAGGGGGGAAGGGGGGTGAGATAAACTGGGAGACTGGGATTGACATGAATACACTGCTATAAATAAAAGAGACAACTCATAAGAGCCTACTGATCATGCAGAGAACTCTACTCAGTGCTCTGTATTACTGCTCAATTATTCTGTGTCCTATAGAATAGAATCTAAAAAAGAGTACGTGTGTTTGAAACCGATTCACTTTGCTATACAGCAGAAACTCATATAACACTGTAAATCAACTACACTCCAATACAAATTTCTTTTAAAAAGAAAAATTGATTTTTTTATTATTGACTTAGGAGTTCTTTATATATTTTGGCTGTATTCTTAGAATGTACTGCAAATATTTCTTCTCACTCTACAGTTTGCCTCTGCATTTCCTTAATGGTGCTTTTTGATAGGCAGTTTTAAATTTTGAGAAAATTCAATTTACCAAAGATTTTATTACATGTGTTGTCTTTTGTGACCTATTTAGGAAATATATCCTATTTCTTGGTCATGAGGATAGCCTTCTCTGTTTTTCAGTTTCACACTTTCCAGGTCTAGCTCCTACATTTAGGTCTAGGATCCCTCTGACATTCATTTTTTGAGGCAGGACTCAGGGTTCTTTCCCGTCCCCTTAATGTGGATATTCAGCACCATTTTCTGAAGTGGATATAAGTTTCAAAGTGTCGAATGAATCACAGTGACTTCATTTTACCATTAGTCAGTGTCTCCAGGAGCAATGCACACATACGGTGATGTTTATCTTGAAGGACAGTGGTTATAAATCCCTGCTTAAAAGACTGTTCTTGGAAATTATAACATTATTTGAACATCTTCTCTGATCTCATTATCTCATCATTATTTTTAATGTGCATTATGACTAAGAGATCATACTAAGGGTAGGAAAGAGATCAATTCTGAAAATTTCTTTAATTTGCCCATACTTGCATTATTATAATGTATGTCAAATATAGTGTATAGCATAACATTTTAATATCTTCCAGGAATCTTTTAAGCCTGCTTATTCATTTTGTTAAAAATTCCCCAACTTGATTTGAGGGTTTGTCTCTTTCACTATAAAATGTGTTAATTTTTACTGTTTGTATTTTGAGGGTATAATACTAGGTTCATATTAGTTCAGTTCATTCACTCAGTCGTGTCTGATTCTTTGCGACCCCATGGACTGAAGCACACCAGGCCTCCCTGTCCATCACCAACTCCCAGAGCTTGCTCAAACTCATGTCCATAGAGTTGGTGATGCCATCCAACCATCTCATCCTCTGTTGTCCCCTTCTCCCCCTGCCTTCAATCTTTCCCAGCATCAGAGTCTTTTCCAATGAGTCAGTTCTTCCCATCAGGTGGCCAAAGTATTGGAGTTTCAGCTTCAGCATCAGTCCTTCCAATGAATATTCAGGACTGATTTCCTTTAGGATGGACTGGTTGGATCTCCTTGCAGCCCAAAGGACTCTCAAGAGTCTTCTCCAACACCACAGTTCAAAAGCATCAATTCTTCAGTGCTCAGCTTTCTTTATAGTCCAACTCTCACATCCATACATGACTACTGGAAAAACTATAGCTTTGACTAGATGGATCTTTGTTAGCAAAATAATGCCTCTGCTTTTTAATATGCTGTCTAGGTTGGTCATAGCTATTCTCCATCTATTTGCCATGAAGTGATGGGACCAGATGCCATGATCTTCGTTTTCTGAATGTTGAGCTTTAAGCCAACTTTTTCACTCTCCTCTTTCACGTTTATAAAGAGGCTCTTTAGCTCTTCTTCACCTTCTGTCATAAGGGTGGTGTCATCTGCATATCTGAGATTATTGATATTTCTCCCGGCAATCTTGATTCCAGCTTGTGCTTCATCCAGCCCAGCGTTTCTCATGATGTTCTCTGCATATAAGTTAGATAAACAGGGTGACAATATACAGACTTGACATACTCCTTTCCTGATTTGGAGCCAGTCTGTTGTTCCATGTCTAGTTCTAACTATTGCTTCTTGATCTGCATACAGATTTCTCAGGAGACAGGTAAGGTGGTCTGGTGTTCTCATCTCTTGAAGAATTTTCCATACTTTGTTGTGATCCATGCAGTCAAACGCTTTGGCATAGTCAATAAAGCAGAAATAGATGTTTCCTGCTTTCTTGATGATCTAACAGATGTTGGCAATTTGATCTCTGGTTCCTCTGCCTTTTCTAAAACCAGCTTGAACATCTGGAAGTCCACGATTCACGCACTATTGAAGCCCAGCTTGGGGAATTTTGAGCACTACTTTGCTAGCGTGTGAGATGAGTGCAATTGTGCGGTAGTTTAAACATTCTTTGGCATTGCCTTTCTTTGGGATTGGAATGAAAACTGACCTTTTCCAGTCCTGTGGCCACTGCTGAGTTTTCCAAATTTGCTGGCATATTGAGTGCAGCACTTTCACAGCATCATCTTTTAGGATTTGAAATAGCTCAATTGGAATTCCATCACCTCCACTAGCTTTGTTCGCAGTGATGCTTCCTGAGGCCCATTTGACTTCGCATTCCAGGATGTCTGGCTCTAGGTGAGTTATCACACCATCATGGTTATCTGGGTCATGAAGATCCTTTTTGGATAGTTCTTCTGTGTATTCTTGTTACCTCTTATTAAGATCTTCTGCTTCTGTTAGGTCCATACAATTTCGGTCCTTTATCGTGCCTATCTTTGCATGAAATGTTCCCTTGATATCTTGAATTTTCTTGAAGAGATCTCTAGTCTTACCCATTCTATTGTTTTCCTCCATTTCTTTGTATTGATCCCTGAGGAAGGCTTTCTTGTCTCTCCTTGCTATTCTTTGGAATTCTGCTTTCAGATAGGTATATCTTTCCTTTTCTCCTTTGCCCTTCACTTCTCTTCTTTTCTCAGATATTTGTAAGGCCTCCTCAGACAGCCATTTGCCTTTTTGCATTTCTTTTTCTTGGGAATGGTCTTGATCACTGCCTTCTGTACAATGTCACGAACCTCCATCCATAGTTCTTCAGGCACTCTATCAGATCTAATCCTTTAATATGGCCACATCAGCTTCTTGAATCTATTTGTCACTTCCACTGTATAGTTATTCATGTGTAAGGTTCATATACATTTTAAATGACTGTGTCTTTCTGATGAATTTAGCCTTTTATCACTATGAAGTGGTTGTCTTATGTCTGCCAGGACTTACCGCGTATATTATCTGCTACTAATACGGCCACATCAGCTTCTTTTTGTCGTTGCTCTAATCTTTTTCAATTTTTGTGACCTTTTGTTTTCAACATTTTTCTTAAAAGTGGCATATGTTGAAATAGAGAAAAAAAGCAGTCTACCTTTGTCAGTTGACCGGAGTGTTTAACTGCTTATATTTTAAGATATTTTTGTGTTAAATCTGGCAGCTTATTTTGTGCTGATAGTTCTATCTTGTATTGGTTTCCTAGGGCTGCCATTATTAGTCTGAGTTCTCCAGAGGAAAAGAACCAGAACAATATGTTTGTATTTATATTTACTATAGTGAAGGACCTGTGCAGTTATGGAGACCAAGAGTCTAAGATTTGCAGTCAGAAGGCTGGAGGCCCAGGAGAGCCGATGGTCTAAATTTCAGTCTGAGTCCAAGTCCAAAGGCAGGAGAAGACCCATGACCCAGCTCAAAGACAGTCAAAGAGAAAGAATTCTTTATTACTCAGCTTTGTATTTTGTTCAGACCTTGGATGGATTGGATGAGTCCCCCCACCCACAGTGGAGAGGGCAATCTTCTCTACTTGATCTACTGATCGAATTCAAATATAAATCTCACCCCAAAACACGTAGAATAACGTTTGACCAAATATCTAGTCATCCCGTGGCCCAGTCAAGTCGACACATGAAATTAACCATCACACTACGGAACAAAGCATCACAAACTGGTTGACTTAAAACAACAGAAGTTTACTGTTTCATAGTTCTGGAGGCCAGAATTCCAAGATGAAGGTGCTGGCAGGACCACTCTCTCTGAGGTTTCCGGTAGAACCCCTCCTCGAGTGCTCCTTGCTTCTGCTGGCGGCTGCGGACCCTTGGCACTTCTTGGTTGGTGGCTGCATCACTGCGTTCTCTGCCTCTCTGGTTACCTCTGCGTCTGTGTCTTTTTTCCTCTTATAAGGAAACCAATCATATTGGATTAAGATCCTTGCGACTTCAGCATCACCTCATCTTCATTATGTCTGCAAAGACCTTATTTCCAAATGATGTCCTGCTCACAAGCAGGAGTTAGGAGTGCAGCATGCTTCTTAGGGGTCACAGGCAACACTTCTGTGGTGTGACCTTTCCTCTCCTTTCTTGCCTTCTTTTGGATTAATTTCATCATCCCATTTTTTCCTTCTACTGCTTTCAATGTTCTATATTCTATTTCTTTAGTTGTTATTCTAAGAATTACAATATGTATGTGAAATGAAAAAGTGAAAGTTGCTCAGTCGCATCCAACTCTTTGTGACCCCATGGACTATATAGTCCATGGAATTCTCCAGGCCAGAATACTGGAGTGGGCAGCCTTTCCCTTCTCCAGGGGATCTTCCCAACCCATGGATCGAACCCACAATATGGATACTTAAGTGTAGAGTTAATCACCACTTTTACCCTCTTCCCAGACATTATAAGAACCTTGGACCGCTTTATTGCCACCTGCCCTTCTCCCCACCTTATAATAACGTTATTATCATGTGTTCAATCTATTTTTAAATAATCTTACTGTAAAATAAAACTCAGAAGACAGAAAGCCACATGAATCAAATATGTGGCTTAATGCAACTTTTAAGGAAAAGACTATTCATGTCAGAAATAAAATTTTGCTGACCACCCAGAAGCAGGTGTGTATGCTCCTTCTCAGGTATAACCCCCTCCTCACCACTTCCGTGGTTACTACCTTCATTTCAATACTTATAATTTTCTTGCATTTCTTTTAGAAGTAGTTTTATCAACCAAATGCACACTCCCAGACACTAGAACATTGCATTGCCCGTTAAATTTTTTTATATTTCTTTCAATCTGTAAGTTCTCTTTTCCATCTTTTTCTTTTCCTTACAGTCTCAAAAACCTGGGCTGTGTGATGAGTAGTTTAGCTTCACAGGAGTTTTTAAAATCACATCCTCATGGTTCAGCATACTTCTCTTTCCTCTACATTTCCAGAAAATTGAGTAGTGGGGTCAGATTTGGGTTTGATCCCTTTGGCAAGACTCTTGTTAGAGTTTGGCAAGATTATAGGAGGTAAATAGTGTCCAGTTGCCACTCTTCTTGATGTTTAATGCTTAAACCTGGTAATTCGTTGGGGGTTGCAAAGTGATGGTATCCTATATTTTTTGTTTTTGCTGCTTAATAGCTGTAATACTATTATAAGAAAACACTTCTCCGTCTACTATCTGGTTACCCCAGAATGGTATAATTCATTTCAGAAAGGCAGGAAATCCTGAAATCTTTTCCTTCATTCAGCAGTTTTCAAGGTAATGAATTAGTTTCCAGTCTTTGTCCAAGGGAGACTTATTCTTTTGTTCCTCAATATTATTATGAACTCATGAATTTAAACATTATTTTTACTGCAGCTCAAATTGTTCCAGTGGGAGCCTCTTCAGGTTGATTCCTGGGTCCTTTTGACATGAGACTAGGAGTCTTTAACAATTCCTTGCAACCTGATATGACAAGATGCTCCAGGTTCACCGTGTGTATTTCCTGCCCCAGATCCAGATTCCGGCACTTCCACAAGTCCTCTGTTTCCTTTTAGTAAGAAGCTACAGTTTTTCAGTGGTCATGACTGAGCGCCGAAGAACTGATGATTTCAAACTGTGGTGCTGGAGAAGATTCTTGAGAGTCCGTTGGACAGCAAGGAGATCAAACCAGTTAATCCTAAAGGAAATCAACCCTGAATATTCATTGGAAGAACTTATGCTGAAGCTGAAGCTCCGATACTTTGGCCACCTGATGCGAAGAGCCGACTCATTGGAAAAGATCCTGATGCTGGGAAAGATTGAAGGCAGGAGGAGAAGGGGATGACAGAGGATGTGATGGTTGGATGGCATCACTGATTCAATGGACATGAGTTCGAGCAAACTCCAAGAGATAGTGAAGGACAGGGAAGCCTGGCATGTTACAGTCCATGGGGTCACAAAGAGACACGACTGAAAGACTTAACAACAATAACAAAGAACTTCAAGGCCACAACTCAGCACTGGGAATAATCGTTGTTCTGGATTGGTCACTGTTTTCTTATCAGTGGAACTAATATAACACACATACACACACACACATACACACACACACACATACACACCTCTGAGTTGTTCTAATTCAGATGCATATCATTCTTTTCATGTCCTGTACACAGATGTACAAATATATATTTAAAGATAGAATATCATGAGTCAATATTGAAACTTCTCATTCAAAACAAGATTTTCTTTAACTTCTCCATTATACTCTGATCTCCTCTCCTCTCTACCACGAATCCTGATTCTCAAGAATACGAAGGATGACATATTTAAAATTTCCCATAATTGATCATTTGTTTTATCCTAACTATATTAGCAATAGACTTTAATGATTGTTTAGAACACTAGAATACATCCTTTTGCATATGCCCTTCCATCGTATCTCTGTTGTTTGCTGTTGTACCATAACTATAGCTGTCAGAGCCCATGACATTACAGCCTATACTCACGCCCCCTAAGTTGTCACTGAGCTCTAGTTCTACAGGTTACTGCAAATTTAATCCTCACCATCTACTCTCACATCCATAAAGATTATTTTGGTTGACGGAAGCTTATTCTTTAGTAAATATCTCACAAAATGCTCATGGGCACAATAGTCACTGAGGTCTTGCATGTTGATAACAGTTTGCTTTTATATTTGAAATTCAGTTTTGCTGGATTTCAAATGCTGGGTGTACATTTTCAGAAACACATGACTTTTTTATTCTGGCTTAAAGTGCTGCTGTCAAAAAGTCTGGTGGTAATCTCGTATTATCTCTGAAAAATTCCATTCTCTCTTTACTGATGTTCAAATAATTTTTGAATCTTTTCTTTAAAGACCAATAATTACAGTAGAATATCTCTATGTTAGTAACATTTGGTTGATGTTCATAGGTACATGGTATCTTCTATTGAGATATAGTTTTCCTTATTTTTCCCTAATTTTAGACACATTTTTTGGATCACAGTCTTCAGCACTTGTTTTGTTTCCTTGCGTGGCTTGCTTCTTCAGATTTTCTACTATTCCTTTGTTTAGTCTTCTTTGTTATCATTAACATTTTCATTTTCTCCCAAATCCTTTTTATCCCTTCCTTCACTTTTAATTTGAAAACTTTTTTTTTTACCGTATGTTTCTCTTAAGGCATTATTTGTTACTCATTTTTCCTCATGTTCTATCTAGTTTAGTCTTCATTTCTGAAATGATTTTTTCTTTTATTTCTAATTATTTCTGAACTATATCTGTCACTTCATGTCTAAATTTTTATCATTCTATGTATTCTCCTATCTTTTAGCATTTTCTTAAATATTTTAGCTTCATGTAAAATAAGACATTATATTTTTATCTATCTTCTGGGCATATGTTTTTATGTTTTTAAATTTCTTTGTTTCTTCTTTTTTCTTTTTTAAGTTCTAACTCAGTCCAGAATTTGATCATATTTTTTAGTTGCTAACTTTTCAGTGAAATTCATTTTCCTGACTTTGAGAATAAAGCAGGATGTTATAGATGGCATATTCCTGTGCCCCTACCCCTACTTCATATGCTGCAATCCTAAATCCCAGCGCAGGGGTATCAGGACGTACAGCCTTTGGTAGATGATTGGGTCTCGAGGGCTCAGCCCCCGTGATTAGTGCTCCCTTAAAGAGACCGCAGAAATCTCTCGCCATCCCACCACCCAAGGACCCAGCAAGCAGTCTGCAGCCTGGAGGGCAGCCCTGAGGGGGACTCAGCACCCTGACCTCAGTCTTCCAGCCTCCAGAACTGTGAGCAATAAGCCACCCAGTTACTGGTATTTTGCTATAGCACTCCAAGGTAGGACATGGGGTTCAGAAATTTTTCTAACATCATGAAGTTCCCTCTTCCGCTGCTTTTGTGTGGAGTCAAAAACCAGGTGGCTTACCTTCTCTCCTCCATCTATACGGTCTGGGCCTTCTCTTTTCTTCACCTATATTGTGCTCATCTGGCTTCATTGTAAGTGGACTTGGAGTGCATTTTCCCAGCGCAGGGCTTGGCGGGAGCCCTAGGAAGTCAGCTTTCAGAGCTCATGAGTCTTGTACTTGCCCAGGACGGCCCCTCTCAGTTTCAGATGCTGTTCTCAACTGGCTTTCCGAGCTCTTCTGTGGCTTCCACTGGGGTCTGCTGTTCCCGGATATTTCAAATGCTACACTGTTGCTTCCTTTCCTTCTTTTCACACAGACTCCAAAATCATGAAGGTGTTGGGGTTATTTGTGGTTTTCCCCCACCCACCTCTGTTTTAGGGTTTGAAGAGATGTCATGTCACCAGTTTTGCTATAAACATGCTCTGTTGTTACGTAGGATTCAGGTCAAGAAAAGAGCTGCCGCCACTACGATCTCCCCTTAATCTCGGTCTCTTTCTTAAACTTCACAGGACTCTCATTACTCTATACGGTCGATGTCTGCTTAGAATTAGCCACAATTTTCTAACTTTCTTGGCTCTTCATTCCTTCTTTCTCTCCATTCTGGGACCAGTTTCTTTCTGCCTTTAGAATTTCTTTCGAGAGTTTACCAGTGGAAAAGTCACCGTATTTGTTTATTTGTTTCTGCAAGTATGTGTATTTTGCCCTTGAAAGATACCATTTCTGAGTATGGACTCCTAGGCTGGCTGGGATTTTTGTTCATCCCGTTGAAGATATTCAACCGCCTCATGACTTCCTTTGTTAGAACTGATAAGTTAGCTGTAAGTCTGTTACTCGTTTGAAGGCAGTATATCTTTTCACTCTGGCTTCTTTTATAATTTTTCTTCTTATCTTTCATGTGTTGCTATTTCACTCTGATATATCTACATTTGCATCTCTTTTTATTTATACCACTTAAAATTCGTTACGGAATTAATTGTGGAGTGATTCGATGTTGAATTCTCAGTCTATTATCTCCTCAAATACTTCCCTGGATCATCTCTCTGTTTTCTCCTTCAAGGACTCTGCTGAAATGGATGTGAGACCTTCCTAGTTTATTATCCATATCTTGCAACTGCTCTTCTGTACTCTCCATCTTTTTGCTTCTTTGTACTGCAGCCCGGAAAATGTCCTGTAACATGTCTTCCATTCTGTTAAATTCTTTCCTTGGCCTTATCTAGTCTGTTTCTGCGTACCTCTACTGAGTTCTTCAATTCTTGAAATTTTCACTTGTAGAAATTTTATTTTATTTTCCCTGAATCATCTATGTCACTTTTACAGGTTCTCATTCCTTGTATATATATATTTTTTTAGACTGTCTTTAATCTTTAAACACAGTAAGCATACTTGATTTATAATCTGTTTGATAGTTTCAATACATAAAATCTTGAACTGTTTCTATTTTATATGGTTTTTGATTGGTCTCATTCACAGCGCTTATTTTCTTATGTACTTGATTATTCTTCATTATGTGTTGCTTTCTGGCATTAAGAATTATTTGAATGAATAGCTTGAAATCTAGAAGGAAGAAGCATTCTTTTACAAGAGGACTTCATTTGTTCCTGCTGCATATACCTCATAGCACTGCAGTGTGAGTTTCTTTCAGATGAAATTCACATCAGTGTTTTGATCCTCCCAAATGATGTTACTTTGCACTGCAAATCCATGCAAGGGTTGGTTCACTACCAGATGACCCAAAGAGAATCTTTGGAGTCCCAGTTTATTTGGGGGAGAGTTTATTATTGTTTGATTTTTGTACCTCTTTGCCCAAGAGGTTGTAAAATTTAATGCTTGTATATGCCTAGACCAGTGAGCGCCTTAAGAACACGGGTTTTCAGGGTTTCACGTCTCCATCAATTTTCAATTACATTGTAATTCCTAACTATGTTGCCAATTCCTCAATATCTTAAGAAGATGTTTTAAAATCCACTCAGTCTAGCATTTTTAGCTGTGAAAGTAGCCGCATTAGTCCAAATAGCTCATCACTAACACATCCAAAGATTCCACTTGTCCCTTTCGTTAGAGCTAGTTTATGTAAACTAGATACTATAATATAAGAAGCCACTTAATCTGGTACTTAGACTGCAGAGTATTAGGATGAGAAGACTTCCTCTTAACCCTCAGGATTCCTAATACCTAACTCACTCGGGAGGTTTGACCGAAAGAGGGTAGTAGTGTCATCCATATATTAGATACTCATTAAAGTTAATTTTTTCCTTCATTTTCACATAACAAATAAAAAGCAAAAACTCGAATATTTCCTTTGTATGGGCCCAAAAGATCATCCTGTATATCCCTCTTTGAACTTGGGTTCTGACAACCTGGGAATCCTCTGACTGTCAAAACCTGCTCCAGGAACTGACCTGTTATCAGCTATGTTCGGTCTTCCTTCTAGCTCTTTCTTTTGCTACAGGAGTCTTGGCCAGCACATTTAATCTTGCTTTCCAATGTGTTTACAATATGACTTGATAGCAGATGAACATGTCACTTTCATGGGTTTAAAAGCTCCTTTTTATTTGTAAAATGAAAGAAAATGCTTATTCCTGGTCTTCAGGCATCTGAAAACAAGTATGGGGGGTTTGAGAGCTTTTTTTTTTTTTTTCTGAAGGTTTTAGCATAGGGATTTCCCAATGGCCCTCTGATGACTCCACGGGACAGTTCTTTACAAGGCAGATGGAAAGTTAACCTCCGTGCTACCACCATCAAACTATTTCCCTTCCTTGTGGTGCCAAGTAAGTTTCCCATCTTAAAGTTTGTCAGATGTTGAGCAGTGGTCCTAGGTTTCCATTTAATGGGGTTTTCAGTGAACCTATGTGTAGTTCCCTCCTTCTGTGTTAGGAGAAGTAAGCAGGCTAGCTCTGAGGCAGGAAATCTGGGTTCTCCCCACCCTCTGTTGCTGACCTGCTGGTAACCTTTAGTAAATTATTCAAGCTGTCCGGATGCGGCTCCCACTTCTGTAAAGTGAAGGGGGTGATTTGGCTTAATGCTCTTTAAGACTCTAGTCCTCAATGATACGTCCCATGTTCTAGGCTTCTCTCCCATTCCTGAGAAGGTTTCTATAATGCCTTAATTGTGTAGGAACTGAAAAATCAGGGCAACTCTGCTAGATTAATTTCTAGTAAGTTTTATGTGGTCAGCCACAAAGTTGTCACTGAGGCTGTGAGATGAGTGTGCTACCAGGACAAATGTCACATAGCTATTACATCTTAGTTTTAATAAAAGGGGAAAGAATTTGGCATCATGCCTTGGGTTATATCCAAAAATCAGTGTCCCCTCTATTTTAAAAAATCTGAAATCATTTGTCAAAAGTAACAGGTATATACACTCTATCAAGGTGTTGTTGCTGTTGTTTAATCACTGAGTTGTGTCTGACTCTTTTGCAACCCCATGGACTGTAGCCCTCCAGGCCTCTCTTTCCAAGCAAGAATACTGGAGTGGGTTGCCGTTTCCTTCTCCAGGAGATCTTCCTGACCCAGGGATCAAACCAGCACCTCCTGCATTGGCAGGTGAATTCTTTACCACTGAGCAACCAGGAAAGCTTATCAAAGTATTACTTAGTGTTAAAGCTGCTCTTTTCCTTTCCCCGCAAAAGATGATCTTCGCTTAAATTTCTTTTTCTTATCCTATCGATGAAATAGCAGAACATTTTCCTTGTTTGCCCTTCAGGGATGAAGTCTAGACACAAGCTTGCAGCGTGCTGGGCTAGCTCAAGAAAAAGGTAGGTGCCACACTGCACTGCTTTTCCTGCACATTTCCTATGATCTAGCTTTCACAACTTGAGCTTCCATTTAGAATCTTGAAAAAATTCTGTTATTTTAAGGCAATCATAAAAATTTGGAATGCTTTAACTCTAACCGATCTTCGGAATCTTCACGGGAAGGAGCGTCGCCAGTGGACAGGCTTGGTCAGGAGGCTGGGTGCTCTCAGCTTCCCGGGTGCCTCGCGTCCCGCCTTGGAAAGGGCTAGCGCCCACCCTGCTCGCCAGCTCCCCCTGGCGGAGGGCGCTCTGCATCCATCGCCCCATGCTGCGGGGTCTTCTCCTGGGCTCATTCCGCTCCGGTCTTTTTCTCTCTTCACCACATTTTTAGATTCCCCTCCCTGCCCCCCTCTTTTTTTTTTTTTTCATACCTCAGTGGGTAGACTGGTGGGTTTCCAGGATTCCTGAGAAAGGTGTCAGCCACCATCTGTTCAACTGCTTTTCAAGTCGGGAACATGAGAGCTAGCTTGACACGGTTGCGAGATCGTGGTGGGACTCGGGCTCTGAGAAGGATGTTTGCGTCCTCTCTAGGATCTGATTTCAGCAGCGGTGAAATACCAAGGCAGGGCCTAATTGGTTTGTGCCGGGGCTCTTTCGGGGAAAATCAAAACTGCTAAAGAATCCCGGAAAATAATGAAAACCAGAGATTCACTTCTGCTGGGATGGGTTATCAAAGTTCGTCATTTGCGTCCCATCTGCCCTTCCTTCTCCTGTCTCTCTCTCCTTTCTGGGGGCTCCTTGGCCTAGAAAGATGAACTGATGTGCTGCGCTCCTCTCTCTGCTCCTGTGGACTCGCGCACCACTCCAGCGCCGGCCAGCGAAACAGCAGGCGGTAACAGGTGCTGCTTGCCTTGGCCAGGTCTCTCGGACCGCGGGTCTTCAACATGGGCAGCAGCGCCCCCAACTGGGAGAAATCTGATACAGGACGGGGGGTGGTGGCAAGTGATGATTAATTTTGTTTCAACTTGATTGGCCCACTGTCTGTCCAGACATTTGGTCCAGTATTACAATGAGATGTTATTCTGAATATGTCTGTGAGAGTGTTTCTGGGTGAGAGTGACGCTGGAATTGGTAGACTGGGTAAAGCAGATCGTCCTCCCTAATGTGGGTGGCCCCTCCATCAGTTACAGGCCTAAACAGAACAAGAAGGCTGGCTTTCCCTTCTGCCAGACTACCCTGAGTTGGGAAGTTCTTTCCTTCCTCGGGATTTGAACTGAAACATCAGCTTTCTTTGTGTCTCAAGCCTCAGGACTGGAACTACACCATCCCATGTCTTGTAGACAGCAGATCTTGGGACTCGTCATCCTCTATAATCATAGGAGCCAATTCCTAATAATTCAGTTGGTAAAGAATCTGCCTGCAATGCAGGAAACCCCAGTTTGATTCCTGGGTCAGGAAGATCCGCTGGAAAAGGGATACTTCAGTATGCTTGGGCTTCCCTGGTGGCTCAGCTGGTAAAGAATCCGCCCTCAGTGTGGGAGACTTGGGTTCAGTCCCTGGGTTGGGAAGATCCCCTGGAGAAGGGAAAGGCAACCCACTCCAGCATTCTGGCCTGGAGAATTCCATGGACTGTATAGTCCATGGGGTCGCAAAGAGTTGGACACAACTGAGCAACTTTCACATATACTTTCGAATGAAGTCACACACACACACACACACCCTGTTGGTTTTGTTCCTCTGGAGAACCTTGATTAATACCGGGGACAAAAAAAAGAAGTCTTGTATAGTTTAACGGTTTGCAATTAGTGCCCTCCCCCACCCACCCACACACAAAGGGCAATAGTGCATAACAGACAATATATCTGCAGTATTAAAATTTGATGGGGCAGGGGCAATTAGGAAAAATTGCTTTAAAAGTCTCCTTAGAGTGGAAGTAATTCTTTTTTTTCAATTGAGAAACACTGCATTGGACTCTGCTTTTTTCACGTGCCCCAGATACCTACCAACTACCAAGGCGTGTGCTTCTGTCCTTAAAAGCCTCTGCCCCCAACCCCCCGCCACGCATTCTTCAGCACCTGTAAACCACTAATCTGTAAGCGGCCCCAGGCTTGCGCCCCTCGGGTGCCTGGGCGATTCCGAGCTCTGTGTTTCCCGGTTTGCCCACAGGGTAAGATCCGGCTCCTTTTGGGCTGCTGCTTAAGGACATGCTCTTTCTATGCCGCCTCTCTTCCTGCCTCACTCCTTCATTCCCCTGCTGACTCCCCTGCACCTTCCAAATAAACCACCTGCCCCAACTGCCTCCAGGGTCTGCTTCTGTGGGAGCCCAGACTAAGACCTTATATCTCTGTGTCTTTTGTGATTTGTAACTTCATTAATTAAATAAGTAGACCAGGGTCTGTGCATGACAGCCTGTATCATACAAAGATTAGAATTAAGCCAACTCTATGTGCCTGAAGTCCTTTGAAACTTTTTGTCAAGCATGGACTTTGGAGTCAGACTGCTGGGCCCCTGCGCTTTCTGTGTGACCCTCGGCAAGTTACTTATCCCCTCTGTGCCCCAAGGGTTGCCCACTATCTCTGTTGTCTGTTTTCTTGCTGAGTCTGTGGCTGCTGCCAGACTGCGTACACAAGCTTTGTCTTTCTCACAGAGAGAACAGGAAAGGACATCAGCAGTAAAAGTTTTACTAGGACTTTCTGAACTAGAAGTCATCTTCTGTCTGAGAAGCCCCAGACACTGGGCTGTCTGGACTAATGCGTTCTTACTATATTAATAGTCACATTACTTAGTGTCTACCCAGAGCACTCCCACACCTCCAGCTCTGGGATTCAAAGATCTGCAGCTCCAGTAAAAGCCACAGCCGGTACCTGCCTTGTGACCTGCCCAGCTTCTGAGCCCAAACAGAATTATTAAACAGGTAGGCACTGGCCTAATGTAATGAGCCCTATTGGGCAAGAGGTCCCTCCGGCATGAGAAAAATATTGCATGGTTCTTTTCTCTCAATGTGCAGCAACAAATGTAGGTGATGACCTTCATACCAAGTCCTAACAATGAGAGAACTCAGCCGCTTTGCGTTCCCCTGGCAGTGGGCAAGAGGAAGTTAGGATCCTTCCCTTCCATTTGTGAGCATCCAAAGGAATGTTTGGCTTTACTGTAGTTCTGATATTTACACAATTTATTTGTGAGCCAGAGATCCCATAACTTGATAAAATGTTTAATACCTCTATAAAAACCTATGTGGTAATTTGTTTGTACCCAAGCTGTTGCATTTAGATTTATGCTCTGCATAGACTGCTTACTTTAAAAATGGAATCAAAGCACACAGAATCCATTCCTCGGCCCATTCATGTGGGAACCCAGATCCTAGTTGAAGGCCCCAGTTTCCCCTGCATATACTCTTTCTGCTTCTTTCTTCCCATGTGACTTTTTCATTCCCTCTCCTTCTGGCCACCGCCTCACCAGCAGACTGTGGACCTTCTCTGAAATAAGTTTCCAAAAGAACAGGGGTCAGTGATCTTTTTCTATAAAAGGCCTAATTACAAATATTTTAGGTTTTGTGGCTGTAGGGCCTCTGTCTCACTACTCAGCTCTGCTGTTGTATCATGAAAGCAGCCACAGACAGCACATACACCAATGAATGGAGTCTTCCCAATAAAACTTTATTTATAAAAAGAGGCCGTGGGCCAGACTTGGCCCGTGGGCTGGAGTTTGTAGGTCTCTGCTACAGAACAGCAAAAGCAAACAAAATTATCCATCTGCCAGAACCACTCAGTAAGGTATGAAAAACTGACCTTGCTTCTTAAGGCGACTTTTTTCTGTAACACCGTGTACACAAGAATTTCTATATTTACTTCTAAAGCTGCCTTGAGACCCAGCCAGAGCTGTCCTGCCACATTCTCCAGTTCACCACACTTTGTCAATTGAAAGCAATAATTAGGGTGCTCGTATTCATGCCTTCGTTTCATAAAAAACCACGTACTGGCCACTAAGATTACACCCGCTGGAACATTCACCAGTGCTTCTTGTTTCCCTTTTCTTCTTGTTGCACACGGTATAATTTTGTTTACCACATTAGGCACAGTAACAAGGTTTTCCTCTGTTACAGACACACAAGCAGAAGAAAAAGAGAATACTGACTAGTAGCTTTGGCCCAAGACGTCTGCGTGGCTGCCGTTGACCAGAAATACAGTCTCTGGTCATTTTTGCCACTCTCCCGAGTGCCACTGTGTGCAAAGTCTTGTCACTGGGCCGTCACAAATAAGACTTTGTTGCCATCCACATTCTGGACTTGGTAAACAAGTTTATTCACACTCGAGCAGGGCTGAAGAGTGAAGTCAGAGAGAAAGGGTCGGGGTAGGTGGCCCTGCCTTGTTCATTGCGGCAGTGGTTCCGACTAAACGCCCAGCCTCGCTGGACAAGCAGCTTTCAGCTTCCCGGGGTTAATGAGAGCGCGGGTGTGGCCTGTTCCGAGAAGCTGGCGGCGCTGGAGGCTGGTCACAGCTTTATTTAATATGTGTCCTTCCTGTTTCTAGCATTTTCCCCTAACTCCTTGTTCCTTTGTGCTCCTGGTGCATATGAAAAGGCTAAATCAGGTCTCCTTGCTGACATCTGATGGCTGGTTAGCTGTCAGTGACGTTGGGGTGTTGACTTATAATTAGCTATCAAGCAGTTTTTGAAGTGACACAGCCTGAGACGATGCGGCTCCAGGTGCTTATCTGAGATTGTGAGAAAGAACACGTTTAACCGTCAGGTTGAAAAAACACTGTGGGGATCTGCCCGTGTTTCCTTCTCTGAAAGCAGAATTCACAGAATGGGAAAACCCCTCCGGATGTCCAGGCCCCTGACGCAGCACTGGCTGGTGGCTCCTCGCACTGGGAAAGGAGGGGCGAAATTCCAGCTCCTGATGCTGTGAGCGGTGGGAGAACAGGCGGCAGCGGTTGCAGACCCCCGGGATGGCCCTGCCTGCACAGAGGGAAGCCCGAGCAGGCATGAGGAATTCATCACCCCCTCCAGCTTCATGGTTCAATGCTGGGCGCCTCCTCCGGACCTCTGACAGCCACGCCTAGTACTGCTCACACGTCCCTTGGGGCAGCCCACGGTGAGCATCCTACCTACCCCTCTAGGGGAGGCAGCGGAGCACCTGTCTGTGGTCTGGACACCAGAGTGCTCTCTCCCCAGAGTCAGCTGGGTAGGGGTCTGGGGCGAGGAGGAGACCTAACATCCACAGAGTGCCAACCTGCTCTGGGCATGGGAGTAAGCGCCTTGTGTCATGCGGTTGCATGTCGTACAGGTTACCGAGACTCTGACAGCAGCTTTACTCGCACCCCAGGAAGGATGCTTTCCTCCCAGCATCCTTTTCCTGGGAGGTCAGCTTTGGACAGAAGATGAGCTAAAGACCCATGTGACGTACTCACACCAAAGCTATGAGAAGAGAGTTTTGTGTCTGGGTCGGGTTCCATTCTCAGGCATCTGAAGCCATCTCCCTCTTATTTTTGGAAGAGGAAAACCTGTTAACTGCAACTGGCCTCAGGCTGGGAATTTTTGTGGGAGAGGGATGGTGTGGTGTCGGGTTAAGAGGGAGGGACCAGGAGAGGAGATGGAGAAGGAAAATGAGGGCTAGGGACCAGAAAGGAGGGGTCTCGGGACGCGCGTGTGAGGCAAACTCTGGACTAACACCAATGCAATGAGAAACATTTACGGATAGGCCCCGCACCCCCTCTAGATGCTGGCAGCAAGATTTCTTTCTGATAACGAACCAGTGCTACAGGACTCCATCCACATTAAAGATAGGATCTGAGGCTCAGGGGCCAAGTCTGTGCCCAAAGGTTCACCAGCCCAGGGACTGGTCACATCCTGTCCTTTCCCAGCCAGTGAATCCTTGAGAGGCGGCTGAGCATCCTGAAGATGAGGTTTAACAGCAAATGGGAGTCTGTGGCAGGTAAAGAGATAAGGTTTCAAGCCCCAAGGAGCTTTCTCTCCAAAAGGGGAGACACGATGAGCTGGCAAGGAATCCCTTCCTGTAAGAATGATAATTTAACTGAAACTTTAATGTGTTCAGCTCCATTCTACATGCTTCACATACTTTCACTCATTCAATACTCACGACAGTGGTGTGAGTTGGGACTGTCACTATCCCCATGTTAAAGATGAGGGAATCATATGAAGAGGTTAAGTAATGTGGACAAGCTACATACTTTGTTAAAAGATAGGGTTGGGATTCCGAGACTGATGATGTCAGAGAGGGAATGAGAATGAAGGAGAATAAAGATTCCCCCAGCATCAGAACAGACAGAGCTCTGCAAGGCAAAAGCGCTTCCATCACCTCCCCAAATAATTACATTTAGAGAGACTTTACAGTCAATACATCTGGTTCTCAAAAGATAAGAATGTGCCCCATTTTGCAAATGAGAAAACTGAGTGTTGGGGGAATAATACACTTGGAACACTCACATATCTAGAGTTGGCAAAGCCACTATTTGAACTCAGATCTGTCTGATTTGCAGCTTTTTTCTTTTCTTTTTTTCCCACCTCTCCAACTGTTAGAGAATAAAGGAACACCCTTAACCCTGCTGGGGTTCCATGATGTCTTGTTCCTGGGAGATTTCTAGAGTTCGGAACATTTAATCCCACAAATGGGCCAGGTAAGATTTCTCAAGAGTTGAGGTCTAATCATGATGACCGTCCAGAAGCTGGTAGATGGTTAATAGCTGTTTCTGTGGTGTTAGTGCTAAGCGGGGGTCAAAAGACCACTGAAGAGACTAGTCCAAGAGGCCAGCTCCAAGATCCTTCCCACATGCCCCAGAAGCTAAAGAAATGCTGAGGCTTTTAAGGCCCGGATATGAGGACTAGCCCACTTCATACCAGTTATTCCAGCCATAATACCACTAGCAAGCCCACCTTTCAACCATATGGAATGTTGAAGACTCCATGAGAGTCATTCTGAGATTAGTTCATCTGTTTTTTTAGTCCAAATGGGCCAGGTGGAGTCTTAGGAATTTGCAGAGATCAGGTTTTAAATTGTCTACTGAGAAGATCACAAGAGGACAGGCTGGTATCATAGATGCTGAATATAAGTCATCACCCTCTTGCTGAGTCATCTGTCAGGTTAGTGTGGATTTTTGCAAGTCAAGGTGCCCAGCTCTTTGAGGCAGAAGGACCCAAAATAATCTGGGCTGGAAGCACCGAAGTACAATCTTGGAGTGAGTGGCACTTTGGAAGCATTGAGGGTCAAGACTGGCAAAACTAAAATAGTCAGAAACCCCAAAGGTTAAAGTCATATACACAGTGAAAGTAAACGGGCAAAAAGATAGGAAGCCATCTAGAGGGCCAGGCAGTCGTCAACTCTCTAAGGTTAGACTCGCAAGTGTTTAGCAGAAGATCCCGATTAACTAATAGGAGTTATGGGAGTCACAGAAACCAGGGAAAGTGCACAAAGTGGGGTTTGTTAGTACAGCCAAGCTGGTCCATAGTGGGCTTGAGGACTAAGTTAGGGTCAGTTCTAGCTGCAGTGATAGGCAAGCCCCCCGACGTTAACATCTTAACACAATGAAAGCTGTTTGCCCTGGTCATTTGCCAGTCCAGTCTAAGCGTTCCTGGTTTGCAGGCATCTTTCCTCCATGCGGGTCCAGTGTATTGCAGGCTCTGTGTGTGCTAAGTCAC
Organism: Capricornis sumatraensis; assembly: GCF_032405125.1. NCBI lineage: Eukaryota > Metazoa > Chordata > Mammalia > Artiodactyla > Bovidae > Capricornis > Capricornis sumatraensis. The sequence continues at coordinate 13,300,388 of NC_091087.1, forward strand.
TTCAGTCGTGTCTGACTGTGCAGCCCCATGGACTGTAGCCCACAGCTTCCTGTTGCCGTGCCCTCCTCCAGGAGATCTTCCCGACCCAGGGATCTAACCTGCGTCTCTTACCTCTCCTGCGTTGGCAGCAGGTTCTTTACCACCTGGGAAGCCCCACTGAGGGCTCTAGTGTTTGTCAACTAAATCTATTTAAGAAACGTTTCCAAGGAGTCAGGTACACAGGTGGCTTCCGTCCTGTGGTCCTGCCCTTTCCTAAAGCCCCGGAATCCTCCACACATGGCCAGAGGATGGAGAAAGAGGTCCTGTGATAGGGCTGTGAGAAACAAAGGAGTCGATGTATGTGAAATGCTTAGAAGAGTCCCTGGATCAAACTAAATGAGCGCGCTGGAGGAAGAGGAAGTCGGGGGGGGGGGAGGGGAAGGTTCCTTGAAGCAGAAGGTTCTCCAAAGCATAAAATTCCCAGAAGTTTCTGCTTACTTCCCACTGGTCAAAACTTAGTCACATGGTCACAAAGCTGCAAGGGAAGCTAGGAAATGTATTTTTTTATTCCAGAGACGCATATGACTGGCTAAAAACCAGGGGTTTATTGCTATGGAAGAAAAGGAGAATGGGTATTGGGGCACAACTTATAGTTTCTGCCACACTCACTAACAGTCTGGACAAAATTCATTTTTCATGAACTAAGTTCCTAGGCAGTGGGGCAGAACCCCCTGGTTTAAAAGACACAAGGGCAACTGGAGACAAAGCCCCCCGCCAGGACGGTGGAGTGAGCGTCAGTTTGTGGTCTCAGCCTTACTCACAGGCACACTGGCTTCATCACTGTCCCCGTGAGTTCATCGTCAGAGGAACTGGGTCCCCTCCATCGGGGGCATGTGGGAACCCTACCACCTCCAGGACTGAGGCTAACTCAGCTGGGATGGCCCTACACTGTACAGCGATCCACCTGACCACTCCCTCCTGAAGGGTCTCCTTGACCCTTCAGCCCCTGAGAACCCCGGGTCCTGACTGCTGCTCGGGACCCCCGCCCTAGGTCCCATTAGTGCCTGACTGCCCAGGCTGTAGCCAGGCTCCCCTCACCCCTGCACCTGGTGTTACAGGTTGAACTGCGTTCTCTCCAAATCTGAATGTTGAAGTCCTAACCCAGTGCCCGGGAAAATGGCTTTATTATTTTTTGGAATTCATGTCTTTGCAGATATAATTAGTTAAGAAGAGGTAAAATTGAGCAGGATGGGCTCCTAAAAACTGACGTACTCATAGAAGGGGAAAATCTGGAAATGGACACACACACACACAGAGAAAAAACGCCATGTGAACATAAAGGCAGAAATGGGCAGATGTGTCTCCAAGCCAAGGGACACCAAAGGCTCCCAGTAAACTCTCAGAAGCCGGGGGAAAGGCCTGGACAGACTCTCCATCTCAGCCCTCAGAAGGAGCTGACCCTGTCCACATCTTGGTCTTGTTCCTCTAGCTTCTAGAAACTTGAGATGATAACTGCCTGTTGCTTAAACCCACCCGTCCAGGTACTTGTTGTAGGCAAACAAATACACCTGCTCTCACCCCAGCTCACTGTCAGGGCTTGAGCCAAGCCTTGCTCCAACCATCCGGGCCAGGCCCCCCCTGCTGGTCCCAGCCTCAGTTTCCCCATCCAGCCGCACCCCCGAACCCGCCATCTGCACGCCCCGTGCTGCCCAGGTCTCTGCCCTTGAAACTCTTCAGGCACCGCTGCCAACACTGCTGCTGCTGATCTCAGGATTCGAGGACCCCACGTGCCCTTTAAGACTCCTCCTCTCATGAAACAGGGACAGCCGGAGAGAGAACTCTGCTCCCCTTAGGCTTTATTTGTGCAACAAAATGTAATAGGGTTGAGTATCTTCCGGATAATCTGATTAATGCTGACAGTCACATTGAATAATTAGACGGGCCATTTTCTGCATGGGGGTGGAGTGTTTGCTGAAAACAGAGCAAGGGGTGGTTTGTCCGTCCTCATCCTGAGGATACGTGGATGTGGCTGTCACCCAGGTAAGCCAGAACTTCCAAGGCATCTGGGCCATCAGTGCATGAAGCTTCAATTGCAACTTACAAAGTCATTTCTGAGAACAGAAATCAGTGAATTTCCTGAGGGAGACACTTAAGAAACAAGTGGAATGAAAAGGCAGAATATCTCCAAAAGGGAGTCTCCATCACTGGGAAGCTCCCAGGCCATCCATGCAGAGAGGCAACCACCAGGTCCCAGCTTCCCAGGGCAGCCTTGACTTCAAAGAGCCACCTCCCTGAATAACCTGGGAAGGCTCATACCTCATGTTTTGATTCCGAGTTCAGAAAATATGGCTGCCATAGAACCAAGACTCAAGGAGGAGTTTGGGGAGGAGCTTCCCAGAGGGCACAGTGGTGGGTGGGGTACGAAGGGTGCTCCCAAAGACCTGAGGAAGGCTCGCAACCCGGGGGAAAGCCAGGCCTGGGGTGGGCAGCCATCCCAGAGGCCCCCTGAGCACAGGCTGTTGGGTCTCCTCCTCCAGGCTGCCGGGCAAGAGCCATACGGTTAGAATGAGCCTTGAAGTGGAAGAGGAGTCCTGAACGGATAACCCGAGAGGTCATCCAGAGGTCAGCTGTCCGTCCCAGCTGCCTGCTCCATACACGGTCGAGCTTCGGCTCTGGAAATAGCATCCCAGGGCTCTGGCATGTCAATACCCAGCTCCAGGGAGAGTGGGGGGCACAGGCCATGTGAGGGGCTGGCCCAGGGGCTGAGAGCTGGTAGCAGAGCCCCACTGGGGCAGTGTCTTCCTTCTGGCCTGGCTCCTGCTCTGGGGAGCCGTGAGCGGCTTTCTCCTCTGACTGACGCCTGCCTCTCCCTGGCAGGCCCCAGCCTGCGCGCTCCGTGACCCCAGGCCATAAGTTTCACGGATCCGGGGTTCAGGGCCGGATGTGGTCCTCGCGGCCTGGAAGTCACGCCTGGCCCTAGGGCACTGCCCCCACAGGAGGACGAGAGAGGATAGACACTCCCCTCGGCACTGATCACAGGGAAGAACAAGGACCCCTGCCTCATTTGGGAGGAAGTGTGATCCGGAACAAGGGGTGGGGCGGGGGCATCCAGTCCGTGTTGGATCAAAGTTTGGTTTTTGTTTTTTGTTTTTAATTTTCAGATGAATAATTCAGTGGCTATGCCAAGGTTGAAATATTTTTCTGTTTTCAGCAAGATGTGAGAAAAGGAAATGAATTTTAATGAAATGTTTTGATTTACTTTATCGGAGGCTTCCAGTATCGTGGGATTCCCACGCCCTAAACAGATGTCAGCTGTTTCATCCTCTTGGCTGCAAAAGGCAGAGGAGAACCATGTGACTGCCCTGCTCAGCCCTCTTACGCCCCCATTTCCCAGACGGGAAGAGCTACCTGCAAACATCAGGCTGGTAGAACTTTGAGGCAATGCAAACTTCAGAAAACTAAAATTGCAAGTGGTGATTACAGTGTGTTCACCGAAATAAACCAGTCGGTCTCCACGGGTGGAAGGCAGACACCTGCCCATGTTCCTTGGGCCTCGCACCCCTATCCCATCAAGGGGGGCAGGCCTTGGCAGACGCCCAAGCTCTCTGAGCTGACTGCTCCCAGGAAGGACTTAAGCATCAGACGGTTCTGAAAACAGGATTTAAGGGGAGGAGGAGAGATGTGGCAAGATCTCTGTGGAGAAAGCAGAGCCATCAGGTGGAAGTGACATCACAGACGGAGAGGAGTATTGCAAAGCACGAGCTAATTTATCGCCGCGGGCTCAGCCCGTGTCTGTAGCAGACGTTTCTGAACTAAGTCAGCAAGCAACAGACCACATGGGCTTTCTTAAATACTGATGAGATTCCTCCTGATTCAAGAAAAAGCCTGCCTAAAATGAGTTGGCATCTATCGATCAATCAAACAAGGACTGTAAAGCCCTGAGCACTGGGCTGGTTGGGGGGCTGGAGAGGTAGTGTAACCAGATCCTGTCTGCAAGGGCTTATGAAAACGTGTTTGTCCAGGCAATGATTGTGCACAAAACACCAAAGAAAACCCAGAGTCTGTGATCAAGCTCTCCTTGCCTGGATTCTCAGCTGCCACTATTCCTGAGGTGTCATCTTGTCAAAAGACCCAGGTGGATATCTAAAAAGAGAAAAGGAAAAGTAGTTGCTGAAAAAAAAAATAGCCATAAAAGATTTCTGTCATCAAAGGAATCTCATCATAAGTTTTTTTTCCACACACTTCTCCATTTAAGGTTTCCCAATCACATTTGACCTGTGTGTCATCTTTGCTCTGGTAAGAAAAGAGGAAATGTCTTCATCATGGTCTAACTGGTGATTTAGAGGCGGGCACTGGAATTCACAATGCCAGCTCCTCAGGAGAATCTGTGCTCTGTTCTGATTCATGGGGAGGGGGGTGTGCAGCAGAGAGGGGAGGGTGTCTAGCAGGCAGAAAACATGAAACGCATAGTGAAAGCCAAGCAGGAGACTCTCTTCTTATTTTCTTTCCCCAGGTCTGATCCCCTAAGAGAGGAAAGTTCCCAAGCCTTCCTAGTGAAAGTCTACTGTGTTAACCATTAATATTACACTTTTCCCCAAAGTGGTTAATGGAGGGACCGATGCTGTTGATTAATTTTCTATTTCTTCTCTGCCTTGGGCCTCAAGTCCAAAATCCTTTGGATACTGTCTGTAAGCTGAGTGGGTCCTGAAAACACACTGCCTGGGTCCTTTCTCCATCCATTGTGCTCAGTGCAGTTAACCCACGTTACAGAGTGGCAAGCAGTGGCAAAACAGAGGCAAAGCATGGCAAAACTTCTCTCTCAAAGCGGAGAGAGTCTTAGAGAGGATGCCAGGAGCACAGCAAGTGCAATGTCTGTGTCCCCAGGCTTTGCAGATACCAATATCCCTGAATATGGCAAACTGGCGAATGGAGGGTTGAGGGGGACCTCTGTAGACCTGTCCTAAATGATTTGGTTTGGAAAAGAGGCTCAGCAGATCAGATGGAGAGCACCGGTGTACAGACGACTGCAACAAGGGGTGAATGAATCAAGGAAAACCAGTAGAATTTAATAGAAGCCTGAAAAAGATAGCTACTTCTTTATCCTGCTATCAGACAAGTTGGTTCTAACATTTATGCGGGAAAAGCAAACTAGCAAGACTGGACAGGAAAACTGCCAAAAAGAAATGCAGCGAGAGGGAACTAGTCCTCCAGATAGAGCATACCGCAAAGTCTCAACAGTTAAAATAGTATGCAAATGAGCAAAGAGTCAGACATGCCAGAAGAATAATAGACTCAGAGACATACACACATTTCATTTCTAATAACAGGGGCATCTCATCTCAGCAGAGGTAAATGGTATCACGTTAATAACTGGTCTTGGACAAATGGATAAGCATTTAAAAAGATTTTCCTGGACCCATACTTCACATTGTACATGAGGATAAGCTTCAAAATGTTCAAAATTTAGGTGTGAAAATGAGATAATAAAAGCATAAGAAAAAAAGCATGAACAAGTTTCTTTAGAATCTTGAAGTAGAAAAGGCTTGCCTATGATATAAAGAACGAAAGTCATTTAAAAAATTATATACAACAAAAAATTTCTAGAGAGGAAAAAATGACATAGCCAAGAGAAAAGACAACAAATGGGGAAAATATTTGCAACTCATACCTCCCTAAAATACAGAGCTCTTAGAAATTGAGACTGTGAAAAAATAAATACCTAATGGAAAATGGGCAAAGGATTTGGAATAGAACTCACCAAAACAAACAAAAATGGCTCTTAAATTTATGAAAAATGTTCAGTGAAGGAAAGGCAAATGAAAACTACAGTGATACCACTTTTCACCCATCAGTTGGAAAAACCCAAAAGTTTGAGAATACACTTTGCTGGTGACGCTGTGGCCAAACACAGCTTGTGGAAATAACAAAATGACTCGTCTCTCCTGGAGGGTGATTTGGTGCTCAAAATCTATCAAAAGGACTAATGTACTACCTTCACCCAGCAATCCCACCTCTGGGAATTTCAGCACAGTGACACTTGTGCAAAATTATACATAAACAAGGTGTCTCATGGCAGCATCATTTGCAAGGGGGGTGGGGGGAGGGGGTGTGCAGAATTCGAAACATCTCAGGCGTCCATCAAGAGGAAAGTGGTTAGATAAACCAGTTTCATGGGACCATCATGCAACTGTTTTTAAAAAATGAGGGGCTCTTTATATTTTAGAAGGAAAAACTCTTTGTAACATAGTAAGTGGGGAAAGCAAATTTTAGAATAGCATGCTATCTTTCCTGTAACAACAGACTGGTTTCAAATAGGAAAAGGAGTACATCAAGGCTGTATGTTGTCACCCTGCTTATTTAACTTATATGCAGAGTACATCATGAGAAACGCTGGGCTGGAAGAAGCACAAGCTGGAATCAAGATTGCTAGGAGAAATATCCATAACCTCAGATATGCAGATGACACCACCCTTATGGCAGAAAGTGAAGAGGAGCTAAAAAGCCTCTTGATGAAAGTGAAAGTGGAGAGTGAAAAAATTGGCTTAAAGCTCAACATTCAGAAAACGAAGATCATGGCATCCGGTCTCATCACTTCATGGCAAATAGATGGGGAAACAGTGGAAACAGTGTCAGACTTTATTTTTTTGGGCTCCAAAATCACTGCAGATGGTGACTACAGCCATGAAATTAGAAGACGCTTACTCCTTAGAAGAAAAGTTATGACCAATCTGGATAGTATATTCAAAAACAGAGACATTACTTTGCTGACTAAGGTCCGTCTAGTCAAGGCTATGGTTTTTCCTGTGGTCATGTATGGATGTGAGAGTTGGACTGTGAAGAAGGCTGAGCGCTGAAGAATTGATGCTTTTGAACTGTGGTGTTGGAGAAGACTCTTGAGAGTCCCTTGGACTGCAAAGAGATCCAACTAGTCCATTCTGAAGGAGATCAGCCCTGGGATTTCTTTGGAAGGGCTGATGCTAAAGCTGAAACTCCAGTCCTTCGGCCACCTCATGTGAAGAGTTGACTCATTGGAAAAGACTTTGATGCTGGGAGGGATTGGGGGCAGGAGGAGAAGGGGACGACAGAGGATGAGATGGGTGGATGGCATCACTGACTCGATGGACGTGAGTCTGAGTGAACTCCGGGAGTTGGTGATGGACAGGGAGGCCTGGCGTGCTGCGATTCATGGGGTCGCAAAGAGTCGGACACAACTGAGTGACTGAACTGAACTGAACTTCCTGAAAGAAAGAGGTAAGTAATTAAGAATGTCCATATTGGCATGTATTTGCATAAACAACATTGGAAGATTACTTGGGAAACTAATAAATGTGTTTATGGGGGACATGGAGTAGAATAATCAGAGTGGGGAGGACAGAGCCTTTTAGTCTGGGTCCAACCCCTCAAATGAGGGCTGTCCAAAAGTTTCCCAGGGAAACCAAGTAGAGATATTAAATAAAAGCATTTTTTAAGGTAATAGGAAGAAATTCAAATGAGAAAAAACTTGCTCTGAATCTCCACCTAGCCCAATTCCTTAGTTTGAGGTTCCATCCTCCATTCTGTCAAATCTCAGTAAGAAATTCCAATTCTGCAGTTAGTGTTTCCTGAGAATGTAAGTTACTGCTGATTTCCAAGTTTAGTTCATTTATTTGCTTAGTATGAAAGTCTAGATTGCTACAAAACACAATGAGAATACATCATGACTGTAGGAATACACATATATATGTCTCTTTTATGCCTGGCTTTATGTTACAAATATTTAAAATAAGGCAATCCTTTATGCTGTTTTAAAAGGGTGTGAGAGTTGAAGTCACTTGTCTGCTCACTCAGCATTTTCGGGGCACGTATTGGGTGGGAGTTTCTATGTGAGACCTGCAGGACCCTCTGCACTAAAGGAGAAGGTCCTCCAGGGGGCCTGCATGGCCAGCCCGGCACCCTCTGTGCTGACAGCACATGCCCCTCATGAGATCCTTGACTGTGCGTCGTCCCTCTCCTGGACGCCGTCCATACAGCCATCTGCCAGAAATCCTCTTGCCCTAACTACTCGACAAAGTGACTTGTACTCATCCATCAGGGTCACAACCCAAGCGCTGATCACACAAAGCAGAGCCATAGCTGCTAGGAGCTGGGAGGTGGGGGACCAGGGGTGACTGCTCATGGAACACGGTGTCTTTTAGGGTTAATGAAACAGTTCTGAAATTAGACAGGGACGATGGTTGCAAAACTTCATGAAAATACTAAGCCACCGAAATGTACACTTTAAAGGGTCAATCTTATGGCATGTGAATTATATTCAATAACTTTTTTTTAAAAGAGACTTCTTCAAGGAAGTCTTCCTGGTTACAGTCAGACACCTACTGCTTCAGAGGACCCTCTGATGTCTGTTGACAGGTATCACAATTAAAAAGAGAAATTGTGCCACTGTTTATTAAATGCAATGGTTTACTTGAGGGCAAGGTGGTTGGAGGGGTCCATTGTCGATGGAAGTGAAAGTCACTCAGTCGTGTCCAACTCTGTGACCCCATGGACCATAGCCCAACAGGCTCCTCCATCCATGGAATTCTCTAAGCAAGAATACTGGAGTGGGTTGCCATTACCCTCTCCAGGGGTTCTTCCCAATCCAGGGATCAAAGCTGGGTCTCCTACATTGCAGGCGGATTCTTTACCTTCTGAGCCACCAGGGACGCCCCACACTGTCTACAGAGAACTCAAAAGCGATAATAACACCAACTAAAAGTTAATCTCTTTATTATGCCATATCCTGGCAGTTCTAAATAATGTCAATGATAAAATACATTCTCCTCAAAAAAAAGTTTTTTTGGTCTAAGTTCTAAACAATCAGAGATTACTATTGAGTTTAAGTGATATATGTGTAAGCTTCAAATGAACACATTCTTAATAACTTACCGTTTAGTAAACATTGTATTCTATGAGGAAGTTAATTCAGAGAATTGCCAATTACAGCCAGTTCCCCACAGGTGAACCCAGCTACAGGGCTTCCTTTTGAGATAAATTTTTCACTGTAATAGTTCCAAGTGGCTCAGCTGGTGTTTCCAGCCCTGTGTTACAACAAATACCTACCTTTAAACCGTAAATTAAAAGCAAACACAGATAGCACACTGATTACAAAGACAGAAACAGAACTTGCAGTACTTCAATTCCATTGAAGTTTTTATTTGTGTTTTAAAATTTAAAACAATGAAACAAAGTGAAAAGTGCAAGGTGCAATATTTTCATTTGGTGAGTACAAATGTTAGTTCATACACGAAACACTGTACTGAACTTGACACTGAGATGTTTTCTTCATTTCTAATTGTTGTGTGTTTTAAATGAAAGGACAAATCAAGAAAATTAAGTGGTTACGAATGCTATCATATGGTAGTTGCCTAAATCATACCTTTTACAGACATTATGGTTTTATTAAAATTCACTTATTAGTTACCAAACAATTATTTACATAAAATAATATTAGAGTCTGTAACCAAAGAATCAAAGTTTAATCTCAAGATATAAAAACTAAAGGATAACCATATTTTTCCTTTTTGCCCAATATCTACTTTATTTTTATTCTTCTGTACTGGCAAGATTATGTAAACAAATATTGAATATAAGAAAATCTTCAGTGTTTGTACTTCTTTGCTGGCCATTTTGTTATTCACCTGATTCTGTGATTACTGCTGAAAGTAACTGAGTCACAGAGAGGAGGGAATCACTTTTTAATATTCCTCACTCTGTTTGATTAAATAATGATATTCATGAAGGATGTATTAATGAGCTACATGTTTTTTACTGTATCCCTAAATATTCTGAATGTATGTCAAACTTATAATAAGGATACATATTTCTGAAGAATACTCATTTTCATTTAAAATATATAGGAGAAATATTCTTCAGTGCTGGGTTGTGTGGTAAATTGCTAAATTTGCGAATCAACTCTTCAGTGACTTGGGCACTCGGGGAGTTATCGTCACTCCTATGAGATGGACAATGTCATCTCCACTTATCTCCATGGGAAAACTGAGATGCAGAGAATGTGAAAGGATTCATCTGCAGTCAGAGCGCCAGTAAGGGGAGGAGGGATCTGCCTCGGAAGCTTCTAATGGGACAACTCACTCTCGCAGCCATGATGACATACTGCTGCTTTGCACACTTACTGTTAAAACTAAAGTTATCCAGGAAATGCCATCCAATTGCACTTTCACTAGAAATGCTGCCCAAGAGAAGATGAATGGCCAAGTGGGGATACAGAACCCTGACCTACACATCTGTGAGTCAAACTCACACTACACTGCATCACCAAGGATTAGGGGTGGTAAGCAGGCAACACCGAAAACGGCAAAGACCTGCGTCCAGGACAGTTCATTGGGTTTATCTTCCCCCAGGCTTGGCCCTGGACCATGCCACGCCATTCCTGCTTCAGGGTCTTGGTGCCCCCTGTTGTTCTGTTTGGGTCCCCACCCTCTACTCTTGAAATGACTCTCAGGCTACCTCCTCTAAGAAGCCCTTCCTAACTATCATATCCAAAGTTACTCTTTCCAGCAACTAACCAATCACTAACTACTGATCCATTTCATTTATTTTATAGCACCAATTTTCTTCATCATCTATATCTACCTATTTACCTATCGTCTCTCTGATTTCTTCCTTCTCGTCCTTCCTTCCTTTCTTCCTCCCCTTTTCATATCACTGCCAGGCATACAATAGGTCTCAGTTCAGTTCAGTTCAGTCACTCAGTCGTGTCCGACTCTTTGTGACCCCGTGGACTGCAGCATTCCAGGTTCCCAGTCCATCACCAACTCCCACAGCTTGCACAAACTCATGTCCATCGAGTCACTGATGCCATCCAACCATCTCATCATCTGTTGTCCCCTTCTCCTCCTGCCTTCAATCTTTCCCAGCATCAGAGTCTTTCCCAGTAATTCAGTTCTTCATATCAGGTGGCCAAAGTATTGGAGTTTCAGCTTCAGCATCAGTCCTTCCAATGAATATTCAAGACTGATTTCCTTTAGGATTGACTGGTTTGATCTACTTGCAGTCCAAGGGAATCTTCTCCAACACCACAGTTCAAAAGCATCAATTTTTCGGTGCTCAGCTTTCTTTATAGTCCAACTCTCACATCCATACATGACTACTGGAAAAACCATAGCTTTGACTAGACGGACTTTGTCGGCAAAGGAATGTCTCTGCTTTTTAATATGCTGTCTAAGTTGGTCATAGCTTTTCTTCCAAGGAGCAAGCATCTTTTAATTTCTTGGCTGCACTCACCATCTGCAGTGATAATAGGTTCCTAGTAACTATTGTTAAGTTACGAAAAAAACGATCATATGAAAGGTTAGTAATGCTGTGTTCATGAAGATTCTGAGGTTCCACGTCCAGGCTCCATGGAACAGAGCAGCATGAGAGATGAGCCATGCCTGCCTGCACAGGATGTAGGAAGGGGTGGCACCTGTATGTGTGAGCCCTAGGCTGCCACAGCATTCAAAACAAAGGGACTGGCTCAGGTTCTCCCTTTGTCAACACCCATCGGTCCACTAGAACATTCACTAGCGGGGTTCCCTCAGCTCGCTCTCTCTGGAGATGGAGAGCTAGGCCCTCAGGTGTGCACATCAGAGCTGGTCCTTGAGGAGGGAGTGAGTGTTGCTCTAGCCAGCACTACTCAGATTCAAGAGTGTGAAGCCTTTGATTTCACCACGATTCTCACCTTTATAGGAAGACAGGTGAGAAGGATATTCAATGAGGTTCAAAGTTCATAACTCAAGCCTCTCTCAGCTTCCCACTGCCTAAGTTTGAAAAGGAGTTCATGAAAAGGATGAAGAATTAAAAAAAAAAAAACACAAAACGATCAGCAGCCCTAGCTGTATCTGATTCTCTCCTTCCCCTCCCAAGTCATTAACAAAGACTGACACTGTAGTCTTTATCAAAAAAATCTTGTTCCCTAAGTGGTGATACAGAATAATTATCTCAGCATGCAATCAGCACAGCGATCTTCTTCAAAGCAATTTGTGGCAAGGATATGCATTTTTAAAATAGATTAAATTTTCAAGAGCTCGCCTCTTAAACCTGGTCAGAATGTATTTACAATTCACCTGGTGAGATGATGCATACCTCCAAGCTGGAATTCTCTTTCATTAGGCCGTGCTTAATTGAATCAAGCAAAGTCATTTTGGGATTGTCCCCAAAGAAAAACCTTTTATCTCAAGGCAAATGTGTCTTAACAAGGCCCTACAGGTAAATAAGGCCAGGTTTCCACTCCTCTGAAACCTCTGCCCCTCCTTTCCAAAGCCTACTACCCGATTTCATTTGTTTTCCTTTTAAGTGAGGAAATTGCTTTTGGAGCTAACTGTTGCCAGTGAAAGCAACAAGCTGGCTCTTTTGCTTTGTTTTGCTTCCTCCCAACGGTGAAGAAACACCTTGTCTTTTTCTTCTGTCCTTCCTCACAGATAAATTGTACATAATCTAGAGTGTGCTCGCCATCAAGGGCGGGGTCACCGTATAAACCGGGAGTGTCGTATGCCGTCCCCTTTTCCCACTGGCTCCTCTCTAGAATTGAGGTGTTCCCCATGTCCCCCCCCCCCACCCCACCCCCGGCCTTAATCAACAGATGGCTGTTCTCCAGTCTTGAGTAGACTTCAGGATCTGATAAAATCTCCATTGTATCAACGAAAGGTCCAAGACCCTGACTGTATTCCCACAAACACTGAGCGTGAAAGAGCGCAGGGTTCTGCCGCGCTGACCCGCGGAGCACTCTCCGCAGGAGGACGCCTGTGTTCTCCGCATTCACGTGCTGCTCGGCCGCCTACACTAGTTTTTGGGTTTTCATTCAAACACAGATTCAGGTTCCGTGGATTCTGGAGGCCTGGGTGAAGGCGAGGCTGGTCCCTGGGCCAGACTCGGGGCTGCAGAAACTGCGAGCGGTAACCCACGTGGTCGTCGCAGCCTTTAAACCCGGTCGGGGCCCCTCAAGCTCTAAAGCAAGCCCACAAACCTGCAGAGGGGCTTGCGTGGCCCGCTGCCTGCCGGCCACCCCATACACAGTTTCTCCCGGGCCCCTCTGCTCCTCGTCCAGAAGAATCCCAGCATCTCTGTCTAGAAGAGTGGCTTGTCCTTCCCTGGCATTTTCGCACTATGCCTCGCGAGTTTCCTTGACTCAGCACAGACGCCTCCGATTCCACCAAAATCCGGAGGCGGCCAGAGCGGCTTTCACTCGGGTCCTCCGCCATCCAGGCGGCCGCGTCCTGCAGGACCGAGCTGGTTGGCTCGCATCAGATGTCACCCGGAGGTGACTAACGTCGGACGCCGATCACGAGCCTCCCGCCTCCGGGTAAACGGGCCCGCGCCGACTCCGGGCGCGTCCTCCGACGGGTCCCGCGGGCGAGCGAGGCCGGGCCGCCCCCGCCGCGCCCGGTGACTCGGTGCATCGCACGGTCCTCCGCGAGGGGCCGTGGTTACATAAACGCCGGCGAGCTCACCGCGCGGGGCACGCCTCCTCCTCCGGCTCCCGCCCCGGATTCGCAGGAAGGTCTGGGGGCGCCCGAGGCTTCCAGAGCACCGAAGCGCCACTCAAGAAGTTTCTCCTGCAGGCAGGCAGAAAAGACAGCCTCCACCCTGGATCGCCGAGACGCTCTCCATCCTAGCCGGCTTCCGAGAGCGATCCCCCCGCATCCGCCGGGGCGGGGGCGCGGGGCGGAGCCGGGGAGGCGGGAGGGTCTGGCTCTCTTACGTAAACTTGTAATTGGCTCTGGCTCCTGCGGCTCGGGGCCCTGCACTCGGTTTCCCACCCGCTGGATTGCGAGGCCGGGCAGCGTCCTCCTCCTCCTCCTCCCACGTTCGCCTCGCGGCGCAAGTCTCCCCCCGCCCCACGCCCCTTGCTGCGCCTTCCCAGGGTCTACCCCAATTTCCCTCGCTTCCCAGTCCTCCCCTGCTTCACGGAGGGCACCCAGAAAGGAACTGCTATTTGAAAGTGGCATTTGATTATTAACTTAACCTACGCCCGGCCTGCCAGCCCCGCCTCCAAGCCAACTCTTAGGAACAGGTAACTCGAGTGGAAAATCAGTGGTCCTAGACCCGTGGTCCTCAAACTGCTTTGCGCCTCGCGAGTTCTTAGAAGGAGGTGGGCCGGAGGATGTTAAACTCCGAGCGCCGGAGCCTCACCCCCGGTCTGGAGGGGGCTTTGGGATTTGCCTTACGACGTGGGCTTCCTTGGTGGCTCAGGCAGTAAAGAATGCGCCTGCGGTGCTGGGAGACCTGAGTTCAATCCCTGGGTTGGGAAGATCTTCTGGAGAAGGGAAGGGCTACCCACTCCGCTATTCTTGCCTGGAGAATCCCATGGACAGAGGAGTCCGGTGGTCTACAGCCCACCGACTGAGCGCATTTCACACGTTACTGACTTTTGCTCATGCCGTCCAGCCACAGTTACAGACGGCAATGGGACTGCAAGTCATTTCTTCCTCCATTCAAAAAGGTTTGCCAAACAAATGAACAGGGTGAACAAGGTGTCGGGAGGACCAACCTCCTCTCAAGAATGCTCTGGAATTGTAGAAGCACGCATTTACAAACAAACCTGTTCATGAGAAACCACAGATAGCATCCATCCCTGTGCACAATGAAACACGTGAGCACCTCAAATTAGTAACGGACGGTGGTTCACTCCAGGAATTTGGGAATCAAGCGTTTTACAGCAGGAGGTGACCTCAGAGACAGGCCAAAACCTCACCTAACAGGTGATAAACGAACTTCTGAAAGGTGGATAGATTTGTGCGGAGCACTGGGAAGGCCAGTATTCCTGTAAGCTGGTGTAACTATCTGGATGCATCCAAACCCCAGCTGGACCACTGGTTAGCTGCAGATCTTGATTTTCTCTCATTTTCCTATCTGTGAAATGGCACCAAGGTCTGTTTTGCTGCAGTGTCGTGAAAATGATATACAATGTGTGAATGTCACGTGATTAGGGCTTGCATATGCTAGCACCAGTGCTATTAATGGCCAAGGACACTATGATATTTAGCAGGTGAGCTCGGACTCAGGGGGTTTCCCCCATGACTTAGACGGGATTTGCCTGCAATGTGGGAGAACTGGGTTCAATCCCTGGGTAGGGAAGATCGCCTGGAGAAGGAAATGGTTACCCACTCCAGTATTCTTGCCTGGAGAATCCCATGGACAGAGGTCACAAAGAGTGGGACACCACTGACTGACTAACACACTAGGACTCAAACCCAAGACCTCTGACTTCTAATGCAAAACAATTTTTTCATCACCCTAATGTGCAGGAAATATATATATTTGTTTAATATTGGCACTTACACCTCAAGTTTTTTCTGAAAAGCTTTTCTGAAGCATTTTCTCCAAATGACTCCAGAAGTGAAGTGTGTTGGACTTTCTGGTTTCTTATGAGCCTAATGGTGAGCTAACAGTCACAGCCCAAGAACCAGAAGGATTCGAGATGCAGCTTTAAAGCATTTTAGAATTCCTCTGTAGCTCCAGCCCCCTATTGGCCCAGGACAGATATCCCTAGAACAAATGGATCTTTGAAACTTCAGTCTGAGGCTTAATGTTGTCCCCTAGAATGGGTGATTTTCCTGACCCAAGAGCTTCCCCTGTACTTTCAGCAAACAGGACTGCTAGTCACACCAAACCCCATGGACGGAGGAGCCTGGTGGGCTGCAGTCCATGCGGTCGCGAGGAGTCGGACACGACTGAGCGACTTCACTTTCACTTTTCACTTTCATGCATTGGAGAAGGAAATGGCAACCCACTCCAGTGTTCTTGCCTGGAGAATCCCAGGACGGGGGAGCCTGGTGGTCTGCCGTCTATGGGGTCGCACAGAGTTGGACACGACTGAAGCGACTTAGCAGCAGCAGCAGCAGCAGTCACACCATTGTGTCTGCTTTAACCAAGACCCCCCGAGAGAATCCCTGCTGCTTGCAGAGTCACAGAAAGGAAAAGGGCTCTGGGATGGGGGGAAACAGTCAAACTGAGGGTGGATAATTGAAAGTATAGAATCCAACATGGCCCAGAGCGACATCGTGAGTACTGAAGCACATGGCGTTCACATTCCCACATGAAATGAGATGCTAAATTGCTAACAGCCTCCCTGGTGTTCGGTTCCCTGCTGCGATGCCTTCCAGGATGTTCACTAGAGTTTAGGCGTGTTAAAATATCACAGCATAAGCTCACATGTGAGGCATCCACTCACACTCTCGATGTTGATGCTGAAATTCTATGAGGAAGAAAAGCTTCTTTCCCACAAAATCCAACTGCAGGTCAGTATCAACAGGCAATTTTTAAAATGAGATCACTGTTACTGTGAGCAGCACTGTGACGCCGGAGGGTTCTTAACTGCTGGAGTATATACAGAGTGTGAGTTTTGAGCTGGTGATGTTAATTCTCAGAACCTGTCTTTTCAACAGTGTTTCTTTTTTCCCCCTTTTCCAAGCTCACTCTGATTCAGCCTTCAGTTTTATTTCATAATTGCTCTTATTTTTAAATGCTTCTCCCACCTCCATCTTAGATTTGCTTGGCCTTTAAGATCTTTAATTTCCATTTTGGTTCCCAAAGCTAGTGGGGTTATGAAACCATAAGTCTGGTTTTAAAATCCAGTCAGGCATACTGAGATTCGTGTGCCTAATGTGTCTTCAGGTAGGTGGCATCTGTAACTGAGTAGGAATCGATTTTAAATCACTATGGTGTCTGAATATTTATTCTGTGTTTTTTCAAGTTATTGTCAGCGAGTGGTCACTTATTTTCTCTTTTCATCTTGATATTTTCTTCCTGAGTCAGTAACAACTTTGTAGCATGTCCTTAGGTACTCAGATAGAAAGATTTGGGCTTATCTAACCATCAACAAATTCAAAGGCACAGCTTGTGTTTCTTAATATTGCAAGTGAAGTTCTGATCATTTTTGTGACAATTATTGATGTATGTAATATATCCAGACCTGTTGTTTACAGATCTATCCAGAGAGGTGGTATTGATATAAAACTGAAATAACTGCCCACCTGGCTCCCTTTCAAAGCTTCAGCATGATTGTTTCTTGTGGGTTAATCACTTGGGTGTTAAATAATTTCTCACCCAGCAAGCACACTGACACCCTACTCTGCCAGACTTAGTGCTCCTTCAGGAATCCAGTGATGGTGTCAAAATGTGAACAGATTTACTCTGTAACAATGCCATGATGGGAAACAGTGCCAGGGGCTATGGAGGCCTGAGGAGGGGCATCCAAGCTGCCTTCGGGAGGTCAGGGTAGCTTCCACGAGTAGGCAGCACCTCCACTGAGTGTCAGAGGGAAAACAAGAACCTGATGGACAGTAAAGTGGGTCAGTCAGTTAAGCTGGGGCTTGAAAGCATTTTTTAAATATAAGTTAACATCTTATTTGTCTACAAATAAACAAGATCCCCCCTCCCTCAAAATAGTGGCCAAAACAGGAGGAACTTGGTTTCTCTCACACATAAACAGACTTCAGCGGTGATATGGAGGCTCAGTGGTGTTCTTAACCCAAGGCCCGTCTATCTTACTGCACTGCCACGCATGACCTCGTGGCCCAGGATGGCTGCAGGAGCTCCAGTCATGACAGCTTCATTCTAGATCGAATAAAAGTAGAAGGAAGGCAGGCCTATTCCTTTTAAGGCAGCCTCTTGCTATGCCATACTTTCCTCATTGGTCAAAATGTATCACACTGTTCCACATAGCTGCAAGGGAGGCTAGGGAATGAGGTCTCTAACCATACCTGGCAATATGTCCTGGGAAAGTCAGGGTTGTTAGTAAGGAAGAAAAGGAGCTATTGGGAATAAGCACCAGCTGTCTCTGCCAGAGCAGTAGTTGTGGGTGGAGAGCAGGCCGTGTGAGCAAAGGAGGAAAGGAAATCTTATCTTGTTTCCAGGGAATCGATAAAGATAAGTGGGTCACTTTGGTTTAGAATTTGGTTTGTCCAGAGATAAGGCTAGAGAAATAAACAGATGTGAGGCCGTGGGAGATCTTGTAAACTGTCCCTGCGAAGGAGCTGGAGTGCTATCCTGAGGGCCCTGGGCAGCCGATGGAAGAATTTCATCCTTGAGCCAGAGGGAGAGATGCACTGGGAGGTAACGGCAGGCCGGCATCAAGGGGCGATGCCAGCCCTTCAGGAGAAACCACGACTGGCTCAGCGAGACAGTGGCATCAGGGTGGGAAGACGTGAACTGATTCAAAAGATATTAGAGCAGTAAAGCTGGTCAGATGGAGATGGTGAGAGAGAAGTGGCTAAAGATGGCAGACACCCAGGAACCTGGGCAGATACGACGCTGCTCCTTGAGAGGACAGCAAATGCTGGAGAAGCCGGGTGGAGAAGCTGAGCTTGGTTTGGACGCGTTGTCCCAAACATTGTGTCTGCATACACAGGTTGGCTTGATCCATTTCCTTAGCAGTGCTGTTCCGGTGTAATTTATGTACCATAAAATTCACCCATTTTAAGTGTACAGTTGGGTGAGTTTTAGTAAATTTACATAGTTGTGCAACCATTATTCAGCTTTGGAAGGCTTCCACAGTACCAGAAAGTTCCCCCATGACCATTTATAGTCAGTTCCCTCCCACTCCTAGCTGCAGGGAATCACTGATTTGCTTTCTGTCAGATCCCCTTTTAAAAATGTAGGTTCATGATGTTATTCCCTGGTGGGGAGTCAAGGGGTGACGGCAGGCAAGGCCATGAGCCCCCAGGAGAGGACACAAGAATTATGAGGCTTTCAGCCTGCACCCCCTCGAGGGTTAGGCTGCCTTCTGCCTCTAACCCTGCCTCATAATAGGCCGCTGTTAGAGTCGGGGATAGGAGATAGTTTTCAAGTATTTTAGGGCGGAAAATGGTAGGAAACCTCTAAACTTGTTGGTTTTTAAATAGTTAGCTTATTAGATACTGTATTTTGTTATTTTCAACTGGCTGTTTTGGCAGTGATCTAGAGAGAAGTCATTTTGGTTATGTTCCAAACACCAGATGAGATGGTGCTTCAGAGGACACTTTATATAACATACAGTTTTCAGGATCACCCCCAGGTTTTCCCACAAACAGTGTCTCAACAGTACTGAGGCACACATCCCGGTCGCTGCTCCCTGGACAAAGCTTGTCGGGTGCAGGCCCGCAATTTACAAACCCGAGGGGTGCCCCAGCCTCCCTTGATACCAGAATCGTATTTTTTGGCTGTGAATAATCCCACACTTAAAAGCAGACAAGATGACTGTTATTTTTAGTGGCGATGCAATCCCTGTTGAGGTGGTTTGAGGGTGCATCAGTCTGAATGTCCCTCGGTTTTCCTCAGGAAGACTGTTCAATCAGGAATACTTTTTCTTGGTCCTTGAATTTCAGCTTGTTGTAGATATCTAAATTCTCTCAGACTCCATTTCAATTTTATCTATCTTGAATAATGTCAAGATTTCTTAATTGGCTGTTAACAACGTCAACACTATGAAGATAACTGATTTAGAAATGAGAATTAGGCAGGCACTTTTTGCTTCCTTGATTGTCTCAGTTCAAAGTGACTTTTGGACAAGATCATGGCTCTAACACATTTCCATCCTTGAAAAAGCCTTCTTCACTGTTTTAACCTCCTCTGATCTTTCTGTCACTTGCAAAGATAGGAAAAGTGATACTAAGTGCTGCAAAAACCACAAGCTTTAAAAACCATCATATCAAATATTCTTCAAATTCAATGTTCCTTCTAGCCAGCAGCACTGGGATTGAAGCTCAATGAAATCCGTGCCCAACCTCACAACCTCTCTGGAAATGTGGCCCAAACATGTTACTAAGATTCCTTTATCCCACAAGTATTTTTGAGCACCTACTATGTTCCAGGCCCTGTGCTGGGCAGAGGAGATTGAGCGTGGAACAGGACAGGGAAGGTCTCTACTGTCTGGGGCTGACCTTCTGGATGATTTAAAAGTAGTAGTTCAGTTCAGCTCAGTTGCTCAGTCGAGTCCAACTTTTTGTGACCCCATGGACTGAAGCACACCAGGCCTCCCTGTCCATCACCAGCTCTGGGAGTTTACTCAAACTCATGTCCATTGAGTCAGTGATGCCATTCAAGCATCTCATCCCCTGTCGTCCCCTTCTCCTCCTGCCTTCAGTCTTTCCCAGCATCAGGGTCTTTTCAAATGAGTCCATTCTTTGCATCAGGTGCCCAAAGTATTGGAGTTTCAGCTTTAGCATCAGTCCTTCCAATGAATATTCAGGACTGATTTCCTTTAAGACGGACTGCAGATTGGATCTCCCTGCAGTCCAAGGGACTCTCAAGAGTCTTCTCCAACACCACAGTTCAAAAGTAAGTGAAGTAAATGAAACAGGGTGATATGCTGGTGAGTGACCTGGGGAGAGTCATCTTAGAAGGGCAACAGGGAGGCCTTCTAGAGCAGGTGAATTTACACTGAGCCCCAGACGAAGGGAAGCGGGTGCATGAGGTCAGGAGGAGGACGGTTCCAGGGAGAGGGCATAAGAGAGGACACAGCTTGGCATGCTGAAGGCTCTCCAAGGGGGCTGGGGGTCTGCAGAACTGTGATCTAGGGGAAGAGTGCTATGTGCTGGGAAGACTGCTGGGCAGGATATGGGATGACTGCTGGGCAGGATATGGAACAGCTCCTGTTCCATGTAGCTCGTTTCCTGCTACAGGGGGGAAACAGCTCACCTGTAGCCCCCAGAAAAACATTTGGATTCTATTGTAAAAGCCATGGAAAGTCACTGTGGGAGGGAGGGGGTGTGGGGAGATGGGCATGAAGCAGGCAAGTAGGAAGATGTCCTTTGCTTTGCAGGAAAGTCTCTCTGGCAGTTGAGCGAAGGTGGGCCCGGGAGCAGGGCAGAGAGGAGGCAAGGTCACAGGTTAGGGAGGTGTTGCATAGTGGAGGTAAGAGGTTGTGGGGGCTCTCAATTGGACAGTGGTGAGGCAGGTGCCAAGAAGTGGGACTGGGAGCGTACTATGGAGTGAGAGCCCCAGGATCCAATAGGAGGTGACATGTGGCGGGGTGATGACAGAGAGGAACCAAATCTGACCCAAAGTCCTTGATTTGGACAACTGGGTGGGCAGGGGTGCTGCTTACCAGAGTAGGGAGGATGAAGAATGAGCAGATGTGGGAAGAAAAAGAGTTCTATTTTGTACATATTAAATCTCAGATATCTATCCAGCCCATTACTCATTCACTCATTCATTCAGCTCCCCTAGAATGACCCTCTGTTCTAGATAGCAAGCATTTACCCTCAGGTCCTCAAGATACATGAGCCAGAGACCTTGCTTTCTAGGCATTCATAGTCTAGTAGAGGAAGAAGACATACAGGAAAAGGGTCACAACAGGGGGACCAGGGCTTCTCCAGCGGCTCAGTGGTAAAGAATCCGCCTGCAGTGCAGGAGATGCAGGAGACGTGGGTTCGATCCCCGGGTCGGGAAGATCCCCTGGAGAGGGGCGTGGCAACCCACTCCAGTGTTCTTGTCTGGAGAATCCCATGGACAGAGGAGCCTGACAGGCTATAGTCCAGAGGGGTCACAAAAAGTCGGACATGACTGAGTGTCTGAACACACACACACACACACACACACACACACACACACACACACACACAGAGGTGATCAGTGACATAATGGAGGTGTGCTGATGGACCAGCTGAACCAAAGCGGAGGCCACTTCTCCTGGGAGGGGAGGCGTGGTGATGCTTAGGAGAGGGGAGCTCTTGAGCTGGATCTTGAGGGGTGGTGACAACAACCAACGAGTTAACCAATAAGGGGACTTTCCCAGGGCACTGGAGACAGTTGCCGTCCGAGGGTGGAGTCAGTAGTCCAGCCCTGGAGGGAGGAGGGGGAAGTGTGTGACCCTCATGAAGAGCCACTGAAACCCAGCTCCTGGCGTCTCGTTTGAATCTGAACCAAGCTGAGATAGTGATGTGTACTGGATATCACAGAGTCTGAAACATTATTACATGAACAAACATATTAACATATTATATTGGCTCCTAATAAGAGCTCTGTAAAGCAAAGTGTATTTTCAATAGTATTCCTGGAGTTGTCTCTCTGTTTGAGGGGGAGACACAGGGATGTTAAGGAACTCACCCCAAGTCACCCAAGGGATAAGTGCTCAGCCAGGATTTTATCCTAGGAGGTCTGTCTCCAGAACCAGGCTGGTCCCCACCCCAAACCGTATGGAAAGATTAGCCAGTGAAGATGAATAAACTGCAGAACAGTGGGTTCAGTGTGATCATGGCTCCACTTATGTTCACAGGGAGAAAGGCACTTAACCACAAACTTATTCATACATACATTCTGTGCATTCAATTTTTCTAGAAGGATTTGAAAAGAAAAACTTCAAGATTACCTTTGGGGAATGGGAAAGAAGCTAGAGGAAAAAGAAATTTTCATTTTAAATTTCATATCCTTCTGCTGCTTAGATTTTAAAAATGTAAGACAGTATTGATTTACAATTAAAATATTAAAGCTAGGCGGTACAGGCAGGGGTGTGCCAGCATCCATGGTCCACCTCGCCACCTCTGTGGAACTTTTAGAATGCTGGGTCATTTTCCCTCTTTTTCCCCAGGGTCGGTAAGAGTAGCTGTGGGTAGCAGCCATGGGTACCTCAGTGGCTGGCAAGAATCTCAATTTTGGAAACTCAGTTTTGAAAATTTAGCTCCTGAATCTTCTTGCTTATACCTCACACCAATCTCTGTTGCCCCCAGCTTGGGACATGAAGTCTAGAGAGAGGTAATCGAATTCTTTCATTATTGCCCTGGGAGGGACATTCCTGATTGTCTTGCTCTGACGGATTACAGTACCAGCCAGAAGCATTTTAGGGGTAGAAACCCCAGATACCAGACAATCTTGGATGAGTAGGGGTGGCTAGAGACTACAGGTAACCCAGGTGGGGTATTTCTATGCAGTAATAAAGAGGAGAAGAGTGGTTGAAGTTCAAACATTCCTTTTCCAGATTATTTGCCTGACACCATCTTCCACTTGCAATGCAGGAGACGTGTGTTCAGTCCCCTAGTTGGGAAGATCCCCTGGAGGAGGAAACAACAACCCACTCCAGTATTCTTGCCTGAAAAACCCCATAAACAGAGGAGCTTGGCGGGCTACTGTCCACGGGGTTGCAAAGAGTCGAACACAACGTGATTGAGCATGCCCGTTGGCTTGGCTATCTCAGTGCGATAAATACCTGAACCACAGATGTGGCAAATAGGTTTCACCACAAGTACCCAACCCATTCAACCGCTATTACAGTAAACTGAGAAAAAATCCAAGACAAAATCTGAGCTCTGCAGAAAAAAAAAAAAAGGAATTAGTGATTGATTAGTGATGTCTGAATGGACAAGGTATGGTCTGGATGCCAGGTAGTTCTCATCTGGGCTTGAGTTCAATCCTGCCTTTGGCTTTTTCTTCAATGAGATGAGTAATTCAGATTCTCTCTGCTGATATTTATCTCATTCCTCCCTCTATACTCATAGCACCTGGTTCATAGTTCTGGAACTGCACTTGCCACAGCCTGCCCCAGGCCAGAACCAGTTCCACGTGTGTCTATCTCTCCTTCTCACACAGCATGCTGAGCACAGTGGCCACGTCATATCCTGGTTCCCATCTGCAGCACTCTCTCGTGGCGTTCTGCATGCAACTGGCACACAGACAATGTTTGTGGAATTGAAATACTTGGAACTGGATTTCGGTGGGGCCCCTGCAAGAGACCTGAGCAACCTGGCAAGTCCAGAGGGATCATAGCGAGGGTGAGGGGAACCTGCAAGGAGGGGAACAAGTCAGAGCGCCAGGGTGGAATACATATCAGTTCCACTTATTGTCTTTTATATTAATTTTCTATGGCTGCTGTAATAAGTCAGTACAAACTTGGTGGCTTAAAACAATAGTTTTTTGCTGTTGTTCAGTCACTAAGTCATGTCCAGCTCTGCAACCCCATGGATTGCAGCACACCAGGCTTCCCTGTCCTTCACTATTTCCTGGAGTTGGCTCAAATTTCTGTCCATTGAGCTGGTGATGCTAACAATAGCTTTATTCTCTTACAACTCTCTAGGTTAGAAATCCAACATGCTTCTCACTGGGCAAAGATGGAGGGGTTGGCAGGGCTGTGTCCCTTCTGGAGATTCTGGGGGAGGATCCTATCCATGCCTCCTTCAGCTCCTGGAGGCCACCTGCATTCCTTGGCTTGTGGTTCCTTCCCTTCTTGCTTCACAGGCAGCAATACAAAACAGCTTCAAATCATTTTAGGGTTCTGTTTTTCTGAAGGCCTCTTCCACTCTCTTAAGTGGAAGATTACATTAAGCCCATTGAGATCCTCCAGGTCAGCTGATGAGCAATTTTAATTCCATCTGCAACCTTAATTTACTTTTGCCAAGTAAAACAGGATATTCATAGGGCCCAAGGATTAGGAAGAAGACATCTTTGGAGGAGGCATAACTAACTCTGCCCACACCTTTTAATAAACTTACAGACAGTTCTGAACTCCCAGCTGGTGGAGTCGAGGGGACATTTCAACCGACTCAGAACTGAAGCTCCCTCCTGTTGCCTCACAAAGGTCAGGGAGGCCCTCAGGGCTTCCAGGGGCCTGGAGGAAGGGCCATACTCTCCTGTCCATCCTAATGGTCACATGACTCAAGCTGTGAGGTCCCTGCAGGGGGACTTTTGGTTTCAGTGGCATTGTCCTGTCCGGAAACCTCAGTGAAGGCGGTCCAGCTTCCCTGAGACCCCCAGAGCCTTCCGTTTCCTCCTGCTCCTATGTGAAGACCTTCAGCAGAACCTGTCCTGGGAGCTGGGAGGGTTACGTGACCGGATCCCCCTCCCCCAGACACACGTGCTTGGAGGTTTCAGTGGAGCGAAAATCCCTGAGGTGAAGGCTTACAAAAGCCCTGACTACTTGCTTGGAAATGAGGTGGAGGAGGGAAAAACAGAGAAGGAAACATACATTAATACCTCAGAAATGTCTCAGGCCACACCTTTTGCCCGGTTTTGCCTGGGGCCAGCTCCACACCATAAATGCCTCATTACAACCCTGCCTGGGGCACTCTTCCCATTTGGACCGCGCCAGGCTCCTCTCCAAACCCCGGGCAGGAGGGCCTCCCCCCCGCAGTCACTGCCTGCCATGATCCGATCGTAAATGCCCAGGCCAGGCTGGGCACGTCAGAGCCTCCCCTGGGAGCTGGGGAGTGTTTACACGGCTGGCAAGGAGGCTGGTCTCAGCTTGAGAAGAGGCCTGTTTAGAGTAGAAGGCCCGGAAGGATTTATGGAGGGCCGCCTGCTGAAATAGAGCACTCATTAAGGAGAGGTGAGCGGCCGTTGGAAGCGGGAGTATTTGGTAATGACATGGGCACAAATATTGGTCAGGGAGGCCTCCTAGAATGTACTGTTTTCTGTTTGCTTTGTGGGGGAGGAGAGTCTGCTGCCTTTTTTTGGAAAATGGGGATAAAAAGATGTGAATTTAGTGCTTGTGAGAAGCAGAGGAAAGGTCTGGAAGCAGAAGTCCTTAACTCGGCCCCAGAGGTGCAGGTGGGCTTGGCTGTGGCCCTGGAGGCTGCTGCTAGGGGCCAAGGGCTTGGGCAGAGGCCTGCAGAGGGGACTGGTCCTGGACACCCACCTGCCACCCCCGGAGCCTGGGAGAGACTTCTGATTTTTCCATCTAGCTTGCACTTCATTTCACCTGCAAAGATCAGCAAGACAAGCTTTTACTCCTTCGCTTTTAGGATTTATTTTAAAACCCCTAACACTCTCAAAAGGGCTTTACCTTAGAATCTAAGTCTTAGATTTTTGTAGGTGCTCCTTGAGAGAATTTTCAAACTCTTCTGAAGTTTTGTTACTTTTCTGCATTGACTTTCCCCCAGACATGGGTAGCTGCATCCGTAATAATTTCCTTAATAAATTCCTGCAGTTGGAAGCCCGAAGCGTCACGGTCATGTTGTCTGCCCAACTCCCCTTTCTTTAGGGAACATCCCTCCCTCCTCTGTGTGATCCTGCTGTATGTCAGTCAAGGGGCTCTCGCCTCCCTCCAGAATGATGGGCCTATGACCCAGGGCAGACGTGGTGACTGGTCTAGGAAGAACACATGACCCAAACTAGTGTGAAATGAGTGCCCTGGGGAAATGGATGCAGGTTAATTTGAAAAGAGATGTGCTTTCTCCTGGAGCAGTTAAGCTGGGCCATCTCACCTGGCCATAGGAAGGTCCTGTCCAGAGCAGGAGAGAATGGTGCCCTGGCATGGGGAAGGAGAATGCGGATGGGGAGGGAGAGGGATCTGAAGTCATTATCTGCACCCTGGGATGAAGCTGAGCTTAGAGTCACTAACACTCTGGGGCATTTTAGTTGGGTGAAATCCCCTTTGGATGTTTAACCTATTCTGAGCTGTGTCTCTGTCACTTCCAACCCAAAGTTCTTAATACATTAAGAAAATAAACTTTGTAGAATGGAAAGACATTTCATATCTCCAAATAAGCATCTAAAATATTGCTTTTCCAGTTTTTTTTTTTCTTTTACTTCCAATGGCCCAGTCCTTCCTTTTGCCATGTGTGCACCTAACTCAGGTGCTCCCAAGTGCTCCTTCTCTGTCCTGTCGCATGGTGAGCCCAGCCTGCTGTCCTGCCCTTGCCCCAGCTTGCAAAGGCCAAGCAGCTGCAGCAGCTTGAGGCAACCACCTTGTTGGTGACGAAGTGCCCATTGTGAGAAGGGACGTCTGCACCATGACGCTGTGCCCTCGTGCTCCCAAAGCTGGCCCAGAGCGATGCAACAGAAGGGAAGTTAGTCACCTGGAGGCAGTGTGGTACAGTGGCTGGCAGCGTGCTTCGCGGAGCCAGGATAACCGTAGTCCAATCCCAGATTTGACACTTAACAACTGTGCGAGTTTGGCCCAGTTCCCTGTGCCTGAACGACATTATCTGTTCAGTGGGGCTGATAAGGATATGGAATCCACAGGGCTGGCTGAGGATTCAGTGAGTTGTTACTATTACTAATTGAACCCCAGAGCCCAGAAGCGGGACTACTTAGGCCAGAGTCTCACAAAAATCTTTTCATGAAATTCCCTGTCTTATCTGTGCTACTTTGGCAAGTCCCTTAATGTCTTTCAGCCCAGTTTTCCTACCTAACCACACATTCCTCATAGGAACGTGTGAGGTCTGGGTGAAACCGTGCTTGTAAAATGTACATAATTGTGAGGTGGACGCAGTAAGCACTCAGGACACATCAGCTATCAGGGTGCGATATAGTTCTTGCCCAGCAAGTTAAAATTGACCCACCTCAGCGGTCTCTGCAAAGCACAAAGCTCTCCCAGGTGCTTGGAGTGCAAGGGTAGCTGGGCCTGACATGGGGGGAGGAAGTTCTGCTCTGGTCAAGGGCCTCAAGGCTTCGGCACACGACCCCAAGGATGGGGGGGGCTCCATCTTTGAGGAGATTTCCCTGGCAACTGGTTCCAAAATTTCTATTTGCTGACTACTTATTTTAATTCACATGGACTATCCCGAGGCCTTGCTCAAAGGATTTCTTCCTTGTATTACACAACACTCTGCTTTTCCAGGTTAGGACATACTGACTTTTTACTGTCCTCAAAAAGTTATCTAGGGCTTCCCTGGTGGCTCAGTGGTAAAGAATCTACTTGCCAATGCGGGAGACTCAGGTTCGATCCCTAGTCTGGGAAGATCCCACATGCTGCGGAGCAACAAAGCTCGTGGGCCACAGCTATCTAGCCTGTGCTCTAGAGCCGAGGAATTGCTCTGTTGAGCCCAGGGGCCGAAACTACCGAAGGCCGTGCACCCTAAAGCCCACGTTCAGCAACAAGAGAAGCCCCCCGCCCCGCAGTGAGAAGCCAGTACCCTGCAAGGAAGAGTGACCTTGCCTCGCCGCAACTAGAGAAGAGCCCATGCAGCAGTGAAGACCCAGCACAGCCAAAAATATGTTCAAAAAAAGGGGGGGGGGGTTTCAATTAACTTACGGTAGAGAAGTAAATTAATGTAATTTATTCATGGAACTGCCTTAAAAGTCATCACATTTTACCTTAAACCAATTGTGTTTTGATCTGATATTTATTTGACAATTTAGACATTGTGTAATTTAAAATATACCATCATCAGTCTAAAATGACTTGACATATGCAACAGATTTTATTCTGTCCCTCAGAGAAACAAATGATTGTTAACCTTGTGTTTTTAAAAGAGAATCGGTAGTTTTAGAAGCAAATAAATATTGGGATATTTAAACTTGCTTGTTAACCTTTTTTTCCCCCTCCAAGGATGAAAAGTCCAAAGAGTTGGTAGAAGCAATGGTATCTCTAAAGGATCTTCTTTGAGGTGGCCGGAATGGCAGCCTACACAGCCCTGGAGAAGGAGGAGGAGAGGCATGGTGAAGGCCGGGGCTCCAGAGGCACGGTGGTGGTCTGGCTGCGGCTCCCTGGGCACACAAGGGACCCTTTGCAGCTCTGCCCTCAGACTTGATGGGCAGGCAAACCCAGGAGTGAATGAAAGTTCCCTTCATGGCTCTTTTCATCCTGGAATCAAAAAGGGCTGCTCAGAACCCAGGTCAATGAGCCGTGGTGTGACCGCAGACAGGCAGCCACCTTGGAGACGAAACACAAACCCAGGTTCCTGCCAGAATATCCCGCCGAAGGGTGAGCGGCCGCCGCGCACCAAGGAGCACCGCCAAGCTGCTGAGTGCCGTGTGCTAAGGCCCCTTCACCGGGGCTGGGCATGCTGGGCCCTTAGGGCTCTGTTTAGCACTTTGCCCTGATCTGTCTGTGTTATGTTCTCCCCCAGCCTGGGTGGGAAGCAGCATAGGCCAGTATAACCATTCTAGTCTTTAAAACCACAGGCAGGACGCTGAATCTCGGCTGGGTGCCTTAACCACTGAAAAGAATTCACCTTTACTATGTGTTTGAAAGCTTTACCTTTAATATCCTTTCCAGGCCTGTTTCCTCATTGGTAAAGTAACACTAGCACCTGCCTTACAAGTTTGTTATGAGGATTAAATGAGACAACCCAGAAAATGCACCCAGCACACAGGTTGCCACTTAGTAAGTTCTTAATGCATATTAGCTATCATTGTTCACATTCTTATTAATATCATCATCACTGGAATAGATGTGTAGTCATCCAAGGTTTTAAATGCCCTCCTTTGAAGAACAATAGTCACTCAATGACTAGTTTGCTGCATGATATTAGAAAAATAAGCCTCCTTAAAAAAAAAAACCTCCCATATCATTACAATCCCATACCAAGTTGAGGAGATGACACTTCAGTTTGAACACAAGAAGGGTAAAGCAGTTAAAATTGTAGTAATAAAACAAACATCAGGGACTTCCCTGGTGATCCAGTGGTTAAGAATCCATCTTGCAATGAAAGGGACGCAGGTTTGATCCCTGCTTGGGAAACAGGTCCCATAAGCCACGGGCAGCTAAACCTGGGAGCCAAAACTGCTGAGCCGGTACATCACAACTAGGGAG
This sequence comes from Capricornis sumatraensis, assembly GCF_032405125.1. NCBI lineage: Eukaryota > Metazoa > Chordata > Mammalia > Artiodactyla > Bovidae > Capricornis > Capricornis sumatraensis. Next base: position 13,329,771 of record NC_091087.1, read on the forward strand.
TCAGCATACTGCAAGGAAAGGTCCCACATGCTGTAACTTTGACCTGAGGCACCCAAATAAATAAATAACAAATAAACACCAGCCTAGTGCGCCTACCCAGCAAAATGAAACAGTAGGGGGAGGGGGGCATATAGTGAGAGGTTCTATTTAAAATAAATTATATTCATTCTGATCCCATATCCTCTCCTGTGTCATGTGGGCAGTAGTCAATTACAGAACTCCCATCTGAAGAAAGCTCTTTTTCATTCTTTGTTGCTCATTGGAATTGCATCATGGCTAGGTAGGTCTGTCCTGCTTGTTTTTCTCCCAGGAAGCCTTCTCATGCCCATACCTTTCTGCTCTCTTAAGCAGTAGATGGGGAAACAATGGAAACAGTGAGAGACTTTATTTTCTTGGGCTCCAAAATCACTGTAGATGGTCACTGCAGCCATGAAATTAAAAGACGCTTGCTCCTTGGAAGAACAGATATGACCAACCTAGACAGCATATTAAAAAGCAGAGACATCACTGTGCCAACAAAGGTCCATCTAGTCAAGGCTATGGTTTTTCCAGTGGTCATGTATGGATGCTAGAGTTGGACCATAAAGAAACCTGAGTGCCAAAGAATTGATGTTTTTGAACTGTAGTGTTGGAGAAGACTCTTGAGAGTCCCTTGGACTGCAAGGAGATCCAACCAGTCAATCCTAAAGGAAATCAGTCCTGAATATTCATTGGAAGGACTGATGCTGAAGCTGAAGCTCCAATAACTGGGCAACCTGATGTGGAGAGCTGACTCATTAGAAAAGACCCTGATGCTGGGCAAGATGAAGGCAGGAGAAGGGGACGACAGAGGACGAGATGGTTGGATGGCATCACCAACTCAATGGACATGAATTTGAGCAAGCTCTGGGAGATGGTGAAGGATAGGGAGGCCTGGCATGCTGCAGTCCATGGGGTCTCGAAGAGTTGGACACAACTGGGTGACTGAACAACAACAGCAGGCAATGGAGACTTTAAATTACAGACCAGAAGCATCCAGGCCAAGACACAGTCAACTTTTGCACAGTCATTCAAAGCTCAGTCTTCTCCTGCTCAAGCGGCTGAGGACAGGGTGACCATACATCAGGAATTGCCTAGAACAGCCCCAGCTTATGCCTGCTGTCCTGGCATCTTGCCCTTGTTAGCATCTCTCCTAGATTTCCCATTTTTAATAAAGAGTTATTATTAATAGTTTCATGGAAGTGAGTGACTTTGGTAGGTCTCTATTTGTCCTTCTTAGTTCTTTTAACATCTCTGCTAGAAGCATGCAAGACTCATGCATAGATAAAAGAGCTTTCACTTCAACATGAAGTGAAAAGTTAAAGTTGAATGCAACTCATTTTTTCCCAACCCTTCTAGCCTCAAGGTAACTAACACCTCCCTTCAGTGACTGCATTTAGGATGGTAGCTAACAGCTCAGTGTGCTCACACACAAGCATTTGGGGACGTGGCTCCTTCCGCTGTTTGCAGAAGGAAAATAATCAATGCTGCTGGGCCACTTGGTCTGTCAGCCAGCTCTCCTATGGTCTGGGTTGAGTCACAAGCCGCCAGGCTTCCCTGCCGGAGTCAGCATAATATGGGAAATCATAGTTTAGGTGCAAGAGAAGAAATACATGCAGAAAAGAGAAGCTGTGATCCTGTTAGAGAGCATTTAAGCATTTAATTTCCATTAGATTTCACGGGAAATTTTTTGCTGTGGTGGTATTGCTGCTTATTATATGGTATAAACTGACAACTATTATTAGTTGGTAATGCTTTTTATTTATAATAAACATTTTTAGGAACAATGACCTAAAAAACCATGTAAGTATGTGTTTAATGACATGTATAGGTACTGAGTTTTCATTCCTTAATGAATTAGTGCTAGTGCTCAGTTGCTCAGTCATGTCTGACTCTTTGCAAGCCCACTAGGCTCCTCTGTCCACAGGATTTTCCAGGCAAGAATACCGGAGTGAATTGCCATTTCCTCCTTCAAGGGATATTCCCAACTCAGGGATCGAACCCACATCTCCTGTGACTCCTGCATTGGCAGGCAGACTCTTTACCAGTGAGCCACCTGAGAAGCCCTCCCTTAAGGAAGTCAGTCAGTCAGTCACTTCAGTTGCTCACTCCTGTCCGACTCTCTGCAACCCCACGGACTGCAGCACGTCAGGCTTCCCTGTCCATCACCAGCTCCCAGAGCTTGCTCAAACTCATGTCCATTGAGTTGGTGATGCCATCCAACCATCTCATCCTCTGTCATACCCTTCTCCTCCTACCTTCAATCTTTCCCAGCATCAGGGTCTTTTCTAACGAATCAGTTCTTTGCATCAGGTAGCCAAAGTATTGGAATTTCAGCTTCAGCATCAGTCCTTCCAATGAATATTCAGGACTGATTTTTTTGGGGATTGACTGGTTTGATCCCCTTGAAGTTCAAGTGACTCTCAAAAGTCTTCTCCAACACCACAGTTCAAAAGTATCAATTCTTCGGTGCTCAGCTTTCTTTATAGACCAACTCTCAAATCTATACATGACTACTGGAAAGACCATAGCTTTGACTAGATGGACCTTTGTTGGCAAAGTAATGTCTCTGCTTTTTAATATGCTGTCTAGGTTGGTCATAGCTTTTCTTCCAAAGAGAAAGCGTTTCTTAATTTCATGGCTGCAGTCACCATCTGCAGTGATTTTAGAGCTGAAGAAAATAAAGTCTCTCACTTAATTTTTCTCCTTAAGGAATTAGATGAATATATAATTTGCAAAACCATTTGTTGACATCTGCCAATCCACGGGGGGAGCTGCAGCAGTATTATTGACCATATGAAAATCAAGAAACACCAGTCTTCCAGAGAAGCACTAACATCTATTATGTGTAATGCATGCAGCTGCAGAAAAAGGTTTTATAGATCACTCTGTAAAGCATGATTTTTATTTAGATCAAACATCTTTCTTATAAATTAATTTTGCTTATTTTAGATCCCATATCTTCTTGTGCACATGTAAGAAATAAAACCACAGATTGGCTCCTCCGGCTGCAAAAGAATTTTTGCAAACAGTCAAGTGATGCCTGGTTTATATCAGTGACAAGAGATGCTTCAAACAGAAAACCAGTTAACTCTAACAATTATTTAATATTTTATCCAGTGCATGGAATCAAATGGAGGTTCACTTTGTCAACAGTGAAGCACTTTTAAAGATCTTAATCAGAAATTCAACACTGAAGATAAAATTATTTCTATTCACAGTGATAATAGGATTACAAATTTTGGTGGAGCATAGAACTGTGGTTAAAACATTGTTATCTCTAAATTGGGAGCTTTCTGAAGTAGAAATGTATTTGGAATTGATTGTAATACACAGGTAATTTGTCATCACATTTAAACAAGCTGGAACATTTTCAAAATATGAGTGTTACTTGTCTATTAGTCTACCTATCTAGCTATCTATCAGAAGTTGAACTGCAAAATTTTTGTGATTGAGATGACATTGAGTACAAAAACATACATCAGCATGGTGGTATGTGTTTAGGCTTTTTCTTTTTGGGGGGGCAGTTAATCATGAATAAAATTTCAGAAATGTTAAAGTCTTTGAAAATATTTTATAAATCAACTGAAATATTCTGTAATGGAATTAAATTTTCCCAAAGATGAGTCATCTAACTGTTGGTTGCATTTTGGTTACACTTTGTTCCAAACAAATAATTCAAACAAATAAGTTGGAAATAGTCAACCAAGTATTCCAGGAATGAAGCAACAACAACAAAACAAATCAGTTTTTGAAGCTTTTTAGTGAATTGCAATGATTGAAAATAATGCTCTAAGCAGGAAGATATTACATTTGTTTCTCCGCAAAAGCAAAGGAGGCGCAATGAGATGCCACTTCATACCCACTAAGATGGCTATCATAATAAATAAATAAATGGAAATAATGAGTGTTGGTAAAGATGTGGAGAAATCAGAGCCTTTTGTGTACTGCTGATAGCAATGTAAAATGACACAGCTGCAGTAGAAAACAGTCTGGCAGTTCCTTGAAAAATTAAATATAGAATTTCCAGATGACCCAGAAATTCCACCCCTAGGTAAACCACAAAAAAACTGAAAACAGGTGTTCAAACAAACACTTGTACAGAAACGTCCATAGCAGCACTATTTACAATAGCTAAAAGGTATAAACAGCCCAAATGTCCGTCAACAGTTGAATGGATAAACAATATGCAGTATATCCAGACCAGAGAATATTATTCAGCCATGAGGAGGGAATGAAGTCCTGATACATGCTGGGAGGTGGATGAACCTTGATGACATTATGCTAAGTAAGAGAAGCTGGAAACCATGGTCAAACACTGTCTGACTCCATTCATAAGAAATATCCAGAATGTAGAGAGACAATCCATAGAGACAGAATGTAGGTAAACGACTTTCAGGGATGGAGGAGAAGGGGTACGGGGAATGGCTGCTTGATGGAGAGGTCCCTTTCTGAGGGGATGGAAATGTTTCAGAGCTAGATAGAGGTGGTGGTTGTACAATATTGTGAAGGTAGGAAATGCCGCTGAATTGTACCCTTTAAAGTGATGAATTTTGTTTCAATATTGTAAAAGTGAGGAGGAACTGAACACATTAAATTAAATGGTTTATATGATTTGGGGGAAGGGCTCCTATTTTTTAGTTTTTAGAAGGCAATGGCAGCCCACTCCAGTACTCTTGCCTGGAAAATCCCATGGATGGAGGAGCCTGGTAGGCTGCAGTCCAAGGGGTTGCTAAGAGTCGGATAGGACTGAGCGTTTTCACTTTCACTTTTCACTTCCATGCATTGGAGAAGGAAATGGCAACCCACTCCAGTATTCTTGCCTGAAGAATCCCAGGGACAGGGGAGCCTGGTGGGCTGCCGTCTATGGGGTCGCACAGAGGTGGACACGACTGAAGCGACTTAGCAGCAGTAGCATTATGCTTTTAACAGAATGGAATATAATTGAAAAGACCTAAAATTTTGCAGCACTTAAACTTGGTGAAACAGTAAAAGAGAATCATAAATGGAGATAATTTATTTGATTATTTTTGACTTGTACAAATGTCTGTCAAAGGAAGATTTTCTGAATGAACGCAAAATTATAATACCTGTGAAAATACTTTGACTAAAATACGTGCGCATTTCAAATTTTTAAAAAATAGAATGCTAAGTCACTTCAGTTGTGTCTGACTCTGTGCGACCCCATAGACAGCAGTCCACCAGGCTCCCCCATCCCTGGGATTCTTCAGGCAAGAACACTGGAGTGGGTTGCCATTTCCTTCTCCAATACATGAAAGTGAAAAGTGAAAGTGAAGTCGCTCAGTTGTGTCTGACTCTTAACAACCCCATGGACTGTGGCCTACCAGACTCCTCTGTCCATGGGATTTTCCAGGCGAGAGTACTGGAGTGGGGTGCCATTGCCTTCTCCAAAAAAACCCAGAATACTCCACTTAATACAATCTGCTCTATTGTTATCTTGAAGCCTGTAAAGAGTATTTTATCAATAAAATTTTTATAATCTATAGAGAAAGCCCAATTGAAGATGCCACCAATTTCAAATTTATTGTTATAATAAATACATAATAAAATGCATCTTTGAGAGTGATTTCAGTAAGTTTTTGAGGGAAAAAAGACCATATTGAATAAAATATGCTGTTAGGACAAAGCTGAGAAACTGATGAAAGTATGCGACTATGCAACAACAGCAGCTATTCTGCTTATTTCCTAAAATTTCGGATAATCAACAGGAAGGAGCTTCCATATTTTTTAATGTGCATATATAATTTTGTTTTAGAGTAATAATTGTACTTCAAAAATAGTTTTTGCATAGAGCTGGTTTTATAATACCAATTTTAAAACACGTTGTAAAGGACATGGTCCAACTCGGCTCTGTCTCTGCTCTGTCGCTTCCCATCTTACTCCCACATTGGCTGAATAAGGTGGAGAGAGGACTTCCCTGGTGGCCCAGTGGATAAAATCCACCTGCCCATATAGGAGACACGGGTTCGATCCCTGACCTGGGAGTATGCCGCATGCCGCAGAGCAACTGAGCTTGTGGGAGCTGCAACCACTGAGCCCACGAGCTCCTGAAGCCCGCACACCGGGGAGTCTGTGCTCTGCGACAGAGGCCCCTGCAGTGAGAGGCCCATGCACCGCAGCTAGAGTAGCCCCCGCTCCCCAGACTAGAGAATGCCAGGGCAGCAGCGAAGCCCCAGCACGGCCAAAAAGAAACACATGGTTTTTTAAAAGAAGGTGGAGCGAGAAGTAACGGGGCAAGGAGATCTTTCTTGGCTGGATGTTTTGTGCTAACTTTTTCATGGGCACTTTCCAGGGCTCTTTGAAGATTCCCTATTTTGGGAGCCTCCACTGAAGATCCCAGTAAGTAGGCAATGCATATTCTCCGGTAACCTCTGCCCACCTGGCCCCTACCGCTGTCATTTTGTCCGTCTCTACCAGGTTGTACTGTTGGATTCAGAGCAGGACTTAAAATAGCTCCATAAATATGGCACAAATGTCTATCGATGGGAAATACTTGAACGAGTTACGGTGCATGATGGATTCCAGTTACTGCTGCTGCTGCTGCTAAGTCACTTCAGTCGTGTCCGACTCTGTGCGACCCCATAGACGGCAGCCCACCAGGCTCCCCCGTCCCTGGGATTCTCCAGGCAAGAACACTGGAGTGGGTTGCCATTTCCTTCTCCAATGCAAGAAAGTGAAAAGTGAAAGTGAAGTTGCTCAGTCGTGTCCGACCCTCAGCGACCCCATGGGCTGCAGCCTTCCAGGCTCCTCCATCCATGGGATTTTCCAGGCAAGAGTACTGGGGTGGGGTGCCACTGCCCTATATGTCTATATAGTGGTCTCCCTCATCCCAGTTACTATGCAGTAGTAAAGAGGAATGAGGGAGACCACTATGTAGACATATAGGGTAATCATTAAGATTTATTGTTAAGTGAAAAAAACAAGGTGGGTAATAGTGCTTAAAGAATGTTACATTTTGCGTCATGAAGGTATTCCCCCCTAAACAGGGGATATATTTATATGTATACACATTGCATTCAGTTTCAAGAAGAAACAATAGAAGGATCCAGTGAAAACAATTAGGAGGCTTTCCTGTGGAAGAAGAAAGTCAAGAGAGTTGAAGCATGGCAATGAATGTGCCTTGGCATATAGCTCTGATTTTGGATCATGTGTTTATTCTACATAATTCAAAACAAATATCAAGACGGTGAAAATCAGCCACACAACATTGAAAGCAAGTGGAAATGACTTGTATAACTGTACATTGTGTGGTGGCACAACCATCTGAAGACAAACATTGCCTAAAGAGACCTTAAAACACTTAATTCTGACTGTATGGGTGGTGAGAGCTGCACAAAAGCAAGAATGAACTCAGTGCCCCAGAACTGCACACTTAAACACGAGACGATAAAATGGAAGTTTCACGTTGTATATATTTTACCACTGTAAAAATATATATTTCATTTAGAATTTTAGACAGCAGAGAAAACTGGAAAAGGAGAAAATAAAGTATCCTTAGTTCTGTTAGTTAAAGAACAAAATGTGTTTCTAACTCTGTCTACTGAAAAGGCCTGGAAGCAATGATAAGCCAGTAGGGAGAGCACACTTAGCACCCAAACCGTGAACATTTCTCACCAAAAGGAACCTGGGTTCCTAAGAGAAATGGCTGATTCTAGGTCTGTTGCAATACTCAGAGACTAATGCAATAATGTCAAAAGGACACAAAAGAAGCTTGAGTTCCTGCTGACCAAATTCAAGACTATTTTGCTTCTAAATATTAGTGTTTATTGTATAAAAATCAAAATAATAATGATTGCAACATATTGAGTGAACACATAATAGTAAATAATAGATGTCAATTAGTATGAAAAACAGGAAGTTCATCATTAAACAAAAATATCAGCTAATAAATACAAAGGTGTAAATTTTAAATCGCCGTTGTGCATACCCTGGTGTATCCATTGATTCGAGGAAGGTCTTCAATGGCGGGTAAAACCATCAGGAAAAATTTTAGGGAACTGGATATTGGTATGACATCAAAGCATCACTCTGCAGGTTACTTCCTTATATCAAAGGAGAAAAGATATTTTTGTAATGAGAGTTCTGGAGGTGACCATCTTAAATGAACACTCAAGGTTAACTTACTAAGAGTGAAACAATCTGAGAGTCTCTGCACTCAGTTTGAAAAGAAGCAAATGCTTAAGACATTTTTGCTAAAAAAATAATAAAACAAACAATAACCAAAAAACTAAGCTGAATATGATCAAACATCTACAATCTGGAATACAAAAAACAAAAGAGCTTGAATGCTTAAAAAAAAAATCAGTGTCACCCAGGACTCATGTATTTCGGTCTTTAAATACCATTGCCAACTACAAGGAAACAGAAATCTTTGGAGAACTAACCAGTCCCAGGCCTGGGGCAGGAACGGCACAAGAAGAGCCATACTTGGACCCGGGAGCAGAGAAGCTATCAAGTCCATCCATCCTGAAGAGGCTGTCAGTGGCCAAAGTGGGGAAATTTTGAGCAGTTAGAAGAATTAATCTGCAATGAAAGGCTACAAGCCAAATAAGCTCAAAACCAATGAGTCCATATTTTAAGACATACTTAATCACCACTGGGTTTTGTTGGATACCAACTCATGACTCTAAACACGGCGTGGGTGCGTGCTAAGCCACTCCAGTCGTGTCTGACTCTTTGCTGCCCTGGGCTACAGCCCGCCAGGCTCCTCTGTCCGTGGGACTCTCCAGGCAAGAATGCTGGAGTGGGTTGCCATGTCCTGTTCAAGAGATCTCCCCAAACCCACGTCTCTTTACGTCTCTTGCATTGGCAGGTGGGTTCTTTACCACTAGCACCACCTGGGAAGCTCTCTAAAGCATGGTAAATGATGACAAAGGATCATGCGTTTATACTGTCTTTCTTTTAACTTTTTCTTTCTTTTATAAAATTTATTTCAAAAACACTAAGTAGTCTGTAATGCTGACTTTTCACAGGTGTATTCTACCTAATAAACACAGAAGGTATGGTGAACCATCACTTCTTTGTATGCCCAGTGAAATAATGCATCTAGGCAATGAATGGCTACTATATCCACTAGGGGAAAGGCTGACGGGGACTTTTGTAATCATGAATTCAAATGGTAGCACCTGGCCACACTGATCCATCCTAGTATCAGAAAGAGGTAACAGGACATAAGGAGCCCCTTGCAGTGATGATGCTGGAAGTACACAGTATCACCTCTTCAGTTTTCTTGCCAAAATGCTGAGCCCAAATCTAAGGATTTAGATCTAACCACTGGTTTACAGAAAATACAGGGGTCAGGAGAATGTGCTAAAACAACCTGGATGCAATTGACAAAATCTGGAATGTGAGAAACTCTATAGACAAATCCTAGTTTCTTCAACAAAGATGTAGCAATTCGTGTCAATGTATGGCAAAACCAATACAGTATTGTAAAGTAAAATAAAGTAAAAATAAAAATTAAAAAAAAGATTTTAAAAAAAACACACAGAAGGACTTACAGATAAGAGTCTAGGAGATCTATGCACCTGATAAGATGTATGGACACTGTTTGATTTTTGATTCAAACAAGCCCATTGGGAATAAAAGGAGGTAGTTGGGAAATTTAATATTGGTTGATATTAAGGAGGAAGGGAGGAAGGAAGAGAAGGAGAAAGCAGGTGGTTACAAACACTTGCTTAAGCCTAATCTTCTGCAGAGATGGGCTGTATCAAACAGATCTCCTGGAGCTACTCAAAGTGAAAAGTGAAATCGTTCAGTCGTGTCTAACTCTTTGCGACCCCATGTACTGTAAGCTACCAGGTTCCTCCATCCATAGGATTCTCCAGGCAAGAGTACTGGAGTGGGTTGCCATTTCCTTCTCCAGGGGATCTTCCCGACCTAGGGATCGAACGTGGGTCTCCTGCACTGCAGGCAGACGCTTTACCACCTGAGTTACTCCAGTTTGAAGCCCTGAAGGGTCTCTGGGAAGGATGTGGCTGAGCGGGCTTGAGGAACACCAGGACCCATCCTATGCATGGCCCTGGGTCCACCCTAACCCAGACAACAGGAGTTATTCTAATGACTCAGACCTGCAGACCTCAGCCCCCAAATCATTTCGCTCACAGAATTTAAAGGATGCACCCAAAAGCCTTAGGTTCAGGAGCTGTCCCTTGCAGGAGCCCCTTCTGAGACCCTGAGGAAAGGAGGGCCCTACAGGGCGGTCCTGTGATCATACATTTCTGTAAAATTTATAAACTGAGAGCTATTGGGCTTCCCTGGTGGCTCAGAGGTTAAAGCGTCTGCCTCCAATACGGGAGACCCGGGTTTGATTCCTGGGTCGGGAAGATCCCCTGGAGAAGGAAATGGCAATCCACTCCAGTATTTTTGCCTGGAGAATCCCATGAATGGAGAAGCCTAGTAGGTTACAGTCCACGGGGTCGCAAAGAGTCGGACACGACTGAGCGACTTCACCTCACCTAAGCCACACGTGGCTCAGACCCCTGTCTCTCTCCACTCCACCTCTGTCTCCCTCACTTTCCCTCCTGCTGAAGGGGACATGGGGACCCAGATGGGGAAAGACGTTTAGCTTGGATTTAGCGGGACATACATGGATCTTCGGTTGTCAGTCATTTCGCTGGTGTTCCGGTAGAGGAAGGGCTTCCAGGAATGTGCCCACCTCCCACTCAGCCGATCTGCCTGGCAGGCGAGACCTGGAGGAGCAGAGCCAGGGGTCATGGACGGTATAAGCGGGTCCTGCGGCACCTGGCAGCAAAAGCCTGTGGGCACAGATTTAGAAAACCAACTTGTGGTTGCCAGGGGGAAGGGACAGTTCAAGACTTTGGGAAGGTCATTTACACACTGCTATATTCGGCGGTATTTTAGAGCACATGGAACTCTGCTTAATATTATGTGCCAGCCTGGATAGAAGGGGCGTTTTGGGGGAGAATGGATGCATGTGTATGTGTGGCTGAGTCCCTTTGCTGTGCACCTGAAACAACCACAACATTGTTAACCAGCTATACCCCAATACAAAATAAAAACTGAAAAAAATAAAAGGTTAAAAAAAATTCTGTGCAGAGTGCAAGAGGAGCAAGGCCTAAAATGCCCTAGAAGGCAATCTGTGGAAAACTCTCCCAAATCTTCCAGATCATACATAGAGCCTGATGGAGCTTATGGAGCTTTCCCCAGATCTTCCTCAATCTTCACCTGGCACATGGCACTACCAAAAAGGAGTTGCAAAGCTGAAGGCAACATTTCACAATGAGTGAGCAAGAATAAACCAAGACATTTTCATCAACCAACAGCTAGAGTAATGGCCACAGAACTTTCTCTAGTCCATATAAAAAATTGTTACCGTATGAAACTGTGATTAAAAAGCAGGCAAGCAAAAGAGATGTTACAGGGCTATGTCAGGAAGCTAATTAAAAGTACTGTGGGTTTTGGGGGGAGGGGAGATCTTATGGTATTTGCAGCTTTAAAAAAAATTCGTAATTTGTCACCATTTCTTTTCTCATTCAAAACTAATATTCTCTGTTAGGCTTAATTTTGTACTGTTTTCCATAAAGATAACCCTTCCTTCTACAGCATCAGGCCTACACCATCTGGATCCCTCCTGAACCCCCCAACCAGATGGTCATAGTCACCTAATGCTCTAAAGGAAGACTGTTATTGCTCAATTGTGTCCGACTCTTTGTGACCCCATAGACTGTAGCCCACCAGGCTCCTCTGTCCGTGGAATTTTCCAGACAAGAATACTGGAGTGAGTAGACAATCCCTCCTCCAGGGGATCTTCCTGACCCAAGGGTTAAACGTCAGTCTCCCACCTTGCAGGCCGGTTCTTTACCATCTGAGCTACCAGGGAAGGCCTTGCTCTAAAGACACTTCCTACCTTTGCTTGACAGTTCTTGCTATGGTTTTGCTGTTTTACATTCCCCGTGATGAAAAGCTGATTGATATCTACCTTCCCCCAGGCCTTGAGCTTAAGTTCTATAAGGACAGGGAACACTCATTTCTGGTATTGTTCCCTATTATTTGACTTCCCTGGTGGCTCAGAGAGTAAAGTGTCTGCCTACAATGCGGGAGACTAGGTTTGAATCCCAGGTCGGGAAGATCCCCTGGAGAAGGAAATGGCAACCCACTCTAGTATTCTTGCCTGGGAAGTCCCATGGACGGAGAATTCTGGTAGGTTACAGTCCATGGGGTTGCAAAGAGTCGGACATGACTGAGCAACGTTACTTTCTTTAATTTTCTTTCTTTCCCAACTACAGTCCCTATTTCCCTGTGCTCAAGCACGGCACTTGGCACGTAATAAATCCTCAATAAATATTTGTAGAATCACTTAATGAATGAATATGTAAGTCTGTCTTCTTTCTTTATCAATATCAAGTAATGTGTTGGTCCATTGGTCAGCATCTCTGATGGTTTGTATACCATTTTCCCAGTTTCAGTGAGTGGTCTAAATTGTGAAGCTGATAAAATATTGTCTTGACATGTTTCTGGGTATCAGCTGTTCCCATTTCTCAAATTGCGGTTCATTACAAAAATTGTTTTCTTATCTTAATGTGTTACACTGCAGAAACTTCCCTATTTTGCTACTTTAAAAGAAACAATACTTCTTTGGGTCTTCTCCTAAAATAAGTACCTTTCCCCTTCTATACTAACTCTGTGCCCTTATAACTTCGGCTCTAAATGTTCTTGAAATACTATCTTAACGCATGAAAATTAGCTATATCAGAGGACTTTATTCAGGAACCTGAAGGGCTGTCAGGAGCCTGGGCTGGTTCCTGCGGTGTGTTAATGGTGGGACCACCCACTAAAATGGGGAGAGGAACACTTTCTCTGGTGGTTCTGAGAATACATGGGGGGAAGCGAGAGATGTTGTGCTTGAAAGTGCTTTCAAAACTGCAATTTTTTTTGCATATAATAGGCATTATCATCATCACCACCACCATGTTTTACCAGAGTTGCGATGCCCGCCAAGCTCCTCTGTCCATGGGGTTCTCCAGGCAAGAATACTGGAGGGGGTTGCCATTCCCTTCTCCAGGGGATCTTTCCAGTCCAGGGATGGGACCAGGGTCTCCTGCGTTGCAGGCAGATTCTTTGCCAACTAAGCCACCAGGGAAGCCCTTTGAAATACATAACTTACACCAACTCAAGGTATTGACAGGAAAATCTTGTAAAAAAAACATAATTCTGTATATTTATTCCTTATAGCATTTTAATGAAAATCATGTTTTTCTTTAAATTAATTTTTTCTTTTCTAGAACAAGAATATGGTAATTTTGTCTGTACTATTGCTCACTTTTTTCAAGTTAAAATTGAGCATTCTTAGGAATAATTTCCCAGAAACAATAATCTTCTTATTTCAGTTCATAGAACACACTGCTAGTCCATTCTTTAGTAATTTTACATGAAGAGAAGTCTTGATTTCTTCCAATACTGTTCCATCTTTTGATGTCTATTACCAAATTGTGAACTAGAATATAGAATTATTTTCTGGATGAAAAAACATCCTTTGTTGAAAATGCTAACAATGGAATATAAATTTCAGTCTTGCCCCTGTGTAAAGAATCGTAGAGGTACAATGTATGCATGAATGCCTGAAAACAAATAAGCCCCTATTAACTTCCTCATTTAATGTCAACCAGAAAGGGCTTTAAAAGTGTTCCTTTTCAAATTAAAAATAAGTACAATAACACAAATTTGACCTGACATTTTGTTCAGCTCTGAGTTTGCTTACCCATCGTTTGTCGTAAAATTCAACCAGGAGTCATCGACAGACATCCAAACACACCTAAGTTTCTCATCTCCCTCATTAAATACTCTTACAGAAATAGAACTGTTTCACAGGTATTGTGTTTTTACCTGACATGAGACAAGTAAAGTTGAGTTGATGACTCTTCCTGTTTACCACTGATCTCTGCAATGAGCCTGCCGGTTTGTCACAGTCAGACCGGCATCCACAAAGGTGAGTTATACCAGTGAGGGAAATTTAGAAAAAGCAGAAAAGTACAAGTCTGAAAATAAAAATTTCTATGACACCACCTCCCAGAAATGATGTGCTGTGAGTATTTGTGTGGTCGTTCTTTCAGTCTCTTCCCTAAGCATATGTGATGATTATGGTGTTCGTGACTGTCATCAATCTGATTTGTAACCTGTTTTTCCCATGTGCATCAAGAATGGTATTTAACAACATTAAATATTCTCTCAACATAATTTTGAATAACTGCATGATAGACAATAACAACTGTGCCATAACTGAATTGAGTTTTTGCTGGCATTCGCAAATAACTTTGAAAAATCTTTTCATATACTCAGGATACATTCTAAAAGTGGAATTTCTGGCACGGAAGGTATTTATGTTTTTGAAAGCTTTTAATAAATAGTTTTAAAATGTTTTCTAGAACGCTTCAGATAATTCAAATCCCTGACATGCTCACCAATGTTTGGTACTATCACTAAAGCGACACACTAGAGACAAAAAAATTTTTACTCCTTTATTTTAATTTGCCTGTTTGATTACTAGTAAGCTTGAATTTTTAAAATATATGTTCACATTGATAAAATCTGTGTGTGTGTGTGTGTGTGTGTGTGTGTGTGTGTGTGTGTGTGTGGTGTTTTGGGGAGAGGAGATGACCTCTGCATCTCTACTAAGGCAAAAAGTTGTCATTTCTCTATTGATTTGTATGAATAAGCCTGGGGCTTCCCTGGTGGCTCAGACGGTAACTATGATGCTGGAGACCTGGGTTCAATGCCTGGGTTAGGAACATCCTCTTCTCCTCTGGAGAAGGGAATGACAACCCACTCCTGTATACTTGCCTGGAGAATTCCATGGACAGAGGAGCCTGGCAGGCTACAGTCCATGGGGTTTTTTATAAACAGCAGCGAAAGACCAATTTCAAGGACAATAGTACAGGCTGATTAGTGATAGATTATTTATTATACTGTATGAGTAGCATACCAGTCTCAGCACACACACAAACACACTGTTCAATGGCAATTTGTAGCTGACACATTATAACCTCACCCCTAACATTTCAGTATTGGGTGGGGGGGAATCCAAGGAGTAGGACCCAGCCTTCACCTCCACCTGGCCAGAGTCTGTCTCAGGATACATCCTAAAAGGACTTCCAAGGGCATAGCTCCCGCTCATAACCATATTTGTGTCAGGAACATTTCCTCCTTGTGACTATCTCCTTAAGAGCACAGGGCCTCAGGCAGAACCCACCTCGTACTAGACAGGTGACTCCAGACAGTCTCCCCAGCAGGGCAGCCGCACTGTTCTCATGTATGAAATGGAAATTGTAGGAGGCTCTCTCGCATGGATGGTCATGGCAACAAATGCCCACAGAGTGCTAAAAGACTGTGTCACACGCAACACATCAGTTTGGTTCAGTTCAGTTGCTCAGTCATGTTCGACTCTTTGCAACCCCATGGACTTCAGCACACCAGGCTTCCATGTCCATCACC
This sequence comes from Capricornis sumatraensis, assembly GCF_032405125.1. Taxonomy (NCBI): domain Eukaryota; kingdom Metazoa; phylum Chordata; class Mammalia; order Artiodactyla; family Bovidae; genus Capricornis; species Capricornis sumatraensis. Next base: position 13,345,260 of record NC_091087.1, read on the forward strand.
AACTCCAGGAGTTTACTCAAATTCATGTCTACTGAGTTGATGATGCCATCCAACCATCTTATCCTCTGTTGTCCCCTTCTCCTCCTGCCTTCAATCTTTCCCAGCATCAAGGTTTTTTCCAATGAGTTAGTTCTTCACATCAGGGGGCCAAAGTACTGGAGTTTCAGCTTCAGCATCAGTCTTTCCAATGAATATTCAGGACTGATTTCCTTTAGGATTGACTGGTTGGATCTCCTTGCATTCCAACGGATGCTCAAGAGTCTTCTCCAGCACCACAGTTCAAAAGCATAAGTTCTTCGGCGCTCAGGTTTCTTTACGGTCCAACTTTCACATCCATATATGACCACTGGAAAAATCATAGCTTTGACTAGATGGACCTTTGTCGGCAAAGCAATGTCTCTGCTTTTCAATATGCTGTCTAGGTTGCCGTGCTTAGTTGCTCAGTCGTGTCTGACTCTTTGCAACCTCATAGACTGTAGACCACCAGGCCCCCCTGTCCACGGGGATTCTCCAGGCAAGAATACTGAAGTGGGTTGTCATACCCTTCTCCAGAGGATCTTCCCAACCCTGGGATCGAACCCAGGTCTCCTGCATTGCAGGTGGATTCTTTACTGTCTGAACCACCGGGGAAACTTAGGTTGGTCATAACTTTTCTTCCAAAGGGCAAGCGTCTTTTAATTTCATGGCTGCAGACCCAAGTGATTTTGAAGCGCCCAAAAATAAAGTCTGTCACTGTTTCCATTGTTTCCCCATCTATTTGCCATGAAGTGATGGGACAAAATGCTATGATCTTAGTTTTCTGAATGTTGAGTTTTAAGCTAACTTTTTCACTCTCCTCTTTCACTTTCATCAAGAGGCTCTTTAGTTCTTCTTTGCTTTCTGCCATAAGGGTGGTGTCATCTGCATATCTGAAGTTATTGATATTTCTGCCGGCAATCTTGATTCCAGCTTGTGCTTCATCCAGCCCGGCATTTCGCATGATGTACTCTGCATATAAGTTAAATAAGCAGGGTGACAATATAAAGCCTTGATGTACTCCTTTCCACAGCACATATTAAGTATTTAACCAACATTACAACTAAATGGTGGTGATTGACTTTTTGTTATCAATTTAGAAGGAAACTTGATATTTCAGAAGTAGCAACCAAATCTAATTTTCCAGGATGCCTTAAGTAGCTAGTTGGTTTCTGATGGTCCAATTATGTAATCAAATGCAAGTAATGCCACACTCATTTCTTGGATGAAACACTCATTGACCACCAAAAGAAGTATTATTTCTTTGATTTTTCTACAGAACTGGCAGGTTGCGGAGCCCAAGAGATAGAAGAGGAAAGAAGGAAGTGGGCTAAGAGCTGGACACCACTGAGCACCATTTTGGCACAGGGAGTGTTGGGTACCAGCCCCGCCTCTCTGCCTACAAACAACCCCAGCCACCTTCTCAGGACAGGAAAACCTGCATCAGCCTGGTTACCAAGCTCACACAGCTCTCTCTCTCCTGAGAGAATACTATATGCAGATTTCTTATGCGCTCTCTGTGCTTCCAACCCTGTGTGATGTTGACCCAATGTGGCGGAGAGGAAGCCACATGGAAAGCATAAATGGAGCCCTCATCCCCCTGCCAGAATGCTCGCTGCAGCCAGACAGCTGGCCAGGATGCTGTTGTTAGTGGAGGATGTGCGTATCACTGAGGATTCCAAGGAATTTGGCTTGTTTGGGGCTCTGCCTCTCCAGCGAAATGATTTCCACTTGTTTCCTGCTTTACAGGCTTTCTCGACTATATGAAGTGGTGGTCTCCCTTCCCGGCACAATTGACAACACTAATAAAAATAGATAACGTATTTTTAAAACCTACAGCAGATTGTCATGGCAATAAATAATTGTATCATGTTGCTGTCATAGCAACGAAGTCTATGTAACAGAGACAAATCAAGCCTATATGGAATTTTTCTAAATTTAGGTGTTTGAAAAGAGTTAAAATAGCCTATAGTCATGGAGAGGTGCATTGAAAAATCCTTAACCTTCATTGGAAAAATTAGTTTTCACCATTAAAAAAAACTGAATTGCTTATTATTTTTTCATTCTCTTTAAAGTATAAAATTTACTTCCCTTTTTGTTCATTGTATATACATATGTATTCTTAAGAGCTTTCATGAGCAGTAAAAGACTAGAGAAAATTCTTTCTCATTTACTCTCTCTTCTTCAGAAGTAATTTGCAAGACAGCATATCATAATTCTTATATTTTGCCTGGTAGCTAATGACACAATATTAATGGAATAACAAGTCACATTAGCTAAACCATGCCATACCAAATTAATAGCTAGTTTCCATACTCTTGGCTCCATTTTCTTAAAAAGCATTTATTACTGCATGCTATCTAGTGTGTCATTAAGAACTACAGACTCCCAGAGCTAACTATGCTTATTCTCTGACACAATAAACTTTCCCTCCCAACTTCAACTAAATGCTACTGAAATGGCAAATAAGTGGCATTGCCCGAAAGGGGGAGAATGATTTTTTTTCGCAGATATGTAATTATTGTGCTATTTAAAAAAATAACCAAATCTAAAACAATTACATGAAAAAAATCCTGCATTTTCCCATGTAACTAAACAAGACCTCTGTTATTTAAGTTTTTTTCTTTTCTTTGGCTTCAATGAAACAAAAGTGTTTTTTTTTTTTCTTCTGTAGAGATTTCTTTTCTCCACCAGTGAGGCGCTGTCAAACTATAGGAACAGAGTTCAATTCAAAGTTCATACTACCTACATACTTTATGAACTTGCACCATCACCAGACAGTATTATTTTGCTCTTTAAACTATTTAGAAAAAAGAAAATTTAGAACACATTTTAATTAAATGAGGTAGTACAGGCAACGCTTCTAATGCATAGCAAGAGCTCAGAAATATGTCACCTGTTATTTTACTTCAAATCAAAGATTGACTTACATATTCAATATTGATAAGAGACTAAAATGATGAGATCCTTAAACAGTTATGAAGGAGGGGAAAAAATTAATAGAAGAATTGTAAGCAATGTATAATATATCAATGACTCTAATGATACTGTTTTTCTTTACCACGTGGCTTTATAAAAATTTCCATGATTTATTTTTCTCGGATGAAACTTTATTAAAAGGCAGCTTTCAGAGTGAGCAGACTCTGACTTTACTGGGGAAAAGGGGGCGATGGTGTCACAGAAGGACAGCATTCACCCGGCGGACAGCCACTGGTTTCAGAGGCTGGCTCCCTGGAGCACGTGGGGCTTCCTGGAAGGCAGGAGGCAAGCCTTGGGTCCCTGCAGCCCCAGCTGTTCCCTAAAACCCTGATGGCTGACCATAAATGTCCATGGGAGAAACTTGTGAAGGGATCCAAGAGACTGTAACTTGCCTAAGAAACCAGAAGTGAACGTATTCGTAGGGATGAAGTGGGCAGCGCAGTGTGCCCGGGGAGGAGGCCCGCGAGTCCTGCCCCGAGAGCCGAGCCCGGCGCGCCACCGCGGAGCTGTTCTGTCCTGTCCTGTCCGCCGCAGCTGCGCGTCCCACACAGTGACAGTCCCCTGAGTGTGCAGAGAGAAAGCTTATTCTGGCGGGTGGTGGCTTCTACTTTTCTGCTTCTCAGAGAATGTCTTTTTGCCTTAACTCTCCTGGGTTTTGTTTTGTTTCATTTCGCTTTGTTTTTAAAAGGACTTAAATACCGCCAAAGGACACCCCAAATTTTTCGATAACGTTTCCGAGCAAGTCACGCCTTACACAACTTTGGAAAGTTACTAGAGTATGAAAAATCTTCCAGCAAATACACAAAATGTATGGCTTTATCATTTCCTCACTGCAAAACCAACCTTAACCTCACATGTTTAAGACATAAATTTCAATATATATTCTAAGGAAGGGAAATAAAGATAAAATTCATAGATGTTATTTCTCAGTGACGGAACTATGTATGACCTTCACTTTTCTCTTTTACTTTTTACTTCATTCCTAAAACGAATATTTTTATCTGAGAAAAAGAACATTCCGAGGCTAAGCCAAATTCATCTGCATGTGCATCAGTTGTCCTGGCTGTAGCTGAAGTGAAATCATAGTTATGGCGTTGGGCTAGATAGAAGTCTGTGACCCCCTTTAACTTTCAGATCCTGTGGCCTCCATTTCAGTTAAGTATGCATGCCAGCTAGGAAGAGGTGGTGGAGATAAAGTGATTCTCTTTTGCGTCTTAGCCACTTAATTGCTGCATTTGTTTTTTTGTTACTATCATTATTGGTATCATTGTATTACATGTGACATCTTTTAACATTTTCAAATTGTTTTCCCATTTGTTATTTCCTCTTGAGACTACAATGTAACTTTATCCATTTTACAGAAAGGAAGACTGAATCGCCCCACAGTCAGTCTTCTGAACCACTTCTTACACTGTGTCTCTCTAGGAAATCTGAGAGGCTGTCAGGGCTGACATAGATTGGTATGTGGCATCTGATTTTTGTGTGTCTGGGGGAACTGGCAGCGAGTGCATCTTCCCAGTTACATTTTGATCAGACTAACATAAAAACCTGCTTACATTTTCTGAGCATTCAGCAACTGGGAGGTATGGACTGTTTTATGATGGGGGAAGCTGCTTTGAGATACAAACTTGGGCATGTTTTAAAACAAATGAAAAAAAGAGAGGGAACATTTGCAGCATGTGACCAAGTTTGTGTCAACATCTTTACTATGTAATGAGCTTAGGCAAATCAATGACAGCAACACCAAAACCTCCAATAGATAAAACAGACAACACTTTCTATTTCTGTGTTTTCTGAGTAGGAAAACAAAAATTTCTAGTTGAAAATATAGAAATTTTTTCTCAAACAAGGTATTTTTGTTCAACTCTCAATAACAAAAGAATTTCAGTTTAAACCAAATTGGAGTGAGGCACTTTCCAAAACAACCATAAACCACCACAATATTATAAAGTAATTAGCTTCCAATTAAAATAAACAAATTAATTGAAAAATATGAAGTCAGTATACTTAATCTTGAAAGTTATCCTTCTTGAAAATAATCTGTCAATATCTATCAGTGTATGTTAAGAGCCATCAAAACATCCCATCCTTCTACAGTTTCAAGGCAAAAATTATTAAATACATGTAGAAAGTATGTAAAAAGACATTTTTGATACATAAAAGGAGTGTCCAGCAATGTGGAAAATACTCCTGATAAAATGTACACTCAGAAAAGGAATACAAATTTGCATATTTATTCCACGGTTATAATGACTTAAAAATAGATATAAAAAAGCAACATAAAAGAGACAGATTACAGTGATTGGAGTGTCTTATACTTTTTACTCTTTTTTTTTCCTAAAGAGAGATTGTGGAGTTTTTTTTTTTTTTCTCTTTTAATTTTTATCATTTCCATCTTTTTCTCTTCTCCACACTTTAATGGAAAAAAAAAAAATACAGCCATGCCCACCCATACCTAGAACATTGAGTTGAGGGGCTGCTGTGTTAGAAATGTGGCAGAAAGCAGACTGGCATTTCCCTCTAGGTTTAAAATGTATAAAACAGCCCGGTTTCAAATAATAATAGCAACTTGCAGCTTTTAAATATAGAGTAGTAATTTTTTGTTTGTGTTCTTACCATCAGGACTACAGAGCCTCAAAAACACCTTAATTCAATGACCAATTAGAGGTTTCTATAGAGGGTGAGAGGTCTATTTGAACAGAATTTCTCTGAGAAAACGATACTTGACAGTGTTGTGCTCTGGGCCATTCACCCTTTCACAAGGATCTATGTGATCAATTCCAGCTTGAATTTAGTGCCAGGAAAATTTTTTACAGAAGTGGATTAATTTGTAAGCTCTCTTAAAAAAAAAAAAAAAAACAACCACCACCATTCCGTAGCCCCACAGCATGGATAAGAACTCTTTTTTCCTGTTCTCCTGGAGTCTCCAGGGAGCTGTGAGCCAGTCATTGCCTAGTTGACTGTTATCAGCACTGAACATCTCTACCTTCCCTTTCCTTCAGGTTATCTGTGTCCTGTGGTTTTAATGCTTTGATGTTTTTTCTTGAAGTTTTCTCAGAACTAGGTAGGTACAGAAACTGAAAATAAACAATTGAAGAAAAGGATTTTGTTATAAAACATAAGATACTAATTTTTCTATAAAGATGCAAATGATATAAACGAGCAGAAAATGAGAAAAATCAAAGTGTTCCTCCATGCAGATCCGTCGCCTAGAGGTAACCCAGTTTGGACTACATCTTTTTATATCTATGAACAGACAAACTTCTTTTTCTTAAAAAAGAAAGACATTTGAAACATTTGTCTTTAACACTGAATTTAATGTAGTCATCACATTTTAAACTTTTTTTTTTAAGTTTATGTTTTTTAAAACCAGAGAGACACCCCGGCATGTGTGATTGCTCACAGCTCCACACAAGGGGACACAGGAAGGCTCAGGTGTGTTTTCCAAAAGCCGAAGAATTATGTTCTCTGTGGCAGACGAGCAGATATTTTATATTTAGATCAAGGAAGTGCCCATCTTCAAATATTTAATCAGACTTTCTCAAAGAATCTGAGCTGCTTAGATCCGCAAATTCACAAGAAGCCCTTGGGGAAACATGAGGGGGAAGCACTCAATTGTTTCTGTGTTTGATTGCTGTGTGTTTATGTTTTGATTCGATTTTACTTTTTCCTATGGAAGGATGGACCTTGCGTCCTGAGAGCTCAGACGTGACAAAAACCAGTGCTTTCCAAAGGTTGCTTCAGATATGCTTTAACCATTGCCTCTTTTCTCATCAGGAAGCTCTAACTGACTCCTGGGAAAGAGTGGGTGCAGCCTCTAAAACTAAACTCCCCAAACCTGCTTAAAAGGAAGAGAGGACGGGCGGCCCTAAGATGGCGGAGAGATAGGATGGGGAGACCCCTTTCTCCCCCACAAACTCATCAAAGGAACATTTAGAAAGAAGACAGAGAGAAATCAACCTTTTTTTCCCCCCTTAACTAACAAAAAAGTGTTAGAGTTCTTAGTGATTTTGGTTTTAGAATACATGAAGACAACTTGGGTGTATATCACTTCCTTCACATTATGAAAATTCTTGGAGTCAAGTTAGAAAGCTTAAAATTTTTTTAAATTAATTTCATAAGCATAATAAAGTTACCAAAGTGTTATATATATATATTTATAGATCAGTGTGTGTATATATATAATATATATATTTTTATAGCTATATATCTATAAAATGATCTGAATTTTAAAAAATTCTTTCCAGAAATATTAAGGGAAATTTGACATCTGTATTATTTTTTATATTCATGGTGGTTTTCTTTTAGATCTAGTACTTATGGGCAAAGAATATGTTTGCAATTTGCCAAAAATGCATGACAGTGTTATTTCAAATTAATGGAAACAAAAAACTAGATGCAGGGTGTTATTGAAGTGACTATTGATAATTTAAGTTATTTTTAATGAAAAGAGAGGGTGTTACTCCCATTAAAATAAGAAATTATTTGATACTTCATTTATTCCATCTGAAATCAGCTGAAAAATTCTACATCATTTATGAAAGAGGCATTCACTTATTTAATGTCTACACTTTTTTAAAGGAGCTTATTTAACAGAAGAATTTTTAAAACCTCTTGGAAGTCTGGCTAGACACATTGTACAGGGTGACTAAAGAATGGGGTTAGGATATCCTAATTTACTGACAGGAAATAAGCACCTTAAATCAAGAGTTTTTATAAAATTCAAGGAAAGCTTAAAAATTTTTCATTTTAAGAACTCATGTGAATACTGCACAATTCTCATTTGTCACGACCTCTTTTTTATAAGATGTTTGGTATTAGTTTCAGGTTATTGATCAGGAGCAGTACTACCTTGCCATGATTCAGAGAAACCTCCTCCAAACATAAACTCTGAGAACACACACACAGACCTTAAAAACAACATTTTCTATTATATTTAAGTTTTGTACAAGAGGAATTCCAGAAATACAGTCAACTTTTAAAATTCAGCGTATTTCATTCTGAAAAATTATATCATTTTAGAGTGAATGGTTAAACCAGTTGCAGTGTATCTACAGTGTAGACTATTACTCCGAAATAAGAAGGGAGAAACGTAATGCAGGCAACAACTCGGGTGGCTCTCAAGGGAATTATGCTGTGTGGAAAATTCAATCCCTAAAGGTTTGTATTCTATATGATTCCATTTCTAAAATAACTTTGAAATGACAAATTTATAGAAATGGAAATTGTATAAGTGGAGGACAGGTGGGCAGTGGTCAGGGGTTAAGGAGGAAAGGGGTGTGTCTATAACCAGGCAAGGGAGAGATCTCTGCGGTATGGATGCTATTCCCTGTGATGTCCGCGGTCCTACATCTTGACTGAAGTGGTGGACATTTGAACCTACACACGTGATAAAGTTGTACAGGATGAAAAACACATGCAAATGAGTTCGGCTAAAACTGGGGAAATCCAAACAAATTGGTGAATTGTATCAAGGTCAGGATCCTGTTCGTGACGTTGTACTATAATTCTGCAAGATACTACCATGGGGGAAACTGAGAAAAGAGCACGTGGAATTTCTCTGTCTTCCTTCTTACAGCTGTGGATATAAATCTACAATTATTTCAGAATAAAAGCTGTCGTTTTTTCTTAAAGTTTCGTTGTTCCTAAGATTGTGCCTTCTGACCTGAATTAAAATCATGTACTGCCTCTCAGAATAAAAATGTTAGTAATTTTTATTACTGTAATTTTATTACAGGCTGGATTTTCCCATACATAGCATTCCAACAAGCCCCGCAACTTTCATTCATCCTAAGGACACAACGGATCCCATCCTCCGTTCTCGCTGGAGAATCCTATGGCCAGAGCAGCCAGGCAGGCTACAGCTCATAGGGTCGAAAAGAGTCAGACACGACTGGGGAGACTAGCATGCACATCTGATGGGACCAAGAGAAGCATGACATCACCTGGGGCTTCTGAGTGTTCAGAAGCTTCTCGGAGTTCTGGTTTGTCAGACTTGCTTTGTTCCCAAAGTTACATGCCCATGGAGCCCCACCAGCTGTGCCCTTAGGATGAGTGAACCCTCTCACTCATGCACCCCATGAGTGGTGCAGAGAAACCCTTTCAGATACCCCAGAACCAAGTTCTCACCTTCCTGTTACCACATACAAAACTAGCAAGCTTCAGGAAGCATCTAAAACACCAATTCCCTCTGTGGACTCGCCTCTCTCCACAGCAGGCGTTTTCATGTTTACATGGGACCGGAAGAAAACCTTTCCCCTGCACAGCCTCTGTTCTCTGTTCTTGGCATACTGCCTGGGTAGGAAGCTGCCGTTCCAGCTTCATGTCCTTGTCCATCATGGTCCACGATTGACTGTGCACCTCTGTCCCCACCTTAAGGAGCCCTTTCTGCCCCAGGTCCCAGAACACATTTGGAAGAGCTCTGAGCTCCCTCAGCTGGGAAGCCCTTAGTTCTTTATAGCAATGTTGGGATTCTCCAAACCAGCTGGTCTCACAGGGGAAGCTGTTAACAACTCCTTCAGAAAGAAATAACTCTTGCTGTTTCTAAAGTCGAATACTTTGGCCATTAACACACTGAATAGTCCTCCTAATTCATCTCTTCCTCTGCCAGAACCTGTCCAGCTCTTGGCTCTGGGCTAGGTTTTCGCTGTCATCTACTCTGGTTCTTTCTTCCTTTCCCCTGCTTTTATCTTCCAGAGGGCACGCCTGCTCCCTTTATCTTTTCCCCTTCAAGCCTGTTGAGCCCACACATCCCTGTAGCTGCTAATTCAACAGGTCTTTCCGGGGAGGATGCCACCTTGTCTACCTTGTCAGGGATGAAGCCTAGGAAACACGACTGTCTTTTGTTGTTGTCGGGGATGAGCTACTGAAGGAGAGCGTTGCCAAGATCCTGTGGACAAGTCAATGCAAGAAATGTTAACGCGCTTATCTGTTCCTTCCTAGGGATATTTAGCCTTTTGTCTCCCAATAAAGCCAGAGTGACTTAGGATCCTCACGCAGCTTCATAATTCCAAGGGGACTTTGGTAAACATTATGAAAAGTCATTTTGAAGCTTTCCTTTCTTTGGGTTCCCTGCAATAATAGTTTTGAGGGAAAAACATTTTGAAAAACACTTTTCTTGAGGGCATTTAAAATGAGGTGGGCGGGGGTGGGGGGTGGCTCATGCTCTCCTTCTGTTGGTGATTCAGACCCAGTGCAAGGTGGAGTTTGAAGACATTCACTGATCTCCAGCCTCTGTCACCTCCCTGCGTATTTGTGGGTCCTGCAGCTCCAGCAGAAATCCGTCAGGCCACATGAGTACATCCCACTGGGGACGGGGTGGACCACTCATCCCCCTATTTAGTTGAAGACACTCTCTTCTCTCTCCCTTGCTTCCCTGTCCACACCTTTGGATGGTGGGTGTGGAGAGACCGGGTCAGGCGCAGAGCAGCAGAGCTCACGGGGGAGTTCCTGGGTCTGACAGGGACGTTTAATCCAGACCCAGGCTGGAAGGCCAGCCCCTGCTCATGGACCGCCTTCTCCAGCCGTGGGTTCCTTCTGGCTCTCTGAGTCATCAGCCCCTCCTTAAAGGTGCTCGGACTTGGTGACCCCAACTCTTCCTGCCAGCCCCCCTGAGCTTCATGAGAAGATGACTGGGCAACTGAAAGTTGTATTTTATTTCCCAGCTCTGGTTTCCACTCTTTGTATCCATAAAATTATAGAAGGAAACAAAACAACACAAAAGGGGAAGTTATTTCTCGTCAGATTTTGTGCATTTTCGGACTAGGCATTTTGGTGACATAGGAGACATAAACGTCAGTCGTCCTGGACTTCAGAGAGCGAGTTCACCCAAACAGTCAGTCTGGGTGAAACAAAGCATTGGCTTCTGGTTATGTCATTTTGGTGGTCTCAGAAGTCACTGCCCCCCCCCCGCCAAGTCTCAGCTTCTCCTTTCGGAAAATAAGGAAATTGAAACACATGGTTTCCAAGGTTATTTTCTGAGCTAACGTTCTTATAAAACATAAATGAATCCTTTGAAGAGGGTTAAGATGCAATTCCTGAGAAATGCAATGTCATTTTTAAAAGAATTAGCAAATGTGTGTGTTTTTTTTTTTAAAAAAAACCATCAGATTCAAACACTAAGGGCCCTTCCATCTGACAATTTCTCTCCAAGGACTAACAACTACAAGGTTGCACAGAGAAGTAAAAGAGAGGACAGTATGGGAGACTGACCGCTGAATATTACAGTATAATATTTTCCTCAACTGGACATCCTTCCAGATATGAGTACCAGTGACTCATGCCTATTACGTTAATATTGCTTCAGTCACTCTCTCTCTGATGTTGAAACTATCTAACAAGACAAGGACAAACAAATTATCCACAAAGTAAGTGTGAATTGTAAAAGAAAAAATGGAAGGAAGAAAAGGCCAGCCCCGATTTTTCAAAAATCACATTAACCTATCATTCTAGAACAGTTTTAGCAGACCCTCACCACCAAAAATGACAGCTGAATTTTGCTTTGTTCTGAAAATCTGTACCTGATTATTACCTAGACAACTGGAGAATGCGCTCAGTCGCTCAGTCGTGTCCGGCTCTCTGCGACCCCGTGGACTGGAGCCCACCAGGCTCCTCTGTCCATGGGATTTTTTCTGGCAAGAAAACTAGACTGGGTTGTTTTTCCTCCAGGGCATCTTCCTGATCCAGGGATCAAACCTGCATCTCCTGCATGGGCAGGTGGATTCTTTACCGCTGCACCACTTGGGAAGCCCACCTAGATGATTAAGTTTGGTTAAATTTTAGTTTATGTCTTTAGTATTAAATTCCAATTAAACTTTCTTCTCCCATTATTTGGCATAACATTTGGTTCCTATTTTAAGTAGATTTACTGTAAGCGGTGTGCCCCCACCCCCATCAATCCTTAGGTAATGAGAATTTGTTGAACTTGCTAAGGAAGAGCAATAGCATGTGCTGACTTAGAAAGAGCTCGAAGAAATCTCCGAGCACAGTGAGTCACCTAAAACTTGCTCTGTAGCATTAACAAGAAAGGAGTTTAGACCAGCACTCTGGTGGGAAAAGAGCTCCAGGGGGCTGGTCTTATCCTGTTTGGATAACAATACACACTGTTTACAGAGGACTTACAGTGCTTCAGAGTTTATAAACACCATCTCTTTTAATCCTCACAATAATCTTGTGAGATAGCTCTAATTGTGACCCGATTTCACCGACCAAGAAGCCAGCATACAGCAGTCCTGAATTCACACGTCTACTAAGAGGCTAAGAGACATATAACTGTGGCTCTTGAGCCCTTGCTTGTCTAAATCAGCGCTTCCTGAACTACAGAGAGCTGCTAGATGGGGCCGGGGCCTGGGTCCTTTGGAAAGGCTCCCGGGTGATGCCGCGGCGCAGCCACTGGACAGATCCACCGCTCAGAGCGAACACGTCTCTGATTCTAACATGTGCACACATTTCTGGGGACCTTGTTAAAATGCAAATTCTGGTCCAGGGGCGCTATGAGTTCTGTGATTCTGCAGGTCTAGTAAATTCCCAAGAGGAAGCCGATTCTGCTGGGCCTGGACCACACTCTAAGGAGCAATTAGAAAGTCTCTCTTTGGGGGAATGATTTTGAAGGAGCTGATAAAAGTTCTAGGAGTTTTAATCCCCCAGTCTCACCTTGGAAACACCCCTTGGTGAGACCCCTCCAAAGGACCCTTGAAAGCTCACCCTTGCCAGCACTCACCAGTTTTGTACAGCAGGTGCCTCTCTCCTTGGTTAGGAGAAATTAAAGTTCATGTTTCAGATCTTGAGTCATGGAAATGCCAACTAGATACAGGACAAACAAAAAGGAGAGTCACATCAAGACACCCTCACTGTTCTTTTCTCATGCAACTGGGGTTCTTATCGTCAACCCAAGGGGACGTCAACCCGGACTCAGGACAAAAGACACATTGTATTTTCTGGCACTTCAAGGACAAGTCTCTACTTTCAAAGGGACACTGAGGGCATTTTATTTTCTTCCTAACTCCAGGATCAACACCCCTGGGGAAGGAATAGGTAGCTGACGCCTGGAAGAAACCCAAAGTTCATGGAGGAATATTCCAACCCTCCTCCCTTCAGCTCACCTGCCCTTAAATTAGTACTGCCTCCCTGAGAAGCACACATCACTGTTATTAAAAAACTATTATCGTTTAACAGTAACTGCATTGTGAACAAAAAAGATACAGACGGTACCAGATGGACCTAAAATCAAAATGATACAAACAGGCACCAAACAGACACACTGAGAAAGCCCGTGTGCCAGTGGGTTACGTAAGGCTGGGGTAGAGGCGGATGGATGGCGGGGACTCTAAGAGGTTTATTGTCATGACGATATCTGGATAAAGAAGCTGTGCGGTTTAACTTTCAAGTGAATGTGAAGAGTCGAACGTATAGCCGAGGGCTGGTGAGACAAATTGCATTCAACTAACTGCTGGAGAGCTCAGAGCGGTTGGCTGCTTCTTCCAGAGGGATGCGTGCATGATCGCGCCTGCGCGTGAGCGTCTATGCAGATTTAAAAGCGGGTGATAAAGAGGGAGCTACTTAAAGGTAATAGGGATTATATTATATTTCCTTTCTTTAGGTTAAATTCTATGGGGAAGTAGATTACACACTTTCAGCATCTTTGCTCTGACACTGGGGCTGTTTCGCTTACTAAGAGCAAGCCCAGAAGTGCCCGAGGAAGACCCGATCATCGAGGCCGCCAGTGTGGCAGAGGGACCCTGGAGAAAGCGCGACACTGCACACCGCTCCCACTTTGCAGACTTCTCCAGGTGGTGAGAGTCCAGACCTGGGCAGGAAGGAGTCCTCGCTCCAGAAGTTAAGCTGTAAGTGGTTTATTTTTGTTTCTGCAGTTTTGTTCTAACTGGAGATTGCCGAAGCCTTAGTTGCTGGCAAGACATTAGCGGTGGTCTTGCGGTTGGATGAGTCTGGCCCCGAGGTCAGACGGCTGGGGGCTTCCTGTGCCGCCTTCCCCCCGCCCCCACCAGATCATCACCTGACTTCCGCACATGGGACCCCGCCTTTCAGGAGATGTCAGTCCTGTCCTGTGCTGCCTTGCTTTGAGGACAGGCCCACCTGCCACACCCAGTTTGATCAGTCCCGCTTTCCTGGCACCGGGCACCCCACAGAGCATCCTGGAACAGAAGCTCTGACTCCAGTGACCGAGAGCCCACTGGCCTGAGCCCTCTAAGGGCAGGTCGGGAAGGACTATAGAGCACACGTGCGTGTGTACTAGGACACTTCCATCGTGTATGACTGTTTGGAACCCTATGAACTGTAGCCCACCAGGCTCCTCTGTTCATGGGATTCTCCAGGCAAGAACACTGGAGTGGGCTGCCATGCCCTCCTCCAGGGGATCTTCCCAACCCAGGGACTGAACCCGTGGCTCTTACATCTCCTGCATTGGCAAGTGGGTTCTTTACCACTAGCACCACCCGGGAAGCCCAGTAGAGCACACACATACAGAGAAACGCTCCAGGATGCCTTATAGGAATCAGACGACAGATGGAAAGTGAGGGTCCTCTGGATTCCGTAAAACCCTGTAAACACCAAACCAACATTTCAAAGAAGCTCACATCTTCCACCCACCGCTACATTCTAAACGCTCATTAAGATGACATTTTGCTCCAGAAAAGATTCCAGTTGGCATTGTGAGATATTTCTTTCTAAAAACTGCTTAAATATCTGATGTGTGAAAAACATTGAATTAAATTTGCCATTTGTAATTGGAACTAACATTAAGCAGGGTTTGTCAACAAGGTTTCCGTGGAAATGTATACAAACATACAGGATTTAGTGTACATGTAATACCATGAGTTATAGGAATTTATAAAAATACACAGCGTATCATTCCATAAAGGAACAATTTCTTCGGTAAAAGAAAAAAATTTACTTCAGGGTAAATTTTAGATTTTAAAAAACTTGAGTGCTGGCTTTGTGAAAAAGCACTTGCCTCTGTTGTGTGGTCCAGAGGACCTGCTCTTCTCCACCACAATGGATCTGACTGTATGATTGGTGTCCTTTCCACCAGTCTGTGAATCCCGCAGTATGAAGAACTGGGGAGTGTGTCTGTCTTGTTCACCATGTTATCTCTGGCACCACAGTGGGGTTCTAATGGCATTTGTTGAATAAACTAATTCTATTCCTGCCTCTTGGGAAAGTCCACCCATTGCATCAAAAAGGAAGGGAAAAGACTGAATGCTTTAAAATTGCTTTATTTGATTCTACTCATAAAAAAAAATTCCTTAAACTCAATATTCCAACTTTCGTTGAATATGCAAATCATAGTCATAATGGCTAATGTTAACCGATGGCTTACCACGTGTCATAGGTTATGTTCTCGGATCCTGACAACACCTTTTTAGGCAGATAGGATTATCATTATCATCACACCCCTTTACAGATGAGAACAGCAAGGTCAAGTGATTGCCCAAGATCACAGCATCAGCAAGAAGTAAGGCCAGGATTCAAGTCCAGGCTATCTGACCCCATTTCATTGTTGCTGTGATTCTGCAAACCCATTCTTGGAAAAGAATCTTTGGAAGGTAAAGACAAAGTATCTTCTTCCCCTAAACTGCATGTTTTCAATTTAAAATCCAAAGCTATCAGGCTGCCAAATCAGGATCTACTGGATTCAAATCCTAGATCAGAACATATGACTTCAAGTAAGTTATTTCACTGCACTGAAGGCTGAAAAAACACCTCTCTTTCAGAGATGATGTGTGGAAACTCTCAGGTCCTTAGTAGGCACACAGCTAATGCTTATGAAGTGCATTTTATATCACTATTATGGGAAAGAGAACACAGGGCTACCTGGTGGGCTTTTCCCTTCTTCCTTCTTCATACACACCAGGGGAGGAGTAAGGATTTTATATCCATTTCATGGAGATGAAAGATATTTATGGACAAATAAAGGCATTTACCAACAGGAAACAAAGAGAAGGGCATGGAGTCCGTGATCTACATAAATACAGATGACATACACGCTGGCAGTTATTTTGTGCCTGGAAGCTGGAGTGCTACAAAATGAGCTCTTCGTATCCATAGCCGAGGAAGGACAGGCTGCAGGCTTTGTGACTGTGTTCGCCTCTTGCTGCTCAGAAGAATGGGGGCTTCAGACCAAGTCCCAAGTTTCTAATGACAATCCACACCAAGTTTTAGATTTAACATTCCAAGGGTCCCTATGTCATGAACTAAATATGTAAAGTTCAAAAAACTGGAATGGAATTTAATTTCCCGAGGGATCAGGACCTTTTGTGAGTAACTGAGTACCTTGGGTGCATACATGTGCACACGTGCAGGAGAGGACTTTAAGTGGGAGGGCAGAGCTGAGGCCTGCTTTAAAAAAATGCTAAATACAATTCCGAGAACAAGCAGGCCCCTGTATTGCTAGAGCTGGAAAGAATTGGACATACAGGTATGTTTACAAAGACTAGGCTCGCTAAAAACGTTTAAGGACTAAAAAAAAATTTCAATGGGAAGTACTGCCTTCCCCTCCCCAGGCTCTCCCCTTTCCCCCTTCTTCTCTCTCTCTCTCCTTCTCTGCCCGAGCACATGCATGTGTCCACACACACATACACACACTCACACGCACATGCTGTGCCGTCGAGGATTCCATCCTCAAGGCTGCTGGCTGGCTTCTGTGGGTGGTCACCCCCCAAAGAACGTGGTCTTCAGGTTCCCCTGTGGGAGGCCCCGGTCCCCTCCCCTGGACTGTGGCCTGCGTCCTGTTGGTCCCTTCTGCTCTCACTTTCTCTCCATTGAAGCTGTTTCCTGATTTATACCGACAGCCTGAAATCCTACAAATTTGAAACTTCCACACTGTTTCCATAGTAAACACATAATGCGTTATTTAATTTCTTCTCAAACTACAAAAATATTTCCTTAAAAACAATTGTAACAGGAACTTGGCTACATTTCGCAATGGGAAATAACAAAGTGGCCAAGGAAAACCTCAATAAAAGCTCAGGGAGAGCACACGAATTAGTCCTCTCATTTACATTTTTGTTTCCTTACAAAAGCCTTCCCCTTCATAACTTTCATATTAGAACTGAAAGCCAGCAGACAGAAATCATTTAAATAGCAAGTGCGCCAAACAGAAATTACAGACGGGTCTAGTTAATTTGAGCTGTTTTTGTCTTACTTTTCCCTGTATTTAAAATACTATGTTGTTTAGCAATTTAAAGGCAAGTAATAGAATGGGGGGAAATATTTGGAAATCATGTTTGATAAGCAGCTTTCCTGGTGGCTCAGATGGTAAAGAATCTGGAATACATAAAGAGACAATGACAAAGAGACAATTTCATTTGAAAATGGACAAAGGATTTGAATAGACATTTCTTCAAAGAAGACACACGATGGTCAATAAGTGCATAAAAAGATGATCAACATAATTAGCCATCAGGAAAATGCAAATCAAAACCATAATGAGGTATCACTTCATATTCTCTTGGGTGACTCTAATAAAAAAGACAGACAGTAGCAGGTACAACAAATCTGTGGAGAAGCTGGGATTCTGATACAGTGCTGTTGGGAACGTAGAATTGTGCAATCACTTTGCAAAATATTTTGGCATTTCCTCAAAATATTAAATATAGAATTCCCTTACAACCCAGCAACTCTACTTCTAGGTGTTTATCCAAGAGAAATGACATCTACACCCACACAGAATTATGGATGTTCATAGCAGCATTATTCATAAGACCTGAAAAGTTAAAACAACCCAGGTGTTCATCAACTCGCGAATGAAAAAATAAAACGTGAATATTATTTGGCCATGAACAGGAAAGATATATGCCACAATGTCGGTAAGCCTTGAAAACATTAGTGTTCACAAAAGGACTCATATATCATGTGATTTCATGTATGTAAAAGGTCAAGAATAAGCAAATCTATAAAGACAGAAAACAGATTTCTGTTTGCCTAGGGCTGGGAATGGGGAGAGTGGAGAGTGGCTGCTGATGGGTACAGGGTTTCTTTAGGGGTGATGAAATGTTCTAAAATCAGATCACAGGAGATGGTTGTACAACTCTGAATGTACTAACACCATTAAATCATATGCTTCACATTGGTGTGTTTTATAGTATGTAAATTATATTTGAATAAATGCATTTAAGCTATAAAATTAATACCATGTTGACATTTCATAACTCTGTGCTAAATACCTTAATTTATCATTTTGTTCATTAACACACCCCAGTGTACCTGTTAAACTGTTTCTACCCCTAATGGCAGAAACAATTCTATATTTTGACAGTAACATTTGAAAGAAACGGCAAATGGCTAGGAGTTAAACTTTTCCACTTTTCTCAATGTAGATACGAGGAAATGCCATCAGACAAGAATTTATTTTCTTTGGATAGCAACATAGGATATATTTTTCAGTCTTTCCCTCTGAAGAACACTAAGCCTTTTTTTTTTAAAGCAATTCTTTAGAAAATTAGAAATACCCCCTAAGTGTATTTCCAAAGTTTTCAAATAAGCACACCCTAACAACTCTTTTACTTTCTCAGACATCAGAGAAATACTGTAAAAGAATGTTTACTTGCACTGCTCCTTGCCCACCTGACTCCCGAGGGCCTTGCGTGCAGGTAGTGCCCCGTGTGCTTGTTAAGAAGAGTGAGTGAGTGAAAGTCGCTCAGTCGTGTCCGACTCTTTGCGACCCCATGGACTATCCAGTTCATGGAATTCTCCAGGCCAGAATACTGGAGTGGGTAGCCTTGCCCTTCTCCAGGGCATCTTTGTTTGTTAAGAAAGCCTACGGCAAAGTTACCCGCCATGCAGGGTGATAGAGCTGTTGGTTACACTCTCTCCACTGGGCTCACAGGGGAGATGCAGAAGGATCTTCAGGCATTTGCTCCACGTGTGAGAGAGGCCATGTCTTGTCCTGGTCTTTCTCTAGATCCCAGTTCAGTATGCCTCCTCTGTGGCACATCCGGCATGCGCGAGGGCATGGGGCAGCTGATTCTCAGCGAAACGATGCAAGGAGAGCGGTCCCCAGCCTCGTGGCACCCTCCGCCCCTTGGGGGGAGATGTGTGGACTCGAGCAGGGACCCCAGGCCACAGAGGGTGGGTGCCCCGAGCAGCGCAGACCTGGGGGAAGGCAGCAGAGGGAAGGGGGGTGAGGGGTGATCTCCTGGGCAAGAGGGACATCACGGATAAAACCTGGAGCTGAAAAGGGAAAGACAGACCTGGGGAAGCATCTGGGAACGATGGAGACCGCTCAGGGAAGCGGCAAAGGCCATTTTCAACGCGACTCTACCAACAGCCCTGCTGGAAAGGGGTACGAGGGAGTCAAGGGCATCTTTGGGATACAGACTTGAGAAGCAGTGATGCTGGCTGCTGGTTCCAAGAGATGCCTGTCCTGGCACATGCGCTTAAGAGTGGGGGTGTGAACGCACCCGGGTGAGAGCAGGGCAGACGCCCAGCACCAGCGGTTCTGCGTGGCCCAGACTCCAGAGGACCAGCAGCGTAGGCATGAAGTGCCGTGCACATGCTCGCTGCTGTCATACAGGGTCACAGTGCCCCACGGTTTATGGAAACATTGCATCATGGTCCAAACAGAAACAAAGTTTCTACAGGGTTTGGCAGTTTGGGAGGGGCCTGGAAACGCAGACGTGGCACTTTATCCATGACATGTAAGCAGCAGCAAGGGCTCAGAAGCAGCAGGCAGAATGATGCTGTCTTCTAGGGATCCCAGGAAGGGAGAGAAAGTTAGTGGGCCTCCCAGCCTTTGTTCCTCCGCCCCCTGACCAGGACTCCACCCACGTGAGTTTCCAGTAGGCACTTCAACTGTTGAGTAGATGAGTGAGCTTGTTGGGCTGGGAAAGGACCCCCTTTGAGGTACAGAAGTTCTTGAGGACAGTCCTTCTTCTCATTCACTTGTTACGGGAACAATGT
This sequence comes from Capricornis sumatraensis, assembly GCF_032405125.1. Lineage (NCBI taxonomy): Eukaryota > Metazoa > Chordata > Mammalia > Artiodactyla > Bovidae > Capricornis > Capricornis sumatraensis. The sequence goes on from NC_091087.1 coordinate 13,365,168, forward strand.
GTTGCTTCCTCCTGCAGCTGAAGGAACTGTCTAGAGCTTCTCACACACTGATGGATCGAGGATTTTCTCATCAGCACTTAGAGAAAGTCCAGCGAGGTGGTGGAGATGGCTTGGGAGCTGGAACCATGTTGGGGGCATATCTCTCATCCCCCACACAAGACCCTGTCTAAACCTCTCCTCCTCTGGAACTTTCCCCACCCCCAACCCCACCAGCCAAGATCTCAGCACCTCTCTCTAGCTTCTTGGAAGCTGGCCCACCCTTCCCTTGCTGCACTCCCCAGATTGGCTCCTAATTGCTAGCCTTTCCTGGGACCAGAAGGCTGAGGTTGCCCAGCCATCAGCTTTGTGTTTCTAGCTTTCAGCACCTTGCCCAGCAAATGGCACCCTCCCAACAAATGTTTGCCGGCTGAAAAACCAACTGTTTCTTTGATGTGAAAGAAAGTGAAAGTCGTTCAGTCGTGTCCGACTTTTAGTGACCCCCTTTGACTATACAGTCCATGGAATTCTCCAGGCCAGGATACTGGATTGGGCAGCCTATCCCTTCTCCAGGGGATCTTCCCCACCCAGGAATCGAACCAGAGTCTCCTGAATTGCAGGCAGATTCTTTACCAGCTGAGCTACCAGGGAAGGTTTGATTGATACCTAGTGGTAATTCCATACGGAAAAGTCACCACGGAAATCTTTTGTCCTTACATTTTATTTTATTTTTGGACATAGTCTTATTTTCTTCTTTGCCCTCACTGGGGTTTACCTGGGCAGAAGAAGCTGGTGCCAGCCAGGAACCCAACCCCTTGGCTATGGCCTTTGAGAGGATGAAAAATGTGTCAGGGGACTTGCTGGCAGTCCAGTGGTTGAGAGTCCCTGCTTCCACCATAGGGGGTGTGGAATTGATCCCTGGTCAGGGAACTGGGATCCCACAAGACACACGGCACAGCCAAAAATAAGTGTCAGCAGTTAGGGGGGCCCAAACATCATCTGGTCTGACCTCTTAATTTTGTGGATGAGAAAACAGGACTTTGCCAAGTAACCTTGATTTAACCCTCCTGATTCCTGCCCAGGTCTCTTAGTGAGATATTTTTATATATAGAAGCAGGTAGAAATGGATTTCTTTAACTCCCTGGGTGATGTAAAGATGATACCATTAGAACCAGAAGACCTTGGTTTGAGTCCCAGCTCTCCTACAGCTTTGAACAAGCCAGGTAAATTTCCAATTGCAGTCTGTTCATTTAGAAAATAGACAAGAAAGAGCATTATTATTGTAGGGTCTTCATCCCAGAACTATCGTGAGACATTTTCTCTGAAGGCTCTTTGAAATGTGTAAACATCTTATAACGTTAGTTATTGTTATTTTTGTCCCTATTCTCAGTAAGTCCAAGGCTGTCTGAGAAGGAAGAATACATTTTACAGTTTGACAGTGACTTTTGTAAAAATGCAGATGAGGATGGGCAGCCCGAGGACGGCCAGGACCGTGTGTGGCTGGATTCGCATCCACTTGGAAGTTGCGGGGTGGTGGCTGCTCTGGTCGCACAGAAGCCCAAGGTAAGGGGCTCTGAAAGGCCGGGCCGTGCAGGTGCTGCCAAGCATGTCCTCCTGGCCCAGGTCCGGACGCCTTCCTTGTCCAGAAGGGAGAGACACATCCAATGCCCACTTGTAAGGACAGACTAGGGTGTGTTCACACCCTTGGGGAGCACAGGACGCCATCTCCCTAGGTTCTTGCATATCAGCCGAAGCTTTCCAAGGATGCATTCTGCAAGTCAGGACATGAATAGAACTAAGAAAGTCAGGCAAGTTTAGAGGGCCTCAGAAGGCTGCAAACATGATTCCTTTCAGTAATGCCAGCCCTTGCTGTTCATCTGAAATCCATTCCACCTCATCCCTCCAGGACAGGAACAGTCTGGGTCAAGTGTCTGGGGCTGAGGTCAACTGTGCTTTCCATTTCCATTCCCTGGGCCAGCTTTTTCTACTCTGATGGAAAGAGCAGCAGGGCCCCCCGTGGTCACCAACATGGGTGACGACCAGGTGAGAAAACAAGTGTAGTTATGAACGCGGTCACGGCCTCAGGAGGCCCACACACCTCTCTACTCCCAGCTTCCCCGCTTGGGGAAAATATGTGAACTTACAGGCCCCAGGCCCTGCCCCCTGGCACCTGAGTTTCTATTTTCCCTCATGAATCAACTGCCCATTATTCTCAAGCATGCACTGTATATAAATTAACAGCTTCAGTGGCCGAGACGTACGGTGAGTTTTCTGGGTGTATCACCTATCCTTCAAGTGTTCTTACAATTTCTTTCCTTTGATTCATATGCTCTTTAATTTTATATCATGGAAAAAATTAGACATGACCCCAGAGAATGAAGACTGCCATCTCCTCCCTGGCTCAGCTGGCAGAACAAAAGAGAACACTGCTCCCTTGGATCTAGGTCTTATTTAGCCATCTATAACTGTCTGCCCCCAAAGCCACAAGCCACGTGGCTCAGCTCGACTCCTTCCCACCAGGTTTAACTGTGGCCCACTGTGTGCCGAGCCCTGTTCTAGGCCCCGGAGAAGCGGCGGTGACTTAAAGGGACAGAAACTGCTGCCCTCATGGAGCTTTCATTCTGAGAACTCTGGACGAGGGAAATAAGAGTCAGAGGAAATAAAATTAATGGAAACATCATTATTAACTTCAACTGCTAATGGTTTAGAAATAAATATCCTTCAAGTGCTTTTTAAAAAAACATCTTCATTTTAAACCATAATTATTTAAAAAGGTAATATATTCCATTCTCTCTACTTTTCTGTATATTTGAAAAATGTTAATAATAAAACAATGTTCAGTAATATAGGTAGCTGTGTCCTCTGCTCCTGTGCCTGTTTCAGGGGAAGACCGTCCCCTCTGACCCCCTGCCTTCTGCGTGCGCTTCCTGAGTGAGTCTGTGGCTGAGCAGGCTTATTTCCGTGCCTACCTGGTTTCCCTCCTGTGCACCCTAAGATGCTGGCCTCATGACCTGCCAGCTGAGCCCCAGCTCGTGGCCCCACTCCGGATGATCTGGGCAGAGGGCACAGAGGCAGGGCTGACACAGAGCTGGTGCTGCCTCTGACCTGTGAGAACTTGGCTGGCGCCCCTGACCTGGCCCAATGCTGAGAAGACCAGTGTACGTACGTCCCGCCACCCTCCGGACACAGTCTGAACATACAACCTCCAGCTCTTTGAGCCCCGGTTTTCTTTTTGGTGATGAGCGTGCGACAGTCTGTCCAGTCTCATGAAGGTCATTGCGGGGTCAAGTGGGTCAGAATGGAGTTCTGCTTTCAATGCCTTTGTGTGGCTGAAAATGGTCCTAGACTAGAGGTATTCATCCTTGGCTGAATATTAGGATCGCCTCAGCCCCAAAGAACGGATGCTTTTAAACGGTGGTATTAGAAAAGACTCTTGAGAGTCCCTTGGACTGCAAGGAGATCAAACCAGTCCATCCTAAAGGAAATCAACCCTGACTATTCATTGGAAGGACTGATGCTGAAGCTGAAGCTCCAGTACTTTGGCCACCTGATGCAAAGAGCTGACTCATTGGAAAAGATTGTTACACTGGAAAGATTGAAGGCAGGGAGAGAAAAGGGCAACCGAGGGTGGGATGGTTGGATGGCATCACTGACTGAATGGACGTGAGTCTGAGCAAGCTCCAGGAGACAGTGAAGAACAGGGAAGCCTGGGGTGCTGCAGTTCATGGGGTCACAGGAGTTGGATATGACTGAGTGATTGAACAACAATCTAATCTAGAATAATCTGATCTAACATAACATAACGTAACATAACATAACATAGTATATATTATATGTGCCTTGATGCCTCACCTGGGCCAATCAAGTTCACCTCCTGGAGCAGGAGCCCCGCCTCAGCAGTGACAAAGCTGTCCAGGTGGTTCCTGCAGGCAGCTGGGCTGTGGGCCAGGACTCAGGAGCACAGGGGCTCTGGGCAGTTTGGAGAGGAGCTGGTAGAGGCAGGGGTGGCAATTAAATTGCAGTGGGTGGGCTGTTTTTTGCAATTCCAGTTTAGGGGAACATGGCTGTCACAGGTTTCTGTTTAGGATCCTGGTTGTTTAATGACAGTTTGAACCTGAAGTTCCCTGGGGATCTGAAAGTAGGCAGTGGTTGTGGCATGGTCTGGTCTGTGGGAAGGGGGCAGCAGCTGGGTGCTGGTGACAGAGAGGCATTAAGCGTGCTATAAACTGACGATCTGAGGCTTTACTCTGATAGAAGTACTAGAAATTATACACACATACGCCTCACACAGATTGCTGCAGAAAGTTACCTCCTAGGTGGTTAGATTTTGAGCACTTTGGTTTTTTTCCTTTGTACTTTAATACATTGTTTGAATATTTTACTGTGAGTAGGTATCCCCTTATAAAAATAATAATTTTTTAGAAAGAAAGTCAATGGAGAAGAAAGGGTACAGAAAGAAAGAGGCAGAGGGGAGAGGCATTTTATCATTTGTCAGGATAGCTCTGCGGCTATCTCCCATTGATCACAAAGCAAACAGTGATATTTTCTCCTTAGGAAGCACCGGTCCCCTTGTGAGTCGTCTGGCCTGGTTCCTGGTAATGGCTTTCAATCCTCATCTTGAGTGGCCTTCCCAAGTCCCAGGATATCCTGACCTCTGCTTCAGGCTTCCCGAACAGTGGCTACTGGAACCCTCCCTGAACTTGGCCAAGGGGAGGGCCTTTTTCTATGTTAAGCTGGAGCGCAGGTGGCTTGCAGGGGGTCCCTGCTCAGACGTCTCTCCTGCGTGTTGGGAGAAGGCCGGGGAGTCCAGGCACACTCTCCACTCTGTTCCAGGGAAGGCTCCACTGGGCACATGATTGAATTCCTTTGTGCACCCTCGAAATTGCCCCTGCTGGCCAGGAATGGGGAAGGTGCAGGTGCTGTCAACACGCCCATGTCATCTGATAGTCTGAAAAAGTAGCAACGATCACTTCTTTGTAGAAAAAGTGCCCCGAAATAGTCTTATTTGATTATCATCAGTGACTATTTTGAGATTGATTGGTCGATGGAGGAGAAAGCGCAGTAACTTTGTTATTATCTGTCAGTATATCCTATAAACTAAAAATAAAAGTTTTAAATACACTATTGACCGTTGCCCTGTAAACAGTTACCAGGGCCCCATTTCAAGAATTGTCTACAGCTGTGTCAACAGAGGTTGCCTGTTCGCTACACACCAGTGTGACGGCCCAGGACAGCTTGAGAAACAGATGTAAAAATCCCCGCGTCCAGCCCAAGAGTGGCCGTGGGCTCCTCCTGCCTCGCTCAGAGTCAGAATCAAATAAGGTGGTGAAGGTCCGAGCGCCCATTTGACCTGCAGCTACTCTGAAGGTCTGTGAGATGAGATCCCCAACTCCTCGCCCCAGCAAAGCGCGCACTGAGGAAAGGAATCCTGCGCTGAAGCAGCTTTCCTTTTGCGCTGTATTCGGTCCCTGTGGCTGAGCTCTTTAACCCCACTGGGATGGGACCATCTCCTTCCTTCTGGGTGGGTGCAGTGGGGTGGCACCAGATTGAGAGAGGACCAAGTCCTAGGGTGGGCTCTGCAACCTAGAGTGAGCTCGGGTCTTGAACCTCTGTCTCTGAAAGGGGGATAACATGCAGGAGGATAACACACTTTACTCTTGGGGTCGATGGGAGCATTCCATGAGCCGGGCCAAGCTGGAGTGCCTGAGACTAAATCGCAGCGGAGCCAAAGATGGTTTTGCTCGAACAAGTTTGCTGCCTGTGTTGCCCCGTCTTGTTGACCACAGAGCCCCGGCTGCCCCCTCTGTGGTTCTCCTCCTGACTCCTGGGTGCCCAAGGGGAGGGCTTACTGGGCTAGAGGAGGAGAGAGAAGGTGCTAGAGTGTTTGTTTATACGCTTATCCTTGGGCTTCCCTGGAGGCTCAGCTGGTAAAGAATCTGCCTGCAGTGAAGGAGACTTGGTTCAATCCTTGGGTCGGGAAGATCCCCTGGAGGAGGACATGGCAACCCACTCCAGGATTCTTGCCTGGAGAATCCCCACAGACAGAGGAGCCTGGAGGGCTACAGTCCGTGGGTCACAGAGTCAGAAACGCCTGAGTGACTAAGCGCGTGCTCACTATTGGTCTCTCACATTAGCGTGTTAGCTCCACGGAGGCTGGAAATCATCTGCCCGTTGCTGTCGCTCAGCAGCTAGAAGACTGTCTCGACCCCTCTTACCGACATTACAAATGATCAGTATTATGTCATGCTGTCAGTGACATAATCAGCACATCGTCCATTACATATCATAGAAGCAAATCTCAATGATATAATGGTATCAATTACATAATACTATATTAGCGATTTTATAAATTAGAAGCTCTCCCATTAAGGAGGAGCTCCTGGGCTCAAGAGAGAAATTTGCGTCGGTAGTGCTTGAAGGCTCGCTGCCCTATGTTGCTACTTGCCACCGGAACGCTGGGACTTCAGACTTTCCTGTTTACAGCGCCCTGTTGGCCCACAGCCCTGCCAATCACTGGGTTTGCCCTCCCCTCACCTGACAGCTAGGACTTCTGATGGAAATCTTGAAGCTTCCAGAGCATCTCCAGGAAACTTTCCTTCTCCCTTAGCGATTGTTTGATGAACACCAGAGAAACTTTCTACTCTCCAAGAATTGTCTGAAGGCTTAACTTTTAAACCTGTACTGATCTTGGTCCCATTCAGGCTGTCAGATGAGTCCTCCTGCTGGCGATGCTTGGGGGCCTTGGGAGCTCCATAAAATCTTCCTTCAGTTCCAGCTCTGCCTTCAGACTTATCTCAGGGTTTCTTCCTTTCTGGAGGAAGGTCTGGGAGCCAGACCCACGGGACCGGGCATGAAATGGGAGGCCTTGTGCCTGCCTGGCATACCGTAAGTGCCCATCACGTTTCTGTTGGATGGTTAAACACGGAGTGAATGAGATTCGTTCTTTCCAGAACCTGGAGCTCAATAGGAAGGTGAGGGAGAGTGTCAGAAATCTGAAACAGGAAAAATGAAGTTGAGGTTTGGCCTGGAGGAAGAGGAGCCAGCAGGCTACCTGCTGGAAATCACCGGCGACAGCAGGGAGCTGGGGATGGAGCCAGGCGTCAGCCAGCCGAGAACGGGGGCTCGGTGAACTGGCTCCTTCTGCGGCCCTTTTATTTTCTGGTGATTTTAAAGAAAGGTCCTTGTGAAAAGGCCGCCTTAGGTCTCTTCTAAGGGAAGAGGGGGAGGGCCTGGGAACTGGGATGAACAAAGGGTAGAGGACAGGTGGGAACCCTGTGTGAGAAGGGCCGTGACCACCCAGCCCTCCTGTCCAGCGAGCCCTGTCCTCTGTCCTTTCTGCTAGCAACAAACCCACTATGTAGCTAGGGTCAGCTGCAGAGAGTTTACTGAACCCGGCGGGGAGGAAAACACTCAAAGGGAGCTCACCGGGACCGCTCTCCCTTCTTGCAGCAGCAGGCAGCCCCGGGACTGGCATTTTCCACAGTGGGAGATGACAGTCAAGATTCTCTGGGTGAGGCGAGTGTTTCTTAAATACAGGGTTCAGGATGAAAGCAGAAAAGCTGTTGCTACCTCCAGGACATCTTGGAACCATTTCTCCCTGTAGTAGGCTGGATAATGGCCCCGAGAGATGTATGGTTCTAACCGCTGGAAACACGCATGGTCAAAGGGTGTGTGCCTATGTGATTACATGAAGGATTTTGAGACCATTGGGCCCTACATGCAATCACAAGAGTCCTTAGAAATGGGAGGTGGAAGGAGATTTGACAAAGATGGAAGAGAAGGAGGCAGCATGAATAGAGAGGCGGAGAGTGGGGGCTGAGACCACGAAGGGGAAAGTGTCGGAGAAAGAAAGTCCCTCTGAGTCTGCAGAGAGCATGGTCTCTGGACGCCTTGATTGAGACCCAGGGGTACTGGTTTCAGGCTTCTGACCTCCACAACTGCAAGAGAATACCTTTCTGCTATTTCAGCCACCAACCATGTGGTCACAGCAGCCATGGGAACCCGGTACGATGTGTTCATTTAAGACCAAATTACAGGTTTCCTGAAGGTTTGAGACTCCATCTGATTTGTTCCCCCTGTTTAATGTCTAGTCCCCGAATGATCCTGGGCCTTGGTACACACTCAATAAATATTTGTGGAATAAATGTTGGATGTTCTTGAGTCTCCTAGTGCAGGGCAATAATTTGTGGTGCTTCCCAAACTTATTTATTAAAAGAACCCTTTTTGCAAAAACATCTTCTGGGACAAGGGTTGTTCACTTTGGGAAATACTGATGTCTTTTTTGCTGAATCTTCAGGAAGGTGTGGAAGGAGGTGTTGAAATGGTACATTGTACACGCCCAGCTCCTCAGCTGGTGACCATGTTTTCCCTCTGGGAATGGCCAGCATTTTACAAAATGTCCTGTAGTTGGTGGGTGATGGGAAAGGCTCATGGCTGTTGAGCTTAGATTGTGAGGGAAAATATTTATGGGAGTGAATGGCTCCAATCGCACATTTGTATTAACAAAAACGTGATGCTTTGAAATGTTTAAATGCTACACAGGCACTATTTATAGATCCTCCGTTGAAAAGGAGAGGCAGTCAGAAATGTCATGCTTGCTCAGCTTTATAGTAATCACACTATTTACTGCAGGGATACAAATAGGACTGCTAGCAATATTTAGCGTGGCATCCAGCTTTCTGTTTCCAGTGCAAGCTAACGCGGGGTTTGTGTGTCAACTGCACGTTATCAATCACAGTTCTCCTGAAGGGGCCAGTTTCCTTTCTGTTCACAGGAATGAGAGGATCCCTTACTTCCTTTGCCATCCTCAGCATGTTGATTTCAGGCTTAAAAAAAAAAAACAACTGACAGTGATACTACTCAGGTTTGTGGGCACTTTGGTTGCTGGGGTGGCGGTGGGTGCCCCTCTTTTTCACAATGACACCCTGGTGGGAACTGCTTCTCCCCGGGCATGTGTTGTTTTGAATTTACTCACAAGGGACTCCTGGGAAGGAGGTTAAGAAACACAGGGAGGAACAGGTGAAAGATCTGGGCAACCCGCAGATGTGTGTGTGTGTGTGTGTGTGTGTGTGTGTGTGTGTGTGTGAGTTGTTCAGTTGGGTCTGACTCTTTGCAAACCCATGGGCTGTAGCCCTCCAGGCTCTTCTTTGCAGGGAGTTCTCCAGACAAGAATTCTGGATTAGGTTGCCATTTCCTTCTCTAGGGGAATCTTCCTGACCCAGGGATTGAACCCAGGTCTCTTGCATTGCATGCAGATTCTTTACCATCTGAGCCACCAGGGAAGTCCAGCCAGGCATTAGTGATGGTGAAAGCATTTCCAGTGTCTATTGAAGAAAGATTTTGTTGTTGTTGTTCAGAGTGTTTGTTCTCCCCCCAAAATGTAACTATATTGACAAGTTCTAAGAGGCTCTGTAAGAGAGGGTTTTACATACCCAGATGGAAGGAGGCTGCTGAGAAGCAGAGTTATATTTAAACGATTGGTAATGAAAGGTCAAACTTGAGAAATCAAAAGATGTCTAAGAGAGGTTTTTAACACTGAGCTCCCAGGAATCGAAGAATGAAATGTGTTCTCATGTTTGTCTTCCTTTCCAGTAGCTGAGAATATTTAGTTATGTTTTGTAATCAAGGTCAATTACAGTCGCGGACAAGGTAGTCTGCGTTTTCCCCGGGTTCTGTTGGTTAAGTCAGCCATCAGGGAAGACCAATGTTCTCAGTAGATGATGGAGCAGATGGTAAGGTGTTCTATCAAGTAACTCCTTTCTGTTGAGATATCAATTAAAACATCAGAAATCTAGAGACTCTAAATGGGTGTATAAAAGCTTGAGAGAGAAAGAGACAAAGCTCCTTAGGAGCCACGTAAAAAAAGAAAGAAGAGTAAACACTTTAAACGTATGTGAAAACCTTATTCAACACACACTGTTAATAACAGGAAAACCGTTAAAGCCTCTGTCCCCACCCAGTAAAGAACAATAAGAGTCACAGCTAGGATAGAGCCAACCCTCCTTCTCAGATGGAGAAAACAACCACTGAATCTGGTTGCAGTTTTAAAAACACAAAAGTAGTGATTGCTTTAAACAGAACAATCTAGAAAAGGCCAGAAATTTAGTGGAGGGAGTAGGAGTGGGGTGGGGTGGAGAGACAGGACTCCAGAATACTGAGTCATTAAAATAAAGGATAAACTGGAAAAGCAAGTGTTAAGGAAAGACTGAATTTCTCTGGGAATATCATGAAAGAAAAAAAAAAATGCAAGGGACTCAGTTGAAAGTATGGCTTTCCAAAACTGGGAGCAAGGCGGCTCATGGCACAAGGTTAGCAACTGACAGCCACTGCTGATGCTGTTACTCCTAAGGAAACAATTTGTGCCCCAGACCATCATTTCAGCTGTGAGAGAAGAGAATTTCCAGAACTGATGTAAGAGCTGAGACTGGAAACTGAAGCAGTGTTGAGTGTACACTTGATTTCATAGGCATTTAAAGTATTCCACATCTCATTCCAAAAAAGAATCTCCGCTGTGTGGGGCAGTTACATAACAGCCAAGCTATAAATATAAAAAGAATTAGTTCAATCGATGCACAAATAAATGAACGGAGCTCTGGGATAACAGAGCCATCACTAGAGGTCGGCCGCCTGACAACCCTCAGCAACTCTTCCAGGTCTGTTTTTAGGCTAAGAGCCTGCGCCCAGGGGCACCGCTGTAGCTTGAGTTCTACAGTCCACACTCCTTCCAGCAGGAGAGGGCCCAGGGAGGCTGACGGCACAGAGAGGCAGCCAGCTACTGACTCTACAGTCCCCAGGACAAGGGGTGCAGCCGTGCTGTCTCAGTGCTGAGTGTGAGATGAACCCAGGCCACTATTCTATTCCTGTTCTTATTTAAAAGGTAATCAACAGCAGTGATGTTCTGCTTTGAAAAAGGGCTTTAGATTAGAATGTGATCAAATGTAGTAGTCGAGACGGTAACTTTCCCCACTGCAGTGGAAAACTACAGTGTTCCTAAAAGGAAAGGGGGTCGGGGGGTGGGGGAGAAAAAGGAACATCGAAAAAAGAGAAAACACACAAAAGAAGATCCTTACCGATTATCTACTAGGTTTGATAGCAGAAAACTTCATAAACTCCCTAACCATAACCTCATAGCATTTCCAGCATCATGGCAATAAGCAATCAGCATCACCGACAGAAAAGTACAAACATTTAAAAAAAGATTTCTCTCAGATATGCAAGCTATGAGGAATGGAAAAAAGGGAAAGAGAGAGTGAAAAATTCTAAGTGTCAGATTTTTCTCAACAGTTACTACTATCTATTTGTAAAACTACAAGTATTTGTAGAAGCTTAAATATGACTCCTTCCAAATGAAGAGACAAAAAAGAGATATAAGCAAAAATAGACAGTAAGAAAAGTAAAATAAAAATTAAATATAACAATTATAAGACGATATGCCAACGGGTTACATTTCCCTATTTTAAAAAAGTTCAGGTTATATTTAAGAAAAGATCCAAGAATATTCTACATAAAAGATAAAGTAGATATGGAAAGGGTAAAAATAATTGGATGAGTCAGATAATATCAAACATATTATGAAAGCAGAATACAAAACAAAATGGATGAAGCAATAAAAATAAGTTTATTATATGACAATGTAAAATAAGGTAAAATAATGAAAACAAAAGGTGTTAAATTTTATATGAACTAAAACACATTTCAACAAAGTATGTGAAAGAAACTTAAAATTATAATATGAAGTTGAAATAAAAATTGTAGCAGAAATCTTTATCAGTCGTAACAGTAGACATAGTAGGGGGAAAATGAAACAGTTTTCAAAACTACAATTAATAACTAAATAATTGAAAGAGGAATTTTTAATGTGAATTGAAAGGGAAAACACGGAATATGGAAAGCTTTCACAGGAAAGAAAAATAACAGGCAATTTCAGTAAAGGAAAAATACCTGAAATGTTACTATTTTATTTTAAATTTGAAAACTGACAGTATCAATGAAAAAAAGATTTTAAATATCACCTGGTCAGGGAAGAAATATGAAATACAATTACAAATCATTGTCAAATATGGAAAACAAAGGTAGTACCCATCAAATCCTTGAACTGAAAGGTAAGGTATGTGTAGAGAAAACTCACTTCTTAAAGGTCTTTATTAATAACAAAAGAAAAATTTCAAAAACTAGAAACATACTTCTAGACAAAGAACCAAGCAAAACCTCTGGGGGTAAAATACATGCAGAAGTAAACAAATGTGACAAGAAATATTCTCTGATATATGACAGCAGAGATTTCTCATTTTGAAAAGAAAAAACAAAAATTTTAAATTTCACTAGTAAATTCAGTGAGGAAACAAAGTTAAACTAGAAAAAATTTAAAAGTTATTTAAAAAGACTAAAAATCATTAGGGAATATCTTGTCCATTTACATCGGTGATGCATTTGGACACTAAAGTAAAATGGATGATTTTACCAAAGTTACAGAATTTTAAATAATATGAAAAGAGGTTGAGAATATGAATAGACCGATTGCTAGGGAAGAAATGAGACTGTTAGCCAAGAAACTGATTTTTTGCTATAATGACATATGAGTTAACTGTAAATTTTTTTTTCAGATTTTCAAATTGAAAAAGTACAACTCATAAAAAATTAAGTTCAGTATTTCTTAGCTTATTCTAGCAGAAAAAAAAGATTCTGTTCTTAAGCCTGATAACACTACAAAAAAATAACTGCCTTGAGACACAGTTCTTATAAATGTGAAAATATCTGTGAATAGAATATTACCCTATTTTTAAAGTATTTTTAGCATGAACAGGTAAGGTTTATCAGAGAAACATGTCCAGTTTCATGCATGTAAAGTTGTGAATAAAATACACAATTTAAATAACTTCAGATACAAAATTCACATGACCTTAATAAAAGATTAAAATATTTGATAACATTCAATGCTCTTTTTCATAGAAACTTAAGAATAGAAATCAGACAATACTCCTTTAACAAATCATATTTCTAAAACCTACCAATTTGTAATAGAGAAATTTTTGAAGCTTTCTATTTAAAAACAAGCAAAAACAAAGATTTTTTTATTAAAATTATTTAGCATATTTTTGGAGATTCTTGTTATCCTAACAATGCTTTAAAAATGCACTAAATAGTCAATACTATAAAATGAAAAACCGAATTTTAGGTTGAACCTGAAGAAACTAAGGATTCCAACTAAAAGTACTGAAAATAAAACATAGTTCATGAAAGTGTTCAGATAAAGACGAACTCCACAAATCTCCAAAGCATTTCCAGTAAAAGGCAGAAGAATCTGGTAATTGGTTTGAGGCAGTCCCATTCATCATACCAGCAAAAATATACAATATATCAGAATCACCCTAACTCAAGACATGCAAACTAGAAAATGCTGATTTTAGAAAAGAGATGTAAAGAAACAAACTGTTCTACATTGGGTGATTGAATATCAAAAAGGCTATATTTTCCACATGTTAATTGTTAGATCTGATTTACTTTCAATTAAGCCTATAAAAATACTTATCAAAGTATGACAAAAATTTTTCCAACTTTTGTTTGAAAAATAAATATGCATGATTGGCAATTACAATTTTTAAAGACTTGACCTCGTAAAATATTGAAAACAAATAAAATGCATGCATGCTTATCAAAAAATTTTAGAAACACAATAATATAAATTTGAAAAAAAAATCTTTATGCTTTTGGTTTAAAAACAGAAACAAATTTAAACTCAACAGAGAATGTAGGAGCAAGCTTATATATACTTGGTAAATGATAAATATTAACAAAGCAAATGGAGAGGTGATTATTTAATGGATGCTTTAGGAATAATTAGAAATCAAAATGAAGAAAAAATTAACTCACACCTACACATCATAATAAAAAGTGAATGGAGTAAATGGTAAATTAATAATGGTAATAATGACAAGAAAACTAGGAGAAAACAGAATAGAATTATGTATGAAAATAATTTTGATGATTCAAGCAACAGAGAAAGTAGGTTGATGGAATTCAATTTCTAAAAGTCTTCTATAGATATAAAATACTTGAAATAAATGATAAGCAAATGTTTCTTATTTAAAATAGATGAAAACTTTTAATAAATGTATTAGAACAGAACCAAGCATCAGTGCTCAACAGACAAATGTTTGAAGAAATTGGATGGTTTAAATTAAACACCAATAGGAAATCAACATGTGATGAACCAACCACATTTTCTAAAATTTAAACAAATTCAAACTGAATCAGTGTGCCATCATTTCCCACCCACCAATTTAAAGTGAATGACAAAATTTGTTGCTAGCTGGGCTTTGGGGAAACAGGGAACTCTTGTCTGTGGATGACAGTAAGATTTGGTTTGTTTCCTCTGGAAAAAAATCTGATAATGCATATAGCAAACAAACAGAAAAACTATCCCACTCATAAAGATTTGTCTCTCGAATCTATCCCAGTGAAATTAGCTTTTAACAGGTCATGTGTGAAGATACTAATATCATTGTTTAAATTTCCAAACACTGAAAACAGTTTAACTGTACCGGAAAGGGTGAAATGGACTATCATGGTAGTTAGTTCTGGACTGGGTGGATATCCCACCAAACCATACAGGATGTTGTCTGATAAAAGAATTATTCTACTAAAGAAAGTTTGAAAGTTACTCCTTTCCAAGAAAATAGAAAAATTTAAAGGTGATTGCAGATACATTGAAAAATTGTAAACAAACAATTAAAAGTGAAAAAAGTGGAACATAAAAGTATCTAACATGTATGAAACTATGGATAATGATATGAAGTTCATTAAAATATGGGTAAAATCAGAAAAAGGCTGAAATAATATAAATAATTGAACATTTGCTCAAATAAGGTGGATATTGTTTTAAATTACTTTATTAATAAATAAAATTAAAATCTTAGGCTGAAAAATAGAAAAGGAAAGAATGCATTCTTAAGCCCTGACTCATACAGAAATCATGTGCGTTTTGGTAGACATTTCTCAGATCACACCTTAACAAGATCGCTACTGAAATCAGAAGTACATTTACCCTATTGGGGGAACTAAGCAAAAGAAAATTATCTCAGATCAAGGATCTTTTCTACTCTAATTAAATTCCTGGGGACCTTTTTCCTTGAGCAAAAACTGCTCAAAGAAGATTTATGTGTTATTCAAGCAATCTGAAAACCAAATCTCTTTTGACTTACGGATGGTTATAACCATCCAGTGTCTATGTTGCTCCTGGTATCAGCTAACATGATATTTAGTTAAATATCTTTCTGATATTTTGTTTTAAAAATAAAACAAAAATATTTCAATCAGAAACTGTACCATTCTTCCACCTTTTAAGAAAGTTGTGTGTGTGTCCTAAAAATACATTTTAAATATCTTTATACATTTAATAACAAGTTGTTTAGGATAAATGGTATTTTTAAAAACAAATACCATTCACACTTTTCCTTCTCAGAGCATCTACAACATTGTCATACAGCATCTCTGTGCGTTTTAACCCCTTACTTTCAGAAAGGGAAAATGTCTTATGCTCTTTTGAGAAGGGTCATTTGAATGGAAATGCTCTCTGCCATTAGTTCTTTATACATGTTGCATTTTGACACGACACTTTCACATCAGAAAAGTCACAGATCTCACAGAGTGGCTATGTTTTCGGAAGAGCAACTTGGGAGAATGCTCAGGACCTGGGGCCAGAAGTCCTGGGTGTGAGTTGCTATTTTGTCCAGTTTTCCAGGGATCTCCAAGTCTGCACGTATAAAGCAGGGTGAAAAGGAATGACAATGCTGTACTACCAATTTCACACATTAGTTCTGAGGCTCAAAACAAATTCTAAAAACTAGATCACACATGTAAAGGTTACGGTATGACACAAACCAGTGTGACTGCTTCATTAATATGTGAAGACAGTATTTTTTATATTTTAAAGTCTGAGTGCAATTCAAGAATTGAGCACTCGGTCCAAAGTCACCATATTCCGGGCACTGGGGCTGTCTGCCAAGTCTGTCCTGCCTCTCTTCCTGAGCTCTCTCTCTCGAGGGGACTCAACCCCCTTCACTGCCAGCTAACCTCCTATGCAGACCCAGAATCCTCACTGCCCCACAACCCCCACTGGCTTTGGATGGCAGTCTGTGCATGGGCAGCAGCCTTACCTGAGAAGGACCTTGCCTCTTCCTGCCCATCTGTGAGCTGCATTTATGCCTTTGGTGTTTTCTCTTCTTTAGGTTCCAGATTGCTCCACCTCAGGCCCTCAGAGGTTCGTTAGAGATGCACCTCGAAGCATAAGTAACTCTAGTTGAGGAAGTGGGTGAGGAAAAGCATTTCATGGCCAAAGGAAAGCAGGAGCCATGATAAAGAAACTGGAAAGGGAGCCCCCAGGCATGGCTGGAGGGGTCTTGGAAGGTGGGCGGGCAGCACCAGGTGTAACTTCCCCAGCAAGCAGAGCCCGAAGGGTGGCTCCATCCAGATAAGAGTGGCAGAGAATGGCTAATCATTCTAATGTACCAGATCTCTATTGACTGCTTCCTTCTTTTCTTTTCTGTACCAATACTATCATTAGCCTAACAGTTTTAGAATCACATCCTTTACAGGGAATTTATTTTCATTAATTTTGGAGATGTTTATCAAATGTGACACTCACTGTTGGAGAAGATGCAATAAAGTCACAAAATGCAATAAAATTCCTGCAAGGTGAATGGTACATGTACATTAGAAGATTTGTTTTTAAAGTTCATATTCTTTGACCCAGTAATTTTGCTTTGAAGAATTTATCCTAAGGAAATAATGAAATGTTCATAAAATGTATGACAAGAATGTCCATTACAAAATCATTTAAAATTGAGAAAGTATTGAAAACACATTATATATCCAACAATAGTTGATTGATTTAAATAAGGCTCACAGATAAGAATGGATGCTACTGATTGTTAGAACTGAGAGAAGCTTGACCCTGCACTGGCTGATGCTGGGCGAGCGTCTGCATGCACACGCCTGTGACCAGGGCAACAAAATGCACAGCTCGTTGTTCAGGTTCGTTATCACGGCACGTTGAGATAGCAAGTGGCTTTAATTTTATTTTACTTTATAGGCTTTCCAAGCTTTCTTTAATAAGTATTTTTGCTTTATTGGGGGAGGGGCTTGAAGTAATTGCCTTTGAAAAGTTTCTTTTATGATGGTAAGATATACATACCATAAATTTTGCCATTTTAACTATTTTTATGTATACAATTTAGTGACATTAATTATATCCACATGTTATTTAATTATCACCACTATTTCCAAAAACGTTTGCGTCTTCTTCAAACAGAAACTCTGTACCCGAGAAACAATATCTCTTCCTTCCCCTCTTCTCTCAGCCTCTGAAAACCTCTGATCTATTATCTGTCTCTGTGAGTTGCCCTATTGTAGGTGTTTTATATAAGTGAAATCATGCAATATTTCCCCTTTTGTATCTGGTTTATTTCACTTTCCGCGTTTTCAAGGTTCATCCATGTTGCACCATGTGTCAAGATTTCCTTCCTTTTAAAAGCTAAGTAATATAGTATTGTAAGGATATACCAAATTTTGTTTATCCGTCCATCTCTTGATGGACACTTGAATTGTTTCCACCTTTTGGCCATTGTGAGTAATGCTGGTGTACAAATATTTGTTCAAGACTCTGCTTTCAATTCTTTGGGTATATACCCAGCAGAGGAGTTGCTGGCTCATATGATAATCCTGTGATTAATTTTTGAGGAAGCTGCTGCTTTTTATCAGGAAAAAATGACATATTTTAAACCTCAGTGTGACTCAGCTTTTAGGAATATAGTATAGGAAGGAACAGTTTGATGTTGATATCTATCAGTTGTAAAATTGATTGCCTCAAAATGTTCTGGGTTTGACATGTGCCCACACCAGCTAGAAACTTATGCCAACTTTAGAAAACGTCAATATAAATTTAACTTATCCAAATATCTGAAAGAGCTCTACATATGCCAAGTATTTCAAGGCTAGACGCTAAAAGAAACTTTGTGATCACTAACTCTTTTTGGAATGCTTCAAGTTGCAAAATCACCCCTGAGAAAACCACATCGTTTACTTTATTGCAATCTTTTGCCAATACTTAGATCTTTTCTTCACATTTCTACACATGAAATTTTCACTTGCAGGCAGACTCTAAGTTGTTTTTTTTTTAAGTTAGGTATCTAATTAAAAAAAAAACAGATTGCCACTTTAAAAATTTAGTCTGAAATGCAATTCTGTTTAAGGAAATTTTTCTTAGGTAACTCATCAGAAAAGCATGATTGATTGCTTATGGTTTGAATAGTTTAACAATAAGAATCATGGAATTTAATAAAGTATACTGTTTTCTCACAAGTTTAAGACATCTACAAAGAATCCAACTCAAACATGATGTTTAACCCTTCTGAAGTTTTCCCATGAAATTTTTTTTCTAATTGACCTGGCAAAC
The DNA here is from genome assembly GCF_032405125.1 of Capricornis sumatraensis. Lineage (NCBI taxonomy): Eukaryota > Metazoa > Chordata > Mammalia > Artiodactyla > Bovidae > Capricornis > Capricornis sumatraensis. The sequence goes on from NC_091087.1 coordinate 13,383,595, forward strand.
AAAGTAAATCTGGCCCACAGTTTCCAGGACAGGGGTTATCTCTTGCTGTCTGCTTTGAAAATGCTTATGCAGACAGAGAAGGTTCTAGAAACAGGAGAATGGATAGCATATGGAGAGGAGAAAAAGAATGTTTACAAACACCTGGACTTCAAATTTTTCTAGCTGTACAAGCTAACTGTATAATCTAAAATCACAGTTACCTAGGATGTATTCCAGAAAAAAAAAATGCAGTGTTTTTACGGTGGAATAGACATATAAAAAAACAGCCACACAGAGAGTGGGGACATTGGGAAGGGGATGTAAAAGTAGATAGGCAAAAGATTCATGTCTAGAATGCATAAAGAATTCCTAAAAGTTAATAAAAAAAGACAAACAGTTCAGCTTAAAAACTGACAAAGTGTTGAACTGGTAATAACCAGGAAAGGAAAGCAGAATAGACAATAAGCATCTGAAAATATGCGTGACTTCACTAGCAGCCAGGGGACTGCAAATTAAAACAACCATGAGAAAGCATTTTACACCCACGATGCTGCTAAAAGCCAAGTTTCACAGCGTCAGGTAACAGCATCGAAGCAGGGACGTCAGGACTCTTCCCTGCTGATGGAAGTGTAGATCGGTGAAGTCATTTCAGAGGGTGATTGGGGGAAATCTAGAATAGCTGAAAATGTACATCTCCCATGACCCAGCAATTCCACTGCGAGGTGTGTACTCTAGAGAAACTTGCACTTAAGGAAATAAGTGCAAATTCCTCCACTAAAAACAGCAAGTTTTATGGGGAAAACAGGGTTCGGGAAGATCACTCAAAAACTGTGGAACTGGTCACACAAGAACTAACAAAAACAAAAATAATTTTTTTTAATCATAACAAATACAGGACAGTTAATACACTGCTGGCATTTGCTCCTTTAGTCCCAGACATCTGTCCTTCCAGGCTCTTTCCTTCCTGGACCGCTAAGTGTGGATATCCTTTAGCAGAGAGCATTTTCATAAAAATTTAAACTATGACTCTAAGGATAGCCTTCTTCATTACTCTATGGTTTTAATACAAGGGGGAAAGCTTCTGATTCCTTCATCTGCACTCCTGCCGTTATCTGCAAAAGATATTTCTGTAGAATTTCAGCTCAGGTCTGTATTCATTGTTAAGACTTTCTCTTTCAAGTGCTTCAGAACAGTAACATGTTGGGAAAAATTACGTATGAGCCAGCATGACCTCCTGTTCTACCAACATCCTTCCCCTATTTGCAATGATGTGTTTAGTAATTTGTACAAAATGTAACCTGAGTTGTAATACGGATGTTCATTACAGCATCGTTTGTCAGGGCAAGGGGTCCCTGAATGCCTTTCACTTGCAAACAAATAAGGAAAACGTGGTATATACAAATCGTGGGATGTTACGTAATAACTAAGACAAATAAGCTAGAACTATGTGTGCCAACACGGGCTTTCCAGGTGGTGCAGTGGTAAAAGAATCTGCCTGCCAATGTGGGAGATGCAAGAGACGTGGGTCTGATCCCTGGGTCATGAAGATGCCTTAGAATAGGAAATAATCTGCTCCTGTATCTTTGCCTGGAAAATTCTGCGGACAGAGGAGCCTGGTGGGCTATGTAGTCCACGGATCGCAAAGAGCACACACACACATAGATACAAACATGCATGTGCCAACGTAAATAGATCTTGAACATATATGTTACATTTAAAAAGCAAGATGTTTAAATTTAAAATGCAGAAAAAGTAAGATGTTTTAAATCATGTAAAATAATATTGAGGATTACTCAGGAGTAAAAGTACAAAAGTATAGATTGGAAAGATGCATTCCAAAATAATAATCATCACTTTCTCTGCAATAGGTAGGAAGAGAATGAAACCTCTTTGTAAGTTTTATTTTAAGCAAAATGAAGATTCTCAAGCAAAAATGAGAAAATCTTATCATCGGCTGCAAATCCTGGCTCATGGGTAATGTGTCTTTTAAAAACTTTTCTCCTTTTCTTTCCTGCATTAAAAATTTCCCCAGTTGAAGAAAGTAGGAATTTAGCTCAGTTGAGCAATTTTACTGAGTGCTTCACATGCGCACACATAGCCTTGAGTAACACTGATGGAAGGAGTGACCCAACACTGCCCGTGAATCCTTTGCAATGAGTGTGGTTGATAAGAGGGGTCTGAGGGTGTGGAGATGAACAGCCTACCCCTTCTCTGGGACACAGGGTGACTTGTTCCTGAGACATACAAGGCTTGGTGGTCTGAGCAGTGCTCAAGGGGGAAGTTTTCCTTTAAAGGTATGACCTACTGTAGAAATACATGTTTTATTTTGGGGGAGGGGGGAGCAGATGAAAGATGTTTTGTTTCTGTTTTTTAGCTCCTTTCCAAATGGAACCCCAAGTACAGGAGACAAAGGAACCTAATGGTGTAATCAGAAATGGCACAGGAAACCCTAATTCTACCATTTAAAAATGTTACTATAATGAGGTTGAATTCAAATTCATCCACAGAAAAATGTTAATGGTCCTTTGCTAAATAAATTCATTTCGTAAGTAGTGTATTGTAAGTTGTAAAGGTTCTCTGTGTCTGGTTAAGGCAGAACTTTTAACACTGTAACGTTACCACTTGGGGAACCCTCCTACCCTCTCCCTATGCTGTAGTTTCCCCATCTGTCAAAGTCGCCGTGGTAGTGACCATCTCTGTCAGCTAAGGAAAAGGAGATGGTAGAGCAGGTGCAAAGCCAGCCCCAAGTAAGCACTCTGCAAGGGTAAGCTCTCTGTCTCCTCTTCTGGAGGAATCTGCTACTATGAAAGCAATGTTATGTTACACTAATTACAAATGGTCGCTATCTGTTCTTTGATGTAAAATTTGTTTCATTGTAATTTGTTATCCCAGTAAAATTTATTTTTATGACTTTGGAAAGAACAAAAAATGCAGTCCGTTTAGGAGTCTGCATTTCAAATACTTTCCTAATTCTCACAGTTTTCTTGTATCACAGGGGTAATGAACTTGCAGTTCAAAGTGTGTTCACATAGGGCCTTAGAAGTCCTTGAACCCCAGAAATTACAAAATTGTGTCATTGAATAGAGGTAGATTTTTCCAGGGAGAATGTCCATAACTTTTATTAAGTGGACCCCCCGCCCCAGCCGCCGCTGTAGTGTGTCTTTCACTATACTCTAGCTTTTCAATTATATACAAAATGTAATATTTTTGCTGCCTACCTTTATGGTAATAAAAATCGCTATGGAGGGGGATGGGAATTGGTTAAAAAAAAAAAAAGAGAGAGAGAATAAATCAGTAAATCAAGAGAAAAGCCTGGTGCAGAGCTACAAAAGTGGGATGAACACCCCGCACTCCCCGGTTGGTGACCCACTGAAAAGCAAGAAGCAAGCAGCGGTCCAGTGGCAGCGGATCCATGGTAAGGAGGTGAACAGGATGACATTTGTAACAATAGTCAACACACCATCTTTTTTTATTTTCCTGTTGCATACATTTTTTTCTACTGTCACAGTCATGAACCAAGAGGAAATGTTTAAGAAAAATTTAATGTCTCTTGGGCTTCCCTGGTGGCTCAGAGGTTAAAGCGTCTGCCTCCAATGCGGGAAACCCAGGTTCGATCCCTGGGTCAGGAAGATCCCCTGGAGAAGGAAATGGCAACCCACTCCAGTATTCTTGCCTGGAGAATCCCATGGACGGAGGAGCCTGGTAGGGTACAGTCCATGGGGTCACAAAGAGTCGGACACGACTGAGTGACTTCACTTTCACTTTCATTGCAAATGTCAAACTTTGGAGCTGGAGGAAACATCTCTGAGCTCCAGGTGCTGCAGATCCAGGAGGGGCAGAGGGGAGCTCTGGTTCCTGCGGAAAATGTCCAGACCCTTCTGGCCTCCTTCACTCTCACCCCCATAGGCTGGTGTCCCCAGAACAAGGGAAACTGCCCTTTGCCTCTCTCCCTTGGGCCTTCAGTGACAACTCTGGAGCCCTTTCTTGGCTGTGGTCTTTGGACTTAATCAAGTTTCCCATGGGCAGGGCAGGGTGGCTTCGGGGGCCTCAAAGATTTCCTCCTCTGGGAATAGATGCTCCCTAGAAACAGTTTTTACTTCTGCCATGTGGACCTTGGCTACTTGGCATCTAGGGAGCCCTATGGACCCCCAGCTTGGCCTCTGCCTCCATCTATGGACTCGAGGCTGCCCCCACCCACCCCAACTCTCCACCTCATTGCCAGCCACATGGCACCATTTCTTTGAGGGTATCTTGTAACAGGCAGTGATTTTCAAACTTTTTTTAAAGTAGTGGAATTATGCTTTCCAAATGAACTGGGGAGCCAAAATCCAACCCATAAAACAGCTTGAAGCAGAAAGCAGAGCTTGGATAGGGAACTGGTCATATCTTGACAGACTGAGCTTCTCAGCCACAGAGCCACTCTACGGCACCCCACAAACCCCAGGAACACAACCGAGAAATGCTTGGGAGAAGGGCGCAGAGCAGTCACTGGTCACTCGCCCTGTCGGGTTTCTTGATTGTACCGAGTGAAATCCAATTCTAGGCCCCCTGATCAGTGAAGGAATTCATCAAAAGGCTGCTGTAAAGCTGAGCGTTATAAGGAAGGCGGGGAGAAACAGGCTCAAAACCGGAGACAGAAGGGTCTAGACCAGCTGAGCTTCTGAGAAAAAGGCCACGCGTGAACATACAGTTTACGTACCACGCAATTCCAGGGTGCCAAGTGCACTTCCAAGTGCACAAGTGCAATTCCAGGGCACCACACTTGTGCGGTGTACAAGCTGCACAGCTGTCCGTGACAGCCCTAAGCAAGGCCTTTGGGGTCCCTTGGGAGGTGATGTTCAGAGAGCTGGCAGTTCAGAACAACAGTGTCCTTCCTGCTCCTGTGCGCCAAGTGCCTTACCTATTTCAGCCTATTTCATCCTCTCCACAGCTTTCAGAACATCATACAAATCATTGGGAGAGCCCTTATTAAAATGCAGATTTCTACATTTTGCCCCCTGGGATTCTATCTGATGATAAAAGTTCTTGCGAGGCAGCCTGGAAATTTCCATTTTACAAGAACTCCAGCTGATTCTCATGAGGGTGGTATAGAGGATACACTTGGAGGAACACTGGTGGACAACACTGGCTAAATTTTATACAGACAGGGCAAGTTTCACCTACAGCCATGATCCCACAGCTGGCAAATTTGCAAAGAGGGGGTTTGAACCCAAACCCCTCTGGTTCCAAAGCATGTACACTTTTCATTAGACTCAAGGTACCATCTCTTTGTACCTGTTTCCAAAACTTTAGTTCCCTAATGTCCCAAACATCACTTCATATGTTTTTTCAAAGTGATTTTATTAAAAATAAAACAGATTTATTTTAAAATAAAAAAATGTTTATTTCTATAGAAACTTGGTGTCATTTGCCACTTGCTATGAATGGGAATTTGCTATACATGTCACAGATGCCAGGCCTGCAGCTGGAAGGCAAGAGCTTGGCCCATCCTGAAAACAGCCAGGCTGAAACAATGCATCCTCCACATGGAGCTCACTTGCTCACTCCTCCCTACTGAAAAGCAAGCAAATGAACTTGATATTCATATCATACTCATAAGGTTTCCTTAACTTGACGAGCACATAGGGACTCACAGGTGAGGTTTCCCCACTGTTTTTTCTTGCTGCTTGAGCTATTTGAATGTCTTCCTGGGTTGAGGGTCTACAGCCCTCCCGAGTCTCAAAGGAATCTATTATTCAAAAGAAGGTAAGAACTGCAGTTGAAATGAATGTTTTCAGTCTTGCTTTTCTCTTTAGCACCCACCTCTTGCCTAATCGTCAAGAATCCCTCCAGGTGTGCTTTGGTCATTTTCATTCTTCCCAAGTGGGACTCGTTTTGAAAGGACATTTTGCCCATGTTTCCAAGATGGCCCTTTGGAAAGGTACAAGGCACCAACAGAAAGTCTGTGCCCTGAATGCATCATGACATCTTGTCCTTCAGATGTCTGCTCTGTAACTAATCTGTACCTTTGGTCTGGATGTTGCAATAAGTTGCAGCATTTCCCTATAGCTTTCATTTTTTTTAAAAAAAAATTATAAATGGAATTATAAATTTTTATATAATGTATAAAAATTGTGAAGGGAACATCCATCTAAATCCATAGGTGGATGGCAGATGGCGAGAGCCAGGTTTGCCCCTGTTGGAGCAGGGGAAGAGGTCAGAGTGACCCAGTGCTAATGGATTCGATCTGGCGATTCGGTGTGAGACTTTACTATAAGTTCTTGCTTGGTTTAACCTAGACCCAGTACATGTGAACAGCCAAGTTAGTACACACACGTATATTTCCTTCTTCTGTCAACTGAGGGGCCTGGAAGCAATGACACCCCAGTAGCAACAGGCACACCCAGTGCCTAGATTTTGGTTTCTGATAGAAATCTCCAACAGAAGGCACCAGACCTCTTGGAGAAATGATTGCTGGACTGGGGAGGAGATAGAGAAGATCTGAAGTATCTCAAAGTGGCAGGAAATAAGGAGAAGCTGAAAAAAAAAAGAAAAAAAAACCTCTGAGAACAAACAAAATGCCATGATGAAGACATGTCAAAGGGACCCAAAAGCCAACTGAAGAACTCCCAGTAGCCAAAGCTGGAACAAATTGGGCAAAGCAAAATAAAGTTGAATTGAATTACACCCCCAAATATGAAATAAATATACATGCGTTCATACTGATACAAATAATGGCTAAAGAAAAAAATAAATGAGGAGAATGAACTAATCTCGCATGCAGAAGAACTCTAAATAATTTATGAAGAAACTCCACCATGAAGGAGAGGGAGCCTAACTTCCCATTCCTTAAGCATAGTGACTTTTCCCAAAAAGGACAGTATAGAAAGAGAGGGAGTTAAAGAGTAACAGTGGAGAAAATTGATAAATTCTCCCTCAACCAGGTGATCAAGGCTAGCATCAACAGTGATGTCGGGATGCCTGTTTGTATCCTTGATATGACGTGACAAGATGGCACTTGCTTGGTTGCTTTCCTTCCTAAAACACATTATCCCAGTTGGATCATGAGAAAAACACCAGACAAACTGCAATCGAGGAACATTCTACAAAACATCTGACCTGTGCTTTTCAAAGCTGTCAAGGTCCTCAGAAACATGGAAAGCCTGAGAAGCTCTCACAGTCAAGAGAAGTCCAAGAGAACATAACCCCTAAATGTGGCATAGGGCCCTAGATGGGATCCTGGAGCAGGAAATAGAAATTACGGGAGAACTGGAGAATATTCAAATAAAGTATGAGCTTTAGTTAATAATGGCATATCGGTGTTGGTTCATTGCTTGTGATAAATGTACAATACTAATATAAGATGTTAATAACAGAAGTAATTGAGATTGGCGTGTACACGAACCGTCTGCACTCCTTGCCAAAATTCTCTAAATTTAAACTGTTCTAAAATTAAAAGTGTATTTAAGAAAAGGAAAATGAGAATTATGAAATGATTCAACTGTAAAGAAAAGTTCAGAAAGTAATTGAACAGACACACAGGTACCCATCAGCTAAGTTTAACAGATACTAGCCTTTTGCCCCATTTGTCTTTCCAGGAACCATTTCCATGCATGTTACATATGTATATTTCCACGAGCAAGATATGCTGTTGTTTTTGTGTTAATAGTTACATGAACAGTGCATGCATGCATGGCTGTCACTTCAGCCCAACACTTCGTGATTCCATGGACTGTAGCCCTTCAGGCTCCTCTGTCCATGGGGAGTCTCCAGGCAAGAACACTGGAGTGGTTGCCATACCCTCCTCCAGGGGATCTTCCCAAACCAGGGGTCGAACCCAGGTCTCCTGCATCTCAGGCAGATTCTTTACTGTCTGAGCCACCAGGGAAGCCCTCATAAACAGTAGCATGTGGCTATTTACCTTTTGCAAATTGCCCTTCATACAATATTAGTTGTTAAATTTATCTCTGTTGATCATGATTACTTATATCTAGTTCACTCATCTTGACCTCTGTATAGTATCTTATTATAAAAATAACACACCGTTTTTCATCCTTCCCCTGAGGGACAATTAGGGATTTTTTTTTTTACGGTTGAAAATAATGTTTCTGTGACTACTCTTACAGGTGTCTTCCAGTGCAAATGTCAAAAGATTTTAGGATATACTCTGTATGAGTGGCATTGTTGGGTTGTAGAGTAGGTACAAGAATTCAGTTCTGCCGGTCATCCCTGTGAAAAGCAGGTACAGTCCAGTTCTTAATTTTGCCAACCAGATTGCTGAGTATATTTTCCTGCTTATTGGCTGCTCTGATTTCTTCTGTGAATTGCCTGTTTATGGCTATTGCGTTTTTTTTTTTTTTGTATTGAGTTGCTTAAAAATTCCTTACAGAATACATATTTAATTTGTTACAAAGGTAATGCAAGATTCTTGGGTGTCTGAATCCAGTGAAGACTGCAGCAGGCGCACAGGGTCTCACAAAAGCCAGCTGTCCATCTCTTCAGAATTGTGTGCTCAGTGATCTCACACTCGTTGCTTAAATTAGCCATAGTGGAATCTCCTTGATTTTCTAATCAAGGAAAATTAGAAAGTTCTAAAAATCAGGGCTCCCACTCCCTGCTCTGACATAGCCCACTGTCGGACACACCAGTGCACCGGTTATCTTAACCTCCACCTGAGTCCCACTTGCCTCAACCATCCCCTTAATATGATTGGTTTGAAAGCAATCCCTGACCTCCTAACTTGACTTTCTGACCTGTTGGAACTCGGTTTCTATAATATAAAATATATAGAATATCCTATTAAACTAATACCTCTTCAGCTTTGAGAGAAAGAAAGTGAAACTGTTAGTTGTTCAGTTGTGTCCGACTCTTTGCGACCCCATGGACTGTAGCTTGTCAGGTTCCTCTGTTCACGGAATTCTCCAGGCAAGAATGCTGGAGTGGGTAGCCCCATTCCCTTCTCCAAGGTATCTTCCCGATCCAGGGATTGAACCCAGGTCTCCTGCATTGCAGGCTGATTCTTTACCATCTGAGCCTCCAGGGAAGCCCAATGCATCTTCAACTTTGAAGCTGTTCACTATTCATTTAAAGCAAAGGGAGGCCCCTTCAGTGGCCATAATACACAATTATCCAAGCCCAGAAGTAGAACCCAAATAGCTAGTGATCCTGGCATTGGAAGGGACCTCAGATGTTAACCATGCTGGCCTCTGTTAATCCAGTGCTTCTTTGGACAGTTTGCCCAGTAGGTGTGGATCCCGTCTCTGCCTCCTGATGCTAAGCTCTTTCCCACACAAGGCAGTGTTGCAAGCAGAGCCTGCAAGATAACGGTAGTAATTTGTTTCTGCTGGAAAAGAAGAAACATTCTTAAAAACAACATTCTTAAAAACAACCGATACCTCCTTTCCTTCCCGTTGGGCTAGCTCTGCCCATTGGAGTTACCTGAGTCAAGCCTAGGAATCATTTTCTAAGCATATGAAAACAGACATCACATGAAACTTAATGTCTGTATGTCTTAATCACCCCTCATGGGATACAGGAAGCAATCCTTTGCCGTTCTTGCCCTGCACCAGTACGGCGTTCTCTTGTGGATCTGTGGTCCTCCACAGACAGGCATAAACACACCGATTCTCCAGATGTGGTCTGCACACTGTGGAGCAGCAGAGAGCTACATAACTTTAAGATCTCACTTATTTGCAGCGGGTCCACGAGGCCAGCAACAGAGTTTGGTTCTATTATGGAGCCTGACACACTGATGCCTCTCAAATTATTTTTTTCACTGAAAAAATGTACAAATATATTCTATAGAATAAGGCTTCACCAGAACTTAATATCCAGAAGAGAACATTTTGCAGGAACATTCTCAATGATCAATAAGGGGATTACTCCTTCTGTGGGTCACCTGTGGCCACTTGCTCCAGCTGCGGCTGTGAAGATATTTTTGCTCATCTTTCCATATTTGTATTCTTGGAATATATATGGGAATTTAGAACTGGTGAAAAAAATGTGTTCTGCTCTAAGAAACTCCAATATGTGAAAAATCTATATTAATAAAATGCATTAGGAAACAATTATCCCTGGAGTCTGGCCTCTGTTGCCAGTGCATTGATTTATAGATAATTAATTATTTGACAAAGAAACTAAAGGTAGAAACTATACTATGGGATACCAAGGTACCACTCTCAACTAGAAACCAAAGAAAGAAATCATGGTATTTTTAGAAGCAGGAAGGTCTTCTCCAATACGATCATTTCATGGGGGAGAAAACAGCCACACAGCGACCGGCAGAGTCACACTGCTTTGCAGAGTGGAGCGGGGCATGCTGCTGACAAAACATCTCAGGGCTGGTGGCTTTAATCAGAGTGAAGAGAAATTTTGATTTAACTCCACTTTTCAGGTACTTCTAAGATGCATTTCAAAGATGAAGAAGCATCTTTTGTGCTCTCTGCCAGCCAAGGATCCTTCAGATTGAAAGGGAAGGAGTCAGGACGGCAGACCCATCTCAGAGATCAAGTGAAATGGAGCCAGAACAGGGCTCCGGGGACAGCTTGCTTTCCCCCAGATGATGATCGGGAGTGGAACACCCCCACACCCTCAGGCCAGCGTCGGCTTGTGGAAAGCTGGGCAGTGAGAGAAGCCTTCCAGCCTCCACCTTGGATCCATGGTGAGCACAAGGGTGCCTGTCCCTCCTGGCTCAGGCCTGGGTTTTCCAGGAACTCCCCTTACTGATGTTTCACGAGAACGTGATTCTGGAAGTAGTCTCCCAAAGATGCCCCTCTGTCCCTGTCCAAATGTTTTCTGAAACCTCCACCTTGCATTTCAAGTGTTATGGAGGAATGTAGCACTGATGGCCCCATGAGCTGGCTGTCCCTGAGCATCTAAAGTAGGAAATCTTCTCAAGGTGAGTGTAAACAGATCTCAGGAAGACTGGGACTCACATCGCTGTGGCTGTGCAAGCGCTGGGAACAGCTGGAGATCCCTTATTTCTTTCCTGCCCCTGGGTTGCTTTGTGGAGACCCCTTGGTGGCTTCTTCAGCTCAAGCCCTTTGTAGGGGACCTTGGGTAGATGTATCTCTGAAAGTGCATTTATTTGCAGAGACAGCTGTGGGCATGGAGGTTGGAGATGAGCTCTACTAACTCACATAATAGCAAAAATGGATAGCATTGTGCTAAGCTTTTTCAGAACAGCTGCAAAATTTCTAAATTATATAATGGACTCTTTAAAACTTAAAATTTAGATATAATTACACACAACGAAGTGCATCTATCTTAAGTGTACAGTTTGACTTGTCTTTGATGGATGCGTTCAGTACCATGCTTTTGAGGCTCATCTATACTTTTGTATGCATTTGTAGTTCTTTCTTTTTTATTGGTATCCAGTATTGCGTTGAATGGATAGATCACAATGTGTTTGCGCTTTTACCTTTTGAGGTACATATGGGTCGTTTCCAGTTTTTTGCTATTAGGGGCAAAGCAACTATCAACATTCCCATATAGGTCTCTTTGTGGATATATTTTCATTTCTTTTGGTTAAATAGCTAGGGATCATGAGTTAGGTATTTATTTAACCTCACAGGAAACTGCCAGACAGTTTACATAATACACTCAATTAATGAACCTGATTACTTATGAAGTCAATTCTCTGACATTTTTTGTTTCATGATTTTTGTCTTGAATTTCATTGATAGGATATGGGTAGTTATTCTTTGAAATATATCCGTAAGAATAAGACCTTGATTAACTATACAATTTTAATGCCTCTGATTTGTTTATACAAACAGCTTGGAATCTGGAAGAATCCTACTGGACACCTGGGATGATCTTTCATGAATCTCTCCCATAATTTTTTCTTATTTTCTTTAATATTTTATACATACAGAAATATGTGTAACATATGTGTTAGTTATAAGCATAATTACAAAATGGAAATCTGTAAGTCTACCACCCCATCCGAGGATGAAAGCGTTTCCAGGAACACTGCATGTGCTTAGCCATTTGCTCCACTTCTCCCAGAAGTAACCAAGATCTTGGGTTTTGTGCTCTTCAGGAATCCCCTTGCTAAGACAAAACCAAAGCAAAACAAAAATATTATAGCCTGTAGTTAAATATTTTGCTTTAAAATTTGCCTCTTGTTTTCCCTGCTTTTAAGAGCTTTGTCAAGATGGGAGTATGTGTACAGTTTTTCGAACTTGCATTTCTTTACCTAACATTGTGTTTCAAAGATCTGCTGGTGTTGCCTGTAGCTGTAGTTCATTCACTTACTGTTGAAGGACATTCCTTTCTGGGAATATATCACGATGCGTTGTATTACCTGTCAACTGCCATTTGTAGTACTTCTCATATGTTTCACTCCATGTATATTACACTGAGCGGGAGGGTGGGGGTGGGGGTGGGGAACCTGGTACGTTTAGCCCAGTAATGTGAGATATAACTCTTCTCAAGTAAACAGTTTTTATAAAGTGAAAATGAGCAACCAGCTCCAGTTCCAAAATAAGGGAAATTTATAGGATACCTGAGGAAAACTGCATAAAACAACATGTGTGACACATTGGCAGTGTAGGTGTAAAGACTCCAATTAATGTTTTACTACATGGTTTTATTTCCAAGGCTGAAAAAATAAGTTTGACTTTGGTATGTAGAATGTAATAATTGAAGAAAATACAAATCACCTTTTATGTGTAATCAAGGTAGAGCTGAAAGGCAATCTAAATTTTGATTCTTTGTCTAAATATTAAGGCATATAATTAAAAATCTAACTTAACTATCTAAAATAATTTAATCTTATTGACATCTTAGTACTTTAGGATAAAACAGCATTTTAAAAAATCACAGAGGAAAAGTCATTTTCTTAAAAAAAAAAAACCCTACAATTTAAGTAACTGTATGCATTCCTCTTTATTCCATATACCTCTTATGTTCTCAGGGACAAATGAATGAATTTATTAATACTAAAACTATATTGTGTAGTATTTAAAGATTTTATATTAGCATCACTCCTTTAAAAACACAACTCTAAACTTTTGTTTTAACTTAGATGTATTGTAAAATCCTGAATACTAAATATAATGAAGACATGATATTGATATTCCTTTACATTTAATTGCAAAATGGATCTGTAGGCATCAAGACCAACTTCATGTAGGGTATTGTCTGGAGAAATATTTTAAAATAAAATTTAAAAATATAAGTAGATCAAAATTTAATTATTCATATGGCAGTGCCTACTTTTAAAATGATACGTGCAAAGTTTCAATTTCTTTTTAAAGATTCTAATTTCCTTCTTTCTTTGTTAATGTCCAGGAATATCTAAAACTGGAACATTTTAAAATTAAGCTGAATTTCAGTTAAACAAAACAATCCCATATGAATGACTTAAGTAAGAAAAGATTTATTTCCTTCTATCCAACTGACTCACTGAATTGAGCTAAAAATTTCCAAGAGGCAAATGATGTAGGGAATAAATATAGGGGGGAAAGGGCTAGGTTTCCATTATAATAGCTTTTGATTTGTTTTCAGCTCTTAATTAAAAAAATTATTTACGAACGATTGGATGCATAATGTAACGTGGAAGTCTTTTACAATTAGAGTAAAAAAGGAAACCTACTTTCCTTTAGAACAGATCCGATCTTACCAGACAGCTTGAGTATTTATGAGACAAACACTTCTACATCTCGACATCCACAACTCTTATTAGCCATCTCCTTTTTATTTACTGTTGACATCAATTAGCCTGAGTCATGAAGCCGGACCACATTAAAGGCGACACGTGGTCCAATCACTATGTTTAAAAGTCCACGTATTTCAAACTCCTCTCTCTAGACCTCGCTGGGCTGTTTCCCGCTTTAAGGACCTGGTTCCCGCAGCATTTATTCATTAGATGGCAGTCCAGGGGCAGGCTCTCTTTGGGGAAACCCCTCCTCTGGCACCTTCAAGAAAACCACGGAGGAGACCGGGCGGGCGCTGGTTTCCAGTCCTGTACGCAGCGAAGGAGGGAAGAGAGACGCGCCCGGAAGGACGCGAGCAGGTGCGGGTGGGCTCCCGCAGTGGCGGCTCGGCGATCGGGCGCGGCGTGTCGCGGGCGAGAGCCCGGCCAGAAGACTTCGGCCACAGGCCCCGAGCGCATCCTCCGGGGGCCCCCCCCGGCACGCCCCCTTGGCCTCCGGGGGCCCCCGCAGCCCTGCACCGAGCACGCGCCCTGGCCGCCGCCCGCAGCCGCCCACGTGGTGGGGCCGGCAGAGAAGCGAGTCAGCGAGCCGCTCCCCGGACCCGCCGCGGGTCTCCGGTGCCGGGCCGGCGCAACCCAGCTCGGCCGGCCCCCGGCCCGGGCCCCCAGATTTCCTCTCCCGGAGGGAGGGGACACTCGGCGGGCCGGCCCTCCCCGCGCCCGCCGCGCCCCCTGGCGGCTGCGGCGGGGACGCGCCCAGGGCGCGCGGGGCTGCCCGTCTGGGCCCCCCTACGCCCGCTCCGGGCCCCCGCGGGCAGTCTCCCCGGGCTCCGGGGCCCGAGCCGCGCCCTTCCCCCTGGCTGCCCGCGAGTCCCGGGACTGTGGGCTCCCCTGGGGCGACGCCGCGGCCGTCCCGGCCTTGCGCCAAAGTGCCCGCTTAGTAGCCTGGTTTGTGGTGGGGGGGGCGTCTCCTTTCTCCCAGGTATGCCCCTCCCGCCACATTCGAGCTTTCCAGCCGGCTGCGAAAAAATGCCGCATGCACGCACTTATTTATTTTGCAACAGCTGCAAGACACAATGAAGCTTTTCAAGAACCGGGGCAACGCGCGCTCCAGCCGCGCTGTTGTTGTTTTCAATGAACCTCTCGGGCCTCGCGCTCCCCGCCCAGCCCGGCCCAGCCCCTCCCCCGCTCCCCAACCCGCTCCTCTGCCGGGCAGGGCCCGGCGCCGGGGGCATTGTTTTTGGAGTCTTGCGGGAGGGGCGCGCGCGTGCAGGCTGGCCGGCGCAGTGCGGTGGGGGTGAGAGCAGGGGCGCGCGCGCGCGGGAGCCGGTGCGCGCGGGCGGGGCGCGGGGGCGGCGCCTTGCCGCCTAGCCGCCCGCGCCGGGGCTCCGCTCCGCACGTCCCTGCGTTCCTGGGCTCCAGCTCTTGGCGCGCGCCGGCCGGGGCCCGGCCCTCCGCGCGCCGGGGCTGCGGCTGTGGCCGCTCCAGTGCGCGCGCGCGTGTGAGTGTGTGTGCGCGGCCCCGAGCGCACGCGCGCGTCAGGCCCCAGTGTGTGGCAGCGGCGGCGGCAGCGGCGCGGCGGGGCTGAGGCTCTTGTTTACCAGCATTAACTCCGCTGAGCGGAAAAAAAAAAAAAGGGGGGGGGGAGGGAAAAAAAAAAAATCGACCCGAGGAGGAGCGAGCGCACCAGGCGAACTCGAGAGGCGGGCGAGGGAGAGGGACGCCACCGGCGAGCCTGGCCCCGGCGCGCCCGTGCCTGGAGCTTGCAGACCCCCGGGCCCTCCACGCCCCTCCCGCGCGAGGGGAGCTCCACGGCGCGCCGCGGCTTTGACCTTCAGCGAGCCGGAGCCCCCGCGCCGAGCCGGCGGCGGGCGGGGGCCGGCGCGGGGCGGGCGGCGGGAGCGCTGAGCGCGGCCGGCCCGCCGCTTTGTGTGTGTCCTGGATTTGGGAAGGAGCTCGCGGCGGCGGCGGCGGCGGCAGCGAGCGGAGCCCGGCGGAGGAGGAGCAGCAGGAGGAGGAGGAGGGGAGCGGCTCATTCATTTTTCCTCCGCATTTCTGCCCCCGGCCGGCCTCCCCCGCGACCCGGGCTCCGGGGCAGTCTTGCGAACTGCGTCGCGCCCTCCCGCCGCGGAGGCTCGGGCGTCGGGCCGCCTCCCCCCCTGTCTGGGGTCGGGTTTGTTTTCCTTCGCCAAGACGGATCCGGGCTTGGCCCCCTTCTCTTCGCAGTTTTTCCTCCCTCCTGCCTCTCTGGGTTTGAAAATGGAGGCCGACGACGCAGACAGCCCGTCCCGGCGCGCCCCGGGTTCCCGACTCCGCCGAGCGCTGGGCCGCGGCTGCCGGCGCTGAGGGCCGCCCGCCGCCACCGCCCGCCCCGTCCGCGCCTCCCCGCGGACCCCCGGCCGGCGCCGCCTCGGGAAGTGTTGTCGCCTTCGCCCTTGTTTTTGGAGGTGGGCGGGAGACGAAGACTCGGAGACTTTTTCTTTTCCTCCTCCACCCCCCCCTTTTTTTTTTTGAGAAAGGGGAATTTCGTCCCAAATAAAAGGGATGAAGTCTAGCTCCGGAGGAGGGTCCCCGACCTCGCTGTGGGGACTCCTGTTTTTCTCCGCCGCGCTCTCGCTCTGGCCCACGAGTGGAGAAAGTGAGTATGTGCCCGCCGCCCGCGGCCACTGCGGGAACTTTTCCTCCGAGGGGCTGCGCCCTGTTTGCGAAACCCGAGTTGCCACCGTCGCAGCTGTCGGGCTCCCGGGCTCTGGGGCCGCGGGGCGGGGCGCCGAGGGGCTCGGCCGCAAGGCCGGGGGGGGAGCCCCGGGGCCCAGGTCGTTGGTTCGGAGGCCCGCGCGGCCCCGGGCTCGGCGCATCCCCGCGCGGGAAGGGCCTCGGTGGCTCTCCCTTCCGCGGTTCCGAGAGCCCTGCCCCGCGACCCGGCTGTCTGGGCTGCGCTCCCTACTCGGTGGCCCGCGGCGGGGCCAGGCCCCGGGGCTCCAGCGGGGAAGTTCGCGCCCGGCCGCCCGCACCGCGCGCCCCTCCCGGCGCGCGGGGCCTCCCGACACGCGGCGCGCAGGCGGCGGTGACAGCTCGCGCGGCGCCCTCGCGGCTGGGGCAGGTTCGGTGCCCGGGGGGTGGGAGCGGGCAGCCCGCCGGTCCCGGGGCTGCAAGGTGCCCAGTGGGAGGTGCCCGGCGGGGAGGCCCCGCGGCCCCGGAATAGATTTCCTTCCAGCGCGACCTCCTGTCGCTCGCCGCGCTTGGCCCCTGGGGCTCTTTGGGTTCCCTGTCGCTTTCGCCGGATCCGCGGCGGGTCGCCAGCCCTCTCCGGCCTCCCGGGGCTTCTCAGTGCGGCCGGAGGCGCGGGGAGCGTTCCCACTTAGATCTCGCACCCCACGGTGCAGCCCCTGGAAAAAGGCGAAGTCGGGAGCTCGTCGTCAGTCGGGCTGTTCCGGACAGCGCGTCCAGACCCCGAGTTTAGAGGGTTTGGGGGCCCCTTCTCCCCGTTTTATAGCGGCCCGTGGACGCTCTTTTCGTCCCGGCGGGGCTAGGGTTGGTAGGGCGGCCTCCGACTGTGCGGGAGTGGGTGTGTGGTCGGAGCCGACGTGCATTTTCACACACGTGCTCGCAGCCACACGGCCTCCCAGGGACACCGTGCCCCGGGGAGAGGTGGCCCGCGTCGCGGTTTCGGTCGCGCGGGGCCCCGCGGCGGTGGGCGTGCGGCCCCGGCCTGGGCTTCGTGTCCCGAGTTGTGTTGCGCGCCCCCCACCCCCCGCCCGCGCTTCCTCTGCACAGAGTTAATAAGCAATATCGCTCCACGCGCTGCCGCTTGCAATCTGATAGCTTTTGTTTTGGTGGTGTCGGCTAGGGGTAGGGACGGGCAGGGAGGGAGGGAGAGAGAACTTAGGGCCCCGCGGTATGTGGAGCGGGGAGAGGAGGGGTTTCCATTCTTCTCCAAACGGTAAAGGGAGGCTCTGCTGGTCCATTCGCGACGGCAGGGTATCTTGAGCACGATTATAAAGTTTAAATGCAGGCACAGAACTGGGGCTGGGAACGGCGAGGGCGTGTTGGTGAGTAATGTTTGCCGAGTGTATGCAGGTGGTGCCAATTAACTTTGAAAAATCACGACTGCGCCTTGCAGAGTGAGGGGGAGAGTCAGGAGGCAGCGGGGGCTGCCTGGCCGCGTCTTAGGTGCAGTTCGGAAAAACTGTTCGTATAAACAAACCCTTCTTAAACGTTTTGTAAGAAATGCGTTCACGACGGAGTACGAGCAGATTTTTACAGGATTAGCGTGTTTACTGCGTGGAGTAAGACTCGCCTTGAGTCCGGACCCTCCACAAATCTGAGCTCTCCTGCTCTTTGTTTCTGAAGTTTCCGCACGCTGGATTGGGCGAAAGGCTCTCGGCACCCTTCTAAGGCTCACAGATGGTGTTTGGGGGCAACAGAGGGGGGCTTCTAGCCTTCGGAAGCTAAATATAGTTCAGGAGACACAAGAGAGTTAATCCATTTTATTACGGCATGTTGTTGAACTGTGCCGTGTCTCTAGTTTTATTTAATGTTAGTAAGTTCTGAAATTCACAACACCAGGGTTGGCCTTGCTTCCCCGATGCAGGGCTCCGGGATTTTAAAATAGGATGTCTTGTTGTTTGGAATTCTTGATGAAAAATACTCTTTGTGAAAGGTGTTTTGTTCTGTTTTTCTTGAGAAAACAGGCAGGAGAGGAAGGGGCGTTTTAACTACTTTTATAGTACAAGATGCCAAACTTTGCTCAAGGATCCCTTGCAAATAGTTGGTTTCTGAAAACTTGATGGATGGCCAGAAGGTGCCCCATTCCTGATTATGGTTTGTTGAAGTTCTAACTCACTACCTGCCCCTCCCTATAGCTAGAAAGTTTTCAGGAGTAAATGGTATGCCCAGCATGTGTTCAGCTCTTAGTCCAGAAGGTGCTGGAACTCTTACTTCTGATAGAAATAAAACCATCGGCTCCTATCAAAGACAAGCATTGTTTTGACTGTCTAATATAATATAATAAAGATTGGGGTGTTGTTGATTAATAATGTGTTGCCTATTTAGGGATTAGTGTTTTCTCTCAGAGTGTGATAGCAATAGGAGTGATTAAAAAAAAAACCTTTAATTTGGAAAACCTATACGTTTTGAAGCAGACGAAGTTATAAAGACTTTTGTATCAATGTACTGTGAACAGTGCATCTAAAAAAGGGAGCTTTGGAAGTTAGGAGTGATAGCCAAATAATATGATGCTTAAAAAAAAAAAATCAGTGTGCCCTCTAAAGGTATTGTGGCCATCTCATTAAAAAGATTCAGTCATCTTTCTGCCCCGGGCACAGTAATACCCTATTGTCAGGGAAATGTAGGTATGTGAAAGATGGGTGTTTAAAAGAAGTTGCTGTTTTATTACCAGGAGAAGAATCCCAGAATAAGAAGTTTGGAAAGAACCTAAATAGCAAATTATAGTTTAGCCTCTCTAGAGGGAAATAGCAAGTAAAGGGTACTTTTGTGGAGGGGTGGGGTGTGGGTTTGAAGTTTAAAAGGTTATATGTTTAATTTGTCAGAAGGATTAGAAAAGTCCAACATTAAGAAATATGCTAAGGTTGACTGGAAGAACCTTAAAAACATCATGCTTTGTGAAAGCAGTCAGTCACGAAAGACCACGTATTGTATGATTCCATTTATATGAAGTCCAGAATAAGCAAATCCATAGAGACGGAAAGTAGATGCGTGGTTGCATAGGGCTGGGGAAGGAGGGGGTACGGGCTTCTTTTAGGGGTGATGAACATACTCTAAAATTAGATTGTGGTAATGGTTGCACAACTTTCTGAAAATACTAAAAACCATTGAATTGTGTACTTTAAATTAGTGACTTTTATGGTATGTGAATTATATCCCAATAAAGCTGTTTTTCTTTCAAGAAACATGTTAAGGTTGAAAAGAATGTATTGTGTTACTTTGAACATAGAATCTGTTGATAGATTAAAATTATTAAGTAAATTTGTCCAGCAGGTTGGTGTCTCCTTTTTTTAAAATTTATGGAGTTTTTTTAGACTCATGAACTACAAACTGATCACTGAAGCTATAACAGCGGAGATTGAATGCCACAGGAGAAAAGGACAGACTGGAAAAAAGAACCTTGGTTAGGAATAGCTCACATGAAGGATTAAGGGGTTGGGTTAAAAGAAATGCAAGTCAGATTTGTGACACTGAAATCCTTGACTGAATCTGAAACGACGTTGGTCTTTCCAAGACTAGAGTTTAGGAGCTGAGTCTGATGGCGTTTTGTATTCCAGTTTTCTTACATATTTTTTTCCAACAAAGAAATAATGTAATGTTTTAAGATGATAAAGAATTTCCACTGTCTCTTTTGATATCCCATATTAACCACCCTGGTAGTAAAAACTTAAGAACTGCTCATTGTAATACAGTAGGCTTTTTTTGTTTGTTTGTTTCTCTCTTTTCTTTGTTACTTGTTTTATTTCTTAAATAGTTGCAGAGCCGAGCAGGAAAGAGAATTTCTGTAGGATGCAGAAGTTTTTTTAGACACACAGTGATTATATTTTTTTAATTAAAATTTCTTATCAAAATATTTAAAAACATAGCAGAGGGATTTTTATTTTCAAACTGGTCTGCCTTTATCCAGACTCACCTTGGCCTGTTAATAGGAAAATAGCTAAAGAATAACTGTTTACATTTGTTTTTGGTTTCTGTGTAAGGCTCAGTTTACTAATAAAAATGATTCCTGTTCTTCTTCTTGTTGCAAGATCAGAGCAGTAATGAATATCAACTGTATCATTTTCACTTGCTGTCTTCCAGTTTTGCCAAGGAGAGCCCTCATGGGACAGTAGCTTCTTTTAAATCTGGTTTCATTTGTTTTGTAAGAATGTGCTGTAAGAAGCCGTTGAATCCAGCTAGCACTTATTGAGTACCTGCTGTATGGAAGCTGGACACTGCCTTACATGATGCCTGCACAGAGAGAATTTCGCTTTTGTCCTTAGGACATTTTACATAATCCTGCGTGAAACAAAGTTTCTTGAAAATTCAGATCTTTTTCAGACTTGGCCCAGGGTATGCAGTTCTGAAACAACATTTTAAAGGCCCTTTAAAAACATTTCTATAGACTTAAGATAGGAAGCCTATCAATGTTATTGATTTTTCTGGAGGCATGCGTGGCATGGCTTGCCTTCTGAATGCCTGCCCTTGTATTGCATTGCTGCTGGCAGGCTGTGATATACCTGTCAGTCACCCATCTCGATCTGCTGCGCTGCCTCCTTTATGACATTAGTTTGACAATTGTGATTAAAAATGGGCAGTGCCATAGTTACCATTTGCCAAAACTTCAGTAGGAGTCACAGGTGTGCACGAGAATGTTGTATGGCACGTTTTAAGTTGTAAGGAAGGTGGGTGGGACTTTAAAGCTTTTCTGGATTTATGCATTGCTTAGTTAGCTTTCTGGAAAACTTTAGGGAACTCTCATAATTGTAAGTCCTTGTTTAATTTCAAATGCTCTGCTGCTTTTAAAAGCATGAGATTGAGGAAGCAATTAAACCTTGAAATGTCTTTTAATTGTAAAATGTCCAAGCCATGTTTCTCTCTCGGTTGTGATTTTTCTTTTTCAATTTGTTTTCAAAACTCATTTAAAAAATCAACCCTAGTTCACGGAGGAGGGATTTGTGCCCGTGGGCCAACCTGTTTGAACTGCTGTTCTTAGCCAGCTTACGACAGGTGCCATCCGAGCCCAAGGATGCACGCCGCTCAATTGTACTAAATATATAGTGGTTGCACATGCTTGGGATATAGTTTCTTGGTTTCTCTGTCTGCGATTTTCTGAAGGAAAATTCTAAACGCTTTAAAGGCAACAAGTTGAATTATGAGTGAAGCACTCTGACCTCTCCTTGAAAATGGTGTGTGGCATCTGATTATGCAGAGGAACTTTTCCAGTTATTTGTAAACAAATGATTTGGCTTAAACTGAGAGGTGTCAGGGGTGAGGGTCGGGGGGCTGGGGGGTGGTCAAAAGTCCTAATGTTTTTGCACATTGAGACCTGTTGACATTTGGGGAGGATTTTCAGTATTTGGAAACATTAAAACTTTGAAATGTGTCACCCTTACCCCAACCCCCAAGGATCTGGAAAGAACTGGTTGTTCTTAGGAAAGGGCATATGGTTGGTATAAAATGGTTGGTAAACAGAAGATCTTTAAAAAACAAATGAAGTTGTTATCTCAATAGATGTATACTCCCTGGGCATGATAAAGTTTGTTTCTTTTGTTAAATTGTTTAGGTTATATTTGACTCAAAATATTAACAGTGTCTTTGATTTTGAAAGTTTTGAACTATGAAGACTAAATTATTTTTTTTACTTTTAAAGCATCAGTTCTACTTATGTTGTAAAGTCCCTAATATCAGTTTTGAAGATCCCCTACTTTTCCCAGTTATGCCAGCTTCACTTAGGGCTTATGAAGTTGATTAATTTCAAAATCTGAAGGAAATATTGATATTTCTTTACTGGAATTGAGATTTTCTTTTTCTCTCTTTTCCTAAATAAATACATGTTGAGTACTTATTGGACTCAGTTCTTTAAGTTTGCCCATCTTCCTTGGTGGCTCAGACTGTAAAAGCATCTGCCTATAATGCAGGAGACCTGGGTTTGATTCCTGGGTCGGGAAGATCCCCTGGAGAAGGAAATGGCAACCCACTCCAGTACTCTTGCCTGGAAAATCCCAGGGACAGAGGAGCTGGTAGGCTACAGTCCATAGGATCACAAAGAGTTGGACATGACTGAGCGACTTCACTTCTTTAAGTTTAAAACTATGTTCTGATGTGATAAACTATCCTACGTACATGTAAAAAGATACGAGTCAAACCATAGACATTGGGCTCCCCCGGTGGCTTAGCAGGTAGAGAATCCGCCTGCAGTGCAGGAGACACGGGAGATATGGGTTCAATCCCCGGGTCAGGAGAAGGAATGGCAACCCACTCCTGTATTCTTGCCTGAAAAATTCCACGGACAGAGGAACCTGGCAGGCTACGGTCCACAGGGTCGCAGAGAGTCAGACACGACTGAGTGACTAAGCACACGTAGAAATGACTTTCTATGTTTGTTTAAAACACTAAAGAAACAAGCTAGTAAGCAAGGCTTTCCTTTTTCTTTCTTTTTTCTTCATGGACTAGAAGAGTTCCGATTTTACTGGAGCACAGCAGAAAGTGGTTTCTCTTATGATGGGGGATGAATGCCTGCCGGCAGTAACTGCTACTGTGTGTTGTCGCTGCTCTCTATGACGGGGAGAGGCAGACAGGCTGGAGGGACTGCCTTATTCCCATGTTTGTCCTCTCCTTGGTCAGTGCAGGTGATGGCTGCTTGGTCAGTTGCTGGGGGTGTGTCCATGGAGCTGAGTGACCCACCTCTGGTGGCTGATGGTCTTAAAGCCCACTCTTTCTTATTTGCAATAGATTGGTGACTAACCACAGAGGGAAGATGTGCGTGCATATGATGGGCATCCCCAAATGCAGCTGAGATAGCTATGCCTGCTTTAAATTGTTGACATTATAATAGTCTGGAAGTCTTAATTTTTTATTTTATTTTAAGCATTTATATTTTTAAAGACTTTAGAAAGTATCCTATTCTTAATTTATTTCTAGTCCAGAAAGTTCTTGGGGTTTGAAACTTAATTTTTTACACCACTCCTCAGCTTCTTAGTCCCCTTATCAAGGCAAGCATCTACTTTAGTAATAGTTATATAACAAAAAAGACCACTTGTTCAGAATTGTGTGTATTTCTGTCCATTCATCCAAATTCTGACAGTTTCAAATACATTATTATTGTTGTTTTGTATACTTTTGTATGGCTGCTCTTTTGTTTTTAAAGCTGGCACTTTAAACTGGCTGTGGAATTATTTGTCAGTTTGGTAATTCAGATATATGCATACCGCTTTCTAAATTACTCTTGACCATGGGAGAGCAAATATATGTTGACAGTCTTAAAGCATAAATGTTTTATAGAGCAGAACTTTAAAACTTTCCTGAGATATTTTGGATGCCTACTTTGAGCTTATCCTGTCACACAAAATATAGTCAGTGGTTTGTCTTTATAAAAATCAATTATTAGAAATGCATGTTGACTAAGTAAATGAGACAGTGCCAATTTGAGTTAAGAAAATTTAGTTAATAACAGTTTAAGGGAGAGAAGTCTGACGATGATTAGGGAGAGATGAGTTTGTAACAGTTTTTCCCAAATTGGAAGCATCCAACTGACCTATAATAACCTCCTGGAGAGGAGTAAGAAGCATAGAAAGAGAGCCCAGGGGAGAGGTCCATGATCTCCTTGCCTGTACCAGCTAGCAACAGGGGAGAGGTCCGTGGTCTCCTTGCCTGTACCAGCTAGCAACAGGGGAGAGGTCCGTGGTCTCCTTGCCTGTACCAGCTAGCAACAGGGGAGAGGTCCGTGGTCTCCTTGCCTGTACCAGCTAGCAACAGGGGAGAGGTCCATGGTCTCCTTGCCTGTACCAGCTGGCAACAGGGGGGAGGTCCATGATCTTGCCTGTATCAGCTAGCAACAGCGGGGAGGTCCATGATCTTGCCTGTACCAGCTAGCAACAGAGGGGAGGTCCATGATCTCCTTGCCTGTACCAGCTAGCAAGAGGGGAGAGGTCCGTGGTCTCCTTGCCTGTACCAGCTGGCAACAGGGGGGAGGTCCATGATCTTGCCTGTACCAGCTAGCAACAGAGGGGAGGTCCATGATCTCCTTGCCTGTACCAGCTAGCAACAGGGGAGAGGCCCGTGGTCTCCTTGCCTGTACCAGCTGGCAACAGTGGGGAGGTCCGTGGTCTCCTTGCCTGTACCAGCTAGCAACAGAGGGGAGGTCCATGATCTCCTTGCCTGTACCAGCTAGCAACAGGGGAGAGGCCCGTGGTCTCCTTGCCTGTACCAGCTGGCAACAGGGGGGAGGTCCGTGGTCTCCTTGCCTGTACCAGCTGGCAACAGGGGGGAGGTCCATGATCTTGTCTGTACCAGCTAGCAACAGGGGAGAGGTCCGTGGTCTCCTTGCCTGTACCAGCTGGCAACAGGGGGGAGGTCCATGGTCTCCTTGCCTGTACCAGCTGGCAACAGGGGGGAGGTCCATGATCTTGTCTGTACCAGCTAGCAACAGGCGAGAGGTCCGTGGTCTCCTTGCCTGTACCAGCTAGCAACAGTTTTCTTAGGTCGTCAGCTGTTACTTCTATTTAGGTTGTAAAGTCCTCAGCAGTTGTGCCGTTATTATCAGCGTTGTCCTGTGTTTATTCCCCCCTGCTAAGTTTTGGGGGTCTCTCAGTAGTGGGGTAAAATACCTACCAGTAGCTCAGACCCTGAATTTGGAAGAGAAACACAGATTGTCATGAAGACGAACGATCAGAGAGACCAGAGGCGGAGGAGGGTCTGCTGTTGGGCTTCCGTAGTTCTGTTGTCTGATTTCTGTGGATAATGAGTTCATGGAATATGTGAGATCACAACATGTTATAGTTTCATCCCAGGAAATTCTTTTGTTATCACTGTTGTACTTGGTTGAACTGTATATTTGGGATTTTCTGTCTAGCATTACCTCAGTAAGATTTTCAACAAGAAGTGGTGTTGGGTCAGGATGGAATTCCTAGTTACATTTCTGTTCATCAGCCCCTTTCTGGGGAGACTCCTTTATTAAATGTTTCCTTTCTTCCTCCCTGAGTCACTTGAAATTGTTCTCATTCGCCCATTTCTGGCTCCACCCTGGTCCCGTCCTGACCTGCAGGGACTCTTGGAGGAGATGCTTGGTTGGCCTCTGGGCCGGGCATTCTGACTCCAACACCCTCCTTCTGCTTTGATGGGCTTGCCAGCCCCACATTATCAGCATCGCCTTTTGTGGTGCTGCCCTTTGGTCCAGGACTCAAGTCCCAGGGCCCTGTCCTGGGCTGTAACCCGCTCCTACCGAGACTTTGCTGTAGGGATCCCGTGTGAATTCCTAGGACTCTTATCAGTGGGCTCTGGCTCTACAGTAAGCAAGCCCGTTCCTGGCTCCATGTTTTGCTCCTTCTGTATTCAAGGCCTGGAGTGCTTTTCCTCTTTACTGATATTGCCAGAAAAGGTCAGAAAAATTGGGATTGGAATCTCTTTTTCATTAAAACAAACAAAACTCTAGGTTTCAGATCTGTGAAATAAGGACAAGACTGTGACTGTGTAAAGATGGGACGCTAAGTTAATTCCTGTTCCCCAAATACCTTCCTAGAGTTTGAGTTCATCTGAGATGCCATCTTTTAATTTCTAACACAGATTCCTTCCCCTTCATGAAGTTTTTCTTGATTACCCTCGTTTCTGTAGACCTGACTTCCCGCCTGTTCCTTTTGAGGTTGTACCCTCTGCTGTGCCGGTTAGCAGTGATTGGTTTTTCTCTGGGACCTGAGCTGTTGTCATTTTATAAGGGCGTAGAGAGAAGTGCAGGCAGAGGGCTTGGGTTTGAATCTCAGCTCCTCAGTAGCTAAGGCCTCAAGCCAATTGTTTAATCTTCCTGTGCCTCAGTTTTCCTCATCTGTAAAGTTATAATTCTAATAGAACCCACTCCAGACGTTTATTCTTAAAAGCGAAAAGTGAGCTGATGCATACGTCAAATACTTAGGCTGGCATATCCTAAGCCCTCCAGCTTTGGTTTGCTACTGCTCTAATGGGCACGGCATCCTTGAACAGAGTTGTTGTTTGGATAGTGCCAGAAATACAGGATGCACTTGACGTCGGGCTTCCGTTGTCGTTTGAATGTTATGCAGAGCCTGGCACATAGTAGGTGCTCAATTAATGTTCTGTCGTGAGGATTTATTTTGCTATGGTGCTTACTTAACAGGATTGCAGTTTGCTTGCTTAACAGTTTTGTGATTTTTTTTTTTTTACCTTTTTCGTTAAACAGTGGCCGGTGCCTACAGGGCATCATCCATTTCAGAGGTCTACCATGCTTTCTCTCTCTAATCATTTGTCCGTTTCGGCTGGTGCCCAAGAAGTGTCCAGGGTGCGCTTTGTCCGCCTCACCAATGCGTAGGCGCCATCTAGTGGCCAGCAAGGAAATTCGGCCTCTTTGATGCCTAAGGATGCAGACGGCCCGTGGTCCCTCTGTCTGGCTTAGGTTCCTGGGAACCCAGTTGCAGGAAACTGTGGGGACTGCAGGCTTCTGTAGGACCTGTTGGGATATGGTTTTCAATTAAGGATGCTCTGCTGCATCAGTGAACTAGCTTGAGAGAATTTGGGTCTCCCTGAGTGGTGTGAGCAACTTTTGACAAAGTTGTATCTATCTAGCGCACCTTTTACAGGTTGGGATTTAAGATGTTTTTACAGGACTTTAATAAGTGACAACTTCTGAAATATTCCTTTCGAGGTTAGAGGTTTAAAACATCTATTGATTCCTTTTGAAAAACTTCCCATTGCTCTACTTAAAATATGTGGTAAGACTTTAATTATCATTCTTGTATGTGTCCCCTTGGGCAGGTGCTCACCAGCCAGAAATCCTGACAGAGAATAGTAACAAACACTGTCATTGCTGCTGTTGGGTCTCATGTTGGTTGTGTTTTGTTAGACATTTTTCTGTTTGGTTGCTACTCGTTGGGTAGTTTCAGAATCTGCTTTCTCACTTCCTTAGTTGAGGCTACACTAAGTTAGTGAATAGGTGGTTCATTTAGAAAGTGTTAGGCTCATCTCTCTGTGGTTGCTTTTGGCTAGTTTTAATTTGGAAGTCATTGGTTTGGCTCTCTGATAGAGGATTGCAACTTGCCATCCCCTGAGACGTTTTGAACAACAGCTCTGGCTGTTTCTGAAACAGACTGGACCCACTCAGGTCTCTTTGCCTTGGCAGGTGGGAGTCCCTGTGCCGAGGGGCTCTTGGCAACTTTATTTCCTCCTCTGATACAACTGTATTACCAGCTCACGCCCTGGCAGACTCCTTTCAGAATTAGCTGCAGCTCTCCCTGTCCAGCGGCCTCGACCCTGCTGGCTGGATGGCCCCACAGATCTCTTTATACCCTTGTTAGTGCGTCGTCCCCAGCCTGTTGCTCTCTCCTGGTCAGGGAGGCGAGAGGCACCTTGGTTATCCTTGAATTCTGAGCTCATGCCTCAGTGCCTAGCACGTAGGAAGACCTCATGCCTCAGTGCCTAGCACGTAGGGAGACCTCAACGGAACAGAAGCCCTCTTAAAGGGACACACTCAGTCCCCTGTGCCCCCTCCACTTTGAAGCAATGTGAACAACACATTTATTTTCATCTTGTCATGACCACTCTTGGCTGACAAAGGTCCATCTAGTCAAAGCTATTTTTTTCCCAGTAGTCTTGTATGGATGTGAGGGTTGGACCATAAGGAAACCTGAGCACCGAAGAATTGATGCTTTTGAGCTGTGGTGTTGGAGAAGACTCTTGAGAGTCCCTTGGACTGCAAGGAGATCCAACCAGTCCATCCTAAAGGAAATCAACCGTGAATGTTCATTGGAAGGACTGATGGTGAAGCTGAAGCTCCAATAATTTGGCTACCTGATGCGAAGACCTGACTCGTTGGAAAAGACCCTGATGCCGGGAGAGATTGAAGACAGGAGGAGAAGGGGACGACAGAGGATGAGATGGTTGGATGGTATCATCGACTCAATGGACATGGGTTTGAGCAAGCTCCGGGAGAGTGAAGGACAGGGAAGCCTGGCGTGCTGCGTCCATGGGTTTGCAAAGAGTTGGACACGACTGAGTGGGTTGCCATTTTCTTCTCCAGGGGGTCTTCCTGACCCTGGGATAGAACCCCATTCTCCTGCTTCTCCTATGTTGCAGGCGGATTTTTTACTGCTGAGCCACTGGGGAGGCCCTTCGAGGGTTGACCGCGTCTCTCTCAGCGCTGGCTGTGTCCGGGATGGGCTGCAGGCCACGTGGAGCCGGCGCCTGTTGGAGGCAGCCTGGGTCCCTCCCTGTGGCGTGCTGGGCCCGGCCTGAAGCCGCGGGGCAGGCAGGGCGTCCGTGGGGCTCCCTCTGCCACTCCTGACCCTGACACTTTCCCCTCCGAATGACTGCGAACGTTCAGGCCGTTCCTCGCGGCGTTTCCCGCCTTCAGATCCAGAGACAGCACGCAGAGAGACGGGGTTCTTCAGAAGGTCTGGCTGGACTGAGCGGGGCTGCTGTGTCTTGCACGGTTGCCTTGACGAGGCCAGTTAACTTTCGCCTTGACTCCTGGCGGGGACGATAGCTCACCTTAAAGACTCCTGTCACTGAAGCGCGCCCTCTCCTTCAGGGCCGTGGACGAGGCCTCTGGCGGCCTCATTGTGGGGCCACTGAGGTTGGAAGCCTGCACCCTGCATCCCCCAGAAGTTGATGGAATAATAGGTCTCCTGAATGTAATTAACACCTGAGAGATTACCCTTGAAAGCTTCATACCCTAAAGACTCTAGTCTGGTGGGATATTTCTTACAGATAAATGGAAACATAACCATTTGAACCTGGCACGTTAATTTCAGGCATAGCTTGTTTAAGAGTGTCTTGGAAAGCACCATGCAGATGTTGAACAGGGTGGAGGTGAGCTCCATCCATACAAGCCAGCACGGCGCCTGCCTTTCGTCTGCCCTCTTCACGGTGCTTTCTGCCTTTGAACCCACCCCCCCAGCCCCGCCCCGCCCAAGGCCCCCTGCCACAGGCAGCCCCTTCAGGCACAGGCAGACACTGGAGCCTCAGTATCCCCATCTGCGGTTCGCCATGCCAAGAGGGATAGTCTTGCATCCCAAGTGCCCAGCAGGACCGGCTCGTAGGAAGCATCCAACAGGTGCCTGTTTTAATCTGTCTCTTCTGCAGGCCCTGGTGGCCCGGCAGCCTCTCCCTGAAAGACTGGCCCCATTTCCTGCACTTGCTGTGATATTCTGAGCTCCTGAGACAGGTGGGCAGCGGGGGTGGGGGGCGTCAAGCTGCTGAGGAGCTCAAGCGGCCACGGGTACTCCGACTTCGATGCTCCTTGAAGGTTTGACTCTCGGGTGGCCTGGGACAGGCTCCGGGGGGTGGGCAGGGCCTCTGGAGTCTGAGGCAGACGGGAGAGCCAGGGGAGGGCTCAGCCCTGTGAGCATCAGGGTGTTCCTAGGGGGCATGTGGGGGGCCGCTCGGGTCGGTGCTGGTGACCCCGTGAAGGCATGGTGAGGGGGGCCCTGAGGGCTGGGTCACACCCCGACCCATCAGAAGGGTGCCGCGGGAGCAACACCCAGGGGCATCAGAGGTGCCGGGGAAGGAGAGGGCCAGGCTGAACCTGGGGGCCGCACAGCCTCCAGACACACTCCTCTTCTCTGGAAACAAAAGGGAAAGCTCTTCTGGTGCGCTTGCCTGTGCATCGCCGGGCACTGCTCTCCCGCTTTCCAGGGACCCAGCCCGGCTGCAA
This sequence comes from Capricornis sumatraensis, assembly GCF_032405125.1. Classification (NCBI taxonomy): domain Eukaryota; kingdom Metazoa; phylum Chordata; class Mammalia; order Artiodactyla; family Bovidae; genus Capricornis; species Capricornis sumatraensis. Next base: position 13,413,576 of record NC_091087.1, read on the forward strand.
CCCCAGGTCCCCTCCAAGCCGCGTGCTGGGCCCTGGCCATGGCCTGAGGTTGGAGGCTGGCCGCCTGGAGCAGGGTGGGCTCATTTGTTGGAAATGGGAGGCCAGTTAGGTGTCCAGCTCCAGGCTTTGCTGCTGGTGCTTTTTAACTTGAACGCATATTGATGTTTTGAACTTGACCGGCACATCGTAATTCCCCTGAGAAGCGGTCACTGGTCCTTCACAGGGGTCAGGGTGAGGGGGGGTGGTTAGTGCTGGAAGATTCCTGCTGCCCTTCCTGCAACTGTTGCCACTGGACAAATAGCCTTAGAAACAAACACGCCAGTTCCGGAGGTCGCCTGGAGGCCTGGGGCTACTTTCCTGTGCTCAGTGTGCTGACTTCCAAATTTTAAATCCCTTTCGCCTGTAGGAGCAAGCAGACCTAAGGGGCGCAGTGTCCGTGTGCTGCGGGCGGAAACCGCGCCTTCTGCTGGGCCCAGAACGCCCTTCTCCCCGCTTGTCTTTGATGCTCCAGGTTCTGTACGGCTCGGGCTCTACGTCGAATGAGACGTCTGCTGACGGGCTGTGCCTGGACACCTTGTTTCCCTTCTGTACCCCAGTCTTCTCATCTGCAAGATGGGAGTTGGTTAATGGCACCCATTTCAGAGGACAAGTCCAAGTATTTCCTGGGCAGATGAACATACATTCCTTGGAATGGCGTGCCTGTCATCTGCACTATGGGTTAGTCGTATTGTTGTTAAGGATGGAGGAAACAGACCTTAAAAGTTGTCTGCTTCCTTAAAGAGTGATCAGTGCCCTCCTGGTGCATATGGGTTCTGATGTTCGGCTTTTAGCAGCGTTCGCCTTCTCTGACCTTCACATCAAGACTCTAGCAGCTTCAGTTGACTTAGAGGAGTTTCGTGAGCGCTGGCTCCAGCTTCTCGTCTTTGGGGATAGAAGGCACCTCTGTCTGTTGTGTTCCTCTCTCTTCCTGTCATCCCTGCTGCCTCTGGGGAAGGAGGTGGAACATGCTCTTCCAGGAGAGGCAGTTATTCGAGCCCAAGATGGCCCAGGCGTTGGGGCTCACCGGACAATGAGTCACTCCGCAGTGGCATGGAGCGTGTACAGCCCTGCTCTCTGCCTTCCTCGGGAGTGGCTCGGGGGCCAGGTGGCCTCCTGAGGAGGAAGGTCTGCATGAGAAGTGAGGGGGGTGTCATAGCCCCGCCTGCATTTAGGACACAGATCCAAAACACGTGACTCTACTTATCCAAAAACACTAGTTCAAATATTCAAAATACTGGAAAAAGTGAGAACGTGTGTTGTGGGGTCCCGGCTGCCAGAGGTCTCAGCGAGGGTGGGAGCCAGCCCCAGAAAAGGTGAGAGTGAGCGTGTTAGTCGCTCAGTCATGTCCAGCTCTTTGCCACCCCATGGACTGTAAGCCCGCCAGGCTCCTCTGTCCATGGAATTCTCCAGGCCAGAATACTGGAGGGGGTAGCCATTCCCTTCTCCAGGGGATCTTCCCAACCCAAGGATTGAACCCAGGTCTCCAGCATTGCAGGCAGATTATTTGCCATCTGAGCCTTGGGGGAAGGTGGTGCCTGGTTAGTAAGTTCTTTGTCAGGGAGCCGCCTCCAGGAGGGAGAGAAGGAGCTGCCCTTTTGCTCTGCCCCCTGGGATGGTACAGGGTTTCTGGTTCCTGGGCTGGAGATCAGGCTTAGTCCTGCTTCTGGAGCTTGTTAGCTAGGCTTGAGTGCTCTCATTAGGGGGCTGTTACCTATGGTAGTGTTTCCTAGGGAAGTGTGTTTTGAATCCAGACCCCTTATTCAACCAACTTGAAACAATTCACAAGAGCACTTTCTTAGCGGGAGGAATTAATTCCTTTGGTTTACAAGCTATTCCTTGAGGTCAATAAGTGTGGGACAAGATGAGCCACTTACTAGTCATTAGGGAAATACAAGGAAAAACCACAGTGAGACACCAGTTCATATCCGTGAGGACGGCGATGATCCAAACATTGAAAATAACAGGTGTTGGCAGGGGTGTGAAGACGGTACAGCCATTCTGCATTGCTGGTGGGAAAGTAAACGGGGCAGCTGCTATGGAAGGCAGTGTGGGGGCGTCCCTCGAAAAATTAAACACGGAATTGCAGTCTGATCAGCAGTCCTACATTAGCATATGCCCAAAGGCCTCGATCGCAGGGAATCGGAGATATTTGCACATCCATGTTCCTAGCAGGAAATAATTGTTGGCGGAAGCTGAAAGCTGAAAGTGTCCATTGGTTAAACAAAAGGTGGCCCGTATAAGCAATCAAATATTATGCAGCGTTAAAAAAGGTAGGAGATTCTGACATATGCTACAAGCAGGATGAGCCTAGAGGACATTATGTTATGTGAAAGAAGCCCGTCACAAGTCAGCGAATACCATATGATTCCACGTGGATGAGGAGCCTACAGTTGCCACATTTACAGTGACTGAAAGTAGCAGGCTGGGAGGATGGGGGAATGAGGGAGGGGAGGATGGGGAATTAGCATCTGATGGGTTTGGAAGCTTGGTCATGCAAGGTGGAAAGAGTTCCGAGGATGGATGGCGGGGTGTCTGTGCCGCAGTGTGAATGTACTTCATGACGCTGAACTGTGCATTTAAAGAGGGTTCGAGGGGGCTTCCTTGGCGGCCCCATGGTGATGAGTCCGCCTACAGTGCAGGAGACCCGAGTTCGATCCCTGGGTCAGGAAGATCCCCTGGAGAAGGAAATGATAACCCACCCCAGTGCTCTTGCCTGGGAAATCCCCTGGACAGAGGAGTCCACGGCGGTTGCAAAAGAACTGGACACGATTTAGTGACTAAGCAACAACAAGTTGTGTTTATTTTTACTGCAGTTTCAAAAAGTCTGGTTTCTTGAGTATGTGCCATGCGGGAGAGCAGGAGCGGAAAAGCCAGCCCCCGCGCGTGGTGGCTGTGGTGGCGGAGGCAAGCGAGGGCTGTCCCAGGTGCCCCAGGAGCTCAGGGGCTGTGTGAGGTCAGGAGAGGCGTCCCCAAAAAGTGTGGCTTTGCGCTGAGCCACCAGGGGTGGGTCTGTTTGCCATAATGAGAGAGCACCTCCGGTGGCACTTTCCTTTCAGGGAAGGCAAGTCAGGAGTCAGACTCCCGTGCCATCTAGCCACAAATGAAATTTATTACTAATCAGCCATGTGACGTGTGATTGCTTTTTCATTTTCTTATTTTTCCAGAAGAGAGATTTGTTTAGATATCTGATTCCCTCACTGATTAGACTAGAAGTTTTTCATTTGCCTTGACAGCTCAATTTCTTCCCGCTCGTGGACTCCCCCGCCACTTAGGGAGCCCTGAAGGAAAGGGCTTGACCCCTGCGAGCCCTGAGTGGGAGCGTCTCCTCAGCGCAGAGGAGGAAGCAGAGGCCCCGGGGTGTGGCCTGAGGGCCAGGGCACATGCTGCCCGTCCAGGCGGGCCGCCTGCCCCGCACCCGCTCTCCCGGCCTGTTTCTGGTCCTAAGTTGTCACCCTCTGGCTTAACTGGGAGTCGGGGCTCAGGCCTGGACCTGCCTTGTTCCACCCAGAGCGGGAGGCAGGCAAGCCCGCCTGGCGGTGAAGGGAGTCCTCTCCACCCCGCTCAGTTGAGCAGGCTCTCCGTGTGGGCCCCGTGGGAGGAATCTTGCTGCGGGTGGCTCCGCCGGGCGTGGAATTTGACTGGTACTTTCTCTGCGTCTCGGAAGTCAGCTGGAGTGACCACTCTCGTCTTCCGGGCAGGAGGAGGTGTCAGGAGGGTGGGGTACTGCTCCCCAGCGTGGCGATGCGCTCTCACGAAGCTGGGGGGACGTCTGCATCGGCTCAGGCTCTTGCATCAAATCACCGCAGGCTGGGGGTTAAACAGCAGACACTTAGCTCCCACAGCTCCGGAGGCTGGAAGTCCAGGATGAAGGCGCTGGCAGGGGCGTTGTCTGATGAGCGTGCACTTCCCAGCTTGCAGATGGCCGGCGTCTCGTGGCGGCGTCGCGTAGGGCCAGAGGGAGGCAGGCAAGCACGCTTTGGTCTTCCAGCCCAGAGGACGCTCCTGCCTCGGTGGGACCCCGCCCCGAGGTGCCGTGACCTCACTGATACCATCCCGCGGGGGGGGGTGGTTAGGGCCTCAGCATATGAGTTTTCGGGGGACACAAACGTGCATTCCATAACAATGGAGTAATATACCTGTATTTTAAGTTCTTGGTCAGTTTCGAGAGCTGGCTTTGGGTTCGGTTGGAAGAACGAAGGGAAACCCAGCACCTAAACGTGGACGCTTTTAAGATGCCCCTGAGCGCACTTGGCTTCCGATGCTTTGGCCAGAGGCGCGAAATATACAGGTGGTCTTCTGGGCACGCGGTGGCTTTTCTTAGAGTGGGTGCTGCGTGAGAGGAGCGTGGTTATTGGGAAATCTCACCCCACCCCGCTTCCGCCAGTTTTGGATGAGGGAGCTGCTGCCTTTGAACTCTGCTGTGGCTCCTAGAGGGCAGTTGTACTCCAGGACCGCTTCACTTTGAGTTTTTGAAAGCTCAGCTCCTTGGTGAGGACTCACCTTTTCAATGGGATGGAATGTGGTTCAGAGGTCCTCATCTTGACTGTCCCACCCCCGCCCCCAGCCACCCAGGGTCTGTTTTGTGAATATGATTCCAGCAGTGGTGAAGGGTTGGGGACGTGCTGGGGATGGATCTCCCTTTCAGCACGTCCACGAGGCTGGATGACTGGGGAGGTGACTGTTAATTGTTTATAAGCATGAATTGTTTACCAGTCGTACTTGCTGTTTTCAATCTGACCCTGCTATTACGTTGTTTTGTTTCTGTTTACAGCTGAGTTTTAAGCTGGGTAGGATTTAAGGGTGAGTCATTCCCATGACAGTAAAAATCGGTATCGATCAAGCCTTCCTGTTAATCCTGCGAGCAGTTTAGAGACAGATGAAGTGTCTTAAGGCTTCTGCTGGGAGGATCCCGAGTGTGCAGGCCGCGGCCTGGGGTCAGCCTTCCTCAGGACTCAGCTCACCGCTCTCATCTGCCGGTCTGGATCCGGCATGCTGCTTGGAGCCTCCGCTGCCTGAAATCGGGGCGTGTTTCAGTAAAGGGGATACGAGCCCCTGTGAGGGTTGCTTCCCTCCACGCAGAACTCTCCCTGGACCACTGGTCTGAATGTTCAGTGAACGTGGGCCAGGCTTTTGTGGGGAACTTATGATCCCTTTCTCGCCACCCTGAGCTCTGAATTGAAGTCCGATTTGCCACCTCGTTCCTGCCTTGGTCAGAAAGTTGCCCCGAGGGTCGTGTGTGCCTGGCAGCTGTGGATTCTTCTGGATGGAAAGACAGAGAAAGGTTGAGGGTCACGTGTCCGGGCAGACTGACGGGAGCAGGACTGCAAACAGGGCCGAGCAGTTTCTGAGGGTTCGGCCCCGGCTCCCACAGGGGCAGCGGCTGAAACACTCACACCCACCTTCCTTCTGCCTCCCGGCCACCCTTCAAGGAAGCTGCCTGAGGCCTGGGGGGCACCCTGGCTACTGGCAGGGCGGTGGGCCCTGTGCACTGCCTTTGGCCTTCTCTCCAATGCCAGGCCCACCCTGGGCACCATTGAAAGCAGACAGGGCACTGCCTGGATGTGGGCAGTGGAGCGGAAGGGTCTGGTGAAGCTTGTACTGCAGAGAAGAGGGGGTGAGCAGGTGGATCAGGGGCTCGAAGGTTAGAGAGCATCTGGTTGTGAGAAGTTGAAGAGGGACAACTTGGAGTGTCTGGATGTTCAGGGACGTGCCAGCAGTAGGGAGGTGGCACGGAAGCAGCCCCTGCCTTGGAAGGGCGTGCCGTGTGGCTGCAGAGAGACTCTCCTGGGAGCGGACCGGGGTCGTGATGAACAGGACCAGCGTGGGCGGGGGCATGGTCAGTGGGAGCCCAGCAGGAGGTGCTGGGAGGACCAGGATTTACTCAGCCTGGGGGTGAGCTGGGTGAGGGCTGAAGCACGTGTGGTGCGGCCCAGGGAACAGGCTGGAGGTTGGGGGCGGAGGGTGAGGCTGGGGGCAGGTTGGGGCTGGTGTCGGGGGTTCTCGGAGGCCAGACTGAGGGACGTGTTGGAGTCTCATGGGCAAAAACAGTCCATGAAAACCGGTTCTCTTACTTGGGTAAGTTAAACTAATACGCTGGCGGCCCCTGGTCTTTGTGAAGTAATCCAGAGCCTTTTTGGGGAGATGCTGGGATGTGTCTGGCGGGGGAGACGGGAGAGGCTGGTCCCTCCGCCGTCCAACCACTGCCATCACACTGCGTCCCGGGCTGATTCAGCTCTGTCTGACTTGCCGGAGTTACTCATTTCTGGACCAGACAGAGGCCTCTCAGGTTATCACGTCCGATGGGAATAAGCAGAAACGTCCATTCTTTCTTCCTTTCCTTCCCACCCCCGGTCAGCGTTGTTTCAAATGCATCACGACAAGCAGCTTGCATGTGGAGGTGGTGTGTCTGACCCCTGTAGAAAGTAACTGGGGATGTTTTCCAAGCCCTGGCAGCTTTTTGGTGCTCGGACTATGAGGGCTTTGGAATGGGAAGGCATTCTGGTTGAGTCGTGGAAGGAGGGAGACCTTTGCAGGGAGGATGAGAGTGTGGCCTTTCCCCCTCGGATCGGCATAGTAAATGCCTGTGCAGACGTTTGTAGGGTGTCTTTGTGGAGAGCGAGCCCTGCACTGTTGCTCAAGTGCCCTGAAATTAACAGGTGAAGGAGCGATGCCCCGCTCAACTCTGACATCTGAAAGTGTTCATGCAACTCTGTTTCGTGGGCCTTTGAGTTTTACTCAGATTTAGTAGCCTCTGTCAGGTGGAGTCTTCCCTGAAAACCAGTGTGACCATATGCATCAACCATTGGGTGTTCTGAGATGTGAAATATTTAGTCCCAGGTCTGCTGCAGGCTCCACACCGGGTGGGAATGAGGGGGCTGAGGCGTGAGGCCAGCTGTCTGTGCCCCCCAGGACCCCGCGCCCGCTTCTCTGGAGCAGCATCATAAACAAAACCCCGTTTGTAGACAGTGAGTTCCCACTGAACCTTTAATTATGGGGGCAAGGTATGTGTGCTGCTCGGGGCACGGAGCCAGAGGTTAGGGGCTTACTCACTGCTTAATTCTCCCTGGCCTTTCTTGCTCAAATCTTGGTTCTTTTAAGATTCAGAAAATAATGCAGAATGCCTAAGATTTCTGAAATTCCTAGCTCTGGAGACTTGACGACATGAAAGAGCCAGGATTTTCAGGCTGGCCATTTCAGCATCAACCATTTCCCACTTCCTGATTCATGGCTTCCAGGATTTGTAATGCCTGTGGACACTTTTTTTCCTCTCTTTTAAAAGCAGCCATTGAAAGAAAAAGTAAATAGCGACATCCCCGGCCCAGAAGTTCTACTTGCTGTTGTTGTACCACTGAGCTCTGAAAAATAGCTTTGCAAGTTTAGGCTCTTGTTTGGACTGTTACAAAGGAATTCTTGAGATCTTTTTGTTTGGACAGGCTGTATGAAGGTGATAAATCAAAAGAACTCCAGTTTAATCAGCCCAGAAGTGCACAGGTGACATCTTAGTTCCCTTAGCTTTATGGTGGGTGTGACTGTGTGAATATAACCCAAGCAGTAGTGAGTTTGCTAGTGCACACACATTTGCAACAATGCAGCTGTTTCCCTCATAATGTTTATTTTTGAAAGACTTACTCGGGTACAAATGACACTTTCTGAATATAAAAGAAGTGGAAGCGTTTATAATTCTTGCAACAGGGGAGAAAGATCTGAAGTAATCAAGAAAATGATGGAATGGCAGACTTCCCCTTTCCCCGCCAACCCTTTCCATGAAATGAAAGTGTGGAGCCGCAGATAAAAGTCACAAGATTTTGAGAAGTACAACAACCTTTTCAGCTTTAAGGGATGATATCTTGGCCACTGAAGGGGTCCTGATTGTGTAAACTAATTCTCGTCCCAGAATCATTTCATCCGTGGTGAATGGACCCCCTACCCGCAGGCCAGGTGTCTAAAAAGCTGAAGCAGGTATCTAGTGATAACTTGATCTGGGCTTTCATGAAGGTGAACGACAGTTTCTGGGTAGAATGCCTAATGTCCAGCTCCCCTTGTGTGGTTTAGTACCTGTTATTTGCAGATACTGGGCTGCGTTCGTATTTGGGAGCATGTGAAGGTGCTGCTGTCTGCCTTCCTTGGGGTTATAGTCTATAGTATCTATTTGGAGGGCACGTGGTTTTACACAGTCTGGTGAATTGATATATTGGTGGAACAGCCCCTCTTCTGGGGGACTCTTCCTAAAGATCATAAGCAGGAAAATCTTTCCTCAGCTGCCCATCCAGTGGGGGAATCACAGCTCTCTATCTCTAGTTTTCGGGGGGCTCTCTCAACGATTAAAAAATGGGAAAGAGTACACAATCCCCGGGTATGACTTTTAGTTTTTAGTGATTTATTTATTTATTTTTTAAGCGCGAAGACCTTTGACTCTTAGTAGCCTTACACATGGGCTTCCCTGTAGCTCAGCTGGTAAAGAATCTGCCTGCAATGCAGGAGACCCCGGTTCGATTCCTGGGTTGGGAAGATCCTCTGGAGAATGGATAGGCTACCCACTTCAGTATTCTTGGGCTTCCCTAGTGGCCCAGATGGTAAAGAATCCCCCTGCAGTGTGGGAGACCTAAGTTTGATCCCTGGATTGGGAAGATCCCCTGGAGAAGGGAATGGCTACCCACTCCACTATTCTTACCTATAGAATTCCATGGACAGAGGAGCTTGGTGGGCTACAGTCCATGGGGTTACAAAGAGTAGGACACAACTGTGCCACTCAGCATAGCACAGCCCTACACATCATCTTTGGAAATACCACCTTTTGAAACAGGTGGTGACTGCTGGATCCTCCCACGCGAGGTGCAAGCTCTGGTGCAGTTAGACAGGCCTGCCTCACCTCTGGCTGATGAAGAAATCGTTCCAGTTTTTGCTGACGGTGTAGAGAGAGCTCTTGGGAGCAGGGCGTTTTGAATTAGCAGAGGGAGCACCAGCTTCTTAAACGTGCTGCTTGTTCTGCTACCTAGGTGCTGTGCACACACCTGACCAGCAGCCCCTCTGTGCTGGGCTCTGCTAATTGGTTTCTCGTTTTGTGTATTTGAGGCCAGCATGTTCTTCTCTCTGGAAATCTAGCTAGCTCCCCTTTCCCTTCAGCCAGTGAACTTTACATTGTCATTGCAGTTTTCTCTAGGAACTATTTGCACAAACTGGGGAGCCCTGTTTCTGTCGTCTGTGAAGGCCATCCTGGGGGTCAGAGACAAGTTCAATTGGCAGAATGAGTTGGTGGTGGTCTCTGAATGGTCAGAGTGTTAATGCTATCTATAGCAAACCTGTATCTTTGGGGGAAGAGTGGAGTTTAGACATGCTTTAAGATAATGCCTGCAGAATGAATCTGATTCTTGTATTGAGACAGGGAGGGAGGGAGTGAGTGATAGTCGCTCAGTCGTGTCCAACTGTTTGCGACCCCATGGACTATAGAGTCCATGGACTTCTCCAGGCAAGAACATTGGAGTGGGTAGTCTTCCTTTCTCCAGGGGATCTTCCCAACCCAGGGGTCGAACCCAGGTATTAAGATAGATAGGATTTGTTATCAAATCATAATTGCATGTACCCAAAGGACAAAATGGTAGTCACAATCACTTTAACCTAAAATTTGGGAAAGAGAAACTGAAGGCTCCATGAAAGCAAGAATTGTGCTCACTGTTGGGTCCATGGTACTTGGCACATGGTGGGTTTTATGAAAAGCTAAGAGATGGATGCCAGAGAGTTCTCAGATCACAGCCCCAGCAAGGCCTCCTGCCTTCTTCCACGGTCTGCGCTCGCGGTGGAGCCCACTGCCTCCTGCAGATGAGCCTGCGGTCCAGAGGGTTCGGTGGCAGTGAGAATTGATTCGACAGTCATGCGTGCGTACGGCAGTACAACCGCTTCACATATTTGACCTGTTTAAAGATAATATGCCACTACGATGAACAGTGAACCTTTAATTCGGGGCAAATTTGCCTGCCACCTTATACTACAATTATTACATTTATTGCTTTTTTCAAATTATAATAGTAATAAATGCTTATTAGGGGAAAATTGGAAACTATCATTAGGAAAAAAGGAAAATAAAAATCATCTGTAGTCAGTGTAGAGGTAACCATTAATAGTTCATTGTAATTTCCTGAGGCCTTTTTTTTTAATCTCCCACGACTTACCTGTGTATGTATATATTTAAAAAAACAAAAATGAGTGTTCACTATACACACATTTTTATCCTCATTTCCCTGCTGGTTAGCATCACGTTGTGAATTTTTGCCTGCTGCATTATATTTTTGTCATCTGGAATATGGTCTTTAGTTATTAAATTTGTGTAATTGCTAGATTTAAGCATTTTACAATTTGTGCCATTAAAAATAATATGACAAAATCACGTGTACTATTGTTGGTCCTACTCTTATTATTTCTTTGGGTTAGACTCCTAAAAGTTGAAAGAGTGGAATCCTGGGAATTTTTTTAAGTGTGTATACTTTTCATCCTAGATAAATATTGCCAGATTGCTTTCCAGAGAACTGTAGTTTAAACTCCATCAACAGTACCCAGCACCCTGCTCTTTGTCAGTATTGAATGCTAAATTGAGCTTCGCAGTTTTGGTGTTTAAAAAATTTAATCTCACTGCTCTAATTTCCTTTTACAGAATTATTGCTGAGCTCTTTTTTTCCGTTTCTCGATGGGCTTTCTATCAGTTCACTCTTAAGACCTGTGTGGGCCTCTCTGTCAAGGACGTTTCCACCGTGCAGCTCTTTACCCTGTGTTCCCCGTGTTGCCGGTGTCTTTCCTGGTCTGCTCTCTGTCTGTCTCTTCCCTTGTTGAAGTATACAGTGTTTCATTTTAATATGGAGTAGCAGTCTCTTCTTTATGGTCTTTCTTTTGCTTGGAAAGGTTGTACTCATGCCAAAATCAGTTCAATTTTAGCTTATGTTCCACCTTTTCCTTTTAGTTCTTTGATGCTTTGAGGATTTATTTTGTATTTCAATAAAACGAGATACCTTGCCTGTTGAATATTCAGTTTTCCCAACATGGTGATGTTTTGTTTTATCTTCATTGGATTATCTAAAATATTTTCTATTACAGGGTCTGTTTAAGAACTATCTTTTCCCACTGATCTGTGTGCCGTTTGTGGTAAAATCATACTGTCTTATATATGGTAGCTTCGTCCTGTATATTAACATCTTCCAGGAAGACTCTCCACTGAGTTAAATACTTTTGGAGAGATATTCTACATGAAGTTGTGTGTGTGTGTGTTGTTCCGTCTTGTTGCAAGTTGTCTGCTCCACTACCCTCCTAAAACAGAAAAAATCCATTGGGTTTTGGTTTGCATTGTTAATAAATCAATTTGGAAGAAAATAACAATTCCAAAATTTGGACTTCTCAGTCAAGGACATTTCATGTCTCTCTATTTATTCAACTTTTATTTATCTGTTAAGAAATCATAGAATGGCATGCTGCTGCTGCTAAGTGACTTCAGTCATGTCCAACTCTGTGCGACCCCATAGACAGCAGCCCACCAGGCTCCCCTGTCCCTGGAGTGGGGTGCCGCTGCCTTCTCCATAGAATGGCGTGCGGTTTATATTTTTCCTTCTGGGTTATTCCTAGGTAATTAACACTTTTGTTGCTAATGTGGGCGGAATCTTTATTTCCCTTCATATCTTTTAACTGATTATTGTTTATGTGAGAACAGCTATGGAATTTTGTGTATTTACCTTGTATTTACCCAATTCATTGATTGCTCTTACTGTAGTTTTTTTTTCCTAGTTGATCCTCCTGATTTTTCTATGCAGAGCCACTGATAACCAATAAGGATAATTTTGTCTCCGGTTTTTTCAGTACTTAACTCTGTTTCAGTTATGTATCATTTAGGAAGATAAATGGCTGCATTGGAGGGCTGCTTTTTTTCCAGTTTAGGAAGTCTAGAGGAAAGCAGCCTGTGGCCACTGCAGTGTGCTCAGTGGGGGCATGGGGGACCACAGTCCAGGCTTCTGTTTCTCCATCCATCCGTGTGCTTTGGTCCTCATGTCACAAGATGGCTCCTGTGCCTCCAGACATCACATCTGTGTTGCAGGCAGAAAGAGGAAGATACAAAGGCAAAGGGCAAAAGGGCAGAATGACTTGCCTGCAAGCCTTGCTTAACCAACTGTCCCTTCCTCACATGGCCACCTGGGGCTAGTAGGTGGGAGAGAGTTAGTGGGCCTGCTGTGGGGGATGGGCCAGCCAAGCAGCATTCATTGGCTACAGGGTCTTATTGCATTGGTTAGCTCATCTGAATAGTATTACATGCTGATTATGGAGATGTGTGTGTGCGCTTAGTTGCTCAATCATGTCTGACTCTTTGTGACCCCATGGACGGCAGCCTGCCAGGCTCCTCTGTCCACAGGGATTCTCCAGACAAGAATACTGGAGTGGGTTGCTATACTGTCCTCCAGGGGATCTTCCCAACTCAGGGATCAAACCCAGTTCTCCTGCATTGCAAGCAGATTCTTTACCATCTGAGCCACCAGGGAAGCCCAAGAATACTGGAGTGAGTAACCTATCCCTTCTCCAGGGGGTCTTCCCAACCCAGGAATCAAGCCAGGGTCTCCTGCATTGCAGACGGATTCTTTACCAGCTGAGCCAACAGGGAAGCCAGTTATGGAGATATTGTCCTTTTGGGTTATATTAATGGTAAAGGTATTCTTTGATATGTGTGATATCCTTTGGTTTAAGAGAGAGTTTCATCTTGTTGAAGAGCCGTCCCGTTTTCATGGGTGACTAATTAGGGATGGGTGTTGATGTCATTTTGGTATCCATTTAGACTCAGATGTTGTTATACCCATTGAGGTGATGTGGGAATTGATTACCTGGTAGTAATTCCTCAAATTCCTGAGATAGACTGTTTTTGATTGTGGTGGGTAACTGTTTAGATCCCTAATTTAATTTGGTTTGCTTACATTTCATCAAAATTTTTAAGTGATATAATTTTGTGGTTCTGTTTGTATGCTTTCTTTCCCCAGTTTTGCTATCAGCTTTATGCTGGCTTTGTAAAATGAATTACCAGTGATTTTTCTCTTTACCTTTTCTGCAACAGTTGATATAGTGGCAATATAGTAGAGGCGGATGTTTTTAAAATGGATTGTTCTGTAACAACTTAAAAAAAATTCTTCCATGGCTATTGGTTTGTCCAGGTATCTGTTTTTTTTTTTTTTTTTTTAATTAATTTTGGTAAGTTAAAAATTTCCAACAAATCAGTCTCATCCCATTTAAAAATTAGTTGTAGAATTTTCTTTGTGGTGTTCTTTCCTTGGTATCTGTTTTCCACTCTTTCTATTTTTAGGTACTTTTTTTTTTTTTTTATTCCTGATTAGACCTGCTGGAGCTTTGTTTTGTGGCTCCCTCCCTCCCACAAAGAACCAGAATTAATTACTTCCGTCTTTAAGCTTCCTTGGTCTTTCGCTGGTGTTAGGATCTTGTCTCTTCACGTGTCTGCCTTGCTGACAGATCGGGAGCTGCTTGAGGCCAAGCAGCCTGTCTCCTTTCTCTGCACGTAACTTGTTTCACAGTCTGCCTGACACATGACACACCCCTGCTTGTTGAATTCTTGCTTTGCGCCCACCATCAGCAGTTGCTGTTGTTATAAGGGGGGTGTCCGTTGATGTTGTAGTCTGCAGTGGGTGTGTTGCACTGACCTCGCAGGCTTTATGGGGAGGAAGATGCCGGCATATTTGGATTCATCTCAAGGGATCACCCCTTCATAGACCAAGTTGAGGTAGCACTGCCATTTGCTGGGTGTTTCGGGAGCTCCAGAGGGCACTTGCTTATCCTCAGGTCGTTACGGGCTGCAGAGGTGGGACACCATCACGCTGGGTGAGGCTCTGTGACGGTGTGAAGGGCGGCTTGGGTCCTCTCCGGCTCCTGCTCCAACCTCAGGGCCGTGCAAGTCTGGCTCAGTTTCATTTGAAAATTCTGCTCATGTCTCTGGCTTAGACCTGCATCAAGCCAAGATTCTTGAATTTAGGATGGCTCGGATGTCATCTGAATTATTGTCTGGTACATGTAGCCGGGAGGAGATTGCCACTATTCAGCATGGGTGGGTGGAGGAGGAGAAGCGCTGGGATCTGTCTTGGGTCGTGTGAAACTGACCCGGGGTTTTGATGGAGGTCTTGCACTGTTCCCTTTGTGGAGGGTGATGGTCCATGTAGGGTGGAGAGAGACTAGGGAGGGCTCAGCTGCCCTTGAGGGTGTCCCCGGTGCCGGGTTTCTCTGGGGGCAGGATGGTAAGAGAACAGCAGGGTGGACGTGCCAGCAGCCTGCACCCTGGGCCCCACAGGGGCCTGCCGTACCGTCTGGTTTGACGTGGTTTTGAGTAACTCCCATCTCCCAAAGGACACTGGGGCTCTTGCATCCACAAACACGATCTGAGTTGTTTTCCAGGAAGGGCTGGGAACATTCTAGGAGAAGTGTTTGCTGAGGGTGTTCCTGTTGGGTGAACTGGTGTTCTGGTTAGGGTCCGAGGACACCAACCTTCACGTTGAAAAAGCATGTCTGTGCTCTTGGATAATTTTTTGTGGGGGAAAAGTGTCAAATAAAGAGGAGTCTTTAAATAGTTGATTCAGAAATGTTAGAGATTTAATTGAAGAACGTGTCTACATTTTTACATTTCCCTTAGGGACGTAGAAACTAACATCTTTCTCTGGGATGCTTTTGAAATTTATGTTCAGTGCCTTGTTTGGGGAATCTCAGATGCAATGGCTGGTAATGCTGAACTTTTCTTGCTCTGCATTTTGCTTCAGGTAGGCTGTTGGGCAGCCCTTCCTCCCTAGAGTCGATTAACCTTGTGTGTCAGTGACCTCCTTCCAGCCAGTGTATCTTGCATGCACTCCCTGGTACTGGGGTGATTGCTTTATCTTTCTCTCCCTACATGGTTACAGGGGTTCTTTAAGAGCAGGGGACAGGTTCTTTGTTTCCCTAGGGTCTGGCAAAGTGCCTGGCACATAGTAGGTGGTCATTAAGACAGGTGGAGTTGAGTTGACGTTACAAGGATTTTAGAGGATCGGACTAGTTTGACTTCAAAGGGAGATAAAGTGCCTTTTCAAGGGTGCACCTTAGCGATTCCTTAAGTGATCTGGATGTTTACTTTAGGATTCAAAAAGTAAAGTGTTCCATTTAGTAAACTAAGTCTTTCACAATCTGACGTTATCCGGTTCTGTTGAGTCCCCTCCGGATTTGGGGGCCGTTCCCGCTTACAAGGCATGGAGCGGGCCGGCCGGGCCCCTGGCTCCCACGGATGGATGCGTGCTTCTGCGGGCCCTGTCCAGCTGGGCTACTGTGCGTTTACTGCCGTCAGTTTCTAAGGGATGAGGTCATCTTAGCTCAGCTTAGTTTCATATACAATAGTTTTGCTTGTTGAGGAAATTGTTGTCTATTGAAGTTTTTAAGATGTAAGGGGTGTTATGAACTGCAATCAAGTGGGTATCCTCTTATGTAAGTGCATCTGACAAGCCAATTTCACAAGCACATCTCATCAGTCACAGTTGGATGGCAAGGTTTATTGTTTAAAGTTTTCTGTTTGTGTGTGTGTGTGTGTGAGTTGAGTATGGAAGGGAAGCCTCTATATAGAAACCAAATGCTTTCAGAGGCGAGGAAATGGCACGAAGGCATGGATGTTTAGACATCTGGACATAATTTCTCATTTCTCTTGCTCTTGTTCTTGGTCTCTGGGACATTGAGACAGCTGTTAATTGAACTCCTTGTTCAAGATACCGAGCTGTAATGAGATGTGAGTGTTGTGACCACCTGGTGGGTGTGGATCCCGGAATAGCTCTGCAGGCTGAGGAGGCCACTTGGCGCAGCATCTTTACCAGCTCGGCCTCTGAGCTGAGCCAGGTGCTTTTGTTCATTTACAAACAGTGCTGCCCAGCCCTTAGCCAGTTGTTAAATCACTTTGGATGTGTTGACAGCCTCCAAAAAGTCACAACTTAAAAAAAAAGTTCAAGCTTGAAAAAAAGGTAAGGAAATGATCTCCTAGGGAGACAACTTCTGCCTAAAAAATGAAAGCTTTAAAGACACAAATTCTGTGTTATAAACAACTTGTAATTTTGATCTTTTTCAGTTGTAGCTCCAACAGCCTCTACGATAGATCTAAATACGTTTATCACAGCTGGAAAAATGTTTTATTGTCATCTTTGTTTATCATAATATGCCACCTACTCTGGTTGTGTCTTACTGCTCCTTTGTTTTATGTTTTTTCATAGAAGGGGGCAGATGAGTGTAAACTACACCTAGAAATTGAAACAGGGAAGAAAAAAAAAAAAACCACGATGTATTCAGCCAGCGCTCTTTCCAGGTTCTAGACGTCAGCTGGCAGCCTCCAAGCTGTGGTTTATTGAAGAATACTTAATACTTAGCACAGCCCTCAGTGAAGATCTTTTATGGCCTTTTCTGAATGTTTTACAAACATAACTAGAGCTGATCCAGATGAGAGCAGGGAGCTTTTTTATTTTCTGTTTTAGAAGGAGCAAATTTAGCCATTGGGATGCTACCATTTAGTGAACAGGAGGGGAACTGCACTTGGAGGAGCTCCTCCGTGTGCTGAGAGCATATGTGGGGCTTGGCCTCAGTAAATCTGGGCTTGCATTCCACCCAGTGTTAATACTTAGTGACTGATTGGCAGCAAATTAATGTAGCCCCCCTGAGCTTCTAGATGTTTGGGATACCCTGTTGAAAGATGGGTCCCACAGTATGCATTCCACGTAGACATTTTTTCTTCCTTTTCTTATCCTCCAAACTTGAAATCTTTCCTGTATGATTTTTCAGAGCTTTGATTTTTGCCCTGCCACTCTGCACATAATTGGGTGCCATTTGTTAACATAATTTGAAAATTGCAAATTCATTTTAATAATATCTTAGGCCAAGTATAATGAGGAAAGTCAGTTTTATGGCCCCAAATCATATTACAAAGCTAAATGGAAACCAGTTTTAGATAATTCTAATTTATCCGTTTCTTGGCCATTCTACCCGATGTATACCGGCTGATCTGGGCACACACTGACTTAACCCTGACGGTTTGGGTAGGAGGAGAGAGGAGAGATTGCGTGAACCACAGTTGGCGGCTGATTTTGTGTTTGTCATTCATTGCCTGGTACTTGCTGAGACCCGCTACTCTTTAGACCTTGGTTGGGTGGACCTTTGTGAAAGACAGAGAATAAATACAGTCTCTGCCACCCAGGGGCTCATAGTCCAGCAGCAAGTGAGCCCCTGAACCCACAGGCAGATGGATGCTGCCAGGGTCCCATGGCCGAGCAGAGAGGGAAGGGTCAAGTTGGCACCAAGGTGAGTGTTGAAGACTGACATAGAGAAAATGAGTGTTTTGCTCGAAGGAGCTCCTGGGAAGCCTGTGTACCTGGTGTCCTGAAGTTTGGGAACCTGAGGTGGCTCCAGGTACTGTCCGACAAGGGGAATCCAGGAACTGAGGCTGGCGGCGTTGGCACAGTCAGATCATAGGGGCTCCAGGGAGGTTAGGTTTTGTCTGGGAGGCCCAGGGAGCCTTTGAAGGACTTGAAATGGAAGAAAGGCGTCAGACTTGCATTTTTGGAGCACTGCCGTGGTAGCAGGTAGCCGGTGTGTCGCGGTCAGTCAGGCCCGGGACCCAGCCCCCAGCCAGGTGCTGTGGGGTTGTCAGGGAGGAGGTGGCTGTGGCCGCCAGGACTTGGCATCCGTGCCATTTGGCTCTAAGGCTGCCATCATGTGATGGTTAAATTCGGACAAAGGAATAGAGCTCTGAAAAGTTACAGCTGCAGAGCTCCGTCTCATTTTGGCTTTGCCCTCTCCGGCTTCGTGGGCAAGGCTGCAGCCGCTCACCTCTCAGCTGGAGACAAAGCTCCTACGACCCCCTCCCTGGTTCGGGGGGACTTGAGCAGATGAGGACACGTGGCAGGGTAGCTCTCTGGAGGTGTGGGATTGAGGAGCCTTGCAGGCGCCGCACGTCTGGGTTCCAGAAAGTGGTGGGCGCTGCTGGGGAGGGCCTTGGGCCCCGCCGGCTGAGGGCTCAGCGTGCCTTGCCGGTGTTAAAGGGAGGACGAGGTGGCCACGGGCTGGGCCGCCAGTGTGTTCTCTGGTGACCTGAGCATGGATTCTTGCTTCGTGAGCAGAATGCAGGGTTTGGACCAGGCCTCCAGCCCTGGCCTGGGTGCCTGCAGGGCAGTTGTGCAGAGCTCTCATTCAGGCTTACTACACAGACTGATACCGGGAGTGTGTTACGACGCTCCTGTTTCATGGATGTACCATTGTGCAGAATTGGCACATATGGGAATGACGTTATAATGCTTTTTTGGCGGGGGGGCAAGGCTTACCTCTGCTGGGTGAGCTGCTTGTTGTCTGCTTGGCGTCGTGAGATGGAGGCTTCTTTTCTGCCCTGCCATCAGCTAGTGGGGGGATTTTGAGAAAGCCATTTGATTCCCTGAACCTCAGTTGATTCATCTGTGAAGTGGTGTTATATTCAATAGATGCTTAAGACCCAAGAGTACTTGGTTAGTGATCTGTGTCTCAGGAGACCCAAAGATGAGGTTCAGGGCTCTTGAAATTGCATGCAGAGTCTTTATGAGTGTAGGTTTTTGGAGAAAAGACCCTGGTTTATAGCAGGGAGGGACCCCAATCCTCAAAAAGAAACCACGATTCACCTCCGAGGCTCCCCTGAAGCCCCCGTGTTCCACGCATCAGCACCCGTGTTTGGACAGTCCCTGCCAGCCTGGTGTTCCTGCCTCCTGCCTGCCTCTGTGAGGTGGGTAGTGACTTTGGCTTGCCCAGTTGTCAATGTCAAGTAAACAGAAGCTCAGCCAGTGTTAGCAAAATTAAATCACTCCAGAAAAAAAAAAAAAATCAATGTTAGTGAAATTAAGTCACTTGATTTTAAAAGCAGCTTGGAGTAGCAATTTTTCCTATTTATTGCGCTGTTTCCTCCCTCTAGGTGTCTTACAGCTCTGTCTGTTTGCTTTTGATGTCCTTTCAAGGAGCAGCAGCTTTGGGCAGTTGCAGTAGGTTTTCAGATACTCCAGTTGGGGATCCTGGGGTTTGTCCTAGGTTGATTAATCAGAAAGAATTAATCCAAAATATTCAAATGTATTTACTGCAGGAGGAGACCTTACATAGTTTAAAGATGATTCAGAAGGCAGATTCGGATCTTGCCATCCTTTCCTGTTGTATGGGTGTCCGTTACCACATTCTCCCAGCTCTGCCGCGAAGCTGCAGGGAGAGCGGTGTCCACACTCGCAGATCCTGTTGGACCGAGAGACTGTTACCAGCGGTCCAGCTAACAGCTGAGGGAGGGCTGGGGGGCCACGGCAAGGGTGCTGCTTGACAGCACTCCCCCCAGACTCCCACAGCCGCCAGGCAAAGGGGTGGGGGTGCACCCTAAAGGCAGAATTATAAACTGTTTGTCGGCTCCTTTGGGTGTGGTTCAGGGACAGGGAGATGGAAGAGCAAGTAAGGGATGAACTGTGAGGGTTTGTTGGCATTTTGATGATGGTGGTTATTTAAAGATACATGCTTCTGATGAAACACTGGAGCAGAAGGTGAGGAGCCAAAGTGCGGAACTCCTCACCCCACTCTTCTCAGAGCCCTCCTCCTTCCAGCTTGTTTTCCAAAGGTAAGCTTCACAGATACCCGCTACCCGGAGCAAACATGTCGTGTCCTGGGTGTGTCTTTAACATAGAAACTGTGCAGTTTGTAGTTTTCCAGGGTAATCTATCTCAGATAGCTTCCAGTGGCAGAGAGAGCTACTTTGTTTTAAAAATGGTTTTGCATGTATGCACACATAATATACGAATGTGTGCTCCTTGTAAAAATTAAAACAACCCAGAGTCACAGAGTAGAGGTGGTCGCGTTCTCTCTCCTCTCCTTCGTGTCTCTGAATCCACTCCTCCTGCCCCTGGAAGTAACCACTGCTTACAGCTCGGTGCGTCTCTTCCAGGCGTTCTCACCTGTGTGTTTATACACCTGCTGGCAGGTGAGAAGGGAAGCCGCCACAGAGCAGTATCAATAGTTAAAAAACAGTGGGACCGTCCCTGGTGGTCCAGTGGTTAAGAATCCACCTTCCAACACAGGGGATGTAGGTTTGATCCCCGATCGGGCAGCTGGGATCCCACAACTAGAAAGTCCATGCACCCCAAGGAAAGGTCCTGCATGATGCAGCCAAGACCCAACATAGTCAAATAAGTAAAACAAACAACAGAAAATGTAAATAGGACCCCTCTTGTCACGAGTGTCTTCCTCTCTCTGTGTCACGGTCTCTTTTTAAAGAGAACTTCTTCTGTTAGAGCAGTGTTAGGTTCCCCAGAAGTTGCCCTGACCCTACAGAGTCCCTGTGTACCCTGTTAATATTCCGTGTTGCCATGGTGCGTGCCCCAACTAAGGAATCAGCTTTTCCACATCACTGTTCATTCATGAAAACTCAGCGCTTTTTTTCAGATTTTGCCATTTCTGCCCTGGGTTTCTTTTCTGTCCCAGGACCCCAGGCAGGATCCTGCATTCATTCATTTAGCTGTGTGCCTGTCACCTCCTCTGGCGTGTGGTGATTTCTCAGATATTGCTTGTTCTTGGTGGCTGTGACGGTTTTGAGGAACACTGGTCAGGTTTTACACAGTGTGTCCCTCAGTTGGGGTTTGTCTGATGGTTTTCCTCTGAGTAGACTGGGGTCCTAGGTTTGGGGAGGGGGAGACCCCAGAGGTGAGGTCGCAGTGTAGTCAAGGAACGCAGTATCAACATGACCTGCCTTCGGTGATGTTAACCTTGACCTCCTTGGCTGAGGTGGTGTTTATTGGACTTCTCTATTGTGAAAGGGCTTTAAAAAATCAGCAACATATTGATACTCTCTGTTTTTTGTAATCCCTCTCCATTGATCACTGTAAGGAGACCTTGCAGTTTATTTTTTAGGGCTTCCCAGGTGGCGCTAGTTGTAAAGAACCCGCCTGCTACTGCAGGAGACATGAGATGTGGGTTCGATCCTTGGGTGGCAAACATCCCCTGGAGGAGGAAGTGGCACCCCACTCCAGTATTCTTGCCTGGAGAGTCCTATGGACAGAGGAGCCTGGAGGGCTGCAGTCCATTGGCTCGCAGAGAATTTGACATGACCGAAGCTGCTTAGCATGCATGCATGATTTTTTTGGCAGCACCAGATCTTAGTTCGCTGACCAGGGATCCAGCCCGTCCCCCCTGCAGTGACAGTGCAGAGTCTTAACCACTGGGCCACCAGGGAACGCCAGCAGTTTCTTTAAAAGATGGACATTTGGCTTGTTTCCTGGTTTTTGATTTTGTAACTGAGATTCTGGGGAGTGCTTTCACATTTATCTATCTGCCCCACCTTCTGTGAGGAATGGGTCCCCAGAAGAGGAGTTCGCCAGTCAAAGAGTTTTGGGCACTTGAGCGTTTAGTCAGATGGTGCGGTTCAAAATAGCCGCACACTTGCGCTCCTAGGAGCGT
The DNA here is from genome assembly GCF_032405125.1 of Capricornis sumatraensis. Lineage (NCBI taxonomy): Eukaryota > Metazoa > Chordata > Mammalia > Artiodactyla > Bovidae > Capricornis > Capricornis sumatraensis. The sequence goes on from NC_091087.1 coordinate 13,435,071, forward strand.
CTCTGCGCTCCATCTTCACTCGAGCGTGGTGTTAGGAGATTTTTAATTGTTGCTCTTCTGATACGGTAAAAATACTTTGGTTCTCATTTGTCTAATTGTGATGCCCTGGAGGTCTTACTGTAGATGGAGGAACAGGAATACTGGAGTCTCCAGCAGCATTTGAGTTACCAGGCTCTGCTAGAAATACAAAGAAGACAGAGATCTCTTCTCCAGGAATCAGAGCGTTTCTCTGAAGTCTTTCCCACAGGCCCCACATTTAGAAGTGGGGAGCACTCAGTACGTGTTGCCCCGTTTGTTGCTTTCCATCCGATACCTTGGAGGCAGCTGCTGCCTGCTGGTGTGGGGGCTCTGACGGGAGAAGGACGGTCGTCCTGCCCTGAGTGCCCGGGTGCTGGCGAGGAAGGCCTGGAGGCTGCGGCGTGTGAGCCGCGGGGGGACCTTGGGCCCCGGTGTCCAGCCTTTGGCTTGTGCCTCTCTTCCCGAGGCACTGCCCCGGAGCGGGAAGGCACTGCCCCGGAGCGGGAAGGCGGGACGGTGTCCCTCCCCCCGGGGCGGGGGCACTGGCCCGCTCGCCCCCCTCCAGCCCTGCTGCCGGGTCCGTGGGGACCCCCTCTCCTTCCTGCCCCGCCCCCGGGACTCGCCGCTCCCCACTCCCGCCGCAGCGCCATGCCCGGGAGCCCCGTTAGCCCCGAGGCAGGCTGTGCTGACCCCACCCCGGTGGGCCGCCCCGCGCCTGGGGGACAGGATTTGCCGATGACTGAGACCTGAGGCTTTGGTTTATTCTCTTTCCTCCCTTGGGGAGCAGCTTGATTTTCATCGCATGCTCGGAGCTTGGTTCTGCGCAGCCCGTGAAGGCGGCTGCGGTCCAGGAAGCTCTGTCTTCAGCCGCGGGACGCGGGGAACGCGGCTGCAGAGGCCTCCCTGCCGGGGCTCCGTGTGTCCCCGATAGAGGAACGTCTCTCATTCCCCTCCTGTCCAGGGTGGCATTCTGAGGGGCGCACTGGGCCTTGTCCTGAAGAGACGTGGGGGAAAGTCTGGGCTCTCTCAGAGCGCCTGAAGGGACCCCCCCGGCAGCGCCCTTATCTCCTTTCTGGTCTGCATTTGGAAGAGTGTCCGTTATCCAGCCCCGGGGAGCTCTTGAAGGAACCCAGTTGCACGAAATTGGCATACCTTTATGTCTCCAGGTTCTCTTTTCTTTTTTTTAAAGCATGGTGGCTCTTGCCTGTACCATGCTGCGGACGTTTAAGCAAGTTTACACAGTGCGGACTGGGTCGGAGGGTCGCGAGAGGGGCGTCCACCTGCTCCATCCCAGGCTCTAACGTCCTCCGCGGTAGCCCAGCAGGTGGGCTTGCCTGTCACCCTCCACCAGTGAGAAGGAGCCCTGGACAGGCTCAGGGCCCCCAGATGAACTGCTGCGTGGCTTTGCGAATATCTGCCGCCTTCTTGGAGTGAGAGGGGGTGGCAGCCTGGTGTTTTGGGCCTTCAGCCGGCAGTGCTCCTTCCTCCCCCACCCCCAGCGCCCCTGAGCCCGCCCACGCGGGAGGTGCTCCCCCAGCGCCCCTGAGCCCGCCCACGTGGGAGGTGCTCCCCCAGCGCCCCTGAGCCCGCCCACGTGGGAGGTGCTCCCCCAGCGCCCCTGAGCCCGCCCACGCGGGAGGTGCTCCGCCAGCGCCCCTGAGCCCGCCCACGCGGGAGGTGCTCCGCCAGCGCCCCTGAGACCGCCCACGCGGGAGGTGCTCCCCCAGCGCCCCTGAGCCCGCCCACGCGGGAGGTGCTCCCCCAGCGCCCCTGAGCCCGCCCACGCGGGAGGTGCTCCCCCAGCGCCCCTGAGCCCGCCCACGCGGGAGGTGCTCCCCCAGCAACCCTGAGCCCGCCCACGCGGGAGGTGCTCTCTCAGGGCCCCTGAGCCCGCCCACGCGGGAGGTGCTCCCCCAGCGCCCCTGAGCCCGCCCACGCGGGAGGTGCTCCCCCAGCGCCCCTGAGCCCGCCCACCCGGGAGGTGTTCCCCCAGCGCCCCTGAGCCCGCCCACCCGGGAGGTGCTCCCCCAGCGCCCCTGAGCCTGCCCACCCGGGAGGTGCTCCCCCAGCGCCCCTGAGCCCGCCCACCCGGGAGGTGCTCCCCCAGCGCCCCTGAGCCCACCCGGGAGGTGCTCCCCCAGCGCTCCTGAGCCCGCCCACCCGGGAGGTGCTCCCCCAGCAACCCTGAGCCCGCCCACGCGGGAGGTGCTCCCCCAGCGCCTCTGAACCCGCCCACGCGGGAGGTGCTCCCCCAGCGCCCCTGAACCCGCCCACCCGGGAGGTGATCCCCCAGCGCCCCTGAGCCCGCCCACGCGGGAGGTGCTCCCCCAGCGCCCCTGAGCCCGCCCACGCGGGAGGTGCTCCCCCAGCGCCCCTGAACCCGCCCACGCGGGAGGTGCTCCCCCAGCGCCCCTGAACCCGCCCACCCGGGAGGTGATCCCCCAGCGCACCTGAGCCCGCCCACGCGGGAGGTGCTCCCCCAGCGCCCCTGAGCCCGCCCACCCGGGAGGTGCTCCCCCAGCGCCCCTGAGCCCGCCCACGCGGGAGGTGCTCCCCCAGCAACCCTGAGCCCGCCCACCCGGGAGGTGCTCCCCCAGCGCCCCTGAGCCCGCCCACGCGGGAGGTGCTCCCCCAGCGCCCCTGAGCCCACCCGGGAGGTGCTCCCCCAGCGCCCCTGAGCCCGCCCACCCGGGAGGTGCTCCCCCAGCGCCCCTGAGCCCGCCCACCTGGAAGGCATCGGTAAGAGGAATGCAAATACTGTGGCTGCATTTGGCCGCTTACACCTCACTAAGTGGTTTTTTAAATGGTCAGATATGTGCTTCATTACTGATTAGTTAGAAGTGAGGCTAAAAACACTGTGTATCTTTGGAAAGAAAAGTGTTAGTAAGTATGTGTGCTGAGTCACTTCAGTCATGTCTGAGTCTCTGCGATCCCATGCTTGCCAGGCTCCTCTGTCCATGGAATTCTCCAGGCAAGAATACTGGAGTGGGTAACCTTTCTCTTCTCCAGGGAGTCTTCCCGACCCAGGGATTGAACCTGGGTCTCTTATGTCTCCTGCATTAGGCAAGCAGGTTCATTACCGCCAGAGCAACCTAGGAAGCATAACATGAGGCTTATAAGCATGATAGAGATCTTTAAAATCAGGAACATTTGAAGAAAAACACTTTTTAAAACTTTTTATTTTGTATTGGGGTATAGCTGGTCAAGAGTGTTGTAATAGTTTCAGGTAAACAGCAAAGGAACTCAGACACTCAGCCATACTTACACAGGTATCCATTCTCCCCCAAACTCCCCTCCCATCCAGGCTGCCTCGTAACGTTGAGCAGAGTTCCGTATGCTGTGTTACACAGTAGGTCCTTGCTGGTTACCCATTTTAAACATAGCAGTGTGTACATGTCCTACCAAGCTCCCTAACCAACCCTTTCCCCCCATTCTCCTCCCCCCTCCCCCCTGCAGCCATAGTTTGTTCTTTAGTACTGTGGGTCTCTTTCTGTTTTGTATGTAAGTTCATTTTATCATTTCTTTGTAACTAAGTGGTTTGTTTTAGAAGGCAAGTGTTGCTCAGTTTCTCAGAGTTCTCTGGGTACTTGAGGATTGTATCGTTCTCAACCTGAACTTGTAAAGAAAAATAGAATGAGCTTCTCAACTACTGTGAAACAACATATAGATTTTTTCATTGGGTGGTAACTCTCTCAACATTAGAGCATCTTGGTGTGATCTGAATTTCAGCACCAAATAAAGAGTGTACGTACCAAGTTCCAGAGGGCCGGCTTCTCTGTGACTTGCAGAGGAAAGTTTGACTTGCTTATAAAGAGCAACTGATAGGTGGAAGGAAAGCTGTTTGAGAACTGAGATAAAGGTGGGCATGTGCTTCCATGGGAACTCGGGGTGAAGAGCAGCGTTCGTCTGATGGAGTTGAAATCCTGCATTCCAAGTCTGTGAGCCCCGCTTCTCTCCTCCAGGGAGAACTTGGCCTGGTGTTGGACAGAGTGTGTTTTCTGCCTTTATTTTTTCTCTGTGGCTTGTGAACAAAAACAAGAATTTGACGTTCTGCAGTGGAATTAACTTGTGGCGACAGCGTATGCTTTTCCTTGGAGTATGAGGTCGGAAACAGTAGCAGTTTCCCCCCTCAGCAGGATTTCATGCCTTTCCACGTGGGTTGCGGTATCTGTGAGGCTCTTACAGGAGGGGTCTGGGCTTCGGGCTGACGGAGGTCTCTACCTCTGAGCCCGGGCAGGTGGCTCTCCAGGTGTACCAGTTGTGGGAGGACCCCTCTTTCGGTGACAGGCCCTGGGCAGTAGCATCGTTGCCAGCCTTGGACTGTCTCTCAAAAGGAGTTTTCTGCTCAGAATTGTGTGGGGGAATCCGTATTTTAGCTCCATCTCTGGGCCCTAGTGACAGACCGATCCTGGGTGGGTCCTTTGTTGGTCAGTGTTCTCAGCTGTGAACAGGACAAATGTCACCCCCACAGTTACCAGCAGTGGGTAAAGTCGGGCTTACAAAGTCTCTGAAATGTGCCAGTCCACAGACACCTTCGTCACCTCTTCAGCCCATTCTGACTTCAAATGAATCCTACTGTGTGTTCTTACACGGAACCCGAAGCCCCTGCGCTGCGTTGGTTCTGTATTCTGAGTTTTCCTTCCCGCTCTGCCTTGCACGGAACCAGCCAGCTTCCTCCTGGGACCCTCTCGTGCTTACTCTCTGCAGCCGTTCCCCGTGGGATAGACTCTTCATGGCCCTGTTCCTCCTGGCTCTCCCTCGGGTGCTCTCTTGCTTCCTCTCTTCTCTTAAGTGCGGAGGCAGAAACCCCATTTTGGGGACCCCTCCTCTGGCCCCTTACTTTACAAAGTCTCCTTGAGTATAGTCTAAGACGGCCTGGCTTTTTTTTTTGGCAGTCATAACGCCCCATCATCACATACAGAAATTATATCCAATTAAATCTCCTAAGTCTTTTTCACACCTCCTACATTTGTGCATTTCTTTTTTTGCACCCAAGTGTCCAAATAACATTATTTCCTCTCTATTGCAATTCCAATCTGTTGATCTTTTTAGCTCATGACTCTGTCATCCAATGTATTTGCCATCTCTCCTGGAAACTTGTCATCCTTGATTAGATAAACATTTCATCTGTGCCATCGCTCAAGTAATTGATGGAAATGTAGAAACATACAGAAAGAGCCTTGTCGCCTTCCACTAGAGACCTTCCTCGGGCCTTTCTCGAGTCAGCACTTTGAAGGGTAAATTGTGCATTTACCAAGCTCTTCAAATGTAGTTTGTCTTGTTTTGCCTTGTTGACAAGGATATGATGAGATTTTTAACAAGGCCCTGTAAATGAAGTCTAGTGTCCCCCCAGTCTACCAATTTAAAAAGTCCTCAGACTAAGAAGGAAAAAGAATCTCCGATTTGCAGGTCGTTTTTGTCTTATGATGGTTTATGGTTTATGGCCCACGGCTTCGCTCTGCAGCAGTGTTTATCTTCTCTTTGGCTGATACTCCCGAGAGCACAGGGAGGGACTGTTACTCTGGCGGCTGGGGTGTCGGGCTGTTATCTGGTGCAGAGTGGGATTGAACTGCTTGGGAGAAAGGCATTTCACTGATCTTTGGGAAGCCAAGGCCTGCGGGTGCCCTGGGTTGGGGTGTCCTCTCCTGGCAGGATGCGGGGAGTATCTTCCTGGAGGCTGCTGTCCAGGCACCGATGGCGTGGAGAGAGAAATCCTGAATGCAGAGGGTACCCGCCAGGCCTGCCTCAGTGGAGGAGTCAGGGATGCAACTGGCCTCCAGACGCTCTGATAAGAACAGCTGACGCAGGGTACACAGTCCGTCCACCACCCAGGACCCAGGAGGACCCGGTGGGAAGGAAGGCGGGTCCAGCCACAGCCCTGCCTCAGACAGGTAGGGCATTGAGAAATGCGCTGCCAGGCCAGGCATGACTGGGGTGGGGGCACTATGCCCAGGACAGCCAGAAGACGTCAGGGCACACACAGGGGCCTCAGGAAGAGTCCTCCGTGGAAACGGGCTCTGAGCACACCAGAGGTGTAAGTGGTCAGACAGGTGGGCACCTGTACACGTCTCTATATAATAAAGTGGGAAGAAGCTAAGGACCCCACTTGCAGGGCTGCATTGCTGCCAACTAGACGGTGGCCGACTTCATCCGATGTGACTCAAGGGCAGAATTCTCACGCTAGTGCATCAGTTTCCTAACTTTCGACAGTCCAGGTGGTTTCCTGTAGCCAGATACACCTGCATATCCTTGCAGCCCTTGTTTTGGAAGTGTAGTGAGGTAACCAAGAATTACGTGGTCTCTGAGGACTGACCCGGTGCCCCTCCCTGTCATCAAAGGCCCCGATCAAGATAAGAAGCTTCAGCAACTCAAGGGACTAACCTTCAACACCACATTTATGAGAAATCGCCTCACAGTGCAGAGGGAACAGGTGTGTGGGTTTTCTGCCCTGAGCATCAGTTTGTCTAGATAACTGGCTGGTTGAAAGAGGGCAGGCCACTGAGGGAACTGGAGAACTGTAGAGACTAGGACAATAGTCTTGAAACGAGGATGTGAACTCTCAACTGCAGTGATACGTGTTCTACAAAAGATGATGAGATGGAGTGGGCCACAGGGCTGATTCTCATTAGAAGGCCTGCCCGTTCCTGAGTAGGAAGCCTGAAATCATAAGGGAGAGGGGAGAGAAGGCAGACAGAACGCTTATTTTGCAGGTCAGGCTGTAGCACGTCTGCTTCCCTCTGCTGGGCCCGGCCCTGCACCTCCAGCAGCGGCTGGGCCCCCCAGCATCGTCCGCTGGCCACACAGATTCAGGGTTCAGAGGCTGGGGTGCCGTCCCACCCGCCTGGGTAGTGGGGAGGCCCCCCAGGGCCTGTGGGGGCCTGAGTGGGTAGCTGTAACCAAGAAAGGCTGGTCCCTGTATGCTGCTTTGTCAAAAAGGCAGCCAGCCGTCAGAACTGGAAATAACTAGAAAGGATGGGAGGCTCTCATGAAGGCACTTTTAAAATATAGAGACTTAGAAAGAATATCGGGCTTTCGATATTTTAAGATCAGAAAGGGATTTGGAGTTACCGTCAGAGCAGGCAAAGCTGGTTTTAATGAAGACCCAGGAAAACGGTTGGTGCACCTCTGTGGGAGCAAACCTGGCTTCCTTCTTCTGCAGCCTGTCTGGCTCCAGATGCTTTATGTGATGGGGTTGCTGGGGCTTGTGTTCGTGCTGGTCTCTGAATTAACTCCCGGTGAAGCTTGCATTGCTCTGTTGGCAGGCAGGATGTAAACACCTTATTGGTCTTTGTCATTTCTGTGCCACGTCATAGTGCTCTGTTTACACGTTCAGAGCCTTCAGGACTACATATCATGTGTGCATGTATTTTTAGGTTTGTTTTTATGCATGGTAGACATGGCTTTTAGGAGGGGGCAATGAATTTGTTGATTGCACATTGAAAATCTCACTTAATCTTTAATTTCTGTCCCCAGAGTCACGTGTGTAATGCAATCCCTTACATTCTGAAGATGGCCTTCAGTTATTGAATGCATCAGGTGCCTGGGTCTGTAGCCTGTGTAGAATATCCTGGGTCTGTAGTCTGTGGAAGAATATAAATGTACATACACAGTACAGATACGTTCTCATTGATAGACAAAGATAAAAGGCTTAACATGAATTGTATCTGTTTACATTTACACAGAAAATTCTATTTTAACAAACTCTGGAGTATCCGTAGTGTTTGTTATCACAACATTGTCTTTTCTCCCCTCCTTGGAGTTTTTGGTTGTTGCAGTCTGCTGACAAGTGGGTAGAAAGAGACTCATGCCCCCACTTCCCGGAGGCTGTGCTGAGATGCTGACTCAGAGAAGGGGCTGCAGATTCAGCCGCCGTGGGTAGACCGGGGAGCACTAGGGATGTTCCACCTCCGCCCCCCTTTTCTTCATCTTGGCTGTGATTTCTGCACAGTCTGTGGGCTTCCTGTGGGGATTTTCTGGTAAAAATCACACTGAGAACCACAGGTGCACAGGCGTGTCATCCATCACATAGCGAGTATAGTCGGGGGGAGGGTACTGATAGGTGAGGGTCTTAAAGGATTATTTTCTGGGGTGCTAGTTCTTACAGGGTGGTACCCAGGCCAGCAGTCACTTCCTGGAAATGCTGGTTCTCAGGCCCCTGCACCATCTTCTTTTCCCAAGCCCTCCAGGCGGCTTGGGTCCGCACTCAGGGTCTTGAATTCTGTCCTCCAGCCTGCAAAATGCAGCTGACCCACTGAGTGCTTGTCCTGGTCTGCTTTCCAGCACCCGGTCTGCTGTTCCCCTTGTTCTCATCCCTGGCTCCCGGGCGGTGCCCCTGGGGTTCTCCTGAACTGCTGCCTGCCACCTCCAGGTGTGTGCCTCCCCTGCCTTCCCCCCTTTCCTGGCAAGACCCTGCTCACCTTTCAGATCATCCTCAGCGATCCCTTCCCCTGCGAAGGCTTCCTGAACTCCCAGAGGTGGGAGGCCTGGCTCCCTTCTTTGCGATCCCCGAGCCCTGTTCATTGACTGTTAAAACTTTTATCTTGTCTTATTTGCCCTTGGCCTGAGAGGTGGTTATTGTATCTCCTTATACAAAGCTCAGTGACAGACACGAGTTCCCTTCTGACCTCTTGACTCAGCGTGGCTTTTGCAGAGTGATAGAGTCCGGAGGGAATTTTGGTAGTACTAAGTGACTGGTTCTGAAGAGTTCATTTTTTTAGGGAAGTAGAGAACCCTTACCCTGGGCCACAGGTTTGGTTTGTAGGATTTTCCCACCAGAACCAGAGATGACAACTGGCTTTCTTATGAGCAGGTTTTTCTTTCTCATTATTTGCCTCTAGACCTGCAGGAAAGTGATGCTAATCATGCTTCCCGATGTCTTTTATTTCCAAGTACAGCCAAGGCTGTCCCATATTTTTAAAGAAGAGGTGATCAAAGTGGAGAACATTTTAATTAGATAACTACCTTGGCTGTTCTTTAATGAAGCTGGTGTTAGAAGGCTAATCCACGGTTTTCTTCATTTCTCCCCATTGCGGTATATTAGTTATGTTTAGATTGGGGCAACACAATACATGAATGTTTTTATTAATGTTTAATTTATGTAGTAATATTGCCTCAAGCTTCCTATTATGATAGGAACACAGAGGTCCTCATCTGATCCTTTGACAACCTCAGTGGGGTAGGTATGAGCCGCCCATTTTGCAGGTGTGGAAGATGAGGCTTAGAGATGGGAGCGGTATGGCCTGTTGGGGTCAGGAGCCAGGCTATCTATATATATAGGCTATATATGTATGTATATATGTAGCACACTCCAGGGCTCAGACCTGAGTCACCCTTTTCTTTTTCTAGGACCCAGGATTCTGTTTAATGCAGAGCATGGAATTGCATTGGAATTGAGTTTCTTGTGTAACTTTTCCAAATGTTAATACCTAGATACACAGCTTTTGGGGGTTTTCTCATCCAAATGCTTTTCATTAGCCCTTCTTATACGAGCCCTTCTTATATGTTTTCCAAAGATGTATAGTTTGTTTATGCCATTTACTCAAGTCCCTAGAGCAGAAATACTGCCTTTTGATGTTTTCATGAGGAATGTGTGGGGAGTAGCATTTCTGTCGGTGGAAAGGCTGTTTAAAATGGTGTCTTAGGGGAAGTGAGCCCTGCCCCTGTCCCTCGCCAGCCTGGCTGCCCGCGCTCCAGCCTCTTCCCTGCGGGGTGGCCACGGCCGGTGCCTTAGTCCCCCCTTGCCCGCACCCGGGCTCCCTGTCCCGTTGGTCCCCATCTCTTTCGCGTCTGCTGCGGCTGTTCACCAGCTTCGGGGCTGCCCCCGGCCCCGGCCCCCGCCTTCCAGCTGTGTTCTTTCTCTCAGCTTCCTACTTGCCTTCAGCTCCACGAGCTTCGACGGTTCTTCATGCTCTCACGTGCCAGCGACTTTCCTAAGGCGTGCGAGTTCTTTGGCTCTCCATTTCTTTGAGAAGGGAAAAGCAGTGTTTTTTGATCTCCTAGTCGCAGCAGCAAGGCTGTGCCTTCCCTTCCTTCGCAGTGTGGCGCGTTCCCTCCCTCGGCGCTTGTGTTATCTTGCGGCACAGACGAAGCGTCTTGTATTCGCTTCCCTGTTTGTGGCCTGCGCCCTCTGGTCCAGCTGGGTCTTCCCCTCTTCAGTTCCTATCACAGAACATCCTGCAGACCAACAGTGTCACTCATGGAATCCGAACCAGCTGGTGGCTGGGTCCTGCCTTGGACTTGTCTCTTCTTCAAGAAGAAGTGGGTAGTTTTTCCTGCCTTTTCCCTTTTCTTCTGCAAATGGCAAAAAAATGTCCAGTGCGAGGCAGTGCTTTGATCTGAAGAAGCTGTTGGTCCCGGCTCTGAAGTGCGGCTTCTGTGCATGGAGTGGTGTATACTGGCCACGGAAGGGGCCTGGGACGGCATCACGAGATTCCTCCCATGTCTCTCTGGGGGCCATAGGAAGGTTCAGCAGACTTGGGTTTTGTGTCTTTATGCTCTTTCCCTGGGTACTGAATTTTCTGGTCTATTCAAAGTGATTGCAAACAAATTCATGTTAACACTTGCTAATATCATCAATATATGAATATCAGTATCAATACAGCAATAATAAATTATATCCAAGTACTCCTGCATAAAAACTCCTGTTTTTTAGGAGCAAACTAATATACTTAATTTATAATGGCATGGAAAGACTATGAGTGTTTAGAATGGGCTTTGTTGCTGTTAAGTTGCCAAGTCAGGTCCAACTCTTTCTGACCCCATGGGCTGCAGCATGCCAGGCTCCCTTGTCCTTCACTAACAAACTCCTGGAGTTTGCTCAGATTTATGTCCTTGGAGTCAGTGGTGCTGTCTAACCATCTCATCCTTTGCTGTGTCTTTGTCCTCCTGCCTTCAGTCTTTCCCAGCATCAAGGTCTTTTCCATTGAGTTGGCTCTTTGCATCAGGTGGCCAAAGTATTGGAACTTCAGCTTCAGCATCAGTTCTTCCAATGAATATTTAGGGTTGATTTCCTTTAGGATTGACTGGTTTGAGCTCCTTGCTCTCCAAGGGACTCTCAAGAGTCTTCTCCAACACCACAGTTCATAAGCATCAGTTCTTATGTGCTAAGCCTTAGGTCTGATCTGGACATCACCAGATGGTCAGTACTGAAATCAGATTGATTATATTCTTTGCAGCCAAAGATGGAGAAGCTCTATACAGTCAGCAGAAATAAGATGGGGGTGACTGTGGCTCAGATCATGAACTCCTTATTACCAAATTCAGACATAAATTGAAGAAAGTAGGGAAAACCGCTAGACCATTCAGGTATATCCTAAATAAAATCTCTTATGATTATACAGTGGAAGTGACAAATAGATTCAAGGGATTAGATCACATAGACAGAGTGCCTGAGGAACTATGGACAGAGGTTCGTGACATTATACAGGAGGCAGTGATCAATCCATCCCCAAGAAAAAGAAATACAAAAAAGCAAAATGGTTGTCTGAGGAGGCCTTACACGTAGCTGAGAAAAGAAGAGAAGTGAAAGGCAAAGGGGAAAAGGAAAGATATACCCATCTGAAAGCAGAATTCCAAAGAATAGCAAGGAGAGATAAGAAAGCCTTCCTCAGTGATCAATGCAAAGAAATAGAGGAAAACAATAGAATGGGAAAGACTAGAGATCTCTTCAAGAAAATTAGAGATACCAAGGGAACGTTTCATGCAAAGATGGGCTCAATAAAGGTCAGAAATGGTATGGACCTAACAGAAGCAGAAGATACTGAGAAGAGGCAGCAAGAACACACAGAAGAACTGTACAAAACTGATCTTCATGACTCAGATAACCAGGATAGTGTGATCATTCCTCTAGAGCCAGACAACCTGGAATGTGAAGTCAAGTAGGCTTTAGGAAGCATCACTATGAACAAAGCTAGTGGAGGTGATGGAATTCCAGTTGAGCTATTTCAGATCCTAAAAGATGATGCTGTGAAAGTGTTGCACTCAATATGCCAGCAAATTCGGAAAACTCAGTAGTGGCCACAAGACTGGAAAAGATCAGTTTTCATTTCAATCCCAAAGAAAGGCAATGCCAAAGAATGTTCAAACTATCACACAATTGCACTCATTTCACACACTAGCAAAGTAATGCTCAAAATTCTCCAAGCCAGGCTTTAACAGTACATGAACCGTGAACTTCCAGATGTTCAAGCTGGATTTAGAAAAGGCAGAAGAACCAGAGATCAAATTACCAACATCTGTTGGATCATCAAAAAAGAGAGTTCCAGGAAAACATCTGCTTTATTGACTATACCAAAGCCTTTGACTGTATAGATCACAACAAACTGAGGAAAATTCTCTAAGAGATGGGAATACCAGACCACCTGACCTGCCTCCTGAGAAATCTGTATGCAGGTCAAGAAGCAACAGTTAGAACTGGGCATGGAGTAACAGACTGGTTCCAAATTAGGAAAGGAGTATGTCAAGGCTGTATATTGTCACTCTGCTTATTTAACTTATATGCAGAGTACATCATGTGAAATGCTGAGCTGGATGAAGCACAAGCTGGCATCAAGATTGCTGGAAGAAATATCAATAACCTCAGATATGCAGATGACACCACCCTTATGGCAGAAAGTGAAGAGGAGCTAAAAGCCTCTTGATGAAAGTGAAAGTGGAGAGTGAAAAAGTTGACTTAAAACTCAACATTCAGAAAACTAAGATCATGACATCTGGTCCCATCACTTCATGGCAAATAGATGGGGAAACAATGGAAACAGTGTCAGACTTTATTTTTGGGGCTCCAAAATCACTGCAGATGGTGACTGCAGCCATGAAATTAAAAGACAGTTGCTCCTTGGAAGAAAAGTTATGACCAACCTAGACAGCATATTCAAAAGCAGCAACATTACTTTACCAATAAAGGTCCGTCTATCCAAGGCTATGGTTTTTCCAGTGGTCATGTATGGATGTGAGAGTTGGACTGTGAAGAAGGCTGAGTGCCGAAGAATTGATGCTTTTGAACTGTGGTGTTGGGGAAGACTCTTGAGAGTCCCTTGGACTGCAAGGAGATCCAACCAGTCCATTCTAAAGGAGATCAGTCCTAGGAGTTCATTGGAAGGACTGGTGCTGAAGCTGAAACTCCAATACTTTGGCCACTGGAACAAAGAGCTGACTCATTGGAAAAGACTCTGATGCTGGGAAAGATTGAGGGCAGGAGGAGAAGGAGATGATAGAGGATGAGATGGTTGGATGGCTTCACCGACTTAAAGGACGTGAGTTTAAGCAAGCTCCGGGAGTTGGTGAAGGACAGGGAGGCCTGATATGCTGCAGTCCATGGGGTCGCAAAGGGTCAAACGCGACTGAACTGAACTGAAGCCTTAGGAGGAAATAAAAAGTACAAAACAAGAGAAGACTTTCACGTTGAGTCATGGCCCAAAGCTGGGTGGTATGACTGGGTTGGAAAGCGCTTCAGGGGCAGAACCTGATGGAGACCTTGCTGTCCCTGTTTCCCCTCAGCTGACTTAACTCAGGGGTGGGAAGCAGCCATGCGGCTCCCCTGGCCCCTGCTGGGCAGCCGTCGTCACTGACGCTGCTGTGGGCCTGACGCCAGGCCTGGGAGACAGAGCAGGAAGCACGCAGGGCAGAGCCTCTGCCTTCGGGGGGAAAACAGCTAAACGTATCCTTTCAGGTACTGACACTTTGCAGGCTTGAAGAGTGCTCTCAAATGGGTGACACAGAGAAATGAGGGAGGAGGAGGCGGGGGCGGGCTGGTGGAGCTTTGGTGTGCGGAACAGGGCAGCCGTGGGCTGGGGTGAAGGAAGGAGCTTGGGGGCTGCGGCGCGCTGAGCGGGAATGTACTCGATTGAAGAGGAGGCAGGGATGGCCGGGGGTCGGGGTGGGATCCTGGGCAAGCTGTCGTCCAGGCCAGGGATGCGGTGGCTCCGGTCAGACTGAGGGCAGTGGGCGGAGACAGGTGGGCGCGGAGAAAAGCACACCCACTGCGTCCGTGTGTCAAGCGTGTGTGGACCGCACACAGGCTCGGTTTCAGGCTCTGCAGGTAGAACTGTGGGCTCCGTGGAAAATCCCTTCCTGTCCTCCCCGAGCTGCTGTTGTGGTGGGAGCGGTCAGTGTGGGAAGAAGGACCAGGGCTTGGTCCTGGGGAGGGTGGACACACTCTGGCGTGGGGAGGAGTGGGTGGCGGGCGTGAGGAGCTGTGTGCTGCAGAGAGGGGGCCTTGTGGCAAGAAGACCACCTGAGGCACTCAGCTTCCCACAGGCTTGGGAGCTGCAGCCAGGATGTCTGAGATGACTGACTTATAATAAGACAGGGCATAAACATGAGTTTAAGCGGTGCGGTGTGGTCATTAGATCCATGTATACATGGCAGAACGATCCCTGATGTCAGATCCATTAACACCTCCATCCCCTCCCCAGATAGGACTTCTGCATGTGTCTATGCAAGTATATATGATACTGTTCAGTGTGCTCACCAGGCTGTGCGCTCCCTCCCCTAGCCCTGCTGGCGAGTTTGTACCAGGACCAATGTCTCTCCCAGCCCCTGGCTACCACCGTTCTACTCTGTTTCTATGAGTTTGGCTTTTTCTTTTTTTCTTTTTTGATTCCTCATGTAGCTAGGAGCATAGTGTTCATCTTTCTCTGACATTTCAATTAGCCTGAGGCCCAAGAAGAGTCGTTGCTGCACTGAGTGGTGTGGGGTGGGGGAGAGAATCGGGAATGACTCTGGTGTTTGATACAAGTAGTTCAGGGATGGGACTGCTGCTGCTGCTGCTGCTGCTAAGTCGCTTCAGTCGTGTCCGACTCTGTGTGACCCCACAGATGGCAGCCCACCAGGTTCCTCTGTCCTCGGGATTCTCCAGGCAAGAACACTGGAGTGGTTGCCATTTCCTTCTCCAGTGCGTGAAAGTGAAAAGTGAAAGTGAAGTCGCTCAGTCATGTCCGACTCTTAGTGACCCCATGGACTGCAGCCTACCAGGCTCCTCCGTCCATGGGATTTTCCAGGCAAGAGTACTGGAGTGGGGTGCCTGGCAGTGACCAAATAGGGAAGCTTGGGAGGCAGGCTCGGGTGGGAAGGACATGAGTTATTAGGCCCCTAAGTGGAGCCAGGGAGTGGGCAGGTGGGTGCTCTCCTGCTGAGCTCAGGGCTCTGGGCCCAGGACACAGGAAGCCTGTTGCCCTGTGTGATGGTGGGGGAGGCGAGGGGGAGGCTAGCACTTGGAGGTTGGGCAAAGAGGAAGGGTGGACGGTGGGCGAGCGGGACCAGAGGGTCCTAGAGAAGGCAGCGGGGCCAGAGGACTCTGCCGGGGCCAAGTGAGATGAGGCCCGAGACTGTCCTCGGCTTTGATGGTGTCCTCAGGGGCTTTGCTGAGCCCTTTGGTGCTGTGACCAGGGAGAAAGCCCCACTGGCTGGGTTGGAGATGACCTGTTGGTGAGGATGCTATTGGCAGAGACTCTCTAAAAGCCTTGTGTCCGGTTTGAGGGAGGGGTCCGGAGTGTTGCACCTGTGCGCCGTCAAGCGGAGTTCCTCTCCTTCAGGAGGTGGCGGCATTGTGCCGTGAGCTGCTGTTGCGGCCCGCATGGGCGGGGCACGCACGGTGCGTCCAGAGCGCCCAGTGCAGCCTCTGTCCGCTGCGGGTGTTCTCCGACGTCTGCTTTCTCCTCTGCTCCTCTGTCTGAGAGGCGACTTTTTCTCACCAGTGCAAGGGGGACGTTGGGCCAGATGAAGAAGTTTCCAGGTGTAGGTCCTGGCGCCTTGCCTGCCGTTCAGCCGGGGTCCCCTGCTTCCCTCTCCCCGCTCTGTCGGATTGCCCAGCTGTGGCTGTGCCCCCGCTGGGCTGCCTTCTGTTCTTGCTTTTCCGCCTCTCCTCCACTCTGAGTCTTGCCCTAGATGACCGGATTAATTCTCCAAGAAGCCGCCTTGTTGCGGCGTCTCTCTGACCCAGGAGTATTCACACAGGCCTCCTCCTGAGGTCACAGCCATGACCCCATGGGACTTGTGCTCGGCCAGACTCCCTTCCTCTGCCTCCTCTCACCCCGGGCCGTCCCGGCCGGCTGATTGGCAGCCCCATGACTGTATCTGGCTTTGCCTATCCTCTGGCCTCTGGCATGTTATACCCAGCTTTAAACCAGGCCCATCCCTCAGGAGCCGCTGTGTGTGAGAGTGCTCCTTGGCGCTGCCATAGGGAGGACCATCCCTCAGGAGCCGCTGTGTGTGAGAGTGCCCCTTGGCGCTGCCACAGGGAGGAGCATCCCTCAGGAGCCGCTGTGTGTGAGAGGGGCCGTTGGCGCTGCCACAGGGGGGACCATCCCTCAGGAGCCGCTGTGTGTGAGAGGGCCCGTTGGCGCTGCCACAGGGAGGACCATCCCTCAGGAGCCGCTGTGTGTGAGAGGGCCCGTTGGTGCTGCCACAGGGAGGAGCATCCCTCAGGAGCCGCTGTGTGTGAGAGTGCCCCTTGGCGCTGCCACAGGGAGGAGCATCCCTCAGGAGCCGCTGTGTGTGAGAGTGCCCCTTGGCGCTGCCACAGGGAGGAGCATCCCTCAGGAGCCGCTGTGTGTGAGAGTGCCCCTTGGCGCTGCCACAGGGGGGAGCATCCCTCAGGAGCCGCTGTGTGTGAGAGGGGCCGTTGGCGCTGCCACAGGGGGGACCATCCCTCGGGAGCCGCTGTGTGTGAGAGTCCTCTTGGCGCTGCCGCAGGGAGGAGCGTCCCTCTGCAGAAGCTTCAGGGCAACTCTGTCCTCCTGGCCTTCGGCTGCGCCGCGTGTGGCTCGGGCCGGTGGTGCGCACACCGGCCCCTCCTGCTTGGCTGGGGGCTGCCTCTCACTGCCTCAGCTCCGTCCTCCCCCGCCCACCTCCCTCGTGGCGCCCGTGTCTCCTCTGCTTGGCTGGGGGCTGCCTCTCGCGGCCTCAGCTCCGTCCTCCCCCGCCAGCCTCCCGCGTGGCGCCCGGGTCTCCTGCAGCGCTGTGTGTGTTGGGTGCTTTGCGAGTTAACAAATTGCATCAATCAGGAAACGTCACTTTGAGAACCGTAATGGGAGGTTTGGGGATTATCAACACTTTTAAGAGAGAATAGTAACCGAGGGTTTTTTTGCTTATGTATATCTAGAATTTTAAAAGTTAAAAACAGTTTCCAGCGTTGACGTTGGTCTACTTCTAGGAATTTATCCTCAAAAATTAGTTTTGAATATCTGCAGAGAATGTCCACTGGAGTGTTGTTTATGATGTGGAAGAACGGAGGTAGCCTGAATATTCGCCAGTAGGACATCGGTTTAGAAAGACACGAACTCATGGTGTGTGTTTACGTCTTACCATCACCGTCTCCTTCATAAAATGGTGACGTAGAAGGGTGTTGACTTGGTAACATGTTCATATGACCTGAAGGAAGTATGTTTGAAAACATTATATTATTGTCCGATTTCCTTTACCTTAAATTACAGAGAAAGGGTAATTGGCATAGTTAGTGATATCTGTGGATGTTGAGATTATTGATGATTTTAATTGTCTTCTTGCTATCACCAAACCTTTCTACAGGAAGCGTCCTTTCTCACTTAAGAAAGCACTTTATTAAAGTTGAAATTGGATGCTGCTTTTATTCATATAAAGCACAGGTTCTTATCTCACTGCTGAGTTAGCCTTTCTGTCTATATTCAGTGCTGGGGAAGAGCCCACAGCCACCTGCCGATGTCAGATGGAAGTAGGAGACGGTGTGTGCTCCTGGGTCCCTCCCTTACAGGCCACGGCGCCTGTCCTCCAGTGGACATGCAGGGTGTCCTTGAGGCTGGTGTGGCAGTGGGCTGCTGTCCTTGGCTGGGGGGCTGTTTGTTCAGGCATGGGGCACTGCGCTCTGCACTGGGGGCAGGGCGTACGTGGCCAGGTACCTGCCAGCAGGCCTGGGTTGCAGCCCTGACCCTCTCCTGTGTCCCTGTGTGGCCCTGGGCTCCAGGCTGTGGTTTGCACGCCGGTGAGGTGGGGTGGCGTCTTCCGCAGTGGTGAGTGTGCTCTGAGCCATACCAGGCCATCCCGAAGGAGAACTGGCCAGTGAGCTCCCCAGACAGTCCACCCGCGCCCTGCTCCTCCAGCAGTCGGTGGCGAGAAGGGGGCCTTACTTCTTTAACGATAATATAGGATTCCTGGAGGCTGGCCGTGTGGTGGGTGGGGAACTGCTTTGTGAAATGTGCTTTCCTTGTAACTGAGGCCCGTGCTGCCCTCCCCTCTTGTGTCCCTGCAGTCTGCGGGCCGGGCATCGACATCCGCAACGACTACCAGCAGCTGAAGCGCCTGGAGAACTGCACGGTGATCGAGGGCTACCTCCACATCCTGCTCATTTCCAAGGCCGAGGACTACCGCAGCTACCGCTTCCCCAAGCTCACCGTCATCACCGAGTACCTGCTGCTGTTCCGCGTGGCCGGCCTCGAGAGCCTGGGCGACCTCTTCCCCAACCTCACGGTCATCCGCGGCTGGAAACTCTTCTACAACTACGCCCTGGTCATCTTCGAGATGACCAACCTCAAGGACATCGGGCTCTACAACCTGCGGAATATCACCCGCGGGGCCATCCGGATCGAGAAGAACGCCGACCTCTGCTACCTGTCCACGGTCGACTGGTCCCTGATCCTGGACGCCGCATCCAACAACTACATTGTGGGGAACAAGCCCCCCAAGGAATGTGGGGACCTGTGCCCGGGGACGATGGAGGAGAAGCCGCTGTGCGAGAAGACAACCATCAACAACGAGTACAATTACCGCTGCTGGACCACAAACCGCTGCCAGAAAAGTAAGACGGGGCTGTGGCCTCGGGCCCCCCCCCCCCGCCTCCCCCTCCCCCTCCCCCCTCCCCCCTTCCCCGCCCCCCCTCCGCCTCTTCCGGCCAGAAAAGTAAGACGAGGCTGTGGCCTCGGTCCTCCGCCTCTTCCTTCCCGCCCCCGACCGCCACCCCCCCACCCCACCTTGTCCGCCCTCCTCTTCTGGTGCCTGTTTCTCCCGGGTGGGTGCGGCTCTGTTGCGGTGAGAGTGTGGCATCTCAGGGGGCTTCTTTTTGCATCGGGGAGCTGGTGGGTGCAGCCCGTCCCAGCTGCTGTGAAAGCCGTTCCAGTGACACGGTAGAAACCATCCGCTGTACTCCTGGGCGGGAGGCTTGTGGAACTGCTTCTTTGAATTTCTGATGGGCAGGGTGACCCGGTGTGCTGGGAAGTGCCTAAGTCCCGCCAGTCAGGGGCTGTGTATGTATCATCAGCTCTTTTATCCTTTGCGTGAAAGGAGGTTTTTTGGTAACGTAGGGCTTCCTTAGCGTGAGTACACCTGGATTATCACGGAGTCCAGGAGAGGTGAAGACGGACTCACGTCCTGTGAAAGTGCTGAGCTGCAGCCCGTCCTTGGTCCTTAACGATGAAGTTCCAGTGCTTGCGCGTCCTGGTTCCTGATGGAGCGCAGCCAGGGCGGTGCTGGCAGAGGGGCCCTGGACCGTGTTTAGGAGCCCCGGGTTCAGGCTGACCTGGCGGGTGGCTAGCTGTGCAGCAAGCTCATTTGTACACCCCAGGCTTCTGCTTCCTGTCTTGTCTACCTCTTTCTTGAAGAACTGTGCAGATCTTGTGAAACCACTTAGTGAAAGAACTTTGAAACGTGTTCACTGCTCTTGGGGGTCAGGTGGTAGTGTCTGGAAGCTTCTTGTCTGTTTGTCTGCTGTGCGTGATTTCCTCTGAGTATAACTGAACTCTTGCCTGACTGTGATCCACGCCTTGAGCGCTGGGTTGTTGGGTGTTGCAGTGTGACTCTGGGCCTTTGTCTCCTTGCTTTTGGCAGTGTTTAGGTCTGTTGTCCAGGAGGGTTCCCCTCGCTGGCTGGAAAGCACAGTGGTACCTATAAATAGTTCAGTGGTTGGCCCGGTTAGAGCCTCAAGGAGCCCACATACTCCAGCTGGCCACGGAGAGCCAAGAAATCCCGAATTGGTAGGCTTGCCTAACTGACGTGTGTAAGATAAACAGACCAAGGCCAGACCCCACAGGTAGCGTTGTTTCAGCTTCCTGCCAGCCCAGGGCAGAAGCAGAGAAAGGAGGCTCTGACACAGGGCATGCTTTCATGCTCCCTGTCGCTCCGTCAGCAGGCGGGTGAACACTGGTCCAGTGAGGGCAGGATTCCACAGGCTGCAACCAGGACCTTGAGGAGCTGAGAACACCATCGGACCACTTGGAGCATCCCTGTTGGCTCGGGTCGGGGAAAATACTGCGCTAAAGTCACATTTGTGATTGATTAAAACACTACCCTATCATTAGCTTACCCGCTGGTTCTGAGAAAACAACACAGAATATTTTCAAATAGTCTTGACATTTAAAAACTTCATTTTAAAGGAAAAAGTCATATTCAAATGAGGTGTCATGTGTCGTGGAGAGACGTTGGATGTGGTATAAGGGGGGTGACCTTGGACTTGGATGTGGTATTAAAGGGGTGACCTTGGACTTGGATGTGGTATTAGGGGGTGACCTTGGACTTGGGT
Source organism: Capricornis sumatraensis (assembly GCF_032405125.1). NCBI lineage: Eukaryota > Metazoa > Chordata > Mammalia > Artiodactyla > Bovidae > Capricornis > Capricornis sumatraensis. The sequence continues at coordinate 13,455,571 of NC_091087.1, forward strand.
GTGGTGTAAGGGGGTAACCTTGGACCAGCCAGCCCTTCTGGGCGGTAGTTGGCCGTGTTTAGAACACTCCATTGGGCAGCCCCATATTATTCCTTAGTGGTGATCAAATGTGTGTGCACAACTGTTTTGAAAACTCATAAGGTCTGTACTGAAGGAGGTGTTACTTAAAAATCGTTTGCTGGGCACTCGTTCAGTGGTTCAGGCAGGGTTTACTTAGGTCTCACTGTGGATTCTGGTCAGCTTCTTGTTGAAGCCTAGAGCAGGGGCAAGGCATGAGCTCTGGGCCCAAGCCTAGTAGCGTGACTGGACATTTACCCTTGGGCTGGCCCTTGGTTTCCTCGTCTGTGACATGCGGCAGCCCCATGGCGTCGTCATAGGCTGTGGGGGATTAGAGAGAGAAAGGGGAGAGTCTCCTGAGAAAGGCCTGGGGGGCAGGCATCCGTCTGCTGCGTCTGATGCTGGCAGGCCTGCTGGCCGGACGCCCTCTTCCCCAAGGCCGCACCCTGCAGCCTTCTCCCGGGCCAGTGTCTCGGGCCTGCCCATGTTTTTCTGTGATTTCACAATGGAATATTTATTTAAAATTAATGACAGCGTTCAGGGAAATTGTCTTCCCTTCAGGTTGTCCTGAAAACTCCAGGGTTGGCAGGTGTCTTGGGGATTTTCTAGTTGAATCGAAATTCTTTCCCTCTGCATAGATTCCCTTCTGACCTGCACGGTCCTGTATGGTAGCCACTAGCCACACGTGTCTTGTCCAGCACTTGAACTGTGGCCTGTCTGAATTGAGATTTCTTTTTTTTAAGTGTAAAATACACACTGGATTTCAGAGCATAATATGGGGGAGAAAGGTATTTCCTTAATATTTTGTGTATTGATCACATGTTAAAATGATGTTTTAGACGGAGGGAGTGAAGCGTTACTATAGTTAGTTTCACCTGTTTCTTTCCAGTTTTTAATGGGGCTCCTAGAAGCTTTGAAGTCACAGGTGGCGCTCGCACTCTGATACGTTCAGAGGGTGCTGCCTCAGAGCATGCCGTGGAAGGCGCTGGTTTCTGGCCTGCAGAAGTCCTCTCTCTGCTGAGCACTGCAGTGCTGCGGTGCTCCATACCTCTAAGCAGAGCCGAGGGGTCGTCCGAGGAGCCAGGTGGGGGGCACTGAGTCCAGACAGAATGGGGGCGCTGAGTCCAGCCAGAGCGTCTGCCTCGGGGTCCCCGTGAATGTGAAGACGGCCAGTTGAAAAGAGGAAGCACAGCAGCACCCCATCCTCCCCGGGGCTGGCTCCAGACGGAGGGCGGCTTCTGGAGAGACGTGTCAGGTCAAGGATGTGTGTGAGATCTTTGACAGGACGGAGAAGCACTCAATTATGGGGTGCCCATAGGCCGTTCTTCCCTGATGCTCCCCTTTAATCCCCTTCTGTAGACCCTGACTCTGCAGGGGCAGGTGGCTTCGTTGACAGCCACCCCCTCATTAAAGAAGCTACTGTGCTGGGGCTTCCCTGCCCGCTTCCATCTTCCGATTTCCAGGGGTGGTTTTATGTTGGTGAGTTACTCACTCCTAGGAAGTGAGTGGCCTTTAAAGAGCTCGAGTGTGGCTCTTCCCTGCCGTGAGCCTCTAGGTGATGCCCCCTGAGCTGCCCACCGCTGGCCCCACCCTCCCTGCCCGCCTGCCTCACTGGTCCTCCTCCTGCTTGCACTGTGGCCTTCTTTCTGGCTCCTCTTCTGGGTCCAGCCTCTAGCCACTGCTCTTCTTGGGCCACCTCCCCACCGTCCTCTCCCCCGGAGTATCTCACCTGCCGCTTCAGCAGCCTTCCACCTGCATCTGGCCTCCAAACCCCATCTCCAGCTCAGACCATCCCCAGTCATGTCTGGACCCCCATGGGCATCTCAGGTACAGATGTGGGGGACATCTGGAGAGAGGTGTCAAGTCAAGGATGTGTGTGAGATTTTAGATGTTACAGAGAAACACTCAGTTGTGCGGTGTCAGCGTCTGACGGTCTTCCTGGCTCCTCACTTCCAGCCCAGCGTTCTCTCCGATTCCCCTCTGCATGGGCAGTGTTCCTGTTCTCCGAGCTCCTGTGTCAGACACTTGGGTACCATGTGGATGCTTCCTTTTCCAGCTGGACACCGAGCCCTTTCCATGCGAGGTGTTTCCCCAATCAGTCTTGCTGTGTCTCCCCTCTGCTGGCTCAGTGACACGGCCTCCCCCTGGCTGCCCTGCCTGTCCACCTCGCCCCAGTGGCCTTGCCCACACGCACGCTGACCCACAGGCTGCTCTCCCTGGAATCTGTCAAGCAGCCCACAAAGCGGGCCTTGCACCTGGCCTTGTGCCTGCGGGTCTGTGGCCCCGCTGAGCAGCTGGCTGCCCGCTGCTGGAGGCCTGGGGAGCTTGGTGGACTCTGGTGGGCTCTTCCTGAGGAGGAGACGCCTGTCTGAGGTGTTGAGTAGATTCTGGGCATGTTCTCCAACACCTGGCCAGCCTGGCCATCCCCCAGGGGTGAGCTTGCTCCTGCTTTGTGAGACGGGTTGTCAGGAAGATGCATCTTCCCCCTCGTGCAGAGAGCGGTGTGGAGTAACTGCTCAGCGAGCCAGGAGCCGCGAGGATTATAAAAGGCGGACGTCTCCCGTCTCACTTTCACGGTCGTTGCTCCCCGGGGTCACCCCCGCCATGCCCTGCCCTGGTCAGAATGATCCAAGGCCAGGGATGATGTGGAAGGGTGGAGAGGGCGTGACCCATCCCGAAAGCTGAAGCCTGGCCCGAGGGTGCTGTTCTTTATCGTCCAGAGGTTGGCTGCATGCAGGGAGGGAACAGGGTGGACTTCCCGGGGCACCTGAAGTTCTCTCCCTGCCCGGTGCAAGGCCCTGACCCTGTGTGGTGTGTGCTTATCTTCTGGGTTTCTGGTATGGGATTTCAAGTATGGTACCCACTGCCAACCAGAAAAAAAAAAAAATCTGAAAACTTACTGCTGGATTTAGTCTCCAAGTACTTTCTAAGTGGTCAGGGTAAACACCGTGAGGTCCCTGACATCACGGTGCCACCAGTGAGCGGTCCTGGGCTTTGCCAGGAGCCCCACCAGGCTGGCTTCACTGTGGTGCTGCCTTCCTGCCGTCCAAAGGGCGTTGTCTGGGGACGGCGGCCCGGAGCTCGGTGCGTTTCCTACCGCCTTCAGAAAGGAGAAACCAGGGAGACAGTTTGGCGCTTTCAAGGAGAAGGCAGAAACCGGCTCCCTTCATTGACAAGTGGAACACGTTTCACTGCTGTCTCCCCAGCCAGGGGCCAGGGACTTCAAATGAAGACAGGTGGTGTAACAGAGAATCCTGTATTTCCCCCCAGGTCGGTTCTCCTGTTTCTATCAGACTCTCCTCAGGAGGGTGATCCTGGAGTGAGGGGTGGACTTGTGCCCTTCTCCTTTGGTTGTGTTGCTGTGTCAGGCCCGATGGGGGAAAGTGGTGACTTATTAGTGTCTGTAAACCACCTGCTGGATTGAGGTAAGTGGGGAGAGCCCGGGTGTGTGATTAGGCATTACTTCATCTTAACGGTCCTGCTTCTTCTTCTTCTCGTTTTCGTTCCATGAAGTTCTGTGTCCTGTGTTGCCATGGCGGGCTAGGGCAGGGCCTGTGTGTGCACAGGGCTGAGGGCAGGGGGCAGGCCATCCGGGGGGCTCCGGCTCGCATGTCAGCTGTGGCCTCTCTTCCCCTGGAAGGCCCCTGCTCCGGTCAGCTGAGCCCAGTGTGGGGGTTTCTTTATTTAGAAAGGGGGTCACATGCCCCAGGCCTCCTTTCTCTGCCTTTTATAGTCACGCGTGGAGATGGCATTTCTGCTACCAGATGGTGACCCTGTTCCCGAGACGGGGAGGCGGTTTGTGCCCCTGTGTCCCAGGGACCCTCTTAGCTGACCCCAGCTCTTAGTCCCCATGCCTTGTTGAAAGGCGTCATTCTTGGCTGGACGTCACCTAGTTAAGGTGTCACTCTCCCACGCTCCCTTCAGGAGTATTTTTTTTTTTTTAATAGGGATCTCATCTTGGAGATGAAAAAGCTTTCAGCATATGTCTCCTAGGGTGCTTTTTGCAATTCTAGATCTTTGGAAAATATTCTGGAGTCCCTTCCCATTTCATTAGTTAAGCCTACTTATAAGACCAGTCTAGTTTTTTTTTTTTACTCCTAAAAAGCCTCCTTCTTTTGTTGCGTTAATATTTCTATCTCTCTTTCCATGTGTGGATGCCAGCATGACATTGCCTGCGAAAGTGGGGATGATGTGGAACGTGTGGGCCCGTGGCTAATCCTGGCCTGGACTGCGTTGCTCAACTTGAGTGCATGGGGTGGGTTAGACTTAGATTTGGCTGGCGGTGGAGCTGGGAGCCATGACTTGGAGACAGGCCTCTCCTCCTAGCACATGGTGTGACGCTGGCTTGTCTCTGACATGTCTTGGGACGGAAGGCGCCCCTGACTTGGAGGAAGCGAGAGACAGCCAGGGTGTTCTGGGCACATCGTGGGCAGGAGACAGAATATCTGTCTGCAACACACAGGATATTAAACAGAATAGTCATCTGTTTATCACTGTGCCTAACTTGGGAATCTGGATTTAAGAAATGTAGAGGTCTTTTGGTGGCGCTAGTGGTAAAGACTACTCTTGCCTGGAAAATGCTATGGACGGAGGAGCCTGGTGGGCTGCAGTCCATGGGGTTGCTAAGAGTCGGACATGACTGAGTGACTTCCCTTTCACTTTTCACTTTCATACATTGGAGAAGAAAATGGCAGCCCACTCCAGTGTTCTTGCCTGGAGAATCCCAGGGACAGGAGAGCCTGGTGGGCTACAGTCCACGGGGGTCACACAGAGTCAGACACGACTGAAGCGACTTAGCAGCAGCAGCAGCAGTGGTAGAGTCCACTTGCAGATCAAAGCAGGAGACATGGGTTTGATCCCTGGGTCGGAAGATCCCCTGGAGGAGGGAATGGCAACCCAGTCCAGTGTTCTTGCCTGGAGAATCCCAGGGACGGGGGAGCCTGGTGGGCTACAGTCCATGGGGGTCACAAAGAGTTGGACACGACTGAAGTGACTTAGCACACACACGCACAGAGGTCTTTTATGGGGAGGAAGGGAATCCCCGGTGGAAATCCAAAATCTAGACCATTCTGGGTTCTGCCGCTGGCTAACGCAGCCTGCGCTGGACGTTGTCAGGAGGGCTGGGTTTTGTGTGGGCCGATGGCCTGTCCTCTCAGTCCCTGGCCTGCAGGGGGAGGTGAGGGGGAGCCTTCTCAATCTCAGGGGAGACAGCTGGCATCTCGGGTCAGGGAGGGATGGGGCTCCTGGGGCCTGCATGCACAGGGTAGGGTGACCATCCAGGGGAGTCGGTGCTCCCCCAGGGCCAGCGTGGTGGCTCTTCTGCCGTTTTCAGGGTGCCGTGAGTGGCCACGCCTCATTCCTGATTTCCCAGCGTGTTTATTCATCCCTGGCAGCGTCCTGGAGGCAGCAGCTAAGCACAGCGTGCCTGCCGCCCTCTACCTCACCGGTCTTCGGGCATGTTTAGGCGGCCCTGCACCTGGACGGTGTGGCTTTCCCCCTGTGGACCATCGTGGCATTTATGGTTGATATTTGCAAGAATATGTAATTTTTTTACAAAATGGGGCTCAAATAAATAAACCGCCTTCCAGCATGGACAATGGCATCATGTGGCGAAGGTTTGAGAGCAGCCTGTGGGTTGAGCGGGCTCCGCTGCCCTGCTCTGTCCCCCCAGGTGCCGAGGCACGGCTGCCAGGCCCCCCGTCTCCCATGTGAAGCAGGGCTGGGCAGGTCCGAAAGCACCAGACAGGGCCCAGCACACAGTAGGTTCTTAGCAAATGGTAGCAGCTGCTGGTCTTTTTAAAAACTAAAAACTAAATGCCTAAGCTGCGTTCTGAGAGCATTTAACATTCTGAGCGTTCTGTGTCTGTTTATTGCCGCGTCTTCTGTGGTCTTTCTACATTGCTTTTTCTAGATTGCAAGAATTCAGTGATCATAAATAGCATGGCACAGCGTAGGAGTGGGTCTCGCTAATTTAATCCAAATTGTTCAAATTCCTCTGTCTGTCCAGATAAGCTGTATCTTGAGAGAAACTTCAGTGAGGACAGATGTCCGTATGGGGAGGCGAGTCGGGGCCTCTGCAGTTACAGGTGAACTGTATTTATTTGGTTATCAAACCCTGTGAACTTATTGCGTTTGCAGGCTGGGTGTTGGGAAGAATTAAGAATATCAACAACAAGATTCTTGTTTGATACTAACCTTAAATATTATCTTTTAAAAAAACGTGTTTTCCTCAGAGAGCAGCAAGGTGGTTCGAGTGGGGCAATTTGGGGTAAAGATAACGAGGGCGGACACTTTTGTTTGTGACAGCTTCAGGTCCCGCAGAGCCAAGGTAGCTCGCCCCGTGCCCGCTGCAGAGTGTGCCTGTTCGCGCCCTTCTTTGGGTGGCACTTGCTGTGTGCGTGCTCGCGCGCACGTGCTTGGCCCTGTGTTCTCCCACCCGGTCCCTTCCCCTGCTTTGGCTGTTTTGTTTTGTTTTCTTTCTCTCCTCTCACCCCCCGCCCCCCGCCCCGTGCAGGAAACACACACTGGCTCCCTCTGTCCTCCCTGAGGTCTTCCTTCCGTTCGAGGGGATCAGGTGGGTGGGAAAATGCTGTGCAGGAATGCAGGCCCTCTCCCGGAAGCCTGGCTTCTGTTTCAGCTCGTTATTGAACAGAAGTCGCTTTTTGTTTCTCGGCCGTGGTCACAAGCAGCCACCCGGCCTCCTTTCCTCTCTTTGTGCCATTTTCCACGGCACCCACGTGGGATGGGAACAGAGGCAGTGTGCCTGGGGACTCTGCATTGAGGCTGTGCGGATGGAGCGACCCTTGCGGAGCTGTCTCCTCCTTGTTTCTGCGAGTCCTAATGAAGGGGCTGGGGGAAGGTCGAGGTTTGGGGGCCGGTGCAGGGAGGCCGTGTGGCCCCGGGCCCTGAGCCGTCTTGCCCTGGAGCCCCGGGAAGCAGGGTCCAGCTGCAAGGGGCCTCCGTCTGCCCTTGGCAGCAGATCTGTGAACCCAGGCGGCCGTTCTGGATTTCCGGATAGATGCAAAGGGCTTGGATGGTTTTTAGCAGCTGCCGAGACCGGGTAGTTGGGCTTAGTAGTAAAAAGGGCCACCCCCCCCACCCCCCCCCCCGCCCCAAAATGGGGAAGCATAGAGTCTGGGATACAAAAAAAAAAGCAAGATGAAGGTTGCTATTATTAGAAGCACTTCCTGGACAGCCAAAGTGTTCCAATTAAGACTTTTTTTTTTAACCCCAGAAGGTATTGGGTGGTAATACGGAGACAAATGGAAACTGGTCAGATTGCCTGAGTCCAGAAAAGGCAAAGAGCTTTGTTCCTGAGGTTCCCAGTGTGATGTTTCTGTCCTGACTTCTTGACTTCTGAATGGCCCCTTGTGCCTGGCTAAGTGGATGATATTATTCGGATCTTAGACTGCTTCTCAGGTTATAGGATGCATTTTTGTTCTCTTCTTCCGTGGACTAGAAGTGATGGGATTCTTTCGTAATACGCCAGTATTCTTTTAGAAGCATTTGTGTAACTGTGTCAGAGAAGCTCTGGAACAGGTTTTTTAAGCAGGGCTGTGGGAAATGGCCCTTGAGTTCTCCTCCATTCATGAGGGAAGACGGAGCAGCCCGCCTGGGTGCAGGATGGGGGTCTTGGGCTCCCCCTCAGAAGTAACTTCACTAGTGGTCTGGGTGCACCGTATGGGGGTACAGTTTAGGTGATGGGGTGTCATCCTCTGAGATCGCCGGGTTCCCCCCTCCAGCCCGTCCTCAGCCACCCCCTCATCCTGACTGTCCTTTCACATCCACTGTGGGAGTTGAGACTCTCAGGATCTTGATACCATCGTTGCTTATGAATAGAATTCTGAGAATGTATCATTTTTTCAGAAGAATGCTTCTTTAGATCCACAAATATTTCTTGTTTGCTAAGAAAAATATCCTTGGGAAAAGTCACTGGATGCCCGAGATGGGCGCCTAGGCGGGGGGTGAACTTTTGGGTCTGCTTCCATCAGGCAGAATTTTATTGAGAGGCGATTGATAAAACAGCCACAGCCAACTTAACAGACTGTCATTGTAAGATAAATTTGTTTTGCAGGATTAGTTTGATGTTCCGTTTTAGAGACGACAGCTCTCTGTGCCCGCTGGGCCTTCTGCCCGTTATCAGGCAGAGGGAGTGGTGAGGCTGCAGACACAGATTCAGTGAATGTCATGCTCGTGCGGTGAAGTTGGGGACTTCAGACACCCGGCTTGACTTGGTCTCATGGGGAGGTTTGGACTGTTTGGGTGAATGCAACTCTGTCTTGTTGGGCACTGTTCTAATTCATGGAGAGCCTCGGTGGTTAGAGAGGAGCCTCTGAAGGTGTGTAAGGGGGGATTAGATGGGGATGGGGATGGTATTCAGACCACCCCTTCCGCGAGCAGATAAAAGGTGACTGGTTTGGGTGATTGGTTTAGTGTGAGCCAGCGCAGATTCTCTTTGCAACAAGCCTGGTGCCTATTGTTTTTTTTTTTTGTTTTTTTTAAGTGTGAAGCTTGGACTTTCATATGCCAGCTCTTCAACCTTCAGTCTTAAACCCTTCCACAGTTAGCAAAATAAAAGCAAACCTCTTGTCAGCATCTTCTCATCTCTGCAGCCAAGCTGGAGAGGCAGGTGGTGGGTGGTCAAAAGACAGGAAGGAGTAGGGGGCCCCCCTGCCTCATGAGCTGATGGAATTTGCATGGAAACTGTGAACACATAAGCATCCCTGTTTACCGCAGAAAGCACTGGCCAGATGCCGCTGCTGCCGCTTAGCTGAGCGGCCCAGCGCCAGCCCTTTCCCTGCCTGCTCCCTGGTTTCCTCATCGCTTAAACTGAGCGAGTCCAGCTCTGTTTCCCTGCTGCGCTGGAAGGTGTTGGGGACCTGGGATGGTGCTGCTGGCCCTGGACTTGGGGAAGCACTGCTAGGGCACGAGATAACATGTTCCAAGCTCGCTGTGGTGTGAAGCAGTTGCCTTCTTTTTGGGGATGGGCCCTACCCTTCCTTCGGGACAGGCCCCCAAAGTGGGCTTCGGAGGGTGGGCTACAATCAGTGGGCTCTGACGAGCTCACTGGGGGGCAGCAGATAAGAGTATAGGCCAACGAACCATCTCAGTGAAAGGGTGGAAGGCAAGAAAAGCAGTTAGACAGGCATTGAGAGTAGGAAATTGAGTAGAATTTATGTTGGGCTTGTGTCTTTGATGTGACTCTTTCTGGTCTGGCTTTTGCTGTAACCAAAGTGAATTATTCACAAGTATTTTTAGAAACCCCCATCTAATGCGGTTATGTTTCACGAATTTAAGTTCATTTAAATCATTCTTTTCAGCTCAAGTAAGCTCTTCTTCTTCACCCGGAACCGGAGCAAGCTGACGGGCCTGTGAGCGTTTCCGGCTCTTGTGGCCACCGGCTGCCGTCTCCCGTGATCCTGCCAAGGTGCCGTGTGCTCAGAAGCACTTCTGAACGGTCAGGGTGGAATCGCAGCACTTGCTGAGCAGCCTGGGAGTGGGGAACGTTCTGCTCTACGTGCTGGTCCTAGCAGCCTGGCTGTGGGGCGTGCACACAGCGAGTTCCGGCTGAGCAGACTTTGCTGTGGCCATGCTCTTCATGATGAATCCTTAACCGTCATCTGTGGGGTTGTCACGGCTTGGCTCGAGTCTGCTCTTCCAGGACACCTTCCTGAGTCTCTCTCGTGAGGGGCTCACAGACCTGCAAGGCCCACGTGTGAGTGTGGGGTCTTTGCCCTGTTCCTGGTCGGTGACGATGCCTCTCAGAGCTCTGTCGGTGGTTTCAGAAGGCCCTGTGCACTCAACATTTGTCTCTTTCTCCAGGTCAATGATGAGCCACTGTGGGTTCCAGCTTGTTCTCTGTTTATAAATTTTGGTTCTCCAGCCTCACAGCTAGGGTCGGAGGAAGGCAAGGAGGACATGTTCTGCAGAAATCTGTCTCCCTGGTGGGCCTGACCCTCAGAGCTTCCGCATCTGAGTGGGACGGTTCTCATGAAGACTGGGGGAGCTGGTCATGAGGAGTGGAGGTGCCCGGGACCTGCAGGCTAAGGGGTCCTCACTCTTGGTGTTGTGTCGGGGTGAGAGTGAGCCCAGTCAGAGTTTGGGGTCCTGAGTGCCAGTCTTGGTGCTAGGCCCAGTCTTGATGGGTATAGGAATTTTATTAATATAAAATGGGATTTATAACATGTTTTTAGATGACACATATGGTTTTCAGTTCAGTTGCTCAGTCGTGTCCGACTCTTTGTGACCCCACGGACTTCAGCACACCAGGCTTCCCTGTCCATCACGAACACCCAGAGCTTGCTCAAACTCATGGCCATCAAGTCAGTGATGCCATCCAACCATCTCGTCCTCTGTTGTCCCCTTCTCCTCCTGCCTTCAATCTTTCCCAACATCAGGGTCTTTTCCAATGAGTCAGTTCTTCACATCAGGTGGCCACAGTATTGGAATTTCAGCTTCAGCATCAGTCCTTCTAATGAATATTCAGGACTGATTTCCTCTAGGATGGACTGGTTGGATCTCCTTGCAGTCCAAGGGACTCTCAAGAGTCTTCTCCAACACCACAGTTCAAAAGCATCAATTCTTCAGCACTTGGGTTTCTTCATGGTCCAACTTTCACATCCATACATGACCACTGGAAAAACCATAGCTTTAACTAGAGGGACCTTTGTTGGCAAAGTAATGTCTCTGCTTTTTAATTTGCCATCTAGGTTTTTCATAGCTCTTCTTTCAAGGAGCAAGTGTCTTTTAATTTCATGGGTGCAGATACCATTTGCAGTGATTTTGGAGCCCAAGAAAATAAAGTCTGTCACTGTTTCCACTGTTTCCCCATCTGTTTGCCATGAAGTGATAGGACTGGATGCCTGATCTTCTAGTTGGAATGAATAAACTAAATATCAGTAGAGTTTAAGAGCAACTGAGTGAGTGTGGGGGTGTGAGAGGATGTGGACACACAAGACTTGGGGGATCCTTAACCTCTGCTGAGTCTGTTTCTCCTCCTTACCGTTCTCGTTAACACAAATCCAGTCTCATTAATGAGGTGAAAGAGATTGTATTTTGTGTATCTCATTTCTGTGGTAAGGGAGAATGGCAAAAAGGTGTGAGTTATAAGTAACATCTGATTTCGGTCCTGATGTGTCTGTGCAGGTTTTGACACTTGTTACCTGGCCAAGATTCCCACAGTTTCCATCAGTCAGCCTGTTGTGTGCAGGTCCCATGCCAGGCAATATGAGATGCCAGAAACTTAGTATTTTATCTTGAGATAAGATAAAAGCACAGGACATTCCAGAGAGACACACACACAGCTTATTCCATGTGACGAGATACTCCACGATTTTTGCCTGAAGAGGAGGCGAGGCAGCAAGCGCTAAGAGCTCCCAGCGGGTAGAGTTCTGAATCTGGAGCTTTGTGTGGAAAGAGTGTTTGCCTCAAGTGAGGTAGAGGCCTTTCACGCAGCACGTGCCAGCGTGCTTTGCCTAGCACTGTATACACGGCCCTCAACCCGTGAACAGCTTGCATTTCAGAACTTTGCAAGTCGTATGGAATGTGGAGGGTATCATTTCACAAAAGCAGAAGTCTGCGTGTTGGTTAAGGTGTCCGCCGGCGGTCCCGCCCCAAGTCTGTTCAGCTGAGATATCGTTTGCGTGGAATTACTGCCCACAGCTTGGTTCTCGGAAGAGACCTGTTGAACTTTATCCCAGAAGGTGTTGCTTTTGCTGACCGATGGTTAAGGCAGGGGTGATGGTGGGAAATTGGTGGTTTCCACTCTGTATCTGACTTTTAAACAATCCTCCCTGAGGGCTTAGCACTTCCCAGGTAGTCAGACCTGGGGGACAAGGCTGGATGAGCAGCGGAAACAGCAGCAGCTAGGACTCAGCGCTAGGGGGGATTCGAACCTGATTCCAGGACATGTCCACCAGAAGGTGCAGTGTTTGCCCTTGGAGGACTCTGGTTGGTTACTGCATGGCGGACTTTGGGTTCATTACTCACGTCATGATGTTTATGAAGTGCGGATTTGTGACCCATGTCTGGATTAGATTCCCTGTTCCAGCAGGGCCACCAAGCAAGTTTTATTACATAAGGTCAGTGAAATGTCTGACTGTGTCTGGAACCAGAACAGGCTCAGGACATCTCAATTCTTTTTTCCCCCTCTCTGGATCTGATGTGTAGGGCTGCCGATTTAAGTTTTGTGTTACTTGTCTTGCTGTGAACTGTTCTTTGTGGCAACAAAGGGATCCCAGACAGCCCCCTCCCTCTCTTCCTGTCTATCTCCCAGTTAGAGAAAAACTCAGTGTATGATCTTTGGCCTAGAGAAATATTAAATCTATGCTAAGTATGCAGACATGAATGGGCAAAGGGAGGATTTGTGGCAAAGAGGATCTGCTGAAACAAATAAGTCATGTAAAACGGCAGAAAGAAATGTGAAATTGATTTCATCTTTTCAGCTCCCGGTACTTACTGCGAAGATGAAGTACTGGGAACAGGTTGTCATTTGAAGTAATAGAAAGATGAGGGAGTTTTGAAGCTGACTGGGATTTTTCTGCCTGCTAGTAGAGTGACTTGGATTATAGCCTATAAAAGTGAAGACGTTTGGGGAGGGCAGTTCCATTTAGTACGGATCATGCTTTCTGAGCAACCTCTGTTCCAGAGGGGAAGAAGCTGAAATCCCCAGGCCTGGAAGATATTGGATAACAGCTCATTAAACTCTTGTCATAAGCCTTCATTTAACGTCGTGGGAAAACTCACAGTATCTCCATTATGAAACCACTTAAATTTCCTTTCAAAGTGCACATTGTTAACATTTTTTGTTTATTAAGTGGAGCAGTAGATTGAAACTGAATGGATTTGATTCTCTCATCCTGTGTTGTGCGCTCAGAAGACCAGGGTTTCCCAGAATTTTTATCATGGTAATGAGATCACATTTAGCTAGCAGGTTGGAAAAGCTTAGGAACCGTGTAGGTCCATCCACAGTTAATTGGATCAGTGGTTAATATTTTGAGAAAATGGAAAGAATTAAACAAATTTGTATTTCTCCTAGGGTTTTGTTGTTTCAGGTGATGCTAAATGAGTTAACTTTCGATTTAGTAACTTTTGAACTAGTAGAGTTAACTTTTGAACTAGTGGACTAGTAGACGCTGAGTGAGTGAGTTAGCCTTTGAGCTAGTGGACTAGTAGACGCTAAGTGAGTTAGCCTTTGAACTATGGACTAGTAGACGCTAAGTGAGTTAGCCTTTGAACTATGGACTAGTAGACGCTGAGTGAGTGAGTTAGCCTTTGAACTATGGACTAGTAGATGCTGAGTGAGTGAGTTAGCCTTTGAGCTAGTGGACTAGTAGACGCTGAGTGAGTGAGTTAGCCTTTGAGCTAGTGGACTAGTAGACGCTGAGTGAGTGAGTTAGCCTTTGAACTATGGACTAGTAGACGCTGAGTGAGTGAGTTAGCCTTTGAACTAGTGGACTAGTAGACGCTGAGTGAGTGAGTTAGCCTTGGAGCTAGTGGACTAGTAGATGCTGAGTGAGTTAGCCTTGGAGCTAGTGGACTAGTAGATGCTGAGTGAGTTAGCCTTTGAGCTAGTGGACTAGTAGACGCTGAGTGAGTGAGTTAGCCTTTGAACTAGTGGACTAGTAGACGCTGAGTGAGTTAGCCTTTGAGCTAGTGGACTAGTAGACGCTGAGTGAGTTAGCCTTTGAGCTAGTGGACTAGTAGACGCTGAGTGAGTGAGTTAGCCTTTGAGCTAGTGGACTAGTAGACGCTGAGTGAGTTAGCCTTTGAGCTAGTGGACTAGTAGACGCTGAGTGAGTTAGCCTTTGAGCTAGTGGACTAGTAGACGCTGAGTGAGTGAGTTAGCCTTTGAGCTAGTGGACTAGTAGACGCTGAGTGAGTTAGCCTTTGAGCTAGTGGACTAGTAGACGCTGAGTGAGTTAGCCTTTGAGCTAGTGGACTAGTAGACGCTGAGTGAGTGAGTTAGCCTTTGAGCTAGTGGACTAGTAGACGCTGAGTGAGTGAGTTAGCCTTTGAGCTAGTGGACTAGTAGACGCTGAGTGAGTGAGTTAGCCTTTGAGCTAGTGGACTAGTAGACGCTGAGTGAGTGAGTTAGCCTTTGAGCTAGTGGACTAGTAGACGCTGAGTGAGTTAGCCTTTGAGCTAGTGGACTAGTAGACGCTGAGTGAGTTAGCCTTTGAGCTAGTGGACTAGTAGACGCTGAGTGAGTGAGTTAGCCTTTGAACTAGTGGACTAGTAGACGCTGAGTGAGTGAGTTAGCCTTGGAGCTAGTGGACTAGTAGACGCTGAGTGAGTGAGTTAGCCTTTGAGCTAGTGGACTAGTAGACGCTGAGTGAGTTAGCCTTTGAGCTAGTGGACTAGTAGACGCTGAGTGAGTGAGTTAGCCTTTGAACTAGTGGACTAGTAGACGCTGAGTGAGTTAGCCTTTGAGCTAGTGGACTAGTAGACGCTGAGTGAGTTAGCCTTTGAGCTAGTGGACTAGTAGACGCTGAGTGAGTGAGTTAGCCTTTGAACTAGTGGACTAGTAGACGCTGAGTGAGTGAGTTAGCCTTGGAGCTAGTGGACTAGTAGACGCTGAGTGAGTGAGTTAGCCTTGGAGCTAGTGGACTAGTAGACGCTGAGTGAGTGAGTTAGCCTTTGAGCTAGTGGACTAGTAGACGCTGAGTGAGTTAGCCTTTGAGCTAGTGGACTAGTAGACGCTGAGTGAGTGAGTTAGCCTTTGAACTAGTGGACTAGTAGACGCTGAGTGAGTTAGCCTTTGAGCTAGTGGACTAGTAGACGCTGAGTGAGTTAGCCTTTGAGCTAGTGGACTAGTAGACGCTGAGTGAGTTAGCCTTTGAGCTAGTGGACTAGTAGACGCTGAGTGAGTTAGCCTTTGAGCTAGTGGACTAGTAGACGCTGAGTGAGTTAGCCTTTGAGCTAGTGGACTAGTAGACGCTGAGTGAGTGAGTTAGCCTTTGAACTAGTGGACTAGTAGACGCTGAGTGAGTTAGCCTTTGAGCTAGTGGACTAGTAGACGCTGAGTGAGTTAGCCTTTGAGCTAGTGGACTAGTAGACGCTGAGTGAGTTAGCCTTTGAGCTAGTGGACTAGTAGACGCTGAGTGAGTTAGCCTTTGAGCTAGTGGACTAGTAGACGCTGAGTGAGTGAGTTAGCCTTTGAACTAGTGGACTAGTAGACGCTGAGTGAGTGAGTTAGCCTTGGAGCTAGTGAACTAGTAGACGCTGAGTGAGTGAGTTAGCCTTTGAGCTAGTGGACTAGTAGACGCTGAGTGAGTTAGCCTTTGAGCTAGTGGACTAGTAGACGCTGAGTGAGTGAGTTAGCCTTTGAACTAGTGGACTAGTAGACGCTGAGTGAGTTAGCCTTTGAGCTAGTGGACTAGTAGACGCTGAGTGAGTTAGCCTTTGAGCTAGTGGACTAGTAGACGCTGAGTGAGTGAGTTAGCCTTTGAACTAGTGGACTAGTAGACGCTGAGTGAGTGAGTTAGCCTTGGAGCTAGTGGACTAGTAGACGCTGAGTGAGTGAGTTAGCCTTTGAGCTAGTGGACTAGTAGATGCTGAGTGAGTTAGCCTTTGAACTAGTGGACTAGTAGATGCTGAGTGAGTTAGCCTTTGAGCTAGTGGACTAGTAGACGCTGAGTGAGTTAGCCTTTGAGCTAGTGGACTAGTAGACGCTGAGTGAGTTAGCCTTTGAGCTAGTGGACTAGTAGACGCTGAGTGAGTGAGTTAGCCTTGGAGCTAGTGGACTAGTAGATGCTGAGTGAGTGAGTTAGCCTTTGAACTAGTGGACTAGTAGACACTGAGTGAGTGAGTTAGCCTTGGAGCTAGTGGACTAGTAGATGCTGAGTGAGTGAGTTAGCCTTTGAACTAGTAGACTGCACAGCAGGTAACAGTGCACTGCCCATACTGTGGGTCACTCTCCAGCACACCCCACGCTATTCCATGTCACTTATGAACCAGAAGCCTATGAACTTGCAAGATTGACTTTTGAGGGGGCTCAACTTTCTGGATTTCCCTGGTAAGGGAGTTTTTGGTGTGGGCCCCAGGAATGAGAGCAGCCGGGGAGGAAGAGGCCGTCTCCCCAGCCGGGCTGGTGCGTTGAGCACTGGTCCCCTGGGCGCTGGGACGGTTCTGAAGTAGGCACTGCCAGTGCAGGCTGAGGGAGCTGGCTCAGGGAGCTGCTGGTCTGCGTGGATCTCACGGAGGAGAGGAGCTGGGGGATCGTCAGGTCTGACCCCGCCTTGGTTCAGAAGGCGCCTGTCCAAGGGCCTTGGCATGTGCCTGCCCGTGCCTGCTGCTTCTCACTCGTGGCTCCAGCCATCGCGGTGACCGCTCCTGGGCCCCCAGTTTCCCTTTCCCGTGGAGCTGAGACCTCGAGTAGACGCACCCTTGGGGCGTCTGCTTGGGTCTGGAGTGTGCGTGCCAGGCCTCTGGCCGAGAGGGGCTGGCTTGGAGCACACAGACTGATGGCTCTGGAGGCGCTTGCCCTCGTAGGACATGCTCTGGGTCAGGAAGGGGGAAGACGAGGTGTCCCGCGGTGGAGAAGCAGGGGGCTGACAGCCCTGGTCTCCCCTTGGGGACCCTTCAGCCCTGCCAGGGTATCTATGGATTCAGGTATCAAGGATGTGGTGCCGTTAGAACAAAACAGAAGCCACTGGCCCTGGAATATATGGAAGTGGAGTTAGAACTTTGTGTTCCATGAACACTTTCTAGGAACTAGCTTCACATACCCTGCCTAATCCTCCTGAGAAGTCACAGCATCAGAGGGAAGCTTCAACTTGGAAAAGGTCTGAAAAAAAAAAAAAAGAAAAGAAAAGGTCTGGAAGGTTGAGCCAGGGCCAGCCCCGCTGCTCTGTGGGTCGAGCTGTATTAGAACCCGGGGTGCCCCGGCCGCCGTCTCGGGCCGGGCACGGCCTCCTTCTGCTGCACAGTCCGCCCTGCTCCGCTGCCTACCCTGGAGGGCTGTGGGCCTGATTCGAGGCTGGGCACGTGCACTCGGCCCCGTGGTGCGCTGTGAATGCTAAGAGAAAGGTATTTGCCTGGTGGCAGAAACAGAGCTGCAGCATCTTATGAGGCCTGAATCTCTGTCTCCTTGTTTGGTCTCTTTACGTGATTCAGTGTTTTGTGAATAGGGGGAAGAAAATCCACATCTAAATCCCAGGCATCTAACAATATTGACAAAACAGCAATTTTTGCTACTCTGGTTAGAGCTCTTCAGACCTGTTAGAAGATCCCCCGACATTCGGAGGCTCTGCAGAGTAGAACCCCACCCCCCCGGGCTTTTGCAAGTCCCCAAAGAGCTGGGCCTCCAAGGAGTCTGCTGATCTAACCCTGGTGCGTGGACCCTGGCGTGTGGGGGATCAGCTCGGAGGGGAGTTCGTCCGTGTGAGATTTCTGTCTCCGTGCGGGTGAACTGCACCCTACCCCTCTGGATCCCTGTGGCACCAAAGAGGGACTGAGTTAATGATCGCAGCTGGCGCTCATGGAGGAACTGGACGCGCCAGCCACCCCTCCAGCAGCCTGCTCCAGGCTTTGTCACAGCCTGCAGGGTGTATGCAGATGTTCCCCCCTCCCCCCGCCCCGCCTTTTCTGTAGATGAGGAAACTGAGGCAGGGAGACCTGACGTAACACGTGTGAGTTTTCATGCCTCCAGGCAGCCAACCCGGAATCAGACCTGCTTTTGTCTGGTATCGGAGCTTGTGACTCTGCATCACACCGTGCCGCTTTCCCGGGAGCTGCCCCATGCCGTCCAGGGAACACACGCCCGGCAGTGACCGGCTGGCCTGCCTTGCCCTGGAGAAGTCAAGGCTCCACGATGGACAGGTTCTTGCTGTCCTTCCCTAGCCAAGGGGCTTCAGCACACACCCACAGGGTCAAGTGGTGAGGGTTCTGTTGGCACGGCCCCCTGCCTCCTCGCCCTTCCCTCCCAACCTTCTTTACACGACCAGAAAATGTGGACCTGACAACAGTGACGTGAGCGCAGTCAGAATACAGACGCTCAATCGTGAAACAGCTTGCTTCTGAATTGCAAATACTGTGCTTGTGTCTCAGACTTGACCCCCCATCCCCTCCCCTTAGGGAGGATTTATTTTGACATTGGTGGATTATTGTCACATGGGTAGCAAAACTTTGATGCTGCTCTGTGATCAGGTACCCTTGTTTGGCTGATAACTGGGAAAATTGTTTTCTTTTTAAAACCCTTCTTTAATCTCGTAAAAAAATATCTTTAATGAACAAGTGGATGCTCTAGCTCTGATGAAGGGCAATTTGTGATAAAGGAAGAAAGGAAACTTGTTATTCCTTAAAGAAAGGAGTAAAAGCCATACAGGGAGTAATATGAATGTCAGGAACTGATTTCTTGAAATCAAATCTTGGATTGCCGATCTCACCCTGCATCAGTCTCCTGGATGATGAGCTGGCCGTGCACTTCTGTTTTTTAGTCTCTTTTATTTATTGGGCAGACCAAACTTGTTGCCTGTGCAGTGTCTAATTCTGCTTCCCTGGAGCAAACCACCGTTATTTGCTCAGAGTTTTACTCAGAGATGAAGGCGCACCCCGAAACTCTGTTCTGTGATGCCTCAGCAAAGGTAGGCCTCTGCAAGTGCCGTGGAGGGGGGCGCTTTGTGGTCTGCCACTGGGGCTTGGGTGCCTTGCCCTCTGCAGGAGTGACACCTGTCCCTCCTCTCCTGCTCTCCCCGGGCTGGGGGCTGTGACCCCCCATCTCTCCTGCTCTCCCCAGGCTGGGGGCTGTGAACCCCTGTCTCTCCTGCTCTCCCCAGGCTGGGGGCTGTGAGCCTCTGGCCCTCCTGCTCTCCCCAGGCTGGGGGCTGTGAACCCCTGTCTCTCCTGCTCTCCCCGGGCTGGGAGCTGTGACCCTCTGTCTCTCTCCCCCGGGCTGGGGGCTGTGACCCCCCATCTCTCCTGCTCTCCCCAGGCTGGGGGCTGTGAGCCTCTGGCCCTCTTGCTCTCCCCGGGCTGGGGCTGTGAGCCTCTGGCCCTCCTGCTGTCCCCAGGCTGGGGGCTGTGAACCCCTGTCTCTCCTGCTCTCCCTGGTCTGGGGGCTGTGACCCCCCTGTCTCTCCTGCCCTCCTCGGGCTGGGGGCTGTGACCCTCTGTCTCTCTCCCCTGGGCTGGGGGCTGTGACCCTCTGTCTCTCCCCCGGGCTGGGGGCTGTGACCCCCCGTCTCTCCTGCTCTCCCCGGGCTGGCGGCTGTGACCTTCTGGCCCTCCTGCTCTCCCTGGTCTGGGGGCTGTGACCCTCTGTCTCTCTCCCCCGGGCTGGGGGCTGTGACCCTCTGGCCCTCCTGCTCTCCCCCTGGCTGGGGGCTGTGACCCTCTGTCTCTCTCCCCCGGGCTGGGGGCTGTGACCCCCCGTCTCTCCTGCTCTCCCCGGGCTGGGGGCTGTGATCCTCTGTCTTTTTCCCCCAGGCTGGGGCCTGTGACTCTCTGGCCCTCCTGCACTCCCCGGGGTGAGGGCAAAGCTCAGGTCTTCTTTCCGGGGAAGGGGCCCTGGGCCGCTGCCTCTGCCCAGCCGTCCTCCTGTTGTCCGGGGGGCCGGGCACCGCGGATTCCTGTGTGCTTAGTCACCGGGCCAAGGCTGTGGGAGGATGGGGAGACTGCGGAGGCTGCTGTCACCCCAAAGGAATGCCCGCTGCTGGGCCACCGGCCGGAAAAGGTCTTCTGCAGGCAGCCCGCTGAGGCCAAGGGAAGCCCCCTCCTCTCCTTTGCCTGGCCAGCGCTGCTCCCTGGATGTGACTTTTTCAACTCACTTTTTAAATGCCTATTTTTGTTTTGCGAATTCCTGGGCCTGTAAACACCCATGGCTATTCAAGATAGGCGTTTTAGTGAAAAGTGAGGTTTCCAGCAAGAAACCCTCCCCACTGGATCAGATGGTCTGTCCAGGAAAAGCAGGCCAGGCGTGGTGGGGGTGCAGAGGTCAGCTCCAAGGCTTCGGCCTGGGCGGTCTCCCACTCCAGGGCCCCGCCCTGAGACCCTGTTTGTGGGGCAGCAGAACAAGACGAGGGGGCCCCCCTGCCCTCCCCAGGCCGCTTGGTGAGCCTGCCCTGCTGTCCCCCTGAGCCAGCTCGGGGTGAGACCCCCGGGCGTGGACACTGGTCCTTTCCCCAGCACCTCTCTCAGTGGCTTCTTCACTGCAGTGGGGAAGCCCCCAGGGTTGTCCGTTCCGCGGGCCCTTCTCGTGGGAGATGGTGGAGTAGGCGGAGCAGCCCAGAGCCCCGGCCCTGTCAGCGCCGGCTGACACTTGGTCAGGAGCTTCCTTTTCTGTGGCTTCTGTGAGCTGGGCTGGCTTCCTTCCTGGGCTGTAGGGTTCCACTGCCCGTCCTCAGTGGAACGCTAGCAGACCCCTGGGGTACAACCGTAGCCATTGTCAGGAGGAGGGGGTTTCAAGGTAGGCACCAAATATTGAATGGTCTGGATATTGGATACATCTGCAGAGAGTGACATTCTCACGACACAGCTTATTTTTTTTAATGTTAGATCTTCACATACTGATATAAATTAAGTGTAAAAAGGTACAGACCATAGTAGGCAGATCCTTCAGGTCTGCCTTTAAAAAGAGCATTTATCTGGTAAAGGTTGATACACTCAGGAAGTATAAGCAGTACAAACAACCTCCCAGACGGGGATAAGCACCTGCTTTCTGTGGGGAGAGGCTGGAGATGCTGGGTGACCCCCAGCTGCTCGTCTTGTGCTAAAGCACCGTGTGGTTTTCTGACCATGCTCATTTATCGCTTTTATTCTTTTTGAAGGTCAGTAGATATTAGCTGGACAATAGGGTTATCATCCATTTTTAATTTTCTTTATTTTACTTCTTTATATTAAACTATTTTTTGTGTGTGTTTGTTTTTTTTTAGGTAGACTTCTTTCCCCACGTCTGATTGTCCTTCTGAGAGAGCAGGGTCTCTGAGGATTTAGCGATGTCTGTAGCTCCCTGGAGACAGTAGCTGGGGCTCTCCTTGCTGTTCCCACCGAGAACCAGGCTTTCTTGGGAACAGAAGCCTGGGATTCACCTTCAAACTCTATAAGAGCCCAAACAGTAGGCGCTGGCAGAGGCCTTAGTTCAGAATGCCCTTGGGACAGTGTGTGTTTCCTTGGTAAACGGCCTTGAAAATGCCGTGTACTTTTGGCAGGCTTGGATAAGGTTTTCCCTGCGTAACCCTTGGAAAGAACAATTCTCACTTGTAACACCCTGTTTCTGCAGGTCCACAGTTTTGTAATTAAAAATTTATGGGATCCCAAGGGCCCAGTTAAAGGGCATCTGGTCTTAACAAGCAGGTAAAAAACAGAATTTGTGTCAGTGTTTCCTTTAATTTTTCAAATGTGGTTACTTGTCAGTGCCCCCGATTGGATGCTTGTGTTGTTGATGAAGGAGGCAAGATGACATGAGGGAAGGAATGTTTAAAAACCAGGAGGCCTCGCATTTTTCTGTCTGAATGCATCCCTGCTTCACAGGCATTACCTTGGGCAGGCCACCTCGCCTCTCTTGGAAACATGTAAAGGTGTTGTACCCCATCGGCGTTTTGCAGACCCGCAGTAAGACAGAGATTTATATTCTAGCCCCAGGACAAAATAAGGATTTGACTGAGATAAGTGTTTCCCAAACACTTCTTATCTGAAACAGCGCTCACTGTTCCTAGGAGGTACCATGATATTTTCTTACTTGATTCTAACAGTGGCGAGAAATGCGTTCAACTGATTTAGAGACCCGTCACTGGTGGCAGCAACTCAGGGTTTGAAAAGCACATTAAGGTCTTTTCTAGCTCTGATTTTGAGTTAGTTGCCTCTGAGTTGAGAATCCTGACCCTAGTGCCCATGAAACTGGCCTTCGAGTTCAGCTTCCCATTTTCTTATGGAAATAAGGAGGGAAGAACGTCACGTGTTTCTTAGGCTACCCACTGAGAATGGGAGGGTTGTCACAATTTGAGGCTATGTTCCCAGTGGAAGGGTGTATTCTGTTGTCCACCCACAAGCATGTTTGGAATATCTCGTATACTTGATATTACTTCCTATTCTATAAAATACCCTAAAGTCAGTTACTGAAGTAACGGAAGTAATGGCAAATTTTATGCCTTCCTGTCTTTCCTCATACTACTTTAATACATACCTGAAACACAAAGAATCTATTGCAGCATTATAACCAGCGGTGAATTATTTTATACTGAGGGCTTTTTGTTAGGAAGGAGCTTGATTCAGAGTGACAATTATTGTGCACGGGGTGCGTGTTCCCTTAACTCACACTTGCAAATAATCCCATTGGCCAAGTCCTCACCAAGCTTTGCTGGGCATGTGAAGTCATTAGATGAATTTTGAAAATAACCTGGTCTGTTCTGAGAGGCTCCACGCGATCCAAGCCCGTGGACTGGCGCCTGGGAACTCCGATAGCCATTTTGAAATGTTACCATAGTGATAATTCTTCTGGAATCTCAAGCCATTAAAAGTGCGGTGGCTGACTCTGGGCTGTGTGCTGTAAATATAGATGTCATGGGTGGTGTGAGTCCTTTTCTCAACACTGTGGTCTGTGCCAGCTGCAGCAACCTGCTGGTTGACCCAGAATGCTTACTAGGGGCTCGATGCTCATTGCCCTTCTTCTCGACGGAAGTCATCTATCCACGTAATCATTAACCTGCTAGAATGAATGGCATTTAAGAAATGGTTCGGTTTCTCCCTCCTTCGAGTTCGGTCGATTTGCCCCTTGCTTCCTTTTGGTGGGTCTTTCAGAAGTGGGTTGTGACCCGAGAGGGACCCCTGTTGGTGCTGCTCACATGGACGGGATTGTTTGCCTGTGTCCCGTGCTCTGGGCCCCTGTGGCTGGGACTTTGGCCTCTCACCCCCCACCCCACGCCCCCACCAGGTTGTGGCGCCTCTTCGCAGAGTCTCGGGACTTGGCACCAGCCCTGTCCTGTTTCCTGGAATGTACTGTGGGCACCTCCGTGCACAGAGCACCCTTTCAGCTCTGCCCTGCCCGCTTCGCTCTTGAACCCCAGGGTAATAATTAAGAGAGCCTATATTAGTCCCTTCTCTAGGTAGAGGAGTATAGGTTGGAGAATTCATAAATAGCGATTCGCTGATGGTCTGGGCCATGAGGCGAGCCGCCGGAGGGTGTGGTCGGCAGTGACGGCTGACAGCGTGTTTACACACAGTCGTGCTGCTGATTCTCCCTGTCCAGTGGAGCTCCTGGCCCTGGTGGAGGAGGGGTGGGCCGCCTTCACTCTGCCAGGTGGGGGCATTAGGCCTGCTCCGTATGTCTCACTGGCGTGGTCCTTGCCCGCGGCTCTCAGGTGCAGCCCCTGTGGGCTGGCCGCTGTCCTCTGCGGGTGCTGAGCTTGGCTCTGGGGACCTGCGGAGGAGGGCCCGCAGCTGCTGTCCTGGCAGAGACTGCCATGTCCATAAACTGCACAGCAGTGTGGCGTGAATTTTATCAGGGCTGCGTAGGAGGTGTCATGAGAGCCTGGGAGGTTGGCGTGGAGGGGTCAGGGGTGGGTCACCAATGAGCAGGGCCTCAACAGATGGCAGAGGAGTTCGCTAAGTACCAGAGCTTGAGGGGCGAGGCGAATACAGGAGTGCAGGAATAAATCAGAGAGGCAGGTTGCCTCGAAGAAGGAGGGCAGGGAGGCTGGGCTGCTTGGTCAACTTGTATGTGAGGAGCCTGGACTGACTTTACAGGTGGGGGCTGAGGAGCAGGCGAATGCTTAGTGCAGGTTTGTGTTCAGTGAAGTTTCTCTGACAGTCATTGGGGGAGGGAGAGAGAGAAGCTGGTGGGCTTGGTGGGTGGTGAGGGAGCCCCAGAGACCTTTTGGAGAAAGGTTTTAGCAGGACCTCGTGAAGGACGAGGGAGCTGGATCAGCAGGAGAAAAGCAAAGAGCCTAAGGATGACCAGAGGCCAGCTGGAGAAACTGCATGATCACTGGTGCCACTGACTAGGAGACAAGAAAATAGAAATTTGCAGGGAGGGAAGGAGGGAGGGAGAGTGTTTACAGTTTTAACCTGTTACGTTTGGGGCGCTTGTGGTGTGAGCAGGTGGACAGTCCAGGAGGTCTCTGGAAACATCAGTGTGTCTGGGGAGAGAGAGAGCCGTGGATGCTGTTCTGAGAGTCATCCCAGGACTTGGGAGGGGTGTGCAGAGTGGGAAGAAGAGAGTCCTGGGGCCACTTTTCAGGATAGATCTTCATCTTTTAGACAGTTTGTTTTAAGAAAGAACAGCTGATACACAGAAGGCTGCGCCATAGTCAGGTGCCTGGCACACTCCCTGCAGGGGAGCTCAGTGACCCCTGTTTTTGCAGCTGGACCGCCCCACTGGCCTGGGGACTGGGTCCAGGGGCAGCTCTGAGTCTGCCGGGGAGGAGGCCGTTCTGAAGGGCCCCGGTTCTTCCTGTCAGGTTTCAAACGGAAGGATGGAGGAACCATCGAGAAAGCTTAGCTTAAGCTCCGTGTGGCCCAGAGGAGGTCAGGAAGGGAGCTGTGTCCAAGGCCACTGACCCTTTGGGGGAGCTGGGCCTCCCCTTGCCGTGGCCTTTCCCCCGGCACTGCCACTTGAGAGAGGAATCCTCAGGACAAGCAGTGTGAGCCTGACTGACTGATAAAGGTGAGAAGAGATGGGACCCCCTGCTCCACCACCCCCAGTAAGATTTAACAAGATCTGGAGTTGACACAGGGCTGCCTGTGAGCCACTTCTGGTTCCGAAATCACCAGGAGAGGAACCCCAGACAGTGACTGCCGAGGAGTCTTTGGGAGGCAGGGCCTGAGGGTTTTGTCTGGTTTGCCTCTGATCACCTCTTCCTTTCCCCTTCTTGCAAGCCTGCTGTCCAGGTAATTCAGTGCATTTGATCTGCTGTCAGGCAGGAGCATGAGGGGCTGATATTACACACCCTGCAAGTCCTTTGCAAACATGACTAGTTTCCTGAGCAGCAGGTAACACTAGCCTGCCCCGTGGGACCCTTGGATGCTGCCGAGCATGTTGCTGTCCTGAGATGGAAGTGTATGTTTCCATCTGAGGTTTCTGCTGTACTGTCATTTCTTTGGATTTTGTATTTTCCATAAGGGTATCACTTAATGTGAAGATTACTTGGGCTTCGTGGCCGGCCATAATCACAGGTATTCTTCTTTAGCTATTTTTCTTAGTCCTGTTAACCAACAGTCATAGGACGTGACACTTTTTATTCAGCACCCCCCCCTTTTTTTAAATGTTTAAAATACTTGGCCACAAATGCATCCTTTTTTATTTCTAAGTAGGTCCCCCTCAATCAGGTCTCGATATTTCTCATCATGTTTTTTTTCTTGAAGTGGAAGCACAAGGGGAGAAAGTCACATGTTTCTGCCCTCCGGCTCACCTAGTACTGCCCAGAATGCCTGATGGAGCTTGCACCCAAGGAGGCTTTGTAAAGGTGGCATTAACTTTGCAGTAGAGTAACTGACCCCAGAACTGTGTCACTCCAGGAT
This sequence comes from Capricornis sumatraensis, assembly GCF_032405125.1. Lineage (NCBI taxonomy): Eukaryota > Metazoa > Chordata > Mammalia > Artiodactyla > Bovidae > Capricornis > Capricornis sumatraensis. The sequence goes on from NC_091087.1 coordinate 13,481,080, forward strand.
CGGTCAAGTGCTAACTGAGCAACGTAAAACTTAAACAGAGGTGTGAGCTTGATAAATCAGTGTGTGTTTTGGACTAATTGGTGACCAGTATTCTGAACATTAACTGCCCTTGCGTGCCAGGAGGCTGATTGTGTGTAACCTTTGAATACCTTCCTGAGTTTGGACGAGAGCTAAACTCATATGGTGCGTTTATTTTAAAGGACTTTGGTGGAGGGGAAGCCACGGATCCCTGTCTTCAAAGGGCAAGTTTTGCATTGTTTAGTTTTTATGGTGGTGGTTCTGAATTTGGCATTACCTGTCCACACCAAGACAACTTTGTAAGTTAAACTGAAAAACACAAACTCTATAACCTAAATGTGAAAAGCAGTCCTAAGAAAAGACTTTATAACTCTACACGCAACTTCCTGCCTTTAAGAAGCATGTATCTGTAGCACTGTCCATCTCCCCGTCTCAGCTTCCTGGTGACTGTGTGGTGCGGGCACGTCCCTGGGACAGTGCTGACCGGGCCGTGACTCTGTTCCCTGTGGGTTCGGGGGTTGGGGGGGGGCTCTCCTTCTAGGGGCTCCTGCTGCAGCCACTCCCCAGTCCTTCCAGTTCAGGGAGGGCTCTTTGACCTCATGGAAAGTGTGTTGTATGGAAACAATGTAGTTTCATTTCCAAGGAAAAACCCACCCGTTTCAACAGGTTAATGCATAAAGAAAAAAAAAAAAAAAAGCATTTTTCATCTTACTTAATGAAAAAGTCTGAGAATGGATCAAGCTTCAGGAGAACCCCTGGGCACCTCCCTTCTCCCCTCACCTGCCGACTGACCTGCCTTTACACTGGTTTACCCTTAGGATACGTGTGGTGGGGAGAGGGCTGTCTGCATCTCATCCTGCATCTACCCAGCTTTGGGGTTGGGGCCCACGTGTCTGTTCTAAGGGCACAGACTCGTCTCCTTATGTCTCCGCTGGCTGAGCGAGGCCCCAGGCCCTGCCCTCCACTAGTGTGTTCCAGGGAAGTGATGCTTCAGTGGGCCAGCCCAGGCTGCCTGGTCCCTGAACCTCATGGAGGAGGAGGACAAGGTGATCCCCCGGGGGAAAGTGTGGATGCTCTGATCAGAAGAACGGAGGTCAAGAAACAACACCCACCCGCTGGAGACAGGCTGCACGGGGCCGACAGAGGTGTATTTCAGCGTGTGAACAGGTTGGAGATACTTCAAAGGCAAACAGGACTTTGGTTTCTTTCTCTTCGTGAGTTTAGAGAGGGAGATACTCTTTCTTCAGAAATACTCACTGTGGGGCAGAGACAGCCTCTGGCTTCTGCCTCTCCTCTCTGCTCCACCCAGATCTCTCTGCCCCGAGGAGGGCCTGGTGCCACTGCTGTATTCTCAGAGTTGCATTGAACAGGCACATCCAATTAAAAACTTTCAGGCTCACTCACCAACGTGGTTTCCTGTACAGTACTCCCCTGAGGGGGGATTGCAAGTAGTTACTCATCCGTTTCATTGATCTATTGTTTTTATTAAAAAGAAAAAAAAAAATCCAACCATCAGAGGAAGTGCAGCCAGCTGTCTCAAGAGGGGAGATGATGGGAGATGATATTTTGATTACATTAATCCATATCCTGTTAGTTCCCTTTGCTTCTGTCGCTGCCGCTGGTGAAGTCACTGACGTGAACTAATTACATTTGCTCTGAAAAGCCAAAATTTTTAATGCGTCTCAGCAAGAAAGGTTAATATTATCAATTTAACAGCATGAATGAAACATTGTGTGTATTGAACTTGAACTGTCCTCAAAGCTTGGATAATAAAAACCCAGTGGCTTCTTTTGTAACCCACTGGATAAACAGCTGTTGCTGAAAGATGCTTCATCCCTTCTTCTTCTCTTTAGTGTGACGTGGGCAGGCAGCTCTGGATCCTCTCTGTTGACCGGGCGGTCTGGTGTGTGACACAGCAGACCATGTGATGAAAAGTGCTTCCTTCCCTTTGAAAGCCTGGGGAGGGGGCCGCATATGTCTTCCTGACTGTTGGGGTGTTCACCTCACCTCCCAGTGCTAACAGCCCTCCCGTTTTAAAAGCCTCTGAATTATCAAGACTTAGAGCACTTCACATGTCGGTCGTTTCTCCGGAACCAGCCAGCCCCTAGAGACAGCGTTTTAGAGAGCTGGGTGTTCTGGAGGGGTGCTCCCCTCCAGGGGTGTCCGTGGCCCGGCCTCTTGCACCCACCCGTGGTCCCTGCGGTGCCTGCCCTCGTGACGGGCAGTGAGGACGCGTGCAGCCTGCTCGCTGCTCTCGGTGTCTGGGAACAGTCGGGCGCCTTGCTCTGCTGGCAGCGCGTCGAAGGTTCTGGCTGGTGCCACCTTGGTGACCACTGGGTTCCTCGGCGTCCTTCAGTGTTCAGAGTAGGAGCTCAGCAAGGATTTGCTGTGCTGGGAACGTGCCTGTCTCTCTCTGGCCCCAGAGGGGTGGTGGAGTGGCCTGATGGGAGCTGAAAACCTGCTAGGAGCCGAGGAGGAGATCTCTCAGATAAATTCCAAAAGGTCCTTGGCTAAGGTTTTCAATTGGAATTTGTCTCCATTTTTAAAAGAATAAAAAAAATGATTTTGCCTCCTTGCTTCCTGCCCCCTCCTCAGTGGGATCCTAGGATGAAGAGAGGCAGGTTTTAGAAGCACGTTTTTTCCCGTCACCTATGTGTCCACAGTCTGAGCCTGTCGGGGGGAGTTAGACGGGGCGGGGGCGGTTCTGCAGCCTCCTCTGACCTCCTCTCCGGCTCCGGGACAGCCTGGAGCCTTCCGTGTCTGTGCTGTTTGCGTGGTGCTGACAGGCCGTCCAGGCCGCCGGTATTCGTAGCAGTCGCAGAAGGGTCTCCCCCAGGTGCGCTGATGATGCCTGTGACCCCGGCTCCCCTGACCGCCCTCGTCACTCAGGGGTGTCGGGATACCTGCTTACGTGCTTGTGTCTGGACTGAAAGCCCGCAACAGGCACTCGCTGCGTTTCTGAGTTTGGTCCGGGAGCCCAGTGACAGCAAACGACGGCAGAGGCGGCAGCTCCCCTTGCCCTGAGTGAGACCCGGCTCGTTCCTCAGTGCGTTCTGGTCATCAGGCAGGGGGAGAGGCCGCCGATGCAGTCTTTGCTTTCATAGGACCGCTGGACTGGCCCGGCCCATTCAGCTTAGGCTCGCACGAGCTGCCAGTGCCCCAGGACCTGGTCTCAGATGCTGTCTGTCCATGCCGACATCCTGCTGGTGGCAGCTGCTGGATCCTGGGCCTAGTGCATGGGGCTCAGGCCTGATAAATATCAGAGAGGCTGTTGATCATTGTGTGCGGTCATTTCCTTTACATTGCAGGTGCTGTATTTGAGCTAGAAAATCACCCCACAGAACTTTAGTCCTGATGTGTGCATTAGTAGGCCGTAGTGTCCTTTCTGAGGCCAAGTTGCAGTCCACCCCCACCCCCTCCTCCTATTCAGGATGTAGGTGGATGAATCTCAGTTTCATCTTCAGCTGAATTTCTCCATTAAGATTATAAAAGACTGAACTGACTGACAGTGCAGACTTGCACGTGAACAGCTAATGATGTCCAATACTCTCTTGAATCCCATCTTATGGGATTTGCCCAGCGTACTCACTTAATCCTCCTACCAGCCGTTTAGGTGGGCGTAATTAACTCCGGTTTACATTCGGGGGACAGAATGTTGTCGAGTGTCCTTGCCCAGACTTCTTAAGTGGTTAAACGTGAACCCTCACCCCCTTCCAGTGCCGGGATGTGTACTCTCACATCCTGAAACACGAACAAAACTAAACTAAAGAAGAAACAGGTCTCGATGACCTTTCATCCTACTTAAAATTCAAAGTTTACATTGCTTTACAAAAGTTAGGTTTAGCTTTGAGCGTGGGAATGACATGCTCATTGCTTTTACGCCAAAGGTGTGCCATCTGAGGGCTGTCCTCTGCGTTTTAGACAGAGCTGACCTTGATTAATGCTTGACTCGGGAACTATGCGGAACATCCAGGGAATGGTGATGGCTGATCCTGGCCACTCTGGCTCTGTGAAGTTGGGGCTCGCGTGCGCGTTATCTGGGTGACCTGGTGAAGGCCCAGCGTGGGAGAGTCTGCAGCCTCCTGTTCGTCAGCAGCCAGCCCCCTTAGGGAATTGTATGCATACATGTTATTTTTCCATCATTTTCCTCAAAATGGCACTCTGGGACTCCTCAGAGTCCAATATAACTGTGGATATGCATCATAAACAAAATTATAAATTGATGAGACATTATGCCTTTTGATACCAAGTGGCATTTGCGTGGTGCGTCATCAAACCCTCTCTTTAACATTTGTCTCTTGAACCTATATTACCTATATGAGATCATTATGAAAATGCAAAATAGTTTGTAAAAAGGTACCTTTGCTTAAAGAAAATTCTGACTTCTCGACTGGAAACGATCTGAAGGAGAGGACTGGGTTCCTGCGACGGCACCCAGCATTCATCCGGTCCCCTCTGCTCTGCGTTTATGATGGGCAAGGTTCAACCTCGTCCCCTTTTAAGAACTCAAGCCCAGAGAACGTACTTACACAGTGTCACATTCTACTTGAAATATTTTGGCATCATTATGTACTTCAGGAAGTAAAAGCCTTATGACTCAATGTCCTATTAAATTTTGGTTAGTTATCTTGATGCTTGAACACGTGTCAGCGTTCCTGGTGTTGCTGGGCTTGTGATGTAGCCTTTGACGTAACCTACATGCCTGGTGCAGGTGATGAGTTCACCATGGGATGTCTGTGGTTTTTTCGGAACTCTTCTTTCCAGATTTTCCTTTAGAGCATGTCAGGGCTGTGGTTAGGAAGATGATAAAATGAGGCCAAGAGTAAATGAAGGCTAAAAAAGCATTGAACAAGTCAGGTATCTGAAACCTTTGAGAAGGAAAAAAAGAAAAAAACAATAAACAAGGAACCCAGACAAAGCAAAATATAGTCTTGACGCACAAACCATCAAAACCCGGAGTTCAGCACTCAGGGTAGCCTTGGTGCCAAGTCACACTAAGAGCCGCAAAGGCCTCTGTAGTTGGGTACGTGTGGCAGGAAAAATCAGTGTGTCTCAGAGACGGGGGGCGGTTCTCTTTTCGAGGAGAAAAGGACAACAGAGGGAAGTGTTTTATTTTGAGATGTTTGATTTACGATGACTGTGCGGCTTGTGCTCTGTAGGACAGAGCTCGGTTGGTGGTGTTTGGAAGGCAGGGTAGGGGAGGATGCTGAAATACCCGTGCGGCGGAGCTTCCGTTAGGACTGCACGTGTGAAAACATCCTAGAATTCACACCGTTTAGACAAATGGCTGATGTAGGAATTTCTCTTTCCTGCTCCGTGGCACCCTCAAATGCCTCTCCCCCTTTCCCTGTCAGGAACCTGAACTGGCTCTTTAAAGAGATGGAGTGAAACTTAATTACCTAGGGAAGCCTCCAGTTTATATTCCACAGGAACAGTCTTTCTGGTTGGCACATCTCAGAATATCTACAGTCCTAAAAACCTCCTTGCTGAGTAGAAGTAATCAAAGGATGGTATTTAATATTGCTTCAACTTTTGTTTTCAAAGATCTTTTGTGCTGTGTAGTTCCCAGTCTGACTTCACATTTCTAGACTCCATATTTTAGAATAACCTTCTTGGGTAAGTAATCAGCAGAAGCGATGGTGTTGACCTGCATTTTCTTTCAATTAAGCTGTCTCCATGGTAGGACCTCTACCAGGGCTTTCGTGAGGTTTTCCTGAGCACTGGGAGCACCCAGGAATCTACACTCTAAGAGCAAAGCACCTTGGCTTTTCTGTTTATGTTGCTGTTGTTCAGACCCTAAGTCGTGTCTGAATCTTTGTGACCGCATGGACCGTAGCATGCCAGGCTCCTCTGTCCTCTGCTGTCTCCTGGAGTTTGCTCAAACGCATGTCCATTTGGCCAGTGATGCCGTCTAACCATCTTGTCGTCCGTCGTCCCCTTCTCCCTTTGTCTTCAATCTCTCCCATCATCAGAGTTTTTCCCATCAGGGGGAAAGTCTCTTTGCATCAGGGGGCCAAAGTATTGGAGCTTCAGCTTCAGCAGTGGTCCTTACAATGGATATTCAGTTGATTTCTGTTTGTATGACTTCCTAAAACTTTTAGACACCATATAGGGGAGTGACTTTCTTCCTGGCTTTGGTAAAAGAGAAAAAGACAACTGTTGTATGCTGTTACTTACATACGTATGTATGCTCAGTTGTATCTGACTCCTTGCAACTCCGTGGACTGTGTGTAGCCCGCCAGACTCCTCTGTCTATGGAATTCTTCAGGCAAGAATACTGGAGGGGGGTGCCATTTCCTACTCCAGGGGATCTTCCCGACACAGGGATCGAACCCACGTCTTCTGTCTCTTGCATTGGCAGGTGGATTCTTTACCAGTAGTGCCACGTGGAAGGCCCAATATCACTTATATATGAAATCTAGAAAAATGCAACAAACTAGTGAATAAAATAAAGAGAAGCAAACTCATGGATGTAGAGAACACAGCAGCGGTCACCAGTGGGAGCAGAGGGCCACTATAGGGACTCGGGGGTAGGAGGTACAAAATATCGGGCATAACATAGGCCACAGGGACGTATTATATTATCCAACACAGGTGGAATATAGCCAATGCTTTGTAATAATTATAAATGGAAAGAAACCTTTAAATTGTATGAAAATTTAAACAATTATTAAATAATTCTACAGAATAATTAGATTTCAGGTTTTGGGAATAAATGTGATTGCAGAGGTGAAAATCAATCAATCATTCTGTTCTGCGAGCAGGAAAGACTTCCTTCCTAGATGACATTTGCCGTCTAGTCTGTCTGCCTGGCTTGCTCACTTCCTTCTTCAGCAACGGCTGGGGCGGGGGGGTGGCGCTCTGCATTGCCTTTTGTCAAGTACCCAGAGGGCCACGTAGGAAAACCGCAGACTTTTAGCAAAAGCATCGCCTCGAGGAGAAGAAACCACCGAGTCCTTTCTGGGCCACCGGAGGGTTCTTTAGACGTGCCGTCACCCTGCGCTGGAGGACAGGCATGGCTCGTGTGCCCACTGGGTGACGCCAGTCCATCGCTGTGGCCTAGTCCTTCCTCGTCCCCACGACTGTAGAGTCGTTCTTCTTGGTCTAGACGAACTCTCCAAGTTGTTGCACTTTCCCAGGAGATACTGTGAAAGATCATCATAAAGAAAGAAAATCAGGTCTTGGTCTAAAGCTTTCAGCAAGTAGGTTTAAAGGCATAGCCCTGTCGTTCTCCTCCTCAGGGCAGTTCAGTTCAGTCGCTCAGCCGTGTCTGACTCTCTGCGACCCTGGGGACTGCAGCATGCCAGGCTGCCCTGTCCATCAAACTCATGTCCATCGAGTTCTTTTCCTACATGTGGATTTTTGTGTGGTCAGTAACTCAGTTGTATATGTTTATTTATCTAAATTTCTGTGATCTGTTCCTGTTCATATGGATACATATATACACACGGGTTAATGACAGACTTCCAGCATTTTTGCAAAGTTTGAGATGCCTAGTATACAGCAGTCTCTGAGCAGTCAAGTGACGGGGGCAGACGGTGAGCGGGCATGTGGCGGGGAACTTAGGGCTTTGAGAACCAGTCTGTCCCTGGAAAGCTAAGGCTGTAAGCAGTCTGCCAGAGCTGGGTCCTGAAATGGTTCACCCTCCTCTCGTCTGGGGAGGAAACAGCCTCTGCAAAGATCAGTCTTCCTCCTGAGGAGTGTGTCCAGCAGTCCTGCATGTGTACCCTGTGAAGTACCAATTTCCAATTAGCCCGGACCTGGGGTGCGGACAACGTGGAGCAGAGTTTAAAACAGATCAGTTTGTGGACAGATGAGGAATTCAGCAGCACTTGAAAACAAAGCCACCAGAACTGATGTGGCTCTTGGTCCCTGGTAAAGCAGGCAGCAGCAGCAGCAGGTAGCGTGTTCTGGCTGAGCGGTGAGATGCTCGATGTGTGCGCACGCCTGTGGGGCGTCTGTGTGCTGTGATGCTGTGGAGGTGATGTAAACATTTCTGAAGGGGTTAAAGATAATTTTGTAGTATTAACTCTAGCCTAATGTGACTTGATCTGAACCGGTCCTAGCCGGAACTCCTGTGATTTATGATTAGCGTAAGGTTTTCTGAGGTTCAAAGTTTCAATGTAGTTTTCTTATTTTTTCTAAAAAAAAAAAAAAGGTTCTGATCATTTGGTATTGTTTTAAACTAATATTATTTTCACTTGTTATAAAAATTAAGTTCACCTGTATAATAATTGCCCTCATAACGAATCCCTTCAGGAAACATGTGTTAATTATGATTTCATGGTAAATAGGTTATTTTTAGATTTCTTTAATTGCCCCTTCTTCCAGTAGCTAGCACTTCTGTGGATTAGGTGGATGTAGGCATAAGGGAGGTAAGCTGGAAATGCGTTTCTGTGTTTGTAATTTGCTGCTGTTAAGATTTAGAAACATCAACACAGCAGTGTTTCCATGACGCAGGCGTATCATCGAGTCCGTACAGGGGTCTCGAGTAACTAGGGTCTTCACGTCATTTGGAGGAGGGCAGGCCAGTGGCTCATTCATCTCTGCTTTCATTGACTCATTCATTATGTAAACACACATTAGATGCTCACTGGGCACCAGGAGTCATTCACATACACGGGTGCCTGCCCACGTGGACCGACTATGGGGAGATGCATTAATCACAGCGACCACAAACAGATACACCGTTTTCAGTCACTCACCTGTGTCTGACTCTTTCCGAGACCATGGACTGCAGCATGCCAGGCTTCCCTGTCCTTCACCAGCTCCCGGAGCTCGCTTGAGCAAGCAAATCAGTGATGCCATCCAACCATCTGGTCCCCTGTCGTCCGCTTCTCCTCCTGCCCTCAATCTTTCCCAGCATCAGGGTCTTTTCCAATGAGTCAGCTGTTTGCAACAGGTGGCCAAAGTACTGGAGCTTCAGCTTCAGCATCAGTCCTTCCAGTGAATATTCAGGATTGATTTCCTTTAGGATTGACTAGTGCCCCCTTATTTGAGGGATATATGTACATCCCAAGATGCCCAGTGGATGCCTGAAACTGACCCCTGTATATAATGTGTTTTTTCCTATGCTTATATACTTGTGATAAAGTTTATTAATTAGGCAGAGTAAGAGATTAACAGTAATAATAATAAAATAGAACCGTTATACTGTAATAAAAGATATAAATGTGGTCTTTCTCTCTCTAAAAATATCTTAGTGTACAAAATTAATGCCTTTCCCATCTTAACTAAGCACTGATCATACTCTGTGGCCAGAACTTTGGCAGTCTGAGACGTGGGAGCAGAAGTAGCCTGTTTCTTTTTGCTTTGTCACGATTTCCTGGCTACAGGATTCATTCTTACCATTGATCTTGACAACCTCTGCGTATGATTTTTCTTCCTTCTGTTTTAAGTCTAGAACTTTTACTTTTTCACTTAAAGGAAGCACTTCACAGCTTCTCTTGGCCATGTCCGAGTTGCCAGCATCACTCTTGCACTTTAGGGCCGCTTAAAATAAGATAAGGGTCCCTTGAGCACAAGTGACACCTGTGACCCCATTGATCTGATAACCAAGATGGCAACGGGGTGGCTAACCGACGGATGTGCCGGAGAAAAGGTGGACACACATCCCAGGCCACGTGGAACTGGAGGGCATGCTGTCTCATCCGGCTGTAGGCAGGACTGCGTGCAAGTTAAAACTCACGGACTGTTAATTTCTGGAGCTTTCTATTTAATATTTTCAGACTGCAGTTGACTGAAGGTGACTGTAGAACGTGGCATCTGTGACGAGAGCCCCTGAGGCCAGAGGTGGTGCTGTGAGCCCAGGGGGAGAGGAACGCAGCGTCCAGGGCCCAGGGTGGGAACTTCGGTGGGCAGCGGGCCCCAGAGGCCAGGTCAGGGGCGTGGTGTTCGCCATGTGAGCAGCGAGACATCAGATGCGGGCTGTGCAAGTAGGAGAGAGAGGCGGCAGTAAGGGGAATATTGTGTAAGGAATCACCCTGTGCGACCCCCCAGCACGAGATTAGAGAGCAGGCTTATTAGGAAGCTATTGGAGGAGCGGCACTTGGGGTAAAGAACCCGCCTGCTAAGGCAGGAGACATGAGAGCCCCCGGTTCGATCCCTGGGTTGGGAAGAGCCCTTAGAGGAGGGCATGTCAGCCCACTCCAGTGTTCTTGCCTGGAGAATCCCACGGACAGAGGGGCCTGGTGGGCCCTGGTTCATGGGGTCGCCAAGAGCCGGACAGGACTGAAGCGATCATCAGCAGCAGCGGCAGGCGGAGCGCCGCGAGCAGGGCCTGTGGCCCGGACCAGGAGATGGCGGGCGTGAAGGCGTCCAGGCTGTGCTGTGCTGTGCTGGGCGGCGGCGGGCGGGCATTCCGGACGGCTCGGGCTGCACTGAGCGGGGCCCTTGGAGGCGTCGGGCGGCGAGGAGTGGGAGCTGGCCTCTGCAGGCCCCGTGTCCCTGCGGCAGACAGAGTGGGATGTGCACGGGGCTCCGAGGGCTGCAATTTGGGAAGTGCTCCAGGGGAAGGTGGCCCTTGAGAGTAGAGCCTGGTCCCCACACGGACTGGTTGAGGGGTGAGGCGGTTGGGCCAGAAATGGAGCGGGAGGGGCGTGGATGGTTGGGCCCGGCGGGGAGCACGGAACCATCCAAAAGAATGAGGGCCCCACGGGGAGGAATGTGGGGAGTGTGAGTCTGAGACCGGGCAGAGGGTTTAGAGGGGCGGGCGGTCGGGAGGGCCCAGAGCTGCCGCCTGCAAGAGAAAGGAAGGTGTCCACTGGCTCTTCCCACAGGGAGGGCTTGAGCACGTGGTCTGAGGGCTGGTGCCGGGGCACGGTCGGTCGGGAGGACGAAGATTGGAGTTTGTTTTGTGGCATCTGCGATCTTAATTCCCTGCTGCTGCTGCTGCTAAGTCGCTTCAGTCCTTTTGGACCCTATGCGACCTCATAGGCGGCAGCCCACCAAGCTCCGCCGTCCCTGGGATTCTCCAGGCAAGAACACTGGAGTGGGCTGCCATTTCCTTCTCCAGTGCATGAAAGTGAAATGTGAAAGTGAAGTCGCTCAGTTGTGTCCCACTCTTGAGACCCCCATGGACTGCAGCCCACCAGGCTCCTCCATCCATGGGATTGTCCAGGCAAGAGTACTGGAGTGGGGTGCCATTGCCTTCTCCACTTAGTTCCCTGACCAGGGATCAAACCCCTACCCCCTGCAATGGTGCACTAACCACTGGACTACCAGGGAATTCCCTGTGGAGTTTGTTTTCTGTATCAAAGCCTGGAGTCCAGGGGGTGGCCCCGGTGAGAGGGAAGGGTGGGTCATTGAGAGAAGAGGGGAAGGCCCCAGGGGGATCCAGAGGCTGAGATGTCTGGGAAGAATGCACGGAGGGACCTACTTCAGATTAGAGAAAGGACCGGCGGTCCCTTAGGCGGGCCCTGATGCTGGCGCTCCCTGTGGTGTGTGGCACCGTGGCCTTTACTGCGGGCTGTGTGTGCGTTCTCTCTTCCATCCTTACAGAGGCCTGTGAGCAGAAGCCGCCATGCTCATAGAGGATGCTGAGTCCTAGGGAAGCTTCAGAACTGTGCCCACAGTCCCCCAGGAGGACACGACTTGCTGCCTTTCAGGAGTCTGCAGCCCTGGCGGGGAGCTGGGCCGTGGTGGTGCCCTTGTGCCCTGACCCGAGAGCCTGGGGGAATGGCAGCTGCGCTGTGGCGTTCCTACCCAGTAAACGTTGACATGAACTCAGTGCTTTGGGAGATGGTTGCATTTATTTTAATGATTAGTTCTTTTTCTGGTAATATTAACTAGTGTCAGGAGAGGGAGGCTAGGCACTCTTGGAGTAAAATAGAAGGTCTGTATATTGATTTACTCGACTGAAATTTCCACTCAGTTACTGGCGTTACTTACACTTTGTTAACTCTTGGTTTTATGAAATGATGGCCATGCATTTCTTATCAAATGGTACTGGTTATTCTTTCTTGGAATGCATGCATCAGGCCACTGGCTGCACCAAGCATTGCCTACGTGACCCCCGTTGGACACCCCTGGCGTCCTCTTGGGGTTTGTGTGTCTCCACTGACACCTGTTGCAGGTTAGGAGGCTGGGAGCACAGACACCCAGAGGCAGGGCCTGGCCCGAGTCCTCAGTGGCACAGCTGTCTCCCCTCCGGGTTCTTCTGTCTTCTTTCCCATTTCCCTTGAAATGAGAGGAGACTTGCGGACTTGCCTGTATGGGGTCCCTGGTGGGGCAAGAGGGCTGCGCTTCTCTTTGGACCTCTTAGGGTGTCCTGAAGATAAAGAAGAAAAAGGTCCTTAAGGAATTGCAGATGCTGTGTGAAAGACATCAGGCTGAAACTGCTGGGAGCTGTTCAAATTCCTCTTTGGAGAAACTTCTGTTGTCTCTTCCTTTCCTGTTTTGAAAACCTGCTCTGAAACCTGAAAGTTGGTCCAGCAATCTCTATTGTCAAGACTTTGGAAAAACAGCAACGCTTACACATTGCTGTTGAGAATGCAAAATAGCCCAGCTCTCGTGGAATACAATTTGGCAGCGGTATATATGAAAGTAATGTAAATACGTGTAACTTTTGACCCACAAGTCCTACCTCTGGGAATCTGTCACGTGACACACCTGCACACAGACCAATTGGAGCTTTGTGCTTGTAGTAACTGGGAACAATCCACGTGTCCTGCAGGAGAGGACTGGCTAATAAACTAAGATGCAGGCCCAGGATGGAGTACTCTGGAGCTTAAAGAAGCACAAAGGCACTCTGTTCTCTGTGTGGATAGATCTCCAGGATATTACCTGAAAAAGAAAAGATTTACTTCTTTTTTTGTAAAATTAAGAAGTGGAAATAAGACTGAATCTTTGCACTTGCTTTTGTTTGTATAGACTGACATCAGAAGGAAAGCCAAGACAGTGACTGATGTGAGGACTCCCGGGGGCGGGAAGGGACAGGGAGGAGGTGATATACTTCAGCGTACAGTTTCCTATCATTTTTGATTTTGTCTTGTGCTTATCTGTTTATCCTTGCTCTGCTGTGTCCCAACTCTTTGCGACCCCACCAGGCTCTTCTGTCCCTGGGATTTCCCAGGCAAGAATACTGGAGTGGGTTGCCATCTCCTCCTCCAGGGGATCTTCCCGACCCAGGGATCAAACCCACGTTTCCTGTATCTCCTGCATAGCGGGCGGATGCTTTACCACTGAGCCGCTGGGGAAGCCTGCCACACCTTGTGCTTACAATATGTATTAAAACTTAGAAAAAACAACTGCTGTGCTTTCTCCTGCTGAGGTAGCAGGGGGCTCAGCTGTTGATCTTGGATGGCATTCCCTGTTGTAGAAAGACCGAGTGACAGAGGCAAGTGCGTGCCCCTTGGGTAGGTTTCCCTCTTCTGCAGCGTACGTGCCGTTTGAGTGGTTGCCCCAGGACGCGTCTCGGACATCGCCCGGGTGTTGCGTGCTGCGGGAGCGTTTCTCCCGCGATCCGCACTGCTCTAACATCACCTGCACTGCGAGAGGAGAACCCTGTGCGTTTCTTAGTTTGTAGAAAGGGCTGTTTCCAGACATGTTTTCTTCTCCTTTTGGCTTCCTTATCTTGTCATCATTCAAGTCGCAAGGTCTGCTGGTCAAACACACTCCCGTTTTACAAGAACTTACTTTCTGATTGTTCTGTTTTACTTTAAATAGAGGGTTGAGGTGCATGTGGTAAGGAATTCAAAGGACCACGTGGACGTGTCTCCTTAGTTATTTCTTTGACTCTCTTCGGGCGCTTTGGTGTTGACTTTTTCACTAACAGGTTGATGTAGAAATGCACTTAATGCTGATTTGTTGTTCAGTCGCTCAGCTGTTCCTCACTCTCGTGGACCACAGCACGCCAGGCTCCCCTGTCCTTCACCATCTGCCAGAGTTTGCTCACACTCATGTCTGTTGAGTCGGTGATGCCATCCAGCCATCTCATCCTCTGTCTTTTCTTTCTCCTCTTGCCTTCAATATTTCCCAGCGTCAGGGTCTTTTCCAGTGAGTCGGCTCTTCGCATCAGGTGGCCGAAGTTTTGGAGCTTCAGCATAAGTCCTTCCAGTGAACATTCAGGTTGATTTCCTTTAGGATGGACAGGTTGGATCTCCTTGCAGTCCAAGGGACTCTCAAGAGTTTTCTCCAACACCACAGTTTGAAAGCATCAATGCTGGTTTGGAGCAGTGTTATTCTGTATCTCTTGAACTGACCCTAAGGGCACGCGTGCTCTCTCTCTCTCTCTTGCTGTACTTAGTCCCCCAACTGGGGACTGAATTTGGGCCTGGTAGTGAAAGGTTCCGAGTCCCAACCACTGGACCACCAGGAAACTCCCTGATCCTGAGCTCTCTTGATGGATGCCACAAGGTCCATGGATCGCTATGATTGATTTTTCAAGCTATCAGCTATTTAACTGTCTAATGCCAAGTGTTCAGGAAATAATATAAATTCAGTGTAATGTAAATTCAAGCTGGTGGCTCCAGCAGCTTACGCTTTGAATTGTAGCTCCATTTGTTCCCATTTGTAACCACCCTGTAACCACTGAGTTTGTAATCAGAGTAAGTCACTTTGGTGGTAAGTCAAATGTGGGTTAGTTTGCACTGTAGATCCCCTCTGACAGTTCAGTCTTCTAAGAGGTTTGTGAGCATGAGATCTGTGTTGTGTGGTCATGGAAGGGGTGGAGGTTGGCAGTGATTAGAAGGTGATCTCAAGATTAAAAAAAAGAAAATTACCTCAAACTGCAGCCCTGGGGAGTGAATCAGCTGGTGGATTGCCCTCTGTGGTTGGGACTTTTGAGGGAGCCTGTCCGGTTCTGCTGTTATCTCCAGAGAAGTGGTACTGTGATCAAATCTGGGTCGGCTGTGCTGCAGGCCTGGTAGTGGGTATCACTGGTGTGCTGGAAAAACGACTCCTTGTTTTTGTTACTGTTCAGTTGCTCAGGCATGTCCATTGTGACCCCGTGGACTGCAGCTCGCCAGGCTTCCCTGTCCTTTACTATCGCCTGGAATTGGATCAAATTCACATCCATTGAGTTGGCGATGCTGTCTTAACCATCTCATTCTCTGTTGCCCCCTTCTCCTCCTGCCCTCAGTCTTTTCCAGCCTCAGAGTCTTTTCCAGTGAGTAGGCTCTTTGCATCAGGTGGCCAAAGTATTGGAGCTTCAACTTCAGCATCAGTCCTTCCAGTGAATGATCATGGTTGATTTCGTTTAGGATTGACAGGTTTGATCTCCTTGCAACCCAAGGGACTCTCAAGAGTCTTCTACAGCACTGAATGATTCCTTATTAACTCTTAAAGTATTACCTATAATACTTGTTTTAGCAGCAGAATGCTTTGCTTATGGTGTGTGTGTGTGTGTGTGTGTGTGTGTGTGTGAGTGTTGAGAGGTGTTGTGGGTAGGGGATGAGTTAGGCCAAAGATGTTTGAAATATATTTGTAGGAGGTATATGTTTGCCTATTGAATCATTTGAAAGCTAAAAATAACCCCCTACTTAATTTTGATTTGATTTGCTTACTACTACCAGGGAATGATGCTTATATGACCAAAATGTGCTTTCACGTATATACTTTTGCATGTCCTTTCTTTATCCGTCAAGTGTATTCCTCAGCGATACTATATAAAATACAGATGTGTGTGCAAATCATCTTATTCTATTGACTTTCATTGTAAAATTTGAAAACTGTAGGATCTAAAACAAATCCCATTAGGACTCCTAATATTCACTTGAATCCCTGGTAGCTTAGTGGTAAAGAATCCGCCTACAGTGCAGGAGACCACCTGCAGTGCAGGAGATACAGGTTGTATCCCTGGGTCAGGAAGATCCCCTGGAGAAGGAAATGGGAGCTCCTTCCAGTATTCTTGCCTGGAGAATCCCATGGACAGAGGAACCTACAACCCATGGGGTCTCAAGAGTTGGACACAACTTAGTGGCTAAGGCACCATCAGTATTCACTTGTGGAGCTCACTTTTCAGCATTCAGAATGTTTTAAACCTTTTCCCTCTGTAAGTAGAGTTAATCCGTTGGCAATTAATCTCTGTTTTGGTGTCTTCGCTGCAAACATTTAGTTAATTGCTTTTATTCTCGAGCCATCCTTGCCCTACTTCTAGGACTTGACTTTTGGCAGCTACGGTGGCTACTCCAGGAGTTATTAGAATTAAGAGGCAGAGGGAGATGCTGTTTAAATTCCATTTAGGCTGGGTGGGTGCGCTCACATATTCATTGGGGTGTCTAGGGGCTCTGTGCTCTGGGTCTGGCTGGGGAGAAGGCCCTTTGGGTGCACCTGTTTTCTTTCACTGAGACCCCACTAAGTGACGTGCTTCCTGCTGACTCATTATTCAACAAGTACTTGTTCCTGGAGGTTATGATTGCTTCTTTTTCCCCCAATTAGTTTAAAAAGCTGAGTTTAGGCAGGATTCTTGTTGAAGCAGAATAATTTAATAGGTTATTGACCACCTCTCTGAAGCTGTTCATCTGTGAGATGGGACTAATGCCACCTACCCCACTGGCTCAGATTCTGCCGGCCACACCTACAGGTCAGTGTAGGCAGCATTGAGGGCTAACAGCCTAGTGGTTGATTTCAGAGATGCTTATTTTCATTTTGAGGTTGCTTTGCACCTGGCAAGAGAAATTAACACTCCAGTTTGTGATGCTCTCCTCCTGTTGACACCCTTCTTGTTTTTAATGCTTTAGCAACTATACTAGTAGTCAGGACCTGCAAAAGTGTCCTTTTATTTTATAGATACCTTCTAATTTAGCTGTTTTTAAACCTTAGGTTTTTTGTACTTGGCCTAACATATACCCAAGCGAGAATGCTATCTTTTTAAGTGTGGAGGTGAAAGTTTAAACTGTGTCTTAACTGTTTGTATTTCTGTTTGTTCTTGGTGACACTGAGTGATTCGGGTCACTCTGACATTTAATCAAGTTAAACGGTGTGGCTCTTAGAAAATATGTCTAGCAGGTAATCTGAGAGCTTGATAACTAGGAACACAGCCGAGAAATTTCATCAGGACTAATTTATTAATTTCTTAAGCCCTTCTTGTCCAGTTTGCCTTTAATTTTCATTTTTTCTAAGTTTCCATTAGCAACTGTGCCCTCACTTGTTATTTAATAATGAATGGTTACAAATTGTTTGTGTGTTTTCATAATTAAAATGTGATAGCAATCAACTACCGGATGAGCTGACACTGTAATGACATAAAGTCAGTAACAATTATGCCTAACAGGAAAATTAATTATGTAATCCTATCATACCCTATTTCGCCTAGTAGATTAGATTTGGCTGTGACTAGGCTGGGCTAGGCAGGTGACAGCGTGGTATAACACTTCTCGTTTTTCTGAATCACCTAGTCACCATCATGTTCACTGTATCACCCGGGAAAATCATTTGATTTAGATTTTTAAAATAAATATTTTCAGCCTTTTGATTTTCTGCTTAAAAAGAGAGAGAACAAAAAACCTGCTTCTACTGGGATGGTTTATTCTTCCCATGCTTTTAGTGCATAAATGTCTTTGCTGGATTTTTATCCAGGAGCAGCCATCTTTTCTTTTTGCCTTTGCTTACCTGTCAGGGATGTGAGCTGTGCGAGTGAGCTACCCATGCCCTCTGACCCGAGGTGCCCCTTCCTCCCACACATGGAACAGCTGCCAGTCCAGGGAGCAGGCCGGGACTGGACAGACCGAGGGTCCTCGGGTGACTCTGGAGCAGCCCACCAGGCCTCTGTTGGGGTGCCCAGCTGACTGGTCCTGCACCGCTCCCCATCCTTGGAGGCCCTGTGGGTCTCAGGCAAGGTGAACAGTCTCTCAGGACCCGTGTGCTTAGCCTCAGAGGAACCCTGACATCAGCTTGTCCAGCTCCTTGGCTTCAAGGTGTAAAAACTGCCGTTTGTCTAAGGGTCGAGCTGGGACCACAACCCACGTCTTCATGGTGTTCTTCCCATCACACCTTGTTCCTACTTTGTTCTGTTTTTTAAAATTGCTTATAACTACTCAGTATCTAGGGATAAAAGTTTGTCTCTAAGCTGAAGAATTTAGAAAACACTCAGAAAAGTCAAGCCTCCTGTATGTTCATCACTGGTAACAGCTGAGTACATTTTCTTCTAGCTTTTTAAAGCGTATTTTACCATAGTCCAGCTGCCTCTAGTGGGATGTTTATTTCTTGGAATCTTAAAGTTTATCAGCACCATGAAGTCATCTAAGCCTACAGGGTGCTTAACCGTTCTCCAGGGTTGGCATTTGCCCTGGCTCCAGGCTGTCACAGTTGTTCATGGTTGTAAGTAAGGCTGCAGTGAATACTGCCACACTTAAATCCTGTCCTTCACTTCAGACGGACTCCTTAGGATGGTGGATTGCCTGAAGTCGGATTTCGGAGGAAAGGTATGAACTTACGGCTCTTGCCCAGGCAGCCTGTCCCACTTTATACTCTGACTTGTGCTCCTAAATCCTGTTGTGAGATGGTCACGTTCCTCTGTGAGAAGTACCCACCCCACAAATGAGACAGCCCCCAGAAGAGAGATCAGCACCGTTGCTAGGGTGTGTGCTGCAGTTCCGGTGGGTCCCTCCTGCCTCTTTTCCCTTCAGCCTAGGTCAGCCTTGTTCCAGATGAGCAACATACACAGTATAAACTCTTTCCTGTTTGCATTGTCATTTGTTTTGCCAGCCACTGTCAGTCTTTGTTTCCATGGCGGTCAGAGCATCAGGCTGTCCTTCTGGGGTCCTCCCTGCCCTTTGTGTATAGTGTATAGTCTCAGTTCTTTGGGGATGGAGTCGAGGTGACCCCAGACCCATTTAGACACCTTCCCACACACCTGGCTTTGTCCCTGACTCTTCACATCTCCCTGCCCCAGGTGTTAGTGGATGACAAGTCAGAACTTTCAACTAAACATTCATTTGTGAACTTTTTTTTCTTTTTCTTTTTTCTGCTGATGTATAGTTGATTTTTTTTTTTTTTTTGGCATTCTGAATTTATGGACTTTTGACATTAATGACTATTTTCTAAACCCCAAACCAGGTCATTTTATATAGAACTAGGTCACATAACTGTGAAAACTCAGGGGATGGGTTAGCATTCTTAGCCAGTGGGTTCTGCTCTCTGTGGACTTGTCTTGCTTTAAATTCATTTTTAAGAAATGCAGTCTTTATCAGTGAAACTATACTTAAATCTTATCCCCTAAATGTATTTACATATGAATAATATAGCTCAAACTGGTGATTATATATAATTAAATTTACTTTGAGTTATTGTAAATGATATGTAATTGGATTTTAATTAAAATGCATTATTTCAATCAATATCAAACCTTCAAGAAAGAAAAACCTATAATCATAATTAAATAAAACAGTTACTCAGATGAGTTGAGGACTATGTTTGGGACTGGAAAATTAGATAAATTTTGACAAATTCCTAGAGGAATGTAGAGGGTTTTTTTTCCTAAAGTATATTCATAAAGTTAGTGGGATTTTACATGAAAGCAGCTTTTGAGTCACTTTATTTAGTTTTTAACTTATCATCTGGGAGGAGATTGCGAGGAGTTCCCTGGTAGTGAGACTATGGTGAGTTATGTTTCCCACAGATGGCTTTATTTCCTTTTTGTGACATTGCTTGGATCATGAAATAAGTGTCTTGGAAAATGTGCGATGCAAAGATGTGCGCTGGGAGATCTCTGTGCATGTAAGTCAGCGCTGTCTGTGTTAGAAAAAGGATGCTTTCAAAACCTTTAAGCTGCAGTATTGCTTCTTTTCGCCCTTGGCTGCGACTTTGTTGAGCGCTTCTGTGCCTTTCCCCTCAAGGACAGTGTCTGCTTCCTGACGGGGCAGTGTCTCCTTACCTTCTTGTCCAGCTCCTTTCCCAAGGAAGCCCAGTTTTTCTTTCTTGGAAAAACTCAAACATGTTTTCACACCCAGTTAAAGTCCCTTCCCTACTGTTACTTTTTGCTTCTCCGTATTTTGTTCTTGAATACCATCTTACAGAATGGGACCAGCATCAAGATTGGGAGGAGAGGGGACGTACGTATCTCAATGGCTGATTCATGTTGATGTTTGACAGAAAACAACAAAATTCTGTAAAGCAATTATCCTTCAATAAATAAATATACAAATAAATGAAGATTGGGAGGGGACCAGGCCTCAACACTGCTCTTTCCCTTTTATTTCTTCTGATTTTAATGATCCCTCATTAACCTAGGCAGCTTGGGCGCAGTAGCAGTGGTGTCTTCCTGAGGTTCTCTTTCTACATTTCCTTCTGGTGTTTGGATGTGGCAGTTTCCACCAATGCTTCCTTTGTCTTCTTTTATTGTCCGAAAGAGTCTGAAGTGATATTCCCCACGATCTCCCTGGCTGCTGTCAGGCAGCCTGACTGTGAATGTTGGAGAAAAATTGCTACCTTTTGAATCAGTTCAGTTCAGTCGCTCAGTCGTGTCCAACTCTTTGCGACCCCATGGACTGCAGCACACTAGGCCTCCCTGTCCATCACCAACTCCTGGACTTCACTCAAACTCATGTCCATCGAGCCTGTGATGCCATCCAGCCATCTCATCCTCTGTCGTCCCCTTCTCCTCCCACCTTCAATCTTGCCCAGCATCAGGGTCTTTTCCAATGAGTCAGTTCTTCCCATCAGGTGGCCAGAGTTGGAGCTTTAGCATCATTCCTTCCAAAGAATACCCAGGGTTGATCTCCTTTAGAATGGACTGGTTGGATCTCCTTGCAGTCCAAGGGACTCTCAAGAGTCTTCTCCAACACCACAGTTCAAAAGCATCAGTTCTTCGGCGCTCAGCTTTCTTCACAGTCCAACTCTCACATCCATACATGACCACAGGAAAAACCATAGCCTTGACTAGATGGACCTTTGTTGGCAAAATAATGTCTCTGCTTTTGAATATGCTATCTAGGTTGGTCATAACTTTTCTTCCAAGGATTAAGCATCTTTTAATTTCATGGCTGCAATCACCATCTGCAGTGATTTTGGAGCCCCCCAAAACAAAGTCTAACACTGTTTCCACTGTTTCCCCATCTATTTCGCATGAAGTGATGGGACCAGATGCCATGATCTTCATTTTCTGAATGTTGAGCTTTAAGCCAAGTTTTTCACTCTCCTCTTTCACTTTCATCAAGAGGCTTTTGAGTTCCTCTTCACTTTCTACCATAAGGGTGGTGTCATCTGCGTATCTGAGGTTATTGATGTTTTTCCCTGCAATCTTGATTCCAGCTTGTGCTTCATCAAGTCCAGCATTTCTCATGATGTTCTCTGCATATAAGTTAAATAAACAGGGTGACAACATACAGCCTTGACTTACTCCTTTCCCAATTTGGAACCAGTCCATTGTTCCATGTCCGGTTCTAACTGTTGCTTCTTGACCTGCATACAGATTTCTCAGGAGTTGGGTAAGGTGGTCTGGTATTCCCATCTCTTGAAGAATTTTTCACAGTTTGTTGTGATCAACACAGTCAAGTGCTTTGGTGTAGTTGATAAAGCAGAAATAGATGTTTTTCTGTAATGCTCTTGCATTTTTAATGATCCAACGGATGTTGGCAACTTGATCTCTGATTCCTCTGCCTTTTCTAAATCTGGAAGTTCTTGGTTCACATACGCTTGAAGCATAGCTTGGAGGATTTTCAGCCATTACTTTGGTAGTATGTGAGATGAGTACAGTTGTGCAGTAGTTTGAGCATTCAGGATTGGAATGAAAACTGACTTTTTCCAGTCCTGTAGCCAGTGCTGATTTGCTGGCATATTGGAAAATTTCCAAATTTCCAAATTTGCTTTCGTAGCATCATCTTTTAGGATTTGAAATAGCTCATCTGGAATTCTGTCACCTCCACTAGCTTTGTTCTTAGTGATGCTTCTTAAAGCCCATTTGCCTTCGCACTCCAGGATGTCTGGCTCTAGGTGAGTGATCACACCATCGTGATTATCTGGGTCATGAAGATCTTTTCTGGGTAGTTCTTCTGTGTGTTTTTGCCACCTTTTATTATCTTCTGGTTCTGTTAGGTCCATACCATTTCTATCGTTTATTGTGCTCATCTTTGCATGAAATGTTCACCTGGTATTTCTAATTTTCTTGAAGAGATCTCTAGTCTTTCCCATTCAGTTGTTTTCCTCTATTTCTTTGCATTGATCACTGAGGAAGGCTTTCTTGTCTCTCCTCGCTATTCTTTGGAGCTCTGTATTCACCTGGGTGTATCTTTCCTTTTCTCCTTTGCCTTTCGCTTCTCTTTTTTTTCTCAGCTATTTGTAAGGCCTCCTTAGACAACCATTTTGCATTTCTTTTTCTTGGAGATGGTTTGGACCACTGCCTCTGGTACAATGTCACGAACCTACGTCCATAGTTCTTCAGGCACTCTATCAGATCTAATCTCTTGAATCTATTTGCCACTTTCATTGTATGACTGTAAGAGATTTGATTTAGGTCATACCTGAATGGTCTAGTGGTTTTCCCTACTTTCTTCAATTTAAGTCTGAATTTGGCAATAAGGAGTTCATGATCTGTGCCATAGTCAGCTCCCAGTCTTGTTTTTGCTGACTATATAGAGCTTCCCCATCTTTGGCTGCAAAGATTATAATCAAGCTGATTTCGGTGTTGACCATCTGGTGATGTCCATGTGTAGAGTCTTCTCTTGTGTTGTTGGAAGAGGGTGTTTGCTATGACCAGTGCATTCTCTTGGCAAAACTCTGTTTGCCTTTGCCCTGCTTCATATTGTACTGCAAGAGCAAACTTGCCTGTTACTCCAGGTATCTCGTGACTTCCTACTTTTGCATTCCAGTCCCCTATGATGAAAAGGACATCTTTTTTTGGTGTTAGTTCTAGAAGGTCTTGTAGGTCAATTTCAGCTTCTTCAGCATAGACTTGGATCAAGGCAAATTGGAAGTGGTCAAACAGGAGATGGCAAGAGTGAACTGAAATGTTTGGACTGGAATGAGCAAATTTAACTCAGATGACCATTATATTTACTACTGTGATCAAGAATCCCTTAGAGGAAATGGAGTAGCCCTCATGGTCAACGAAAGAGTCCAAAATGCAGTGCTTGGGTGCAATCTCAAAAATGACAGAATGATCTTTCTTTTTGTTTTCAAAGCTTTTTAAATAGTGAAGTTCAAGGCTGGTGGTGTGGTCGTGATCAATTCCCAGGGTAACTGAGGACTGCGAACATTTTCAGGTCACCTTTGACTCTTAAACTGCCAGTGGTGGTAACACTGAAAAGAAATCCGAACAAAATCTTGGCTGTAGTTGGAAGCAGCGAAAGCTGTAGATTTAGGTACTGCCAGGCAGCCCTTGGAAACCTGCAGCGGGGAAGTCTGGTTCCTTGCTTATGTCTTTGTTTTTGAGAGGGAAGAGCTAATAAAAGGAATGAGTTAATAAAAAGACTTTAGTAATGATGAGCTTTTGCAGGTGAGATTAGACACTTAATTCTCTTAACAAGACAAAGAGGGATGGGAGAAGCTAAGGGGCTTCCCAGGTGGCACAGTGGTGAAAAATCTGCCTGCAGATGCTGGAGATGCAGCTGGATCCCTGGGGCAGGAAGATCACCTGGCGGGAGCAATGGCAACCCACTCCAGTATTCTTGCAGGGGAAACTTCATGGACCGAGGAGCCTGGCAGGCTACAGTCCATGGGGTCACAAAAGAGTAAGGCAGGGGTGAGCAGACACACACCCGTTTTACAGATGAGGGGCCAGCGGCTCTGGGAGGCTGAGGAACTTGCTACTCTGTGAAGTCAGAATTCGCACTTAAAGGTGGGTCTGAGCCCGCCGCTTCAAGGTGCTCCTTTCCTACCTCCCCAAGAAATAACGGTGCACAGAGAATCACTTTTCTAAATTGTGTGTGGGTGGAATGCGCTTTATGCCGTCAGAACAGACTTCTTTTGGGGGGGAGGATCCCTTTAAAGTTTTCTTTAACAGAATGAACATAATTAAAAAGTGGTACACATGAAAGATCAAAAATACATGTAAGATACATCTCCAATGTGTTCTTTCTCTAGGAATATGAAGATATGCACATTTATACAGTATAATTTCATGTTTTCATAAAAATGGATTCATCCATTAATATAGAGAGTATTACATAAATAGCATTTCTGTAGGATTTTTGTTGATTTTTCTTAAAATATGAATGTCACTTTAGGTCAGCTGCGTATATTGAAATGAGTCAAAGTTATCGCAGTTTCCAATATGCATGCACTATAATTTAATCAGCCATCTCATGCTGATGGACAACAACAGCTTCTTGCTTGTTTTTCTTATGTTGTGTTTTGCTGCTGAAACAGGATTATAGTAAATTCACATCCATGTGTGTACGTATGCTTGCTTGTTTGCTGGTACTTGTTTTTCTATAGGAAAGGGCATTGCTACCTTGCTCCTGGTTTTAATAAAAATATTTCAGTGTCTTAAGCATTGACTGTGCCTTTGTTAAGTTTTGATAAATACAGTTGATCATAAAGTATAATATTTCCATTTATTTTTTAGTTTTTATTGAAAGAAGTTGATGAATTTTGTTAAATGCTCTTTTAGCATGATACAGTTGTAAGCTTTTGCCTTTATTTTGTGGTGTAATAAATTATGCTGATTAGATTTCCCAGTACTGAATCATCTTTGCATTCCTGGAATAAACTCTGATTTGGTATGGTGTGCTATCTCTTTCATATGTTGCTAAATTTGATTTGCTAATACTTTATTTAATTTTTATGACTGCAGTCTTAAGATGGGTGTGGAATTTCTTCCATAGTAGCACTGTATCAGGTATTGATATTAGGATTTTGCTTTTAAAATGATTTAAGAAGAATCTCCTCTTTTTCTAAAGTCTGAAAGCATTTGTGTGATAGAGGCAATATCTAGTTTTTAAATATTATGGAGAAATCAACTTGAAAACTGCCTTGGCTTGATATCTCCCCAACCCTACCCCCAAATCTTTTAAAGCACGTTCTTTAATTTTTCAGATTATGTTGCAGTTGTTCTACTTATCTTTTTACTTTTTCTCTGGATTTTTGATATTTCTTACTTGCTAGGAAATTAGTTTGCCTAAATTTAAATTTACTGCACAGAGTTGTACGTAACAATGTTAAACATTTTTTTGATATTCATGGTAATAATCCCTTCCTCGTTACTAATGCAGGAAGTTTTTGCTTTTGTCTTTTTTCCCCTTTAACCAATCTTGTTGAAGATTTCCCTTGGTTCAGATGGTAAAGAATCTTCCTGTAATGCAGGAGACCCGGTTCGATCCCTGGTTCGGGATGATCCCTCTGAGAAGGGACTGGCAACCTACTCCAGTATTCTTAACTAGAGAATTCCATGGACAGAGGAGCCTGGCTGGCTATAGTCCATGGGGTCTCAAAGAGTCAGACACATTTTTTTCCCCCTTAATCAAGCTTGTTCAGCTCAGTTCAGTTGCTCAGTTGTGTCCAACTCTCAAGCTTGTTAGAAGTTTATATATTTTATTCTCTTCAAAAAACTAGGCATATTAATTTTTATGTTCAATATATTTAATTTCAGTACATGATCTTTATTAATTCACTTTTACTATTCCTTTTAAGTTTATTAAGTTGAATGACTGCTCCATTTTACTTTTAGTCTTCTTAAAATAATGACATTTAAAGCTATAAATTTTCTTGAAGAACAGCTTTAACTGTGTACCTTTGGTTTTAGAGATCCATCTCCTTTTTGTTATTTTCTAGATGGTTTATGAAAAGTGAAACTTTCACTTTTCACTTTCATGCGCTGGAGAAGGAAATGGCAACCCGCTCCAGTGCTCTTGCCTGGAGAATCCCAGGGACGGGGGAGCCTGGTGGGCTGCCGTCTCTGGGGCCACACAGAGTCGGACACTACTGAAGCGACGCAGCAGCAGCAGATGGTTTATAATTAAATTATTGTCTTTTGATCTTGAGATTATTTAGAGGCATGTTACTAAATTTTCTTTGGGGTATGTTTTGATATTTTACTACCATCTATGAATATAGCTCTGAAATCTCTGTCTTAGGGGATTTATTAGAGTTTACTTGTGTCTAAGCCAAGTGTGGGCTTCGCCAGTGGCTCAGCGGTAAAGAATCTGCCTGCAGTGCCGGAGACACAGGTTTGATCCCTGGATCGGGAAGGTCCCCTGGAGAAAAAATGGCAGCCCACTCCAGTGTTCTTGCCTGGAGAATCCCATGGACAGAGGAGCCTGGTGGCTGCAGCAGGGGGGTTCCAAAGAGCTGGACACGACTAAGCACACACACACTTGTGTCCAAGCACATGATCAGTTTTTAGTTGTTCATGGATATAAAAAAATCATATCCTTGGTGAAATACACAGCTTTCATTTCCTATATTTAGTAAATCAAGCTTATTGATTGCATTATATTCTGAGCCTGCAAATCTGTGTTTGTTTTTACTATCAAATTGAGAGTTATGTTAAAATACCTCTTATAATTTTTAAGCTCTCATATTTCTAAGAGCTTTTGCTTGACGTATTCATGCCATTTTGTTTGATGCATAAAGATATATGATTCTTATTTTTGCCTCAGATTACATGTCTGTTGTTCTGTGATATCCCCCTTTATTGGTTTATTACTTATGGCCTGAATTCTTTATCTGCTTTTCATATTGCCATCCTTGCTTTCTTTTTATTTGTGTTTGCTTGGTATACCTTTGTTCAACTATTCATTTCTGAACTCTTTATCACTTTGTTTTGGGCAAGTTCCATGTTTTGATGTTTTAAATAGAGGCAGATTTTAAAAGTCCAAGGTGACAGTTTTGTCTTTGACAGGGAAGTTCTGCCTTGTCTGTTGTGATAAATTTTGCTTTATCACTTTCATCTTATTCAGTGGTTGCCCCTTGTTTTACTTTGTTTTTCTCAATTCTTAGTTCAACACGGTTTTTAAATTAACAAAGGAATTGCTATTTTCAATCCTGCCAGAGCCTGACAGTTGGAAATGAAACTCTCACATAACAGCAGGAGGTCGCTGATGTGACCACCAGGACCTGCTGAATTCTTGTTGTCCCTGTAACACTATTTCCTGGGTGTGTCTTCCAGATCTCTTATCTTTTGACTCCTGAATCCCAATTCCACGTTCTTATTCTTTGCTTCTTAATGCCTATGTTTCTTCTCTTTAATCTCCTGGTACATTTATTTGATACTTTACAGCAATAGGTAAATTTTCTCTTCATTTTATTTTATTTTTAAAGTTTTATTTTATCCTGATAGGAACACTTGACATGAGATTTACTCTCATACAGACTGAAGTATATAGTACAGTCTTGTGACTGTAGGTACAGTGTTATAAAACAGCTCTTTAGAATTCAGTCATCTTATTTAACTGAGACTTTTTGCCTTCCTGTTGTTTTTTTCTTTTTTTAATTTGGAAAGTATTTAAGCTGCAGTTGCATCTCCGCGTGTGTTCTCAAGCCCTTTCTGCTTAAAGTTTCCCCTGCTGCATTAGTTTTCCTGGTGCAGGGGGCGCTTGCAGTTTGGTCCAGCCCGGCCCCCAGCCGCTGTCCCTCCTCTGCTTCTGGCTGCCCTTGGCAGGCATGAGGCCCCAGGTGGGGTCACCGAGCTGGCAGCCAAATGGGGTGGTGCTGTGGATGGCCGGAGTGCGGGACCAGGGAGCAGTGCGGCATGCTCCGTCCCCAGCATCTCCTGGCCGTGAGGCTTGGGAACCAAGCCCCTCCCCTTGAAGCTCCCTTCCTGCGGGTCTCAGCGAGGCCCAAAGCCTTCCTCCCTCCAAGCGGACCTTCAGCTACCTTGACCGTGAAGGCTCACACGTCTTCTCTCTTTTGGAGATCCCCCGCACTAAGCCCCCTTTGAAACCCCTCAGCCCCAGGCATTGCCTGGAAGCTTGATGGATGCTTGTCTTGTCACTTCAGGAGGGCATCTGGCAGAGAGGCAGGATCGTGTCTGTGCTCAGGCCACCACGTTCCCCGAGAGAGTGTGTCAGGGTAGAGGTGTGTTTGCTGTGTGTGTTGTGAGATGGGAGGAGAAAAAGATGTGCATACATGCACTTATCAATTATACACCTGTAAGTACACACACACACACACACACACACACACACACACACACCACCCCCTCCCCCATTCCTCCCCACTGTCCTCCCACCCCAGAGGGAAAGTGGAATTTCCCTCCCTTCACAGCTTGAAAACTTGAGGGAAAATAAGTAACCAGCTTGGCCCAAACTGGGTAATGTTACTGTCTGCATCTTGGGGGAGGTGTCTGTGGCTTATGTTTACAGGCTATTTATACAAAGTGGCACTGGGGTGTCCCAGTAAGGGCTGCAGCATTAGGTCAAGGCCACGGATGCTTCCTTTTAATGAATCTTGTCTTTGGAATTAACGTGTTTTTCTGCTCTCCAGTATCTTAGAATATAAATGCCCAAGAACCTCTAGGATTTGGTCCAATGTGGGAAAGGCCTTCCCTTGCATCACAGGATAAGGGCCCCCTGTGTAGTCCATTTGGTGAACACACAGGTTATTGCAGCAAGATGCTGTAGAAATAGCTTCATGTCCTAGCAAAACTGCCAAAACAAGTAAGAACCTGGAAATTGTTGCTATGCATGTATGTCGGAAGACTTAACCACTTCCACACTGAGTTTTAAAAAAAGATTAAAAAAAATTTTTTTTTCAAGTTTTGTAAGATCAGATAAAGTTGCGTATTTTCACCACATTTTTAGATCCTTGGGTACATATTCTGTTTAAAGCATCTCTGTGTATCAGGTCTCAAAGGTAAAGTGCCTGTAACCTGCTAATAAAATAGGTGTCTGCACTGGCCAGCTGTGGTTAAACCACAGCACGGCTTGCTGGGCTCCTGAATGTTGCTTGCTTTTTATTCCTCAGTCTAACTGCCTAGTGCTTTGAGACTAGCTAGCTCCTAGCTCCCAAAGTGCTTTGAGACTTCTTATCTACGTTGACCAGTATTTGCAGACAAGGCCAGTGCCTTTGCTGCCACTTTTACTTGGTTTTTGCAAGAGAGAACCATACTTTTTCTCTTTTTAATGAAGCATTAAGTTCCGTTTACATAGTGGTAAATAAAGTAATTACTACAGTGATGGCATTCTGCCTAAGTCATCTCAAAAACTGAATGCAGAATCTTTCTAATAGCTGCATAATGGTCTCTTGAAGTGTCAGATTTTTATAATGATAGTTGTAATACAAGTGCTGTTATTTATTAGGAGGATTGAACCCTCTGACCACTTCCATGCGTCCTTATGCATCTCCAGCTGGACTGAGCGTGCATCTCTGCAGACCGTATGTGCTGGCTCCTCCGATGGGTGTCTCCCAGGGTTTCCCTCCACCCAGAGATGGAGGCTAGCCTGCACCGTGTTGCCATGCCTGGGCTGGCTAGTCCAGTTCCCGGTTGCCATGGAGGATGTCTTAGGATATCTTCTTTTCTGGCAAAAGAGAGTTTCTGTTTTGGGAACTCTAAGGCATTGCCTGGTTTGGAGAGTGTTATGTAAGAAGTTTTGTTTCTTCTGTTTTCTGGTTGCCCATCATTTGATATGGACCAAAGAGAGAACGCTTCAGTGACGAAAAGGGAAGGGAACTGTCTCTCCATTCTTTCCTTGCAGGTATTGGCTGCTTGATGTCTTAAGTTATTTCGACGTTTTCAAGGGATATATATTCTGAACAGTCTTTATTTGCCAAAGTGAACTCGAGATGAGTTGAGCACAGAGCTGTATGGATGGTTGCCCTTCTGGAAGAGCACAGTGCCGTGTGGCCAGTGGACAGGTGCCACACGCTGTGCTGGGGAACCTGCAGCTTTGTGAGGAAGGTGCTCCTGGCTCTGAGTTCCAAAATGTTCTCCTGTGGGAAAGCCTGCAAGGGTGAGGTTTGCACATCTGCTATTGGCTGTCGTCAGCTTTGATGGCTCGGGGTCTCAGGGAGACGTGCCATTTGTCACTCTCTGCGGTCTCCCTGTTGCCTTACAGCTTTCCAGCTCTTGCTGAGTCCCCGGTGAATTTCAGGGACAGAGGCAGAGAGGGGGGAAAAACGCAGTCCCGAGCCAAACTGGAGAGGAGGAAAAGGGGTTACAGAGTCATGGCAGGATGAGGTGGAAGGGCTTAGGGTTAGAGCAGGTAGAGAAGTGATGTCACCCACAGTTCACAGAGAGCAGCCCCGCTGAGAGTGAGGCCCTCTGGATTTGATCTGTAGCTGGTCTGGGACTGGCTCCTGCGGGAATTGATCAGAGACAGGGTATAAGCTAGACATGACCCCCCATCCCAGGCTGGGAGAGCCCACGTGAGTCTCTAGCTCTGCGGGACTGTGCCCTTTGCTGCTCAGGTCGGAGGTGGACCATCTAGCCACAATCCTACCCAGTAGGCTAGTGGTCTCAGCCCTGGCTTGAGCTCCTGCCCCCGCCAGACAAGCCTTCCCTCCTGGGGGTACCCTGCAGGTCCCATTCAGCCCTGAGTCCTCTGTGATGACTTTCACTGATGCATCTTTTCAACAGACGCTTATCAGCCACCTGTCACTGCCAGGAACCATGCTAGGCACGGAGGGGACAGTGATGAACTTGCCTCCAATGCTGCTTTCAGAGCACAGATGGGGAGACACAGAGAAAACGCACATCTTCACTGCACAACCTTTCATTCCTCACCTGCTTTATCAGCCAGTCTTGCCTGGTTCCCTGTTTGGAGTGTGTCTGAGGCCTGTGGCATTTCCATGCAGAGACTGTAGTGTGCGTTTCCCCACATCTGGTAATGATCCCACTTACCTGCCTGAAGTTATCAGTAATTCTTATGTGTGCATGGTGACTGTTATATTTGCATAAAGAAATGTGAAGTGTGTCCTGGAAACTCAGGAAAGTTGTTACCTCACAAATGTATCATTTTGATGTTTGAACCGTGTGGTTATATCACCTATTTCAAAAAAGTTTTAAATTAAAAAGAATGCATCTTTCAAAAATGCACACATTCCAAAAGCTAATTTTTCTCTTCTGGAGATCATATTCACTCAAATATGTGAATTAAATTTAAAAGAGAAAGTACACATCTGAGAGAAAATGAAAACCAGTGTGTTACGTATAAATGCAGCTTTGACCATCTCTTGTTATTTAATATTAACATTTTCTGCTGTTCATCTGACATAGTCTAGCCACGGAAAATCTTTTCTTTTTTTTCTGTCTGACTTTGTTTTTCTTGGTGTATTTAGGTCCTCTTCCGTTCTCTGTGTTAATTTTCAGTGTTGTGATGTCAGATGTGAATTAGGGGTCACAAATGATCTTGGAGAGCAGGCAAACTTCCGCAGGGGCCGTGGTTTGTTTGCTTGTGTGTTTTTAGCAACAGTTGGCATTGTACAACTGACATGGCTGGGACTCCTGTTTTGTGTTTTTACAACAGAGCATGGTGTCGTTGTCATCCTAGTGTGGGGCAGGTGCCCCCACCATCCCCGCCGCCCGCCCATCTGTAAGGCTTTGTTTGTGACTTTGTTAATGGGCAGCAGCCTCCCACCCTGGGAAGGATGCAGGGTCCCTTTGAAAGTCCCTGTATCTTAGTCTCATCCAAGTTACAACCTTAAATTCTGGTCCACACTTGCTTGTTAAAACTGGGCTCACATTCAGAAGGCTGTCTTTTCGCCTTGCTTATATTTTCCTTTGTTGTGCAGAAGCTTTTAATTTTAATTAGATTCCATTTGTTTATTTTTGCTTTTATTTCCAGAATTCTGGGAGGTGGATCATAGAGGATCCTGCTGTGATTTATGTCTGAGAGTGTTTTGCCTATGTTCTCCTCTAGGAGTTTTATAGTTTCTGGTCTTACATTTAGATCTTTAATCCATTTTGAGTTTATTTTTGTGTGCGGTGTTAGAAAGTGATCTAGTTTCATTCTTTTACAAGTGGTTGACCAGTTTTCCCAGCACCACTTGTTAAAGAGATTGTCTTTACTCCATTGTATATTCTTGCCTCCTTTGTCAAAGATAAGGTGTCCATATGTGTGTGGATTTATCTCTGGGCTTTCTATTTTGTTCCATTGATCTATATGTCTGTCTTTGTGCCGGTACCATACTGTTTTGATGACTGTGGCTTTGTAGTAGAGCCTGAAGTCAGGCAAGTTGATTCCTCCAGTTCCATTCTTCTTTCTCAAGATTGCTTTGGCAATTCGAGGTTTTTTGTCTTAAAAATATACAAGCAACTTATGCAGCTCAATTCCAGAAAAATAAACGACCCAATCAAAAAATGGGCCAAAGAACTAAATAGACATTTCTCCAAAGAAGACATACAGATGGCTAACAGACACATGAAAAGATGCTCAACATCATTCATTATTAGAGAAATGCAAATCAAAACCACAATGAGGTACCTCTTCATACCAGTCAGAATGGCTGCGATCCAAAAATCTGCAATAAATGCTGGAGAGGGTGTGGAGAAAAGGGAACCCTCCTACACTGTTGGTGGGAATGCAAACTAGTACAGCCACTATGGAGAACAGTGTGGAGATTCCTTAAAAAATTGCAAATAGAACTACCTTATGACCCAGCAATCCCACTGCTGGGCATACACACCGAGGAAACCAGAATTGAAAGAGACACATGTACCCCAATGTTCATCGCAGCACTGTTTATAATAGCCAGGACATGGAAACAACCTAGATGTCCATCAGCAGATGAATGGACAAGAAAGCTGTGGTACATATACACAATGGAATATTACTCAGCCATTAAAAAGAATTCATTTGAATCAGTTCTGATGAGATGGATGAAACTGGAGCCGATTATACAGAGTGAAGTAAGCCAGAAAGAAAAACACCAATACAGTATACTAACACATATATATGGAATTTAGAAAGATGGCAATGACGACCCTGTATGCAAGACAGGAAAAAAGACACAGCTGTGTATAACGGACTTTTGGACTCAGAGGGAGAGGGAGAGGGTGGGATGATTTGGGAGAATGGCATTCTATCGTGTATACTATCATGTAAGAATTGAATCGCCAGTCTATGTCCGATGCAGGATACAGCATGCTTGGGGCTGGTGCATGGGGATGACCCACAGAGATGTTATGGGGAGGGAGGTGGGAGGGGGGTTCATGTTTGGGAACACATGTAAGAAGTAAAGATTTTAAAATTAAAAAAAAAAAAGTGAAAAAAAATGTGAAAAAAAATAATAAAAAAAAAAAAACAAAAAAAAACTGGGCTCAGTGGTTTTAACCTCCCCTGTGCCTTCATTTGGAATGTTCGGGCTGGAGAGGCCCTTGGATGCCACCTGACTGAGTCAGGCCTGCTCACTTCTTCTGCCTGCAGGCTTCTTGGCCATCCACACGTGCCTGCAAATGACATACCAGGTTTTTTTGGGGGGTGGGTAACAGCTTTATGAGATACTATTCACATACCATGCAGCTCATCCATTTAAAGTGTACAGTTCAATGACTTTCAGTACCTTCAGAGTTATACAACCGTCACCACGTTTTTTAACAATACACAATATTATGATTTAATATATGTATATGTTGTGAAATGATTGCTGCAACCAGTGAAATTAACACGTCTTCTGCCTCACATAGTTATGTGGCTTTTATTTTGTTCTTTTGTTTGGGGTTTTTCTTTTTTCTTTTTTTTTGGTGGTGAGAACACTTAAGTTCTAGCAAATTTTCTCCTAGCAAATTTCAAGTATCATACAATAAAGTGTTAATAACTGTGGTCCCCCTGCTGGGCACTGGAGCCGTTATTCATCTTATAATGGAAAGTTTGTACTTTTAAGCAGCGTCTCCTCATTTCCCCCCTCCCTCAACAGTTGGCAGATGTGTCTGGCTCTATGGGCTTGACGTTCTAGATTCTACATATATAAGCGAGATTGTGTAGTGTTTGTTCTAGATTCTACATATATAAGCGAGATTGTGTAGTGTTTGTGTTTTCCTGTTGGGCTTATTTCACATAGCATGATGTCTACCAGGTTCATCCATGATATCACAAATGATAGAATTTCCTTCTTTTTTATAACGGAAGAATGTCATATGTGTATATAGTGGTAAAGAGCCCACCTGCCAGTGTAGGAGATGTAAGAGACCTGGGTTCAATCCCCTGGAGGAGGGCATGGCCACCCACTCCAGTATTCTTGCCTGGAGAATCCCATGGACAGAGGAGCCTGGTGGGCTACAGTCCATGGGGTCACAGAGAGTCGGACATGATTGAAGCGACTCGGCGTGCATGTGGGCATGGCATATATACCCATAAATGTATGTTAGTGTGTGTGCATGCACACACAAATATGTGATGTAGAGATAGCTCACACCGTTTTCCATTCATCTACCAATGGATGAGTGGGGCGGGTATGGATAGCTCTTCTGAACATGGGCGCACTCTGCACAGTGGGAAGCCTTGTGGCATTGCCATGAGCTCCTAGCAGTGTTCTCTGGCAATGAGCCGTCTGGCCCAGTGTGACTCGAAGTATGTGATCTTGTCTTGTTTTTAAAGCATTTTCCCCCTCGAGGATCCAGTCCTTGCCATGTGCACGTGGCAGGTAGGGGTCCATGTTCCGGCTCTTCTTATTCTTCTGGAGAACATAACTGCTGCTGATGAGAACGCTTCTCTTGCATCTGATTTGTTCTTGCTGCTCTTGCTTTAGCAATAAATAAGGACCCAGTTTGTGTATTTAACACCCCATCTTCCTGCAGCCCACACCTCTACTATAGGAACAGCTTTTTTCATTGCTTGTAGAGCTTTTAATTACATGGGGCTTTTCTGTCTTAAATGGGATATAACTTTCTCCTTATTAATCAGAAAAAGTCACCAAAAATGTTACAGTTTATAATTGGGAGGAATAGTTGCAAATAATCTTATTTTTCTTTTCTCTTTTTGTTACACTGCTTTTATCACGAGACAAGGGAGAAGAGGACTTTGGAAGTAAAAATAAATTATTCATTGGATAAAAGTTGGCCTAGTGTTTATAGCAAAGGAATTACATGCAGGAGAATGCTGGGGTCTTAACTGAATAAGAGAAATTAGATTTCATTACAAATACAGGCTTTCAATACAGAGACAGGGGACTCTTTATAAATACTGTGAGGAGATAATATAATAAAAACAAATACTAAACTGGTTTCACCAATTTCTAGTGCATTTTTTCAATAACACTGTTTCGGTGATAATTCTTCATATTGTCTTCGAATTCACAGCTCCACTGAGGTGCTGTGTGTTTTCAGAGCAATTGAGAGTGTCTGACGACTTCTTGATGTATATGGTGGGACATTTGCTTTCTAAATAAAGTCTGGTATTATTTTTTTAGGTAAAATTCATGTAACGTAAAATTAGCCCTGGAAAAGTGGGCAGTTCAGTGACATTTAGCTCATCGTGGTGCTGTGCAGCCCTCATCTCTGTCTCCTTCTAGAACGTTCCCAGCAGCCCCGCAGAAGGCTCTATGCCCACTGAGCACTTCGCTCCCTTCCCTTTTGCCGCCAGCCCCTCACAGCTGCTGGTCTGTTGCTGTGTATTCACCTGCCCTGGACATCTCGTGTGAGTGGACGTGTGTGCTCAGTGAGCTTTTGTTCCTAGCTTCTTATCGTATTTTTATGGTCCATCCATGTTGCAGCATGTATCAGTCCTTCATTCCTTTTTTTTTTTTTAAATTGATATTATAATCTTAAGGGTTTTAATTGTAATTTTAATGTAATTTCTTTTTTGGTCTAGTTCATTTTGTATTGAGGTATAATCGACATGTATTAGTTTGTATAAATTAGATTAGTATAATCGACATATACCAATTTGATTATTTGTAGATTATAAAATGATCACCACAGTAAGCCTGGTTATCCATTACCACACATAGTTACAAATATTTTTTCTGATGATGGGAATTTTCAAGATTTACTCTTATAGAAACTTTCAAACATGCAATACAGTATTATTAATTATGGTCATTGCTATGCATTGCTTTTTAATGGCTGAATAATGTTTCATTGAATGGATATACTGCAGTTTAGTTGGTTTTCTTTTTTTCTCCCTGAAGATTTGCTCTGTATTGCATAAACCCAGGACTTAACATCTCAATCTTTGTTATGGGATGAATATAAAGTTAGTGTATTCTTTCTCTCTTTCTAAAACTAAACACTCATGCCAACATTTATTTAGATATATAGTGAGAATGCATCTGAGCAGCAGAAATGAAAGGACTTTAAAAAGAAAATATTATACAGTTGCTAGATAACTTATATTCTTATGGTTCAGGCTAATTGTACCTTAATTTAGAGTGGCTGTATTCTTTACAGTACTCGAGCATTGTAGACATTTCCCCCATAACTTGACAGCTCACTCCTCAGCCGGCATGTATTATGCATCAGCTGTGACCAGGCACCACCCTCAAGTTCATGGCCTGGCTGGTCCAGCAGGGAGAAGACAGGTGGGTAAATGATGAATGTTCTGTGGTGGGCATGCCGATGGCCCCCATGGGAGAGGGCTCCCAGTCCTGCGCAGTAGCTGGTGGGGTTGGGGAACTGGGCTGGCACAGGAGGGAGACTGGCGTTAGACACTGAGTCTGGCGCCAGAAGCCATGTGTGCAGACGTGGTGGGAATGGGCGGGGGCAGGAGAGGCTGGACTGCAGGTGGGCATAGAGCGCGTCCGGGGCCAGGCGGGTGCTCTTCCTTCTGCAGGCATTGGGCTGTCCGGGAGGGTTTTCCACTGCACCAGCATTCCTCTGGTTCATTCATTCTCAAGTTTAAATAATTCAGTGTTGATAAACCCAAGTGATGAGTTGAGTCCCACAAGCTTTCCTCACCCCTCGAAGTCCTTGTCCCCTCCCACCTGACTTTGTTGCGTGCATGTCTTCTCTTTGGTTCTCTTTCTTCTAATTCCTACCCTAGCTTTTCATTGATTTTCTGCTTAGTAGATTTTGATTTTAAGGAAATAAGGATGAAACAGATATTCTGAAAATTCCAATTTAATGAATGGTTAATGATAACTCTCCTCCATTGATAGAGAAAAGCAAATCATTACATACCATGCTTTAAAGGGTCATTGATTTTGTTGTAGTTGTGGAAGTGGTGGTGGTGGTTTTCTCTCTCTCTTTTTTTTTAAGGGTTATTCTTAAAATGGCTTCATTTATCTAAGTATTTGAGTTGGTGACTGAGTAACTCATTTCTTGATTACTCCACTCTCTGTGGATCTACAGGGACCTGTCTTTATATCCCTATTTAAGTCTTCTTTTTAAAAATTTCACAGTGTTCAGTTCAGTTCAGGTCAGTCGCTCAGTCGTGTCCGACTCTTTGCGACCCCATGAATCGAAGCACGCCAGGCCTCCCTGTCCATCACCAACTCCTGGAGTTCACTCAGACTCACGTCCATCGAGTCAGTGATGCCGTCCAGCCATCTCATCCTCTGTCGTCCCCTTCTCCTCCTGCCCCCAATCCCTCCCAGCATCAGAATCTTTTCCAATGAGTCAACTGTTAACCTCTGCCAAAGTGGGTGCAGTTACTGTGGCTGGTGGGAAGCAAGCTATTGATTTATTCTTGAAGGCATCAGAAGCAGCCCCGCCTTTAAGTGTTTTGTTGTGATCATCTCTAACCACAACTCTGCACCAAGTTGTTACTTTGTTAATTCATGTTACTCAACAGGAGCTTACTTAAGCATGTGAGAAGTTTATAATTTTATTTGTAGAAAGACTCCATCTCCTTGAGCCAGCCACTGTATTCCAGGGCTGCAGGATATAAGAGTGGGCTTTCTCCAGGTGTGCCCTTGACCCCTGCTGTCCCAGGAAGCCCTCTGAGCTATTGGAAACTCAGATAAGTGTTTTGCATGGGCCAGTGGGAATCATTAGCTTTCTTATCTATACTGTATTTGTGTTCTCTGGATCGTTAGTTGTAAATAGTCCATTTTTACATGCCTATATTAGATTCTTTGTGTAATTTCTTAATAAGTGCGAAAGGGGAAGAACCATCTTGGTAGTGTCATTTTTAATAGTTCAGAGGAACTATCTTTTCTGAGTATGGATTTTTCCGTTCCATCTTTCTTTTCCAGGTAGGCTCTAACTCTGTGCTGTGGTTTTGTCTGGAAGTGGTGTTTTTGTCAAGGTTGCTACCACTGTGAGGTTAGGAAGGGGATGTCAGTGTGTGAAGCATAACCATAATTACCTGGTTGGGCATGACTTGTATTGCGCACCTCTTCATGAAATTTTGAAAAATTGTGTCCAAAAGTGAGATTCCCTTTTCCCCCTCTAAAAACTGTTTTAAAATTAAACAAATGTAGGGGACACACAGTTTTGAGGTCATTAGCCCGCTGTGGCCCCCTTTGCCTGGAAATAAAGCTATTCTTTTCTACTTTACCTCCCCCCAACACAGTTTTTAAAAATGTAATGAAAAAGCTATATGACTATTTCAAATAACCCAGAAAATACTTTTTTTTTTATTGCTGATATGCAGCAGTGTGCAAGTATAATAGTCTCATAGGTAGATTTTACCTTGATATATTTTTAGAAATGATGGAATCTAATATATTAAAATGCGTGACTCTTAATTAAGGCAGGTTGTCATGGGATAGTGAGCGTGAGCAAAGCTTCATCCTTGGCCCCAGGCTCCTCTCATCGGGGCAGCCAGAGTCCCGGCTGGTGGGAACCAGCCTCCTCCTGGTGCTGGCAGGACGGGGAGAGGTGGGGAGTGGGCCTGTCCCACCTCCCAGCCCAGACCCTGAGCATTGCTTGAATATTTGTGTGTGTTTGTGTGGGGGTGGTGTTCTCCTGAGAATGCCGCTAAATGACAGGAATTCCCAGAGTGCCTCCGCCTGCAGCCTACTGCTGAGTGGTGCCTGCCTTCCAGCAGTGAGGTAAAACTCAGGTTAATGGGAGACAGCCAGACTTAGAAAAGCACCCTGACGGAGGTGGAGGTGGACTCTTTGAAAACCCACAGGTCCTTTTCCCGCAGGGTTACCCGTCAGGAACTTGGATGAGCTCATTTTTCCAGGAAATTGGACAGAGGTCTCCTGATATCTTCGCTCGCTGAGGCTTTCCTTTTCCTCCTGTAACTTTGATTTCATTGATAATGTAGTCTCTCCAAAGAGACTATTCATCAGATTCCCTTTTCACACCATGGCGTTGTGCAAGAGGTATCAGATTTTAAAGTAAAAGCACGCCTTTCTGGCTGCTCCAAGCTTGAGTATTAATACATTTAACCAGCGTGAAATGTTAATCCATTTGATGTTTGTTGCAAGAAAATATAGTTTATCTCACCTCTTACTTTAACTCTGTTGGACACAGAGTATATCAAAATAGTCAACAAGAGTTTTAAGTTTGTGAATAAATATTTTGCTCAGTGTTGTGAAAACTTTTAAACAGAAAGACCTAACATTTTCTTTGCCAGCAAGAACAGCATCGAAAAATAGCATTTCTCTGCCTTTCTGGTCTGCATCTTGTGACTGACCTGTCCGTGAAAGAATATGCTCTGTGTAGTATTGTTTAAGTCACTAAAACCCTTTAAAATGTCACCAAACTCACCTCTCTTGCAAGTTTAAGGCAAGTTTAAGGCATCAGAAAGTGAGTGGACGTTCACTCATATTCTCACGTTTTCTGCCGATTCCTTTCTGTTCTTTTTCTGCCAATCTGCCAAAACTCCTAGGGCTGTCCTCCGAGGCCTGCTCCCAGGAGCCTCCTGAGCGCCGAGTCCGGCGGGAGTGCTGCCGGCGAGCTGGGAAAGGCTCCGTGTTGGTCCTTGCTGCTAGACTTGGGAAGAAGCGTGTCCCAGCCTATCAGATGCTGTCAGAATTACAGCACGTTGCACCACTGGTAATTAAAACTGGGGCCCAAATTGAAGGAGAAGTGATTTTTTTTTGCTTGATCCCTGGCATTTGTGAAAAAGGTTTCATTAGATGAGGATACGAAGGGGGCTTGTTGTCACTTGCGTCCGCCAGCACTGACGTGGGTATTTGCTTGGAAATTTATAAGTCTCTCCCACCTTCTGAGGCATGTGCCGGCAGCGTGGCTTTTATGCTCATTAATCATGCCCGTTTTGTTTTGTTTTTAAACGTACGCCTCGTGGCACATGCTCAAAAGTTTTCCCAGGTGCAGTTTCTCTGAAGTGGGACTCGAGGCTCTTGCCCCTTCTGCCCTGGGGCACATTGTCTCAGCCCTTCTGTGGTTTTCCTGTGCTTTGTGGCTCTCTTGGTGCTCGTGGGCCGTTAGCTTCCTCTCAAGTCCCTTCTCTCAGTTATCTCCTGGCTCTGCATGCTGGCGGCCTCTAATGTGGACCTCCTGCTGGAGATGAAATTTGGGGTCTCTACCACACCGGTGGTCTTCCCAGTTTGGAGGTGGTGGTGAGTCACCGTAGGCTGACCAAATGTCCTTCTGCGGGAGTTGGAAGTTAGGGGAAGAGAGGTTTGAGCAGATTTTTATCCCAAGGGCCTTTGAAGTAGGGAGTGGAGGGGTAGGTTCGGGGTGTGGGTGTCCGTGAAACAAATCCTGTGTCACAGTTTGTCTGTGTGTATTGTTCTGAGCTGGAGAGTCCCTTATAGTCATTAGATTCTCTGAGATTTCTGACCCCTAAACCTTCAGAAACCGCCCGTCGATGTGAAGGTTCCAGCTGTGTCTTACTAGTCCCCACGGCGGTCTCTTGGAGACTGGCTCCATCTGGCTTAGCCCTGTGGATGAAGCTTTGAGTGGGATTGTTGGTGAGAACCGGGTCACTGCCGTGTCGTGAGGCGCAGCTCTCCATCTCACGGGGTCTTCAGCGAGGGCCGTGGGGCTGCTTGGATGTGGCCCTGCTGTTTCTGTTGACTCTGCCCATCCATTCGTTGGGCGGCGTCTTGTCCACGTGCCCGTGTGGAGATCAGGAGGGGCTGATCCGTAGCCTCTCCTGCCCCTGCTGCAGCGCCGTCCTGATCTGTGGTGGGACAGTTGGTATTTAGTCTGGAGAACAAGTCAATGTAGGATTTGGGCTATTTTCCCTGCATGCTCCCCTCCCTTGTTGTTCAGTCACTAAGTCATGCCTGACTCTTTGCGACCCCATGAACCTCAGCATGCCAGGCTTCCCTGTCCATCACCAGCTCCCAGAGCTTACTCAAACCCATGTTCACTGAGTTGTTGATGCCATCCAACCGTCTCATCCTGTCTTCCCCTTCTCCTCCCGCCTTCAATCTTTCCCAGCATCAGGGTCTTTTCCAATGAGTCAGCTCTTCGTGTCAGATGGCCAAAGTATTGGAGTTTCAGCTTCAGCATCAGTCCTTCCAATGAATATTCAGGATTGATTTCCTTTAGGATTGACTGGGTTGATCTCCTTGCAGTCCAAGGGACTCTCAAAAGTCTCTCCAGCGCCATGATTTGAAAGCATCAATTCTTCGGCGCTCAGCCTTCTTCATGGTCCAGCTGTCACATCCA
The DNA here is from genome assembly GCF_032405125.1 of Capricornis sumatraensis. Classification (NCBI taxonomy): domain Eukaryota; kingdom Metazoa; phylum Chordata; class Mammalia; order Artiodactyla; family Bovidae; genus Capricornis; species Capricornis sumatraensis. The sequence continues at coordinate 13,522,325 of NC_091087.1, forward strand.
TACATGACCCCTAGGAAAACCACAACGTTGACTGTAGGGACCTTTGTCGGCAGAGTCCTAACCCCTTTGTTTGCCTGTCCTTCCCTGTGTTTCTCTGTCCTCACCGCTGTTGCCTGGGGGCTCCCCGATTCCTCCAAACGCAGCAAACACATTTGTAGATGTGTATACTTACCTGTGCATGTGTGTTTGACTTGAAAACGGGACAAAAAAGTGGTGCAGCAGAAGGTGAGGCAGTTGGTCTGGGCCGGGCGGTGCCCACAGAGCAAACTCCAGTGTGGCCTGAACGCCTCCCAGAAAGAGTGGCTCTCAGATGGGGCTCCTGCTGCCCATGGCGTTCATCTGAGGATAGCAGTGACTTCTGCCAGAGATAAGGCCTTTGTTTCAGAAGGAACAAGTACAAGGATAAGCGAGAGGAAGAAAGTAAAGGGCACGGTTAAGTTTGGATTGTTTGCTTGCTTGTTTAGTTTCTGGCAGTTGTTATAAAGCCCAGGGTGTTCTTTGTTTACCAACCGTGCCCCGATCAGGTTACGGATGTTCAGGCTGACTTTCCCTCCTTCCCTTCCTCCTTCCTTCTCCTGCTATGCCTGCGATTTTTTTTTTTTTTTAAGTAGGCAGAAAGGCTTTAAATTTTTTTAGCAGCATGGGAATTGCTTCAGTGTCCTCCCCTCTAGTGGTGTATTTGTAGCAGCTTAGGTGCGGAAAGACCAGTTTGCACAGCTGAGTTCTCAAATGAACAAGCTGCTCCTGGTTCTTTACACGCCTGCACTGAGGGCTCTCCACCAAGACCCCCAGACTGTGAATAAACATATAGTTTTAGTTGAACTAAAAGCATGAGTTTTTTTTCTTTGAGATATAACCCCATGACAATTGTGGAATAATTTGAAAATTTCTGAAAACATGGAACAGGTGTTTGAGGATCAGTTTTCAGACTTACAGAATTTGTGCAATAAACCTTAAAACAGTGTTATTAAATCTGGCTGTTTTACATGTGTGAATGTTTCTTACAGTTGATTTATTAATACTCTCTGCTGCTGCTGCTGCTAAGTCGCTTCAGTCATGTCCGACTCTGTGCGACCCCATGACTGCAGCCCACCAGGCTCCCCCGTCCCTGGGATCCTCCAGGCAAGAACACTGGAGTGGGTTGCCATTAGTTCCTGGTAAAAGAGGAGGTTTTTGAAAGTGGCTAGTACTTTTGCTGTGTTTTTTTTTTTTTTAAACTTCTCGTGGAGTAGTAGGCTCTGTTCCATGGATTAACATTGAACAGGCTATTCTGATCACAAGAAAGGTTTGTGAAGAATTAGGTGGAGGAAGACTTCAAAAGGTGCTTTGGAGGTGGGTGAAGTGCGGAGGGGGAAGTGGACCAGGAGTAGCAGCCACGATTTACCGTTATTCTTTCCATGGCATGTGAGTAAAGATCATGCCCAGAGCCTGTTGATCTCAGGATCGTGTCTGCTATTGAGTGAGGGGACGTTGGCGCATTCTCCTTCCCCCGTGGGTAGAGCCATCGCAACTCCTTGGTTCAAAGTGTTCCTTGCATTATAACACACAGGTTTGTGTTCTAACCTCAGAGTTAGAGAATCTTGCCTCACAATTGCATGCTTCTCTTTCTGAATAAATACGGTTAAGTAAGATCAGGTCAAGGATAGATAAGAAAGTGAAAACACTGTTTCCATTGTTTATCACCTTCTCCCCGGTGGTAGCACGCAGATGCTTTTCGGTCATTGTTGTGCCCTCCAGGGCAAGTACCTCCTGTTTCAGGAGCTCTCAGCCCGACCATCAGTCATGTTCTCCCATTCGGGATGTTGGGGGCTATGCGAAGCTCGGGGTGCCTAGTGACTGTCATCTCCTAAAAGATAAATGTCGCTACTGTTGGCCTGGAAGTTCAACTTTATAAGTATAGACATAATTAGGAAAAATTAAGGCACCTGTAAACTCTAACTTGATCATAAGGGATGAATCAGTTCCCTGAGGCGGAAAGGGGAATTGTAATGCTGCATAGCTTAATATTCTAATCAAAAAGTTCTTAAGAAGTACATGAAACATGGACACAGGCTTGCTATGGAGTGTTGCTCAAGCCATGAGGTGCCTGGGGGTGTATGGTCCGGCACCCATTTCCTTTTGCTCACAGCACCCAAATTTTCCTTTGAGGATCCTATCTATCCTGTGTAGTAAGGACACGAATTGAATGACATTAATCTCAAACTTGGCATAAGGGAATCAGAGCATCCTCCCGTCCCCCAAAGATGCGCTGTTAACACAGTCGCACATTATAATCAGTGGGAGGCATTTCCTCGCCACCTTTAACAGTATGATTTGGGTTGATTCATTAGAATACTGCTCAGGACTTCGGGGGTTCTTGGAAGCAGGGTGAATAAGGTTGCTCGTTGCAGGAGTGCTGAAGCCATCTTGTGATCACAAGGGGAGCCGGCCTGAAGACGAAGCCAGCGGGTGGATGAGGGTAGGATGGAGGCATCACTGAAGTGTGGAGTGGGAGCCCAGAGCAGACTGTGCCTGAAGTCCACCCTGCTTCTGTATGTTCCCGTTTTCTGCACATCTCCTTAGCTGCATGATCCATTTGAATCAGTTGTTATCCCTTTGAAGCTGACTGTCGGTCAATGGCTGATTTGGAAATAGCTGAAGAGTTAGGCTGTGGGTCATATAGTACTATGACAAAATGAGAGAATCTTAAAAGAGGAGGGCCATTCACTGAAGTTTCGTGAGCCCTCCCCTAGTCCCTTCAAATCAGATTTTAGTTCCTTCCCATCCAAGTCTTCTTAGGAATGTTGTATCTTAAATCACGCTGGCCACAGCGCCATCATGGGTCCCTCGTGATTCAGGTTGGATTCATTAGTTTGATTGTGGGGCCAAGATATGAGGCAGAGATTGAAAATTAGAGGACATCATTCACATTGTCCCACCAAGGAGTAAAGGAGCTGTTTACCACAAATCACGTGAGAACGGTGGGTTGCATGAGAGCAATGTCTGTGTTTTCAGGCACGGGAGATGCAGAGCTTGAGTAAAGAGGTTGGCATTTTTCAACTGATAATTGTTTCCTTAAGAAGAAAAGTAGAATATTATTCAGTCTTAAAAAAAGAAAATTCCATTGCACGGTGTAATAAGGATGAAGCTTGGGGACATTGTACTAAGTGAGGGGCACAAAAAGAAGAACAGTGTTGGATTCCACTTGTGTGAGCTTCTGAGACTAATCAGATTAGGGGCAGAGAGTTGAAGAGTGGTTGCCAGGGTCTCTGGGGAGCAGGGAGTGGGGAGTTAGTGTTTACTGGGTTCAGAGTTTCAGTGTTTTGAGAGGAATAGATGTCTGGAAATGGCTGATGATTTATGATGGTTGGCCAACAGTATGAAGGTACTAAACAGAACTGAAATGTGCATTTAAAACTGATTAAAATGGTAACTTTCATGTTATGTTGGCTGTTGAGTCGCTAAGTTGTGTCTGACTCTTTTATGACCCCGTGGACAATAGCCCGCCAGGCTTTTCTGTCCATGGGATTTCTCCATGTGTGTTTTACCACAATTAAAATAATTTTTTTTTAAAAAAAGAGGAAATGTGTTGAGCTGGTCGTTGGATATTAGATCAGAAAACAGGAGATAGGACCTCACATGCTCATTTTGCAGCTCAAGGAACCTGGGGTTGAGCTCACACAGCTGCTGGGAGGTCCTGGGTATGAGTCCTGACTCCAGTTGGGGGCTGTGTAATTATTGCCCTGCCTTAACCCCGGATTCCTCATAAGGAAAATAGGTAGATAAGAGCTGAGGCATTTGCATCGAGCCTTTGCTGATGCTTGGACCCCAGGATGCCTCAGCACAGGTGACACCTGACTTGTCCTAAGCCAGACTGCAGGTTCAGGGTTCAGTCAGTTAGTTCCGTTCAGTCGCTCAGTCGTGTCCGACTGCAACCCCATCAATCGCAGCACGCCAGGCCTCCCTGTCCATCACCATCTCCTGGAGTTCACCCAAACTCATGTCCATCGAGTCGGTGATGCCATCCAGCCATCTCATCCTCGGTCGTCCCCTTCTCCTCCTGCCCCCAATCCTTCCCAGCATCAGAGTCTTTTCCAATGAGTCAACTCTTCGCATGAGGTGGCCGAAGTATTGGAGTTTCAGCCTCAGCATCAGTCCTTCCAATGAACACCCAAGACTGATCTCCTTTAGGATGGACTGGTTAGATCTCCTTGTAGTCCAAAGGACTCTCAAGAGTCTTCTTCAACACCACACTTCAAAAGCATCAATTCTTCTGCTCTCAGCCTTCTTCACAGTCCAACTCTCACATCCATACATGACCACTGGAAAAACCATAGGCTTGACAAGACAGACCTTTGTTGGCAAAGTAATGTCTCTGCTTTTGAATATGCTATCTAGGTTGATCATAATTTTCCTTCCAAGGAGTAAGCGTCTTTTAATTTCATGGCTACAGTCACATCTGCAGTGATTTTGGAGCCCAGAAAAATAAAGTCTGACACTGTTTCTACTGTTTCCCCATCTATTTGCCATGAAGTAATGGGACCAGATGCCATGATCTCAGTTTTCTGAATGTTGAGCTTTAAGCCAACTTTTTTACTCTCTTCTTTCACTTTCATCAAGAGGCTTTTTAGTTCCTCTTCACTTTCTGCCATAAGGGTGGTGTCATCCGCATATCTGAGGTTATTGATATTTCTCCCGGCAATCTTGATTCCAGCTTGTGCTTCTTCCAGCCCAGCGTTTCTCATGATGTACTCTGCATATAAGTTAAATAAGCAGGGTGACAATATACAGCCTTGACGTACTCCTTTTCCTATTTGGAACCAGTCTGTTGTTCCATGTCCAGTTCTAACTGTTGCTTCCTGACCTGCATATAGGTTTCTCAAGAAGCAGGTCAGGTGGTCTGGTATTCCCATCTCTTTCAGAATTTCCCACAGTTTATTGTGATGCACATAGTCAAAGGCTTTGGCATAGTCAATAAAGCAGAAATAGATGTTTTTCTGGAACTCTCTTGCTTTTTCCATGATCCAGTGGATGTTGGCAATTTGATCTCTGGTTCCTCTGCCTTTTCTAAAACCAGCTTGAACATCAGGGAGTTCACGGTTCACGTATTGCTGAAGCCTGCCTTGGAGAATTTTGAGCATTACTCTGCTAGTGTGTGAGATGAGTGCAATTGTGTGGTAGTTTGAGCATTCTTTGGCATTGCCTTTCTTTGGGATTGGAATGACTTTTCCAGTCCTGTGGCCACTGCTGAGTTTTCCAAATTTGCTGGCATATTGAGTGCAGCACTTTCACAGTATCATCTTTCAGGATTTGAAATAGCTCAGTGGGAATTCCATCACCTCCACTAGCTTTGTTTGTAGTGATGCTTTCTAAGGCCCACTTGACTTCACATTCCAGGATGTCTGGCTCTAGATGAGTGATCACACCATCATGATTATCTGGGTCATGAAGATCTTTTTTGTACAGTTCTTCTGTGTATTCTTGCCACCTCCAATATCTTCTGCTTCTGTTAGGTCCAGACCATTTCTGTCCTTTATCGAGCCCATCTTTGCATGAAATGTTCCCTTGGTAGCTCTGATTTTCTTGAAGAGATCTCGTCTTTCCCATTCTGTTGTTTTCCTCTGTTTCTTTGCTTTGAGTGCTGAGGTTCAAGGTTACTGTTCGGCTAATGTCACGGCCCCTCTGCAGCCCTGTGTCTGTCCTGTGTATCTCAGGACACACCCCTGTGTCTGTTTTATCAGTCATGGATTAGCAGGTAACCCTGATTTTTTTTTATGGCTGAAAAATAGTCCGCTGTGTGTGTATACCGCACATTTTCCATTCATGCATGGATAGACATGAGGCTGTTTCTGTATCTTTTCTATTGTGAGTAATGCTGCTCTCAGTGTGAGAGTGCAGACAGCTCTTTGGGAGGTCGATTTTATTTCCTGTGGGTCTATACCTAGAGATGGGATTCCTGGATCATATGATAGTTCCGCTTTTCATGCTTTCAGGACCCTCCATAATATTTTCCATGGTGGCTGCACCAATTTACGTTCCCACCGGGAGTGTGTAGAGGCTGCCTTTTCTCCGCATCCTCCCCAGCAGTTGTTGTCTCCTGTCTTTCTGAGGACAGCCGTCCCAGCAGGGTCAGGGACATCTCACTGTGACTCTGCTTTGCATTTCCCCGACGGTCAGCTGTGGTTAAGGCGTCCCAGGTGTGGGAACAAGCTGCGTGTCGCAGCCCTGTGCTGAGGCTCTGGGACTGGACCCCTGGGGGCTGGTGAAGACTCACCTGGTTGGGTCCCTCCTCCAAGGGCTTTCTGACTCAGCAAGTCTCCTCCAAGCTCTCCGGTGACCCTGCAGCTCTGCTGCTGGTGGACCGCACTTTGAGAACCACTGGGCTGCTGAACAAATGCGTGCCAGTAAGGGGTGCCGTGGGAGGGGTGTATTGGGAGTGGAACGAGTGTTTGCTTGAATACACTGCTGAGCATTTGCCAAGAACACGGCCTTCCCTGTGGCTTTAATCACACGTAGACTTTCTAAGTCGCACGTAATTGCACATCCTTTAAGCAGCTTTTGACTGACTTTGGTTTTCTCTTTGTGGTGATTTTCTTTAAACTCCTGAAGGGAGGGTAGGTGGGGCAAGATGGTATTTCTTTCAAAAAAAAAAAAAAAGAGAGAAAACCAAACCAAAAGGCGTGTTAGTTATTAGCAGGGTTGCCTTCTAAGTTCTTGACTTCAGCAGCCTTACCGTCAAGAGCCCCTGGGAGCCCCCAGGTGGAGTCGGAGGTCTGCACAGCTCGGGCCTGCGGGAGCTGCCCCGCTGGGCACCTGTGGTGATGCTGACCCAGCCTCCTCTCCGCCCCGCTGAGGCCACGGCCGTGAGCAAGGCTGGGGGTCTGTCTTGCCGCAAGAGTGTTTTCAGACTGGTTGCTTGGTCTGTGCCCCATGTCAGTCTGCAGGAAAGCCCGATGGAGACCCGAGTCTTGACGGTCCAGGACCTCGAGTGGTCTTTCTGGCCAGGTGGCCGGCCCTGCGCTCTGGTTGCCCCAGGTATGTGTCCAGCCCGCCGTCGTGCTGGCTCTGGACACAGGTGCTTAGGAAAATTCCTCCTCGCAGGCTTTTGGGACAGACAGGCTCTTGCCGTCTCTGCGACCTTGCATGGTGTCTGGTTTCACAAAAGGCTTTCTTTCTGGGTTCTCGCGGCTGCGCCCAGCCTGGCCCTGTAATCACCGGGCGCCAAGGAGGGCTGCGGTCTGCTTCCCGGGGTGCACGCACAGACCGTGTCAGCCCTCGAGTGTCGCCGAGGCGGCAGGGGGCCGGGGGGGTGCCGTGCAGAAGTGCACTCGATTCCTGATCACGGCCTGCATTTGAATTTCGCACTTGCCCCAGACGGAGACATTCCTTGGAGCTGCTCAGTGGGGTTTGTTTGAAATGGGCCATCCCTCAGTGTCACATGACCCTGGAGCTGGGTAGGGTGGGTCCACGTGCTTTTCCAGGTTTAAAGTCCAGAAGCTGTTAGCTGTAAGCTTTCAAAGAGGGAAGAACTTGCCTTGAATTTAATTTCAGGGTTGGGGAGTTTGGGGAAGGTGGTGAGGGGATAGGGGAGGCTCTTAGGAATGGAAGTATTGGCCAAGGAGCCAGCCTCGTGGGCTGCGTCAGAAGTCTTCAGTGAAGGAAGGGATGGTGACCAAAGGGGGCCCTTGGGGTGCAGATGGCAATGGCATCTCTGGCTACATGTGTCTGTGATGGAGAGAGCAGCTAAGGAATGATGCCCATGGTAGATGCCACCCAGAGTCAGGCGATGGCGAGGCGGGCAGCTCAGGGAGAGAATGGCCTTTTAGCTTGAGGAGAACACAGATGCTCCCCTGGACTTGGAGAGGAGCAGCGTGGAGCAGCTGTGTTGTTTTTCTGAGAGTAGGGTAAGATCACTGTCGGGATCCCATATGGAGATGGTTACAGTAAGGCCCAGATGAGGACTGACAGTGGGAGGTAAAGGAGAGCAGAACTTGACGGCACAAAGACCCGTGCCTGCTGTTGAGTTTTGGTGGGGGTGGGGAGTGTTGACATTTATTAAGCCCCTACTGCATGCCAGGTGGTGTATTTTGAAGTGACAGTGCAGAACCCAGTGAGACCAGCCCTGGGCCAATCTGCAGGGGGAAAAAGGAGCAGAAGTGGGCAGTTATAGCTCTGATCTGAGAATGTCAAGAGTGGGGCAGTGGGCATCACGACCAGTTCCTCGCCTGGGCTGCGGAGGGCCTCACGGAGCACAGGGTCTGCTCCAGGACTCTGCCACCTCTGTGCTGTGTGGCATCTGGCTGTCTTAACTAGTGGGGAACAGAGGGCCTGTAAGGCCTGTTCAGTCTGCCTGTATTATTATTTGGAAAATTAAGAGTGTCTCACTCCTTTGGGTCCTTTTTCATAATCCTTGATGCTAAGGGTATGGATAGACTTGGCTTATTTGTTTATAATCCCTCATTTTTGTTATTCATTGTTCATCACATGCATCCCTGCTGGAAGTCGCCCGGTCCCACCCCCTGCTGCACAGGTGAGGAGATCCAGGCTGAGGCTGTGATTCAGTTTGTCACATGGCGCAGAAGCCCAGTGGCTCAGGGGCTCGGCCTTTGACTCTCTGGCCTGCAGGCTCTTTGAGAACAGCAAGGACGCCTTCCTGGGGAGCAGAGTGGGGAACAGGGATGACCCTGGGCTGGGTGTCCACTAGCCGGCCCCTGAGTGAGCAGGCCCCCTCCCTGCCCTGCGAGCTGTCCTCTGTGGAGTAGAAAGTGAGGCTGCTCCCTTCGCACTGACCGCCTTCCCTTTCATCTGTCCTGCCCGGAGCCACAGTGTGGAAGGGGCCTCGCAGTGGGAGCCCCTGGAGCCACGTGTCGGGTCTCGGACAGTGACCTCTGCTGTGTGATTGCTGGGGACGGCTCACTGTCTCATGTCTCCGGAAGTGAGCATGTGAGTAGTTCTCTGTCTTTTGAAAACAATGGAAAAACCCATCACCAGCCCCCAAACCAGCTGTCTTTCTGCTGATGAGCAGACAGCACACCAGGAAGAGCAGGAGAGCAGTTCCTTGTAAGTGCTCTGGGAGTGCATAATACCTTTTAAATAAGATTAAAAATTATGTATTATCCCCTCATTCTGGCGTCGCTGTCAGATAATGGAGCACGAGAGCCTTCAGCACTGTGTGCTAGGTACGAAGTTGTAACATCAGTTCCGTGTTCAGTACAGCCACTTTGTTCAAGAACAATGTATTCAAGGTCAGTGTATTTTGGCTGTGCTCAGAGTTCTGGAAATTCCCAAGAGAATAAGTTTCTTTGTTATATAATCCAGCACAAGTGAATGCAGTAGCTCATGTTTAGTGATGACTTTAAAAATGCAATTGATTCTAAAATTTAGCTTTTTAAAATTTTGACTATTTAAAAAAAAAGTTCTCTTAAGGTTTAAGGTAGACTTTTGTTTGCTTCATTTATTCAAGAAATATTTACACAGCATTGCTCTGTGCTAGGTACCATCCCAAGTGCTTTGCAAGGATCAGTTTATTTAATCTCATCCTCATTTGGTAAGCAGTGCTGTGCCCACTTTACAGATAAGAAAACTGAGCCACAGAGAGGTTAAAGTAAGTTACTCAAGTGACATGGATACTTGGAAGTTTTCATTACTTTTTAAGTTTCAGATGACCTGTGAAATTTTATTAGCTTGAGCTGCACATTTCAGAGTCTTTTCTGATGCAGACCAACCCTTAAACAGTACCGTCTCTTCATCTGGAGTCAAGCACGGTGATAAGAGAGTAGCACATGGCTTGGGCTTGTCCCTGGAGGAAGGTGATACCCCTGGGACCTGAGGCAGGCTCTGCAGCTCCTCCAGGACCACAGCCCTCAGGTGGCTCTGCCCATCTCTGGGAGTCCTGGTGGAACAGAAGTTAAGGGGCCAGAAGGAGCCCAAGCAAAGCAGAGCCAGCGACCGATTTCATTAGCAGTGGAGCTTTCCTGCCAGGCCTTGGTGGGCAAGTCTGAGGGTAGAGCTGGAGTTGCCTGTTCTTTTTTGATGATTAAACCACCAAGTTCTCTGGCTGGGGGGTGTTCAGCTATTGGAGTGACCTGCCTGAAGCCTTACAAAGCTGTCATCTAGAGAGTCCTGCACCAGAGGGCAGCCTCCAGACAGCGGGTTCATCAGGGTCTACTCAGAATACATACTCCGTACAGTTTAATGCCACCTATGCAAATTAGTGGCCAAGAATGAAGCCAGGCAGACATTTTTCTCTAATAACAGCAGGCATTCGTATTTATTAAAAATATCTCTCTCTGTCAGATACTCTTAAGTGCTTTGCAATGTATTACCTGACTTAATAATCCTTAAATTTGTAAATTAATACAGTAGATAAGACTGTAAGGTGACTGTGTAGCCTTGACAGAACTCTTAAGTACCTTGACAAATTTTACTTTTTATTTACAGGTGAAATTAACATGCTAACTACGAGTCATCTTTCACTGTTCACCCAAGCAGGTTGACTCTGAAGGATTCCCTAAAGGTGTAGATGGATGACTTCATTGAATTGCTCAGTATATTTGAGATGAATAATACTGCATTCTTTTTAGTGATATAATCCAGATGACAAGAGAATAACTCTCATACGAAACTGCAGGATGTATTTATGGAAAATCTATCCATTCTTACTGAGCAATATAGAAAAGAGATTCAAATATAGTGAAATACCATTTTTCCTAGGTGGGAAGTTGGAATATTACCAGTGTCAGTCTTTTGTAATTGATTTATAATTTAAAATCAGCTTCACTGCTTCTGTACTTTGTTTGGCGCTTAATAAAGTGGTGCTGAAGTTTAATGTGGAACCTTCAGTAGGTGAGACAAAAGAGGAATGTGTTGGGATTGAGGTGTGGAGAGGACTAGTCTGATCACTTTTGCTAGAATTAAGTGTCTCCGCCATACTGCTCCTGTTGCATCTCAGATCATAATTAAATCCATCACGAGGTTTTTACCTTTTAAGAGGAACTGCCAGGTAACTGAGGACAACTCTGCTTATCATTTGTGGAACCCAGTTTCCCAGCTTGCAGTTGATTTATTTAACTGAACTTTTTGTAAAGTAGTACTTGGCTTTATTTTTCCTGTTTATCAAATGATTTTTGGATAGCAATAGATTTGTCACGTTGACTCTACCTTAGTAAATATGATAGTGGTAACAAGATTATAAGGCAAATATGTAAACTGTTGGAGCTATGTGTGTGCCTTCTGGGTTTCATGACTCTTGTTTGCATATACGCATCACATGCTGCTTATATTAATATGTGTGTAGCCTGTGCTATCATAGTACCAGGCCCTGAGGCCATACTGAGTCCATTTCCTGCCTTTGTCTACTTGGTGGGTAATATGGACAACATCAGGGTATTACACAGATGAGGAGGTCAAGTTCAGTGTTTCTCAAACTCTGAAATCCACCAAGCGTCTTTTCATGCACCGGCCAAGTAACAGGCTGATTATCTTACCCTCTTCCTGTTTATGTTTTAAACAGCATTTCTCAAATCTCTGTGAGCAAATAACTCTTATTAATATGTAGGGTTCCTTGGAAGACATGAGTTTGTGAGTCCCTGTTCTAGTCACTTTTTAAGAAGGAGCAACTCAGTGACAGATTTGGATAAATACCTGAATCTGAGAGATGATATGGAAAGAAGTAGATTTTTTTTTTTAAACCAAGTTGAATTAAATGGAAAGCATACCTTACTTTAATCACAGTTGATTGATAGAACTCTAAAGGTGTGTTCTGATCAAGTTTTTTTTTTTTTAACAGTAAGATTACATTTTAAAATGTCTATGGCAAAAAGTCCTTCAGCCATTCAAGTCATCATTCCTCTCCCTTGAATTGTTACAAATAACTTTAAAAATACTCCACCTCATGTCTTTACTCCCTCTCATGTATTTACATCTCATTATTGTTTATATGCACGTATTCTGATATAGTTTTGAAAACTGAAGTGGGGTCATTCCCGTGCATTGTTCGGAACCTTTTTTCAGCTTAATACTCTACCTCGATTATCGTCCAGTGACGGTACGTGTGCTTCTGCCGTGTTGTTTTTAGCCATTGCGTGATGCTGGAACGATGGGCACAGTTTGTTTAATCACTCCAAACCAGGCATCTAGGTTGCCTCCAGTTTCTTAGTATTACAAATAACCCTGCAATAAACATGCCTTGGATATGCATTCTTTTAGTTTAAAATAGTTTTGCTCCTTCGGAAAGTTGCTCAATAATTGGCTTAGAAATTCTTTTGTCCTAATCATTGTGATTGCTTGCTTTTGAATTCTGTCTTTAGTTTATTGTTTTTGTAGTATATAATCCCAAACTATGAAGACTGAAGTGGCCCTTCTGCTGAGAATGCAGTTTAGCTCAAAGATGAGATTGCTAAATAAAGACTTAAAAATTAACCTCTTTGGAGCTGTGACTTCCTGATGAAGTGGTAATGCATGGGCAGGATCTGTTTTACATCTGGACAGCCTACAGGGGAAAATGATGTGATTTGCAAGAAGCTGTTTGTCTGCCTAGACTGCTGGAGGATGTCAAGTGAATGTATTGTTGTTGAAAGATTTTTTCCATTAATTTTTGTTTTTTTGATTGTGAGAGGATAGATTCACATGTGGTTATAGGAAATAATACAGAGTAATCCTATACACTAGTTTCCCCCCATCATGATATTTTGTAAAACTATATTACAGTATCACAGTTGGGGTATCGACATTCGTATTAGTGTAGTCGAGATACAGAACATTTTCATCTTCACAATATCTATCTCCTTTTGCCCTTTTATAGCCACATCCATTTCCTCTATTTCTATGACGTTTTTAACCCCTCATTACGACTGATCTGTCCTCCATCTCTAAAATGTCATTTTAAGAAGGTTCTTTAAGTGGAGTCAGGCTTCCCTGGTGGCTCAGGTGGTGAAGGATCTGCCTGCAACGCAGGAGACCCAAGTTGGATTCCTGAGTCAGTAAGATCCCCTGGAGAATGGCAGCCCACTCCAGTAGTCTTGCCTGGAGAGTTGCATGGACAGACGAGCCTGGCAGGCTCCAGTTTATGGGGGACTAACATCTTCATTTTAAGTGGAATCATACAATGCATAACACTTGGGGATTGGTCTTTTTTCCTCTCAGCATAGTTCTCTATAGAGTCATCCAGGTCTTTGTGTGTCCTATTTTATTGCTGACCAGTATTCCATGGCAGGGATGTACCACTGCCTGTTTAACCATTTGCTTCCTAAAGGACATCTGGATTTTTTCCAGTTTGGAGGTTTCTTTCTTTCTTTTTTTTTTTTCTTTTAGCTGCTATGAACATTCATATACAGGATTTTGAGCGAATGTAAGTTTTCATTTTAGGGGGTTAAATGCCCAGGAATGCAGTTGCCAGGTTGTATGAGAGATGCACATTTAGTATTTTAATAAACTATCCAACTGTTTTCCAGAATGCCTGTACCATTCAGTGTAACCACCAGCAATGTATAAGTGACCCAGGTTTTCCACATCCATGCAAGCGTCTGGTGCTGTTGTTATTTTTTATTTTAGCCTATTCTGATAGATAGGGAATGCTATCTCATTAAGTTTGAATTTGCATTTTCCTGATGGGTAATGATTTTAGCCGTCAGGATTTTAATGCATTTGTTAGCAATCCATATATCCTCTTGGGTGAAACATCTGTTCCTATCTTTTGCTGATTATCTAGCTAGGTTGTTTGTTTTTTAATGTTGAGTTTTCAGAGTTCTTTCTGTACTCCAGAGACTAGTCCTTCACTCGATTATGGTTTGTAAATATTTTCTCCAAATCTGTAGCTTTTCTTTTCATCTACTTAACAAGGTCTTTGCTGAGCAAATGTTTTAAATTTTGCTAAAGTGTAGTCTAGCCATTGTTTTTCTTTTGCAGTTCGTGCTTTTGGTGTCCAAGAACTCTGCCTGGTGCTGGACCCCCGAAAGTCTCTCTCTTTTTCTTCTAAAGGACTTACAGTTCTATATTTTACATGGCTCATGGCCCACTTTAAGTTAATTTTTGATGTAGGTTGAGTTTTTCCCCCAAAGCTTGTCCACCTAAGCCACATTTGTGGCAAAAGCTCTTGCTCCTCCCCTTGGCTTGCTGTTGCTCCTGTGCGTGTTTGTGTGGGTCTGTTCCTGGGTTCCCACTTCTGCTCCACTGATCTCTGTCTCTTCCTCTGCCGGTAGCGCTCAGTTTTGAGTTGCGTAGCTCTATAGTAAGTTTTGAAAACAGGTAAACTGGTTCCTCCCACTTCGTTCTTCTTTTTCAGAATTGTTTTAGCTATTCTAGTCCTTTGTGCCTTTTGATATAAAATTTAGAATAAGCATGCCTGCATTTAAAAATATCTTGCTGGCATTTTGTTAAGCATATAAGTTTGCAGTAAACTTATTTACCAGTTTGGGGGGAGAACTGACATCTGTATGATGTTGAGTCTTTCATTCCTTGAGCACAATGTGTCTCCCCATGTATTTTAACTTTAATTTCTTTCATTAGCAGTTTGTAGTTTTCAGAATACAATTCCTGTGTATATTTGTTAGAGTTGTGCCTAAGTATTTACTTTTTTTCATTCCAATATATCAAAATACAATATGCTGAATTCACCTATTAATTTTAGGAGATGGGTTGGGGCTTGTTTTTTGTTGTTGGTGGTGGGTTTTTTTTTTTTTTTTTTTTGGTTTGTTTTTAGAATTTCCTGAAATTTTCTACAGTCATGTAGAGATGAAAGTTTTCTTTCTTTTCAATCTGTATGACTTTAATTTCTTTTTTTTTGTCTTATTGTAGTGACTGCATAAAATGATGAGAGGAGAATTCCTTCCCTTTTTTATGATCTCAGAAGGGTTTCCATGCTTTTTTTAAACTTTAGGCTAAAATAAAATCTTACTTTTCTTAAAGATAGAGTCGACTGTTTTTCTATTTCAAAGTCTGTTCCTGTAATAGATAGTACTAACAGCTGTCTTATCACCACACCATGGCATTTAATTTTAATTTAGTCTAAAGAAGTTAGTTTATGCTCAATATGTATGTAAACTCCTATTATTTTTATTAAGAACCACCTGATAAATTTTATGGAACATACTGATGCTATTTCCCAGAAAAAGTGAGTTTCTATATGTTTAAAACAACTCTTTCTGTAAAATTCCTTCTTTCTTCTTAGGAAAGATTAGAAGTTATTTGGGTACTGTGTGCATACAGTTTCTGATTGGTCTGTCACATATCAAATGACATTTAAATCCAGTTTTTAAGTATAATAAGTTTTTCTCTACCTTGCAGTTAGTTGATATATGGTATAAAGAACTGGCGTTCTCCTCCTTATGGCAGTACACAGAGGCGGCCTAGGGGAATCTTCCCCAACTTTTCAATAAAAAATATTTGAAAATATTTTTTTTCTTTTGTGCTAGAAAGAATAGTGTAAGGATGAGGGAAAAACCAGGGTGGTCAGGATTGGCCAAAACACAGATTATCCTGCTGGGTCCTGTAGGCCAGGCTAACTCATACTTGGCCACGTGTCCAGTTTATGGTAATCTTTTACCTGAGTCATTACAATTCAAATGACTTGTCATTTGAAACTGTATATTTACAACATGCCTAGTTTGTTGACAGCTTCAAGTAGAAAGAATATGAACACACATACATTGTGTGTGTGTGTGTGTGTGCGTTTAAAATGGGGAACAGCTAAACATGGGAAATAGTCCCTAGTAGTTTGTAATTTATGCTTACAGTTCAGTTTCCAACTGAAATTTGTCTCGATTGGTTAATGTTTCATAGTAATTAACCTCCAGCTCATCAGTAGGACATCTTGTCACAAGGAATTGAATCTAATGTTCTTACATGAAGGATGTTTTTAGAAACGGTGCAGTGTATATTCGTTTGTACCAAGAGTTGAATGTACCTGGTCAAGGACTTGCAGGTTCTTTTAGACACGTGAGTTTCTTCACCCTTCTTTCTCTCAGATATTACAACCCCTTGTTTCACTGTAGCATATGGAAGTAGTGTGTGTACACTGAATTTGGGAGCATCAGGTGATAGCATCCCTAGGAAATGCTCAGTCATCATTGGACGTGGTATTAATCAGTCCTGGGGGCGTGGGCTTTGAGATCCCACAGACTTCATGGCTTTTGGGGTTTCTTCCCCTCCCGCTTTTATTGAGATGTAATTAACATACAGCACTGTGAGTTTATGACGCACGGCATAGTGATTTGACTTCCATGAACCATGAAATAAGCTAGCGGACATCCATCCTCTCATATGGCTGGAAAATGAAAGGAAAAAGAAAAAAAAAATTTTTTCCTGGTCATGAGAACTCTTAGGATTTACTCTCAACAACTTTCATACATAACATGTGCAGCAGCGTTAGTCATGTGAGCATGTTGTGCGTTATATCCCCAGTGCTAACTTGTTTTATACCTGGAAGTTTGCACCTTTTGATCACCATTATCATGTTGGCACTCTCCCCACCGCGCTTCTGGGAACTGCAGATCTGATCTCTTCTTCTATGAGTTTGTTTGTTTTTGCTATGTAATTGACCTACAACACTGTGTGAGTTCCTGGTGTACAACACAGAAATACGATATTTGTATACATTTCAAAGTAATCACCACAAATAAGACTAGTTACCGTCTGTCACTGTACAAAGATATTAATTATTGCTGACTATATTCCCCACATTGTCCATTTTACCCCTGTGACTCACTGTTTTGTCACTGGGAGCTTGTACCTCTTAATCCTCTTCACCTGGTCCATTCATCCCCCCACCCCGTCCCCTCTGTCAGCCAGCTGTTTGTATCTGTGACTCTCTGTGTTTTGTTACGTTGGTCTGTGTCATTTTCAGAGTCCAGGTATATGTGAAATCACGTTGTATTTGTGTTTATTCTTCTGACTTCTTTCACTTAGCGTAAATACCCTCTAGGTCTGTCCATGTTGCAGATGTCAAGATTTCATTTTCTATGGCCGAGTAATATTCCATTGTGTATTGGTGCATATAACATATCTTTATCCATTCATCTGTTGGTAGGCCCTTAGATTACTTCCATGTCTTGGCTATTATGAATGATGCATACACCTTTTCTAATTAGTGTCTTTGTTTTCTTTGGAAGAATGCCCAGGAATGGAATGGCTGAATTATATCCTATTTTCTATTTTTAATTTTTTTGAGAAACCTCCGTATGGTTTTCCATAGTGGCTGCACCAATTTACACTCCCACCAGTGGCACACAAGGGTTCCTTTTTCTTTACATTCTCAGCAACACTTTTGATTGCTTGTCTTTTTGATAATAGCCATTCTGATAGGTGTGAGATGGTATCTCCCATGGGTTTTGTGAAACTCGTCCAGAGACCTCATCAGTACATTGAGACTAAATACACCTTTAGAGGCATCTTGAGAATTCAAACACTTAAGTGGGTAAAGCAGTCTAGCTTGCTATTTTTATACTCTTAATGTTAATACTCAGTAGCCTGTGTCATTTTCCCTTGGCGCTCCTGCTGGTGTGATTGCCTCCCCAGGCAGTAAGGGAAAGAGAGGCAGGAGGTCTGACCACGTGGGACGCCCGGTACAGGTTCCGTGTTGGAGTGTGGAGTGTGGATGTCTTCCAGGTTTTCTTGAACAAAGCACACCTGTGCACGCGCTGAGCACTGCAGCCTAGCTGAGGCGTGTGTGCCTGGGTTGCTGGTGGCTGTCTGATCCGATTATGGATCATCTCTCGCTGCCCAGCCTTCTTGTTGATGCCTGTCTCACCTTCCCCTTCCAAGCACGGTCCATGCCTGCCCCAGACACCCCCATGCATGTAGAGGCTTCTGAGTCAGAGGTGTCAGAAGCAAGTTGCTGAGGTCTGTGGTTGAGCATTACATTTCCCAGCTCATGACCTGTGTACAGGGCTTTGCCACGTAGAGGCTCCTGAATCAGAGGCATCAGAAAGTTGCTGAGGTCTCTGGTTGAGCATTACATTTCCCAGCTCATGACCTCTGTACAGGGCTTCTTCCTTCCAGCCATTCAGGGTTGGACACCCGTGTTGAGGCCAGGAGATGCGGAGCAAGGGGAGGGAAACTTGAAGACGCAGCTCCGTTTCCTTGACTCATAGACCTCAGACTCAGAGTAATTATCATTGTTGCAGATGGTCCTTACTCTGTGGTCTTACTGTTGAGCAGGGAGTCAAAACAACAACAGCAACTAACATCTTGACCTTTTTGAACAGATCTCCCATTTTTGGAAAAAAAGTAGCTGACTGCAGGAGGGGTCCCAGGTCTCAGAGCGTGGGGCCCTCCATGCAGCGTCTTTATGGGTTGCGTGCTACCGTGAAGCCTCCGTCCCCTTTTGCCCACGTTGGGAAGATAGTCCGGGTTCTCACAGGGCTTGTCTGGCTTTTGGGGAGGACACTGTTCCCGGGCCAGCCGGTCACAAGATGACCCAGCAGGTGGACTGCGAGCTGGGCCGTTTGGAGCTGCCTCTGAAATGTGAACACCCTCCCAGCTTGTTGCCATCCTGACCTTTTCCTCAGCCGTGGAGAACCGATCCTGGGACGGGCATTCCTCGCCTCTCTCACCCACTTGAGGACTGCGTAGGGCCTGCCTTCAGGGCAGGAACGGCACTATTTCTGGTTGTTGATGGCATTCCCGAAGGCCGTAGCTCAGTTTAAATATCCCCAGGAGTGCCGTGGATCCATCGCCACCAGTGAGTCCTTGGTCATGAGACCTGGCCGGAGGGAGTCGGGTAGAGCCCTCCCGTCCTGGCTCGGGGAAGGAGTCACCGCGCGGCTCATTTTCTGTCCTCCCTGGCGTCTGTCTGGCCTGCAGCGGGAGAAGGAAGTTACCATGTGGGCCGCTCCTGGCCAACCTGAGTTTTCTGCATCTGGGGCAGAGCATGCCCCCACAGCCCTCCAAATAAACACCTTCAGACAAGTGCAAACACTGTCATAGCACCCCCCTCAAAACTGTGACCAAGGAGATCCAACCGGTCCATCCTAAATGAAATCAGTCCTGATTCTGATGCTGAAGGACTGATGCTGAAGCTGAAACGCCAATACTTTGGTCACCTGACGGGAAGAACTGACTCATTTGGAAAGACCCTCATGCTGGGAAAGATTGAGGGCAGGAGAAGGGGACGACAGAGGATGAGATGGTTGGATGGCATCACCGATTCCATGGCCATGAGTTTGAGTAAACTCCGGGAGTTGCTGATGGACAGGGAGGCCTGGAGTGCTGCAGTCCATGGGGTCGCAAAGAGTTGGACACGACTGAGTGAACTGCACTGAACAGGTTGACTAAATCCAGGAGCAGGTGTTGGGCTGTGAGCATGTGGAAATGGCCAAGGCGATCTTGCCTGTCAGCATCCAAGTTAACATTACCCAGCCCTCCCCCGACCTTTGCTAGAGCCCTGAACCCGTGGGAAATGGGCATTGAGTGTCCTATTTTTATTGAGCCTGAAAAAGGAGACTCTTTCTCTGGTGGCTCAGATGGTAAAGAATCCATCTGTAATGCAGGATACCCAGGCTCGATCCCTGGGTTGGGAAGATCCCCTGGAGAAGGGAATGGCTGCCCACTTGTATTATTGCCTGGAGATTCGCATGCACAGAGGAGCCTTGCGGGCTGCAGTCCATGCTGCTGTGACGAGTCGGACATGACTGAGCAGCTAACGCTTTCACAGTCGCTCACTTGCCCGCACCCCGGGTATATCTCCAACCCTTATCAGTTCTACGCTGGAAACACTCTATGGAAACTTAGAGAATCCTCAGCTCCGAAGGGAAAACTTGGCACACTCAGATGGCAGTTTCTGTGAGGGGTGTGTGTCTGCCTCTTGAATGGGTCACAAGCATTTTGTTCATGTGCCTGGAGGCCGTTTGTGGTGTGAGCACCTTTCCTTTGAAGTGGGCGGGTGGGCAGCAGGGATGAGTCTCGAGGCGCCTCTGTGTGAGGAATGGCAGGGTCCCCAGTTTGCCTGTGGGACCGCTGGAGCCTGGGGTCACATGCCAGGGATGGCCAGGGGTGTTTTTTTCCCCTTTTGTGGCATTTTTGGTTTTGGTAACTGGGCCCCTGGTTGCTGTAGATTGGTGAAGAACACTGGGGTAACCTGTGCGTGCCGAAGCTGGACTGAGGGGCTTTGTGCAGAAGCAGAAGTTAAGACGCCCTCTGAATGGGTAGATTTTACCCTGAAAGCAGCAGATTTTGTGCCACTTTCAGAGTCAGAGAGCAGCCTGCGTGGAGGCTGCCGTTGCCCTCACCCCGGGGCTCAGGGCTGCATCGTGGGCACAGGCGACACTGGAGGAGGAGACGCGGGCACCTCCCCGGTGGGGAGCCACCAGCTGGGACCAGCCAAGGTCAGAGGGCGAGTCGTGCTGCTGTCTCCGGCATCCCAGACTCCCTTCCTGTGCTCTGAGCCCCGTCACTTAGGCTGGGTGCGTTGAGTCAGAGATACCAGTGTCTGTTTACATAGTACGTGCATCTCTTCCATTAAAGGATTTTTAAGGCATTTATCTAATGCACGTCTCCTTCTGTTGGGGGATCTTTTCTCTGATTGCATATAAATAATGATGTCAGCTCTGCAGTTTGTGCGATTTCTTAAGCTGTCTGTTTACTGCTCAGTCTGACCGGGGCTCCCTGAGGCTTCTTGGGCCGTGCTGAGTGAGCCCCAATGGCCCTGGGTGGGAGGTGAGGGCTGGTGGTGTCCCCGGAGCTGCTGCAGATGATTCCATGGTGTGGGGACTGCAGAAATAGCTTCTGCCATTCCTGTGCAAAAACATGCTTTCTCTCCCCTTTTTCTTTTTTCTCTTTGCTCAGTATCTCCCTGGTTTTCAGCAAAGCAGTGGACTTCATGTTTATTTCTTGTGGTTTCTCAGCAGTTACTTCTAGCATCAGTTTCAATTGATTACAGTGGTTGAAGAATTTTTATGCTCGGGAGTCAGTTAAATATTATTTTTTTCTTTCAATTTAGAAATTAGTTTTAGAGGGACTTTTTTTTTTTTCCTTTGGTAACCCCCTTCCCCCTTTTTTTAAGTTTCTGAAGGCAGATCCTGCTCATAACAGGAGAGAACACGTGAGCTCGTGGCTTACTTTTCCCAGTTGACTTTCCTGGTCATTTACCTTTCTGTAAAATGGAAAGACAAACAACCAAACCCTGAAACCCAACTCACATCATGATTGCCAACTTCTTTCTTTCTGCGTAATATTTTCTTTGTATAGATATATTATTTCTAGGTTATGCCTTCTTTATTTATCTTTGAAAGACCAAAAAAAAAAAAAAAGCCCTGACACTGTTTATAAGAACTTGTTCTAAGGCTGTACAATTGTGTCTGTGACGCTTTTTTCCATTTGGAACCATGGGGGCGATAAAGTTGATGTCAGCTGGCTAGCTGCCTTTTTTTAAAGGCAAAAATACTTAATCTTTGTTTATACTGTAATCATGTTCATTGTGTATGTAGTGTGTGTCTCGGAAAGTCAGATGTCACAGCTCCAGCCTCCTGTTTCCCCTTCCTCTGCCCACTACTTCCCTGTTCCTCATCTAGTCTCTTTACTTTGAGGAGGGGATCGTCTTTCATTTGAAAATTTCATACCTTATGAAGAAGGTGACGTTCCATTTCTTAAATGTAGTTAAATGCCACCAGGACTATTGAAGCGCACCTTTAAAATTATGTATGCCATTGAACTTTTTCTCTGGGGAAAGCGCTTTTCCATTGGATGGTCTCACAGTTTAATAAGAAGAAAAAAAAAAGCAGACTGTTCAGGGACACATTCTTAAATCCTGTGACCAGGACCCCTAGTCTAACCCAAGGGCCCTTTTGTGGCCTTGGGAGGGTCTCCTGCTCTGATGAGAGAGGGATCCCAGGGGAAGCACCATGGGAGGAGACTGAGGGGGGTAGTACTCCTGGATATCAGAGGGAAAAAAAGCCCATACTCAGAAAATAGCCCTGATTTGCTCTGGGTGCACCCCGTCTGCCAGCATTTAGCATCTGTGACTTAGCTGGAGGAAGTGCATATTGGCTGCTGAGCTCCTGTGGCTTTTGCTCTGGGACTTTGCACCCCAAGGGTACTCTGTGAAGGAGCAAGTGGCTCTGTTCCACTTGGGTTTGGGAAGGAGCCGGGCAGGTGAGCAGAGGAAGAAAGTCTTGGCATCACGAGAGACATCGGGCGTGGCCACCTCAGTGTGTGTTTGGAGGTGCCAGCACGTGCCACGATGCTGCGGGTCTGAGTACACTGGGGTGCACCCTGCAGGGGTCGCCTGGGTGACCCGTGTCTCTGCCTGGAGAGATCATCGCTTTGTTTAGACAGAGCATGTGATGGAGCCATCAGGGGTCATTTCTCCCGTTTTCCCAGGTGGCCTGTCCTTTGACAGGGCTGTGACAGACCTGCAGAGAAAGCCTTAATTCCACATGGACGCGCACACCTGGGGGAGTTCATCTCAAACGCAGTTTGCCGTGTGCACAGGTGCTGGGATGCAGCAAGTAGATCAGGGAACCATCACAGGGCCTGGGAAGGACACTGACCTTGGAGCTGGGGCCCTCGTCCTTGCAGTTTTGATGGACTCAGCAAAGCCCCTGGCTCCCTGGTCTCCTCTCTCTTTATATTCTTGATATCCCCTGGTCAGGTAACTATAATCACATACACACCCATGCCCAAGTTTTCATGAGACTGAAGCTTTGTCCCAAACTTTCCCTTAAAGTTTTCATAACTGTTAGTTCCTGTTCCGATGGCACCGTGATAATGGATTCTTGATTACACATGACTTAACAGTGCCTAATGAACTGCTGCTGCTGCCGTTAAGTCGCTTCAGTCGTGTCCGACTCTGTGCGACCCCATAGACAGAAGCCCACCAGGCTCCCCTGTCCCCGGGATTCTCCAGGCAAGAACACTGGAGTGGGTTGCCATTTCTTTCTCCAATGCATGAAAGTGAAAAGTGAAAGGAAAGTCGCTCAGTCGTGTTGGATTCTTAGCGACCCCATGGACTGCGGCCCACCAGGCTTCTCCATCCATGGGATTTTCCAGGCAAGAGTACTGGAGTGGGGTGCCATTGCCTTCTCCGGCCTAATGAACTACTGACTGATAAATGTTAGCATATATTCTTTTAGCGGCTAGATCACATCCTTGTGGTGCCAGGGAAGCCTTGTATGTGTGGTTGCCCTTGTTACAGGATGTCGTGCCTTTACCAAATGCAACAAATGTTACTCCGGTTTCTCAAAAGAATTAAAAAGGCAACAACCAACTTACTTTGTATCTTTTCCTCTAATAATTGACTTTTAACTTACTATTTGTAACTTATTAAACTTAGTAAGCAGTTTTTCTTGTTGGTTAGTCGCTTGGTTGTGACCGACCCTGTGACCCCATGGACTGTAGCCCTCTAGGCTTCTCTGTCCATGGGATTTCCCGGGCAAGAATACTGGAGCGGGTTGCCATTTCCTTCTCCATAGTAAGCAGTTTATTTTTCATTAAATTTTACACATACAAGGATAAAGCCAGGAAGAGTGGTGATCTGTTTAAGCATTAAAATCCTTATCTGTGACCACCTGCCATGTAACGTGTGACCCATGGACTGTGAAAGAGGACAGTTTTCCAACCTAAAGCATTGATATCACAGATCAACAAGCTATTTTGCCACCTGATAGAAAGTAAAATGGATGGATGGATCTTGGAGATACTGTTCAAGTGAGAGAAGCCAGTCACATAAGACCACCTACTGTCTGATTGCGTTTTTAAGTCAAAAGTGAAAAGGCTATGTGACCAATAAAGGCTGAGTGTCTTTTAGTCAACAGAATTGCAGTGCTGGAATGAGTCAAAGTTCTCAGGCACGTGTGGCATTGTCACTGATAGGCACGGTCAGCACCATGTCCCGTGGCAATGATGTGCCAAAGGAAGGTAGCACATTGAAGGTACCTGTTGTTTTACACAAGCCCAGATGGAGGCTCTTGGTGGTGTGGTTTGCAGAAGCGGAAGGTGAGAGGAGAGTGGAAGTCTGCCAAAATTGCTTCTGTATATACCCTTGTCATAGCTCCTCACCTGGCCGGGGATTCGGTGGAGGACACTGGGTAGGGTTTATACAACTCTTTCTTGGTAGGGCCAACCAGGCAGTTAAGAGAAAAATTTCTTTTTGTCCTCCTTATTACCTTAAAAATCCCCAAATTCATTTCCCATAGAATACTTGAGTCAGATTGCCTTCCTGACATTCAGGTTTAAGGTATGAAGGGCTGGCGGTAACACCATCCCCTGCCATTTATTTGCTGATCCAAATGAGCGTTCACTGGCAGAGTACTGTATACGTAGGGGGGATAGAATCGGAGCCTTCAAATGGTAGTTGCTTAATCTCGAGAGAAGTGAAAATGACTGACACCCACACCCACATGCCTATCATTACATGAACTCAGCATTTCTGAGGCATTTGCGTGTATCTTGAGAGATAAGAGTGCCCACAAGTGGGATTCCTGCCTGAGATTCATCTTTGGAAATGTAGAAGACAAATCAACAGAACATTTCTAAAATTAAAATGTGCATTTTGATTTGATGTCTGTCTGTTTGGAAAGAGGCTTTTAAAGTAAAAGCTATCAGTATGTAGCCGTTACCATCAAAGGCTGAATCCTGGTGGGAAGCTACTACACAGGTTACCACATAGGATGGATCTTCTCATACGTATCTTTTATCTTATAACTTCAATCTTTTTGGTTGACGTCCCTAGATGGGGACAGGTAGGAGGCCAAATTCCCAAAGCCCAAATTTTAGGCAGTTATTATTCCTCTTAATTATTGGATGTTTCCTTGAATTTCCTGAGTTTTAATTTTGGAAAGGTTCACTTTCATTTTGGGGTATTTTGTACCAATATTCTATGTGTACACAGAATTTTTTATATGTTCAGTGAATTGATATTTTGGGGTGGAGGGGTGGCTGTGGGTTGCTTCTTGTGAGAGACGAAATACAGATTGGCGTTCAGCAGGCTTTTGAACCAGACATTTCTGTGTGCTAAAACTCTGTAAACACATGTCGCTTTGTCTGCCGTTGTATATTACCGTATTGATTTTCTTCCCCCCTCCTGAAAAGCTCCAGGCCTGTCTGTTCATACCAATGCAAAGGCTGGCCTGTTCCCCAGGGGCGCTACAGAGAACCTCTGGGGATCTGTGCACTATTAGATGTGAAGTTGCTCCAAATTCTCTTGCACTTGATCATAAAATTCCATTCCAATTTTATATGAAGTTTTGTTGTCAAAAAGAATAAACAATTGCTCAATAGATCCAGTTGTCAGTTGCTGACAGATGTGAAAATTAACAAACAGCAAAAAAGAAAAATAGTCGTCTCCCTTTTAGGAAGGGAACATAGTCCTTTTAAAACACCTTGTATTGTCAATAAGTAACTCTGTTTTAAAAGCATTTTCAAACATTTGTAATGAAGATGGAGGCCTTGAAATGTTTCGGAGCTTAGAGAGAGCCAGCGTGCATGTAATCAGATGCTCCTGTTACTGTTACCACTAGCAATAGGGCTTAGTTCTGCCCTTTAAGGCATGGACTCAGGTTACTCCTGATCTTAGCAGTAGTCACAGTATGTTTCGCTGTAAAAAGAGACTGTGTCCCAAAACTTCTCTCTACACTAAAACTCAAGGCGATGCCAGCCTGTTAAAGTGTCAGTTTAGATGTTTTTATTTCGACACAAATATTAGTAACTGTCATATTGTCCCTTGCTAAATATTTATAGCTTAGAATGTATACGGTGGTGTATATAATATTTTATGGAAGAAACATCCATTTCCTCAAATTTCTTCCACCGTGTTGACATCAATCTGTAATTTATATCCAGAGATCTGTATGAAAAATTCTCTGTGAAGACCCTTTTATTTCAATGAAGATAAAACTCTGTTGAAAGAGGGAACACCCTTAACTCTTGGTGACCTTTAAAGGTAGAATGTTCTGAAATATGTGTATTTATCCCTTTGCTCAGATTTTAATAGAAAGCAGGGATGACTTTTAGGGTGCAGCTTTAGTTCCTGAGGTGACGCAAGATGCACAGTGGGGAGTTGACTTGGTCTCGTTGGGTGTGCGATGGCCGTGACGCACGTCCTGTACGTGCCCTTCCAGAAGGGAAAGGCTGTTGTGAAAAGGCCATCTCTTCTGACTTCAGCTCCGTTGACTGAAAGACGTTGTTCAACAGCTGTGGGTTTATAAGATGCTGCACACAGAGTACTTTCCTTGGCTTCTTTAAAAAGAAAGAAAGAAACCAGTCTAGACTTCCACAGTTTGGGATCTAGGGCCATAGTTCTGGGCTGTATGAGATGGCTCTCCGAGGTGCTCTTCAGGAGACGGGGGTTTCATGCCAGCTGTCTGAGTCGGTCTTGCGTGAGTGTGGAAGGGAGTAGAGGGTACGGCCTGCAGGCGAGCGCAGTGCGTGTGAGAAGCAAGGGGTCAGGGCTGGAGGGGGGAGGCGGGGTGTCCCAGCAGCTCTGCTAACAGCCGAGTGGCTCTCCAGGAGGGGCCAGTCACTGTGTCTGTTCACGAAATGGACTTGAGAATCAGTAAGCAGACCGTCTCCTCTACATTAAGTGGCGTTCTGATCTGTCTGTGCGAAGTTCCGCTTCCTAGCCGAGATCCTCTGAGGCACTTTTGTGTACAGCTGCTCTGCCAATGTTTGCTGTCATTTGGTTGTAGTCGTGGGCTTCAAAATGGAAGCATTTCAGAGCTCTTCCTCTGCAGTAGTTTGGGAAACGCTTGCAGTACCACGTGGCCATGATTCACCGTGAACTCAACTGGAAAATGTGCCTGGTGTCTCCCTGAAGTGAAAATCGCTTGCCTCTTGACCCTGGTCGTTTGAGGCCTGCGTGTTTAACCTTGCTGTGCGGACGTCAGCACTGTGTAATCTGTGACCTTCTTTGCTCTCTTCCAAGCTATGCGTTGATTGTTTATACCTTAGTGTTGCTATCAGTTTGGACCACAAGTCATGAATCTTTCCCTGACCTTAACCTCACTGTGGGTTGGCTTAAGGAAGAATCTGGATCCGCTGATGTATAAGCACTAAATTATGTGAAAATTAATAACATTTTAGCCCTCAGCTCCCTGACTTAAAGCAGTGGGAAAAGAATTGCATGTTTCATAGCAGTTGTAAATTATCTAGGAAATAGCTAAAAGGTAAGTTTTTATTTAACTGACGTTTTAAAAACTGGAATGAAAGAAGGTGGGAAAGGAAAGAGTCCTTAAGAAGGCTCACTTTAACCTGGATGTGGTGTTATTTTAACTCTGCCCTCTAGGCTTGGTTAAATAGTAATGTATTTTATGTCTTTAAAAACATATCCACATGTATTAGTAAGTTAAAAATTTAACAGTACACAATTATGTTAGAATTATTATGTTTCTTGAAGAAATGATCTAACTTTAATGAGCATATTTTACAAATGCTCTTTCCTGAGAACCGCTGCTTCTGGATGGAACATTCCAAATATTTGGGGTTTGCCCCGTTTGTGTTGGTCATGCTTTCTTCCTAGTAAGTTGGAGCACTGATTTAAATTATCTTTTGCAAACAAAGTCACCGGGTCACCACTGAGGTTTGTAGTGTAACCTTTTGGATATCTGGATGCTGGCGATACTGAAGGACAGTGCTTGTCTGCTCAGCGTCTCTTTCTCGTGGATGGACTGTGCTCCGCCGTGTAGCTCAGTGGGTGGTGCGGGGCCCTGAGAGCCCTAGTGCAGGAGGGGGTGGTGGGGGCTGTGAGAGCCCTAGGGCAGGAGGGGGTGGTGGGGGCCCTAAGAGCCCTAGGGCAGGAGGGGGTGGTGGGGGCCGTGAGAGCCCTAGGGCAGGAGGGGGTGGTGGGGGCCCTGAGAGCCCTAGGGCAGGAGGGGGTGGTGGGGGCCCTGAGAGCCCTAGGGCAGGAGGGGGTGGTGGGGGCCGTGAGAGCCCTAGGGCAGGAGGGGGTGGTGGGGGCCCTGAGAGCCCTAGGGCAGGAGGGGGTGGTGGGGGCCCTGAGAGCCCTAGGGCAGGAGGGGGTGGTGGGGGCCCTGAGAGCCCTAGGGCAGGAGGGGGTGGTGGGGGCCGTGAGAGCCCTAGGGCAGGAGGGGGTGGTGGGGGCCCTGAGAGCCCTAGGGCAGGAGGGGGTGGTGGGGGCTGTGAGAGCCCTAGGGCAGGAGGGGGTGGTGGGGGCCCTGAGAGCCCTAGGGCAGGAGGGGGTGGTGGGGGCCGTGAGAGCCCTAGTGCAGGAGGGGGTGGTGGGGGCCCTGAGAGCCCTAGGGCAGGAGGGGGTGGTGGGGGCCGTGAGAGCCCTAGGGCAGGAGGGGGTGGTGGGGGCTGTGAGAGCCCTAGGGCAGGAGGGGGTGGGGGGGGGCCCTGAGAGCCCTAGGGCAGGAGGGGGTGGTGGGGGCCCTGAGAGCCCTAGGGCAGGAGGGGGTGGTGGGGGCCCTGAGAGCCCTAGGGCAGGAGGGGGTGGTGGGGGCCCTGAGAGCCCTAGGGCAGGAGGGGGTGGTGGGGGCCCTGAGAGCCCTAGGGCAGGAGGGGGTGGCGAGGGCCTGTGACAGCTCTAGGGAAGGAGGAGGTGGTGCAGGGCTGTGAGATCCCTAGGGTAGGAGGGGGTGGTGGGGGCCCTGAGAGCCCTAGGGCAGGAGGGGGTGGTGGGGGCCCTGAGAGCCCTAGGGCAGGAGGAGTGTCAGCAGGGCACCTGGGCGGCGAGGGCTGGGTGTTGTGTTGGGCAGTGTGCTGGCTGGTTTGTAGTGGATTTCCTGTGCCCCCTGGGAAGGTGGGGGTGGAGGAGAGGGAAAGGCGCCTGGGTGTTGGGGGTGCAGGGGCTGTTTGGGATCTGTTATAAAAGCCCACCCCTCCCTCAGTTCTGGATTAACTCCAGTCAGATCTAGAGGGTCCCCAGCCATGTAGCAGAAATGAGAGCTTGGTGCAGAGCATTTCGTGTTTGCAGCAAATGCTGCTGAACCTCTGGCCTGTGCCCTGGGGGTCCTTCCTGAGCTGAGAATCGCACAGGAAGCCACGCCACACGGTCAGCTTGGTCCTTTGGTTTACACTCCTACGGGAGCACGTTTGTCCGGCACACAGCATCACTCCTCAGATGTCTCGGAACCCCAGATCCACAGTCTGAGCTGCTCAGTTCTCATGACTAGTACTTGGTGATTTTAACCTGGTTTCTCCACTTCGTATTTTTTAATATATGATTTAACTGAATAATGATGCCCTTTGGGCCCTTTCTCTCTGTGTCTCTCTCAGCCCCACCTCACTTGACAAGGGCAGGAATCTGATCTTGCTTTTCTTCCCGATTCTCCCAGGCACCTAGACAGAGCCCCCATCACCACAGCTGCGGTCAGTGTTTGCCGAGTGCGCATTCACGCTGGGTTTGTTTGAACACTCTAGCTCACAGATCCTGTCAGAACTCTGAGAGCACATCTGACTCTCGAGGCCAGGGGCCCAGGGTCTCAGGGGGCAGCAAGCTTGCTGTCACGTCTTGTAGGGCGCTCTGGTGCTGGCGTGGGTCCCCCACATCCTCCACGGCTCTTCCCCTGCCCCGCATGCGCGGGGCCCGCAGAGGCACGTTTTGTGGTCCTTGCTTCCCCACCGCCACAGCAGCAGCACCATTCAACATGTGCAGCAAAACGTGCAGCCTGATGGGTGGTTGGTCTTGCTAGGAGGGTCGCCTGATGTTCCCTCTGCACAGCAGTGAGAGCCTCGGAGGCCAGGGGACTGGGCGCTGGGGTCCCGGTGCTGGTTGCTAAGCGTGTCACCGGGCAGCTGTGATGACCATGCTGAAGCCCGCTCAGGGGGCAGGGGAGCTGACGCCTGGTGTTTGGACAGGCCGTGCTGTGCGGGTTCCTTGGCCGTGTGTGGAGCCGCTCATCTGTGGTGACAGATGTCGAGCTGTTATTTAGTAACTTAGGTTTGTTTTCCTTTGTGCACAAATAAGCCCCAGCTCTTGAGTGCTTCTGCCAGCGACCGTGGAGCCCATCAGCATAGAGGTGTCTGCAGGCGACGGGGGTGTTGCATTGAGAGAGAGCCTGCAGAGTGTGGGGGAAGGACAGGCCCTTCTGTCCCGTCCCCAGATTTGCCTTGTAGAAAACTGTCAGCGTGCACACCACCTCCCTTCACAGACCCTGCCCGGTGCTCAGGTGCATTGGCCCAGGGATGAGTAGATGCCACTGGGACGGAACCTTTCTAGTGGCACAGATAGGTCACAGTCCAGCCATCGCGGTAGACAGCGATGCTCCTGTGAGCACGAGCAGAGGGGTAACTCTGTGTGGGGGATGAGGTCAGGGGGTTGGTGTTGGGCTCTCCGAGGAGGGGGTGTTTGCTCTGAGAGCGTGACTCAGCCAGGAGGAGATGCTGGGACAGACGGCAGGAGACCCAGGGTGGGAAGCTCCCGAGGCGGGGGTGATTTCGGGGTGTGTGCGTGGCGGGGCAGGGCTGTTCCCTCGCCCGACACTCTCTGGGCACCTGATTGGTGTCAGGCGCTGTTCTTGGTAGAGGAATAGAGCCAGGAGCTGGGAGCATTTGCCTGGTGGAGCATTTGTTAAAGCAGGGTGGGCTGGGTGGGGCGCTCTTTTCCATAGAGTGCTCAGAGGGGTTCTCCAGGGAGACGACATTTGGGCAGAGACGTAAAGGAAGGGGCGCAGGAAAGCCAGGAGGCTGGAGGGCCAGGGGCCTTGGCGAGGACCTTGGCTTTGCCCAGGACAGGCGATGGTGCGGTTCTGAGCAGAGGAGCAGCTCTGGCTTCTGAGTTCACCATGGACCCTAGGGCCCAGACAGAAGCAGAGGGGCCAGTAGCAGAAGGCACGTGCCCTGATCGAGGGCAGAGGCTGTGCACCTTAGACCAGGATGGGGGTGGGGATGGTGCGAGAAGCAGTCGGCATCCCAGAGGGCCAGCAGGACGGGCAGATGCTTGTGGGATGCTTATGGGATGGCAGAGAAGAGGCAGGTCACAGGGCTGGAGCCCATGAGTGAGGGGCAGAGGACTGGCCCAGGCAGATCATCACACCGGGAAGAACAAAAGAAAGGGTTTTGTTCTGTGTGCTGGAAAGTCAGCTGAGAATTTAGACGGGAGGGTAAGCTTAGCAACAGCACCTAGCGTTTATTGAGCACTTAATTGTGTACCAAATAGGAAAAGGAATACGTCAAGCCTGTATATTGTCGCCCTGCTTATTTAACTTATATGCAGAGTACATCATGAGAAACGCTGGACTGGAAGAAACACAAGCTGGAATCAAGATTGCCGGGAGAAACATCAATAACCTCAGATATGCAGATGACACCACCCTTATGGCAGAAAGTGAAGAGGAGCTAAAAAGCCTCTTGATGAAAGAGGAGAGTGAAAAAGTTGGCTTAAAGCTCAACATTCAGAAAACGAAGATCATGGCATCTAGTCCCATCACTTCATGGCAAATAGATGGGGAAACAGTGGAAACAGTGTCAGACTTTATTTTTTGGGCTCCAAAATTACTGCAGATGGTGATTGCAGCCATGAAATTAAAAGACTCTTACTCCTTGGAAGAAAAGTTATGACCAACCTAGATAGTATATTCAAAAGCAGAGACATTACTTTGCTGACTAAGGTCCGTCTAGTCAAGGCTATGGTTTTTCCTGTGGTCATGTATGGATGTGAGAGTTGGACTGTGAAGAAGGCTGAGCACTGAAGAATTGGTGCTTTTGAACTGTGGTGTTGGAGAAGACTCTTGAGAGTCCCTTGGACTGCAAGGAGATCCAACCAGTCCCTTCTGCAAGAGATCAACCCTGGGATTTCTTTGGAAGGAATGATGCTAAAGCTGAAGCTACAGTACTTTGGCTACCTCATGTGAAGAGTTGACTCATTGGAAAAGACTCTGATGCTGGGAGGGATTGGGGGCAGGAGGAGAAGGGGATGACCGAGGATGAGATGGCTGGATGGCATCACTGACTCGATGGACATGAGTCTGAGTGAACTCCAGGAGATGGTGATGGACAGGGAGGCCTGGCATGCTGTGATTCATGGGGTCGCAAAGAGTCAGACACGACTGAGCGACTGAACTGAACTGAACTGATTGTGTACCAGGTCTTACGACTACCCTATGAGTCGGCTCCATTGTTATACCCACTCTACAGATGAGGCTGCTGAAGGACAGAGAACTTAGCCATTTTGCCCTGTACCACACATTTAGTTTGGATCAAGCTTGATTAGATGGCTGGATGGCATCAACGACTCAGTGGACATGAGTTTGAGTAAACTCCGGGAGTTAGTGATGGACAGGGAAGGTCTGGCGTGCTGTAGTCTGTGGGGTCGCAAAGAGTCAGACACGACTGAGCAACTGAACTGAACTGAAGGTTGATTGAATGATGTGCACCCTAGGGTGTGTGTTATTGTTTCTTGAGGGAAGTTGCCATGTCTTTGCGTAACTATACTCACACCCAGGGACTTAAGAAACATTTTTAATGATTAGCAGTTGTTTAGGAGTGGGGCCAGAGACAGTTTAGGTATTAAAATCTCCCTAAATCTGTATGCATTATGTGTGACTCATATACCTCCTCCCTCCATGAGCTCCTCAGGAATGATTGTCGGTACCTTCCCCTTACCTGTAACGCTTCAGAGAGCCACAGGCCTGTAGGTTTCTGCATGGGAACTCTCACACGAAGGCTGGAAGGTCTGAGATGAATTAAAAAAAAAAAAAAGAGAGAGATTGTGGATTCCAGGCAGCAGCCACTAAGGTAATCTCTTTATCGAGGCTAGTGTAATTTCTATAAGACTTGTTTATTTTACTCTCAGTTTGTTATCTTGACATTGCTGCCCTTGAGGAGGTTCTAGAATTATTGTGATTTAATTACAGACCAGGTATTTCACAAGATTCATTTGCTATCTCCACGTTATTTTCTCATTTCTTCGGCTGTCAGTCCCTGGGTGAAGGTGGGAAGGGAGGCCTTCGCTGGGGGGAGAGAATGTGGTAGAAATGGATGGTAGAAAAGCGTCCTCCTCTGTGCAGGAGGGCGCTGAGGGCGTCTGTCATCTGGGCAGGGGGCCTGGCTGGGGGCGGGCAGGGATAAGGCCACCTGGGCCCCAGCCCTGATGAGCACGGCCGGAGTATAGCCGGATGGAAGTGTGAAAGTTAGGATCCTCTGAAAGTGTAACAGACTCCCCTGTACCCCTTGTCATCTGAGATTTTTGAAACCCTGCTTGTGTTTTTTGCAAAAGCAGAGAGGGGGCTAGTTAATAGCGCAGATCACCGTGTCTCGGGAGATTTTGTATCTCAATGTACTGGAAGACAGCTCTGGTATTGGGGCAACAAGAATGATTTTATTCCTGTCTCCCCTTGCTGCACTCTGCTCCTATTGAATTCTTGCATTGAAACCATTCCTGCTAAATTAGAACATGGTTTTGTGTTCGGGCCTTGTTTTGAAAAAGGGTTTTGAGTCTAAAGAAAATGGATAGCCTCTCATCTATCATGGTGATTTCTGACTGTCCTAAGGGAAGGTGAGTTTGAGCGAGGCTTGTTCATTGCAGGAAGGAGGTGGGCCTGGGAGAAGCTGTGCCGAGAGGGGAGGCATGGAAAAGGGCTGGATGCGGGGGGGACTCCCGCCTGAATGCGGCATAGCCGTTGTCGTTCTCTTTAGAAATGTAAGAAGTAGTATTAAGAATTAAAGCTGTGCATAACCTCCTAGAGGTTTCTGCCCTGGCTGTGGAAAGTTCAGGCATGGTGCTATCACGCTGAAAGGGGACAGTTTAAAAACTCCACCTCTTCTGAAAGTTGGTTGCCACCTCCACCCCAGTTTGGCAGTCTTTAGATAAACTGGCAGCCCCCATTTTTCGAACAAGGAAGAACCTTCAATTTTTGTTTTTTTGTGGTTAGTTTTTAAATAGCAAGGAGGTGAGGGAGTCGGCGAGTGACTCATCAAACGGGGAGTCTCTTTAATACCACACTGGGCCTCTGAGCCGGCTTCCCTGGTAGCTTCCTGGTAGCTCAGCTGGTAAAGAACCCACCTGCAATGCAGGAGACGCTGGTTCAATTCCTGGGGTTGGGAAGATGCCCTGGAGAGGGGCGTGGCTTCAGCCCTGCTCCCAGGAGCCGCTCTGCAGAGGCCCTCTGCCGATCCAAGTGGACCTGGAGCCGGCAAGGAACAGCGCAGGAGCCCCTGGGGGCTGGAGGCTGAGGGGCTCTCTTTGTCTCAGTTGTCCTCCCTCTGTCTTGGAAAATGCAGACGCAGACCCAGTGCCGGCTCTGCAGCTGCTGAGGCAGAGCCGACTTTTTATGAATGAGGTCTGGGCGGGGGAGGGAGGGCTTGTGTTACGGCGGCAGTCGGTTGGGTAATGCGTTTCATTCATGCCCAGCCATCTAGCTCTGGCTGTATTTTAAAGGATATTGTTCATTTTTTGTCAATTCAAATTAGGTTTTTCTCCCCCCCACCCCATGCAACTGTCCATAAATTAGGACGCTAAGCATGGTATGTGCATTAATTTTTTAAATTTTTTCTTCAGTGTTTGCTCCTTTAGTTGGAGGGAATGGTAAGGGAAGTGAACTGGCAAAAGGGAAGGCAAGGCTCCGTCATCCCCGGGGGCCTTGGTTACGTCTCTGTCCCCGAGCCACCCCCGCGGAGGCAGGCAGGGTATCTGCGCCCGCCGGAGAGAGGGTGCTGATCTGGGCACCTGCTGCCTGGGGTCTGCCCGGCCCCCCGGCCTGGCCCGCTCTGCTGCTCCCAATGGGCAGCTCGTTATTTGTGGCCCTTGAAGCCTCATTGTTGTGGCCGCCGTTTGGCGTGAATTGGACTCTGTGTGACAATGCATGTCCCCCTCCCTGCCCCCGCTTCCCACTGGGAGTGAAGCCCAGAGGGCAGGCATTGTCCCAGAGGAAACAAACCTCTGTCGAAACAGACTCCAGAGAGCGGCCATGGGGTTACAGTGCCCCCGCAGCCCCAGCAGAGGGCTGCTGTCCTCGGAAAGGGCCTTAGGCCTGGATCAGGCCTGTCGCCTTGACTGTCCCGAGTGCAGAGAGCAAACCCCAGACCGACTGGCCATCCACACCACCCTCAAAACGATTCCCCGAATCAGAAGTGCCAGATGGGTGCCGCTGGGTGTGTTTGGGGGAAGGGAGTTGCTCTGAGGCTTCACGGCTGTGTATATGGAGAGTGACTCTGCTGTAAAGTCGTGCTGCTGTAGAGGGTGAGTGTGCCCTCCACCAGTGTGGATCCTGAGAGCTGGGTTTGGCCCCAGCTTTTAGATAGGGCCCTGCCCTCCCCTTTGCTAGCGGCAGCCAGATGCTTTAGGACACCTGACGCCTGAAGTCGCGAACTCTCCAGAAGTGCCGGCTGCCTCTCTTTAGCTCTCTGTGTTTGGACGTTGTATAAACGGAATCGACAGTGACCCTAACGTCCCTGCCCAGCGCCCGTGGCGAGGCTTCTGGTCCGCTTCCTTTTGGCAGCTCGCTTCCCTCTGCTTTCCCTCTGCCGCCAGTGTGGGCGGCCGGTCGGCCTGGGCTTTGCTCTCTGTGCGCGGGGTGGTCAGCGCGGATGGTGCGTTGTCACATAGCCTGCAGCTCACACGACACTTTCTGGTGGCCCTGATTTCTCTCCTGCGTGGGTGTGTCGTGTCCCATCACCATGGGGACGGCCCAGCCTTGAATGCCACACCTGGGCTGTTTTAGGCAGGGGTGATCCGGGTTGGGTTTCTGTTTTGGTTTGGTTTTTACCCTGAAAGGAAAGTCTTTCACTGCAGTTATACCCAAGGAAGGGATGAGAAGGAATGCACTGAGGACTTGACATAAATAGCTAGTCTTGGGTCCTAATTGTGCAGTCTCTCTTTTTTGGCCAGCAGCCAACATGATGTCACCGTGTCCACGTCCTGAGGATCTGAACTCAAGGCCCGCTGCGTGGGCCAGCCCTGGGCACAGCAATGGCTTCGGCTTTGAAGTTCAGCTGGGTTTCTGATTAGAAAAAAGTCAGAGCCGACCCAGGGTGTGCCTGGCAGGTTCTAAGATGACGTTCAGAGTGTTACGGCTGACAGTGGGAAGTCACTTAAGCCCACAGGCTAGGCCCTTGGAGGACTTCAGGAAGGAGAAGGCATGGGGAAGGACTGCTGCAACCATTAAAAGAAGGAACAGGAGAGGACTGCTGCGGGAGAGGGAGCAAAATATTTCCAAAGCAGGTGCTTCCTTATTTAGGAGAGTGAGGTGTTGTAGTGGGTGACTGTGCCGCTGGTGATAAGACCACTTTAGTTGAGGGAGCGCTCCCTGGAGGACCCCGGGGCTAAGTGTCAGCAGAGGCAGGGGCTGTAGCCTCTTCCTTCTGAAAGATGAATAGAAGATGGAAGGGGGGAGATAAAGCAGGACTGAGGAATGTTTGGGGTTTGGTTTTGTTTGGCTTACAGGTGGAGGATTTCACCAGTGAGGTCAAGAGAGCCCAAACTGTCAAATTCAAAAAGTATCTCAGAGCTATCTTGAGACCAACAGCAACTTTGGGGAGCAAAGTCTTTGAACTTGGCTCCTTGAAAGACAGTGTGCGCAAATTCACACTGAAAGAAGCCATCCCATTGTAGCCACGGTCGCAGCCGCCTTCTGTATGCATTATGTTCGTCTGGCCTCATTGAAACATACGTTTTTAGCTTGCGTTGTTTCCCCAAGTAATCAAAGCTCACTTTTCAGAGTGCACGGTATTTACAATTTTGTTTTACTTGTTCATTGATAGCACTTTGTTTTCTTTAAAACAGATCATTTTTATGGCAACCCATGGCACTATTGTGAAGCCTGGTGCTTCAGAATCTGTTGCCATGTGGGTCTCTGATTTTTCCTTAAATGGCCTTGGACGTCTATACATGTGTCTATTTTATGCATTTGGTGTATTCTACTGTATGCTGGGATTGCTGATTCCGACCTTAGTCTAACAATATCTGTTGCTAAAGTAGGTAACTGTGAGTTTTCATAAATGATTTTCCATAACTGTAGTTTTTATAAATGGTTTTCCATGAAGCTCAGAGGACTTTTGCGATTGCTTTTATGTTGGCATCAGGTTGCACGTGTTTCGTGGTTGAGATTCTGTAATAGAATTCTGTCCATCTGATCCATCAAGTGTTAAATGCATTCTCGTAAAATACATAGTTGACCGTGAACTCCAAATGGGAAAGATGTCTTTTTAATGATGTTATATTTTTCTTTCTCGTGTTCATGGTCTTCAGCAAATCAGGAATTTGGGGTCCATTTATCTTACAATGTTTTTTACGCGTAGTTCCTTGTGTTTTCTCAGACAGGAGTTGTGCTGCTTGAAATGAAAATAAACGTAACGTGCCATGTTCTATTGGCAGTTGTTTGTTTCCGCTTTAGGCTGCCACTGAACTAATTATTTTTTAATTGTACCTGGCTTGAAACACAATGAAAACTCGGTTTCCTACTGCTGCTACTCCTCTTTCTTCCCCTTGAGCTGGATTCAGTAACTTGGAGGTAATTAAAAATGTACAGATCTAGAAATGCACGTCCGTTCATAGTCGTGGGCTCACCAAGTAGTGCTCGTGTATAATAGCTGGATAGGAGGTAAGAACACTGAGGTGATGAGTAGCCTGTTTTATGTACTTATTACGTTACTGTTTATTTAGAGGAATGAAAAAGTCTTCCTCTGTAGTTCCAGAAAGCTGTGAAATGTCTCTTTGAGGTATTATCGTGCCATTTTTACAGAGTGATCTCTTCTGAATGTTGCTCTGCGTTGCGAGTATTCCAAGGACTGGTTTGGGACTAAGACAAAGGATT
Organism: Capricornis sumatraensis; assembly: GCF_032405125.1. NCBI lineage: Eukaryota > Metazoa > Chordata > Mammalia > Artiodactyla > Bovidae > Capricornis > Capricornis sumatraensis. The sequence continues at coordinate 13,559,941 of NC_091087.1, forward strand.
TAGGGGCAGAAGGGAAGAAGTAAACACATGCCTTTCTTGAAGGGAAGAAATAAACACATGCCTTTTCGTCTTAAAAGCAGGGTAGTAGTTGACTTGTTGATTTAGCTTGGAGACTGTGGAGGAGGAAGCGCTCCTGCAGGGTAAGTGCTGGGGGTGGGGGTTGGCCTGAAGGAGAGGGTGCCGGGTGGGGGGCTGAGCACACACAGCAAGAGTGTGAGCGGGACTGGAGTGCGGGGGGAGTGCTGAGAGCCTCAGAGCCGCTCAGAAGACACTCGCTAATCCGCTTGTTAGAAGATACACTGAACTGGAGAGGATAAACAAAAACGGGAGATTCTTGCAGATAAGAAATCCAGGATAATCAGCCGCCAGAGTTTGAAAGCATCGCCATGTTCAAGGACATTTTTCTTTTGGGGTGGTTTTGTAGTTAAGATTTGCATTTAGATGCGTGATTCCAAATCCTGAGGGATTAGTGGAGTATTTAAGGTACAGGGCAGTCTCATAGAGGAGCAGGTTAAATTTCATGTGAAGATGCACCTGTTTAAACTTTCTGCTGCTGGAGTTGGCAGGCAAATGAAAAATTAAAAGAAATTTGGATAGGTCTTATACCCCAAGCCCTTGAAAGGCTGACTCTCACTTTGGGTGGAGTGTTTCTCTTTCTTCCCAGAGCCTAGGGTTCCTTGGGGTTTGTGATCCCTGCAGTGTGCGCTCCTAGACCCTGTATTTGGGCAGAGCAACACGACCAGACTTCCCAAAGGCAGGCTGCATTGCCATGTGCTCTTATGCTCGTCCTCTCCAGAAGATCTCGGTCCATTTATAAGGTGTGTGTGTGTGTGTCTGTGTCTGTGTGTGTGTGTGTCTGTGTCTGTGTGTGTGTGTGTCTGTGTCTATGTGTCTGTGTCTGTGTGTGTGTCTGTCTGTGTCTGTGTGTGTGTCTCTCTGTGTGTGTGATTCATTCAAGGCACTGTGCATCTGCCCATCCTCACCTCCAGCACCCCTGCAATGCAGCCCTCTTGTCTCTCAGTTTTCCTGTAAGTGGTGACCTGTGATAACTTCAGGAAGAAGGATTTGGTTTGCTTGTCTTGCTTAACTAACTAATCCTTTAACCATGGTCCTTAAAAGGCCCTCTGAAATCCTAAAGTAGCTCTAAGTTATCACCATAAATTATTTTTTCTTAGCTAACATAAAGGACTTAAGTATTCTTGTCTTTCTGATTGGTGGGCTTTACGACCAAAATCATTTCTCATGGTTGTGGTCGCTGTTGGGGAAGACGAGCACATCTTTGGCCCTTTGAACTAGGGAAGCACCAGCCATGTGTCTCCTGTGGCCCTTCTGGAGGGTGAGCACTGGACCGAATTTGTTAGAGGCTGGCCTGGGGCGTGCACGTGTTTTTGTGAGGGGCAGGAGTCCGCGTGGACCCACACATGTCCCCATCTAGCCTCTGGTTCCTTATCTGTTTCCAGTTTCTGTGAGAGTCTGAATCTTTCCTGAGCTTTTGGTTAGCTTGTTAGGAGCACTGGGGAGGCCAGGTCAGCACAGTGACTGGGCCGAGGCCCAGCGGTCGGCCAGTGGCCCAGGGTTGTCCCATGCGACAGAGAAGGCGCAGGTCTGCCTGTGCGCTGGGCAGCCCCCCTGGCCGCCCCCACAGCCCGCTCTCTGTCTCCCTGGTGCTCCCCGCCAGCTGTTCAGGGAGTGTTGCAGTTTCTGGGGGTGCTCCAAGGAGGCCCCCCTGTGGTTGTCACTCTCAGATCGTCCATGAGCACCCTGGCACAAAACGCAGCCTCTCCCCCCACCCCTGTCCTCGTCCTTCTCACGTATTTGGGAAGTTGGGGCTCCCTGGCGAGAAAGTGTGGCCGGGGGGGGTGGGGAGGGGGGTGCGGTGCTGGCGGAAGAGCTGGGATACGAGAACCGTGCCTGTCAAGAGTTGTGCAGGGCTCTAAGATGGGAGGAGGGACGCTGCAAAGCCGTGTCCACCTGCTGAGCCCGCTTGAGGTGGCTCGGCTCCACATGCCACACAGATTCCGTGTGCCTCGTGGGCTCCGTGTGCCACACCAACTTGGTGTGCCGCGCAGATTCCATGAACCTCGCTGGCTCCGTGTGCCACGCCAACTCCACATGCCATGCCGGCGCCATGTGCCTCGCCAATTCGGTGTGCCGCGCAGATTCCGTGTGCCGTGCAGATTGCGTGTGCCTCGCTGGCTCCGTGTGCCACGCAGACTCTGCCCGCCGTGCCGGCGCCGTGTGCCTCGCCAACTCAGTGTGCCACGCCGGCGCCGTGTGCCGCGCAGATTCCGTGTGCCACGCCGGCGCCGTGTGCCGCGTAGATTCCGTGTGCCGCGCAGATTCCGTGTGCCTCGCCAACTCAGTATGCCGCTCTGGCGCCGTGTGCCGCGCAGATTCTGTGTGCCGCGCTGGCTCCGTGTGCTGTGCAGATTCCGTGTGCCATGCAGACTCCGCCTGCCGCGCTGGCGCCATGTGCCGCGCAGATTCCGTGTGCTGCGCAGATTCCGTGTGTCTCACTGGCGCTGTGTGCCTCGCCAGCTCAGTGTGACACGCAGATTCCGTGTGCCGCGCCGATTCCGTGTGCCGCGCCGATTCCGTGTGCCGCGCCGGCGCCGTGTGCCGCACAGATTCCGTGTGTCTCGCTGGCCCCGTGTGCCTCGCTGGCCCCGTGTGCCGCGCAGACTCTGCCCGCCGTGCCGGCGCCATGTGCCTCGCCAACTCAGTGTGCCACGCCGGCGCCGTGTGCCGCGCAGATTCCGTGTGCCACGCAGATTCCGTGTGCCACGCCGGCGCCGTGTGCCGCGTAGATTCCGTGTGCCGCACAGATTCCGTGTGCCGCGCAGATTCCGTGTGCCTCGCCAACTCAGTATGCCGCTCTGGCGCCGTGTGCCGCGCAGATTCTGTGTGCCGCGCTGGCTCTGTGTGCTGTGCAGATTCCGTGTGCCATGCAGACTCCGCCTGCCGTGCTGGCGCCATGTGCCGCGCAGATTCCGTGTGCTGCGCAGATTCCGTGTGTCTCGCTGGCGCTGTGTGCCTCGCCAGCTCAGTGTGCCACGCAGATTCCGTGTGCCGCGCCGATTCCGTGTGCCGCGCAGATTCCGTGTGTCTCGCTGGCCCCGTGTGCCTCGCTGGGTCGGTGAGGCCGCCATAGACCCAGCCCTTCTTGCAGTGCCTCTGCTGGTGTCACCCAGCTGAAAGTTCTGCTCCTCTCTTCCCTTCCTTTTTTTCTTTGTAAGAGTTAAACTAAAATTTTTCTTAAAAATTCTGATTGAATAATAGGAACCTCCCTCTATAACTGGCATATGTAGGAATAAATATTAAATAAACACTCTCCAGTAGGTGTTACCAGCACTCCTCTAGGAATTCTCTCATGATGCTTTTTCAGCATTGAGGGAGAAAAAGCCAAGGATATGTCTACTGGTCTTCCTCATGGACACGTGCTGACAACCAGGAGTCGTCCTGTGGCTGGAAAGGCCCATTATCTGGACTTAGTAAGAGATAGCTGAGGGTGTGTGTTCACGAATACCAGACCTCTGCACAATATTGACATGAGTGTTTGAGGGTACAGCTGACTCTAAACCAGAGGTGACAGTCAATATCACTCAAGCTGAAAGTTCCATAAGATCTGAGGGGGTGTGGTCTGCGGGCCCTGAAGTCAGAGCTGCCCCACTCAGCCCAGGCCCACTCAGGTCGTCCCCCTGCTCCACAGCATGCTGTGTCTGCTGTAGCACTGTGGGATTTTATAGATTCAAATAATCCAGAGGTAGTTTCACATTTTTAACAGCTGCAACATGCTAATCATCAAGCTTAAATTCTCCCAAGTACGGTACTGAACACAGGCCACATCGTGGGTGTATTAACAGAGGAACCACATTGTGAGATGGACCTTCTCTTTGCCTGCCTGAACCATATGCCTCTAGGCAGCTTTCTGGAGACTCCTTGTGCAGCGTTGTCTAAGAAACGAATTCCTTGGTGCTATCAGAGGCGCTTTGGTTGTGTGGAGCTTGTTAGAGTTAGATTCCCGGCGTGGTGTCGGAAGTGGTGTGCCCTCGGGCCATCCTGGCTCTGGCACCGGTCCCCCCGTTTCCCCCTCTGTAAGACGGGACGGACAGGGGTGCCCTGTCGGGGGTTTGTGAGGGTTAAGGGAGCCAGCGCGCGTGAGGACCTCACTGTGGCGCCGGGACCACAGCAGAACACCACCTGTGGAAGCGTCAGCCATCCACGCTTGTCAGCGTCGTCAGCCGTTAATGCATGCGCTGTCTCTCGCCTTTTTTTTTGTTTGTTTTTCTTTCTTTCAGCAGTAGGATTTTTTGTCAATATAAAGGAAGTCTCTATGTTTCACACAGTGTACGTTCAGAGGAAGCAACAGCAAGCTGTATGAAAATAGTATTTGTGAATTTAGTCAGAATGTTTGAGCCACAAGCTTTCCTGTAGATGTTGTCTTGCAGTTGGAAAATTCTCTTAAGAGCAGCTCCAATGAACATTCCTTTTTGATGGCTGAGGGGTGACTTTTGTGTGGGAAAGGAGCTGTGACCCAAAGATACTAAATGCATGTTGTTCAGGACAGGCGTGTGGCACCCCTGGCATGGGGCAGGGTGATGCTGGGATCCCCACAAGGAGCATGGATCAACCCGAGGGAAAGTAACATTTGTTGGTGTAAGAGCTATTAACATGGTAAAGAATTTTAAAGTAATAATAAGGTATTGGGATGTCAGCACCAAATTAGATAACTGCAACTAAAATAGCGTTTCATTAATTCTGAAACCTGAAGTTGAAAGATTTCCGTTTTCCTCATCAGTATGTTTCTCTCCCTCAAAAATGTTTCCAACTGTGGGATAAACAATGAGGAATTGTTTCACTTTGAGTTTTAATACGGCCAACGCAGCAGCTTTGCATTGAAAGAACGGTGGCTATAGGAGTGATTATTTAGCCCCCCTCCCCCCTCCCCCCTGGGACTACTGTGTGTACCTGTGTCGCCAACAACACATGGGAACTTAAAAAGCGGATCCATCCGCTGAGAATGCTAATCGGCCTTTATGGGGTTTGGTGCCGGGGTCAGGATGAAGACCACGACATGACCTTCACCTTACGTCTGTGCAAGGGTCGGACAAGTGTGGGCTTGAGAGATTTCTATCAGACAGCTGAAATTAGGGGCTTCTAAAATGTTGGAGAAGACTCTTGACAGTCCCTTGGACTTCAAGGAGATCCAACCAGTCCATTCTGAAGGAGATCAGCCCTGGGTGTTCTTTGGAAGGACCGATGAGCTGAAACTCCAGTACTCTGGCCACCTCATGCCAAGAGTTGACTCATTGGAAAAGACTGATGCTGGGAGGGGTTGTGGGCAGGAGGAGAAGGGGACGACAGAGGATGAGATGGCTGGATGGTATCACCGACTCGATGGACGTGAGCCTGAGTGAACTCCTGGAGTTGGTGATGGACAGGGAGGCCTGGCGTGCTGCGATTCATGGGGTCGCAAAGAGTCAGACACGACTGAGCGACTGAACTGACTGTCTGAAAATGCACTCCTGTCCGGAGCATGCCAGGCCATGCAAGTGCTAGGTGAGAAGGCTGTGGGGTTGCTGTGGTGTGGATAGTGGAAATCGGAGCAGGATACGAGGCCCAGGGTTCTGGCTCAATTTGACCTTTGACTTTTGACCTTCCAGAAGGCCGGGACACTTACTCTCCAAGGCATGTCTTGGGCTGGAGTCAGCCTAGGGCAGCACTGGGATTCAGGCCTTGGCCAGTGGCCCTTCAGGGTGCTGGGAGTCTTATGGACCTCCTGTTGTAAACTTGGACTAGCCTTTCCCAAGAGCAACTGAGATTGCACTCCACCAGCTTAGGGTCAGGAGCTGGAAGGGATTGCTTATCCTCTGGTAGATCTGGGAGAGCAGCCATCAGCGTGAGCTCTGTGCCTCCTGGGTCCTGCCAGCTCCAGAGGCTCGCATGGCGCCAAGACCCAGGGCATCAGACGCACTGCCTGCCTGCCAGACAAGAGCCGTGAACCACTGCGGTGAACTGGCAGTGACGGAGGCTCTTTCTTCTTCATTTTCCCCTCCATTCTGTGTCTTTGTAACTCTGCTGCGTGGACACGAGATTATAAACCCTGTGCATGTAGTCTCAGAGTTGCTGGATTCAACCCCAGGGAAAACTCAGTTGCGTTTTGAGGAATGCTTAAAAAAAATGTGGGTCAGTTCCCTTTTCCCATGTGAAGAACTGAATAAGGGCCCTGCCCTGACCCCGAGGCATGTCCACACAGTCCTTGGGGAGTGCCTGCAGTGGACACGACTGATTTGGAGAGAAGTGGTTCCAGGGGGTTTCCCACCCTCCGTCTTGGTTGCTGAGATTGTGTTCCCCGTGTTGGGTTTGTTCATGCAGTGAGGACCCACTTCCCCTGCTGTGGGGTCTTCCCCCACCGTGGGGTCTAGGTGGGAGAAGGACCTGGACATCCAGGACTGACATGGAGCTTGGCGTGAGCTCCTTCAGGGAGCTCCACTCCAAGGGGGGCCCACACAGGTCCTCACTTTGCAGATTTGGGGTGAACTAAGCAAAGAGTGGTCAGGGGAGATCATGAAAGTCATGTTTATGATTTGAGTGAAGGCCCGCCTTGGGAGATGGGCCCAGCATATCAAACCTTAAGGTGGAAGGTGTAGGGGGCAGGGGGCAGTTTTTCCCTTGCATCTCAGAGTAACCTGACCAGCTCCCTGCCCTCTGCTCTCTCGTGGGCAGTGGCTGTGCTGTTTGCTTAGTATCTGCAGTATATCAACCCAGCATACTAGAGCCTAACTATTGTCAAATTAGCTTCCCTGGTGGCTCAGAGGTTAAAGCGTCTGCCTCCAATGCGGGAGACCCGCGTTCGATCCCTGGGTCAGGAAGATCCCCTGGAGAAGGAAATGGCAACCCACTCCAGTATTCTTGCCTGGAGAATCCCATGGACAGAGAAGCCTGGTGGGCTACAGCCCATGGGGTCGCAAAGTGTCAGACACGACTGAGCGACTTCACTATACAATGCTATACTATTGTCAAATTACTGCACAGTGAAGCTAGTACTGACATACTTTAGACAAGACTCCCCACCTCACTGTTAAAGGAACACTCTGCCATTTAAAGGTGAAAAGTTAAAATATCTTGTTTTAGTCTTTGGGGGGCTTCCCTGGTGGCTCAGATGGTAAAGCGTCTGCCTGCAATGCAGGAAACCGAGGTTTGATCCCTGGGTTGGGAAGATCCCCTGGAGAGGGAAATGGCAACCCACCCCAGTATTCTTGCCTGGAAAATCCCGTGGACAGAGGAGCTTGGTAGGCTACAGTCCACAGGGTCACAAAGAGTTGGACATGACTGAGCGACTTCACTTTCACCTTTTAGAATGAGTTAACGTTGAGAAGAGCAATACTTGTCAAGTGTTTAGGAATGTATATGGCCACCCCTTTATATCGTATTTATAAGTGAGCAGCTCTCTTGTAAACCAAAGATTCCAAATGCTTTTCTCAAGTTTGAGTCAAGGTTCAACAAACTAGAGCCCACGCAGCCAAATCCAGCCCTCCATACCTGCTTTTGTAAGAAGTGTTCTTGGACCACGGTCGTGCTCCTTTGCTCACCTCCACAGCTGCTTTCTTGCTATGATGGCCATGCCAAGGAGTTGCCACACGAACAGCACGAGTTTCAAATCTCTTTTCCGAAAAAGTTTGCTGAACATCAGTGTATTTGGTAGAGGAATAACTAATCTCTCCCTGAACACCTCTGTGTCCAAGAACCTCATCATCTAATGAGGCAACTTGTTTCATTTTCAGACAGCTTAGGAGGGCAAGAAGATTCTTCCTTTTTAGAAACAGACAAAACCCTACTTCCTTATAACTTGGTTCCTTTCATTGGTTCTATTTGTATCTTATGAGCCATAAAAAAATAAGTCAAATATCCCTTCAAAATAATGGCCCCTTTGAATATGTGAGGACAGCTCTCCTGTACCATCTGAATATTTCCTTCTCCAGATTAAACATTTCTTGTTCCTTTCAGTTCAGTTCAGTCGCTCAGTCGTGTCCGAGTTTTTGTGACCCCATGAGTCGCAGCACGCCAGGCCTCTCTGTCCATCACCACCTCCCGGAGTTCACTCAAACTCATGTCCAGCGAGTCGGTAATGCCATCCAGCCATCTCATCCTCGGTCATCCCCTTCTCCTCCTGCCCCCAATCCCTCCCAGCATCACAGTCTTTTCCAATGAGTCAACTCTTCGCATGAGGTGGCCAAAGTACTGGAGTTTCAGCTTTAGCATCATTCCTTCCAAAGAAATCCCAGGACCGATCTTCAGAATGGACTGGTTGGATCGCCTTGCAGTCCAAGGGACTCTCAAGAGTCTTCCCCAACACCACAGTTCAAAAGCATCAGTTCTTTGGTGGCGCTCAGCTTTCTTCACAGTCCAACTCTCATATCCATACATGACTACTAGGAAAACCATAGCCTTGACTAGACAGACCTTTGTTGGCAAAGTAATGTCTCTGCTTTTGAATATGCTATCTAGGTTGGTCATAACTTTTCTTCCAAGGAGTAAGCATCTTTTAAGTTCATGGCTGCAGTCACCATCTGCAGTGATTTTGGAGCCCAAAAAATAAAGTCTGACACTGTTTTCCACTGTTTCCCCATCTATTTGCCATGAAGTGATGGGACCAGATGCCTGTTCTTTACTCCAGAGTTTTTAGTCTCCCTTTGATAAGTTCTAGTTTAACAACCCTCTGAGCCATGCCCCTGAGAATTAAAATATCATCTTTGATGGTCATACCCAGTAGAAGTCAGACCCAGACTGTTGACTAGCCTTGGTTTGGATGCCATGGCCCCTGGGATGCAGCTGAAGTCTGTTATTTTCTGGGAGCTTGTTGACATGGGTCAGCAAAGCACCCTGGACTCTCTGACCCTTTCAGCTGTTAGCCACGTCGCCAATGTATTATGCTTAGTGGTGGTCTACGTTGATGTTATTTTTTACAAAGCTTTTTAAAACCTTGTTGTATAACATTTGGACCCCCTTTCCAATGTGGTCTTTTTATATCCAATTTTATCTAACTTACTTGCCCCTGCTGTCAACTTTATCTTTGAATTTCATACACATGTTGTCCAGGCCTCTCCTTGAGGCCTTGTCCTTGGGCTCACCAGTGGATCATCCCCTTGGGCTTGACTCCAGGCAAGCTGCCTTCACAAGGATCATGAAATGTACTATTGTTGGCAAGCGACCATCAGCCCGTTATCGTAAGTCCATAAGTTTTGATAACTTCCTTTCTTTTATGCTGTTTCTAATCTTCAGCTGAAAAGCAGTGGTTTAGGTGGCTTTGCTGGCTGTTCTGGTGAATTAGGAGTTCCTCTTCAGATGTCCTCATCATCCTCTTTGACTTGAACAAGGGTTCCTACCCGGGGCCTTGGGAGTTCTGACTTAACTGACGTATGCTGCCCGGCAGGCTGCAGTCCGTGGACTTGCGAGAGTCGAGCACGACTTAGCGACCAGACCACCGCCACCGCCTTTCTGTGTTAATCCTGCCTCTGTGCTCTGTGGCTTGCTGCTTTAATGCACTGAGGCGTTGCTGACCCTGGAGAGACTACCCCTCCCAGAAGCAGCCAGTACCTCGGACAGTAGGTGAGCACTCCTTTCACATGTGAGCTAAGCAGCCCAGAGCCCGGGCCCCACCCTCCACCTCCTGTCTGGGGCTCTCACACTCAGCCCATTCTTACCCCGGGTACCAGACAAGTAGACTCAGCCCTGCCCCGAGAGCCCTCTCCAGTATTCAGCTCCAGCTGATCCTCGGCCTGCTTACCTGCCTCACCCACGCCTTCCTGCAGACGCCGCCGTGAAAGCTCGTGGTCGTGCTCCCCTCTGCCCTCTGCCGTCTGCCGCCCGGGGCTTCCCTGTGGGGCTCTGAGCGGCGGGGTGTAATACTCCTCTCGAGAACCGGGGCCACAAACTGCCTTTTCAGTGGCACTCATCTCCTGATCTGCTGGTCTCACCGTACCTGAAGAACAAGAAATGCACCACTGTGAAACAAGTTGACATTGCCTTATGCCGGGAAGCGGATGAAAATGAGGGCAATTTCCTCAATGCAGAGTGGACCCATCGGTTTCTTACGTCTTCGCTCTGAGACTTAACAGAAGATGGGAGGCACCTGGGTCCAGAAATTTCCTCCTCTGGTGAATTAGGTTGGAGATAAGCCCACCCAGCTTCATCATTATGACTCAATATGTTGAAAATCACCATGAGTTTTGATAACCTAGCTCCATCCAGTGGGAAAAGGCCCGTAACAGACTCTGGTCTGCCGTAGTTGAGACTTTTTACTTGAAATGCTGAAGCCCAGGCAAGTGTGGAGGCATCTCTCCAGTGTTTTTGTCAGTCGAGAGATAAGTGAAGTCAGCGTGATGCTGAATAAACCAGAGTCCGCTGCTTGAGCCTCGTAACAAACGAAGCACATGATTGTGGACGGCGCGCCTCACTAGGTCCTGTCGAGAAACCGAGATTAAACTTTAAAATACATTTTAGTTTAAGTTATGGCATGAATGATGAATCGCCCAGAAGAGCACTTTACCATGCAGCTGAGGGTCCTTCTTCTGCCCCGATGTTGCACTGATTGCTGTAGCTTTATATGGTGTGTTTACATGGTTTGAAAAAAAAATACAATAATATATAAGCTCTCCAGATGGCTTTCAGAGGCTTTATTAGTATGTTGACAAATTGGAACTCCATTTCATCTAAATTGGGAGACTGAAAGAGATGAGTAGGAGAAAGACCATTAAAATAGGAGAAGAAATCTCTTTGCGTCAAATGTCACTGGCTCAGGTTGGAAGAGCGGCCATTCTGAATCACTGGTAATAGATGGTTTTCAAAATTCCTTAGTGGAAATACGCTGAGAACTTCCTGGTGGCTTAGTTGGTAAAGAATCCTCCTGCTTTGTAGGAAACCCAGATTTGATCCCTGGGTTGGGAAGCTTCTTTGGAGAAGGAAATGGCAGCCCTCTCCAGTATTCTTGCCTGGAAAATCCCCCCCAGAGGAGCCTGGGGGGTTCCAGTCCATGGGGTCTCAGGACTCAACTTAGCGACTGAACCACCCCTGCCACAGTGGACATACTCCAGCTGGTAAATAAGGCATTCTGGCTGAGGGGCTTCCTTGTACCCGTGGGGAAAATCAAACTTAAATTCTGAAAGGGAATCATAATGCTCTATGTTTCTAAACACAAGTCAAGCAGCACTTATAAAGTAATGAGTTTGGTTCTTTAGTTCACCTTTTCCTAACCAGGAAGAGTATTAATAATTAGCAGAAAAATATAGGTGCTCAATTAAACTCTGTTTAATTCTTAAGGAGTATGAAGTTTTAAATTCTGAAAGGGAATCATAATGCTCTATGTTTCTAAACACAAGTCAAGCAGCACTTATAAAGTAATGAGTTTGGTTCTTTAGTTCACCTTTTCCTAACCAGGAAGAGTATTAATAATTAGCAGAAAAATATAGGCGCTCAATTAAACTCTGTTTAATTCTTAAGGAGTATGAAGTTTGAGACATAAAAACAGGACTATTTTGAAACTTTCAGCTTATTACAATTTAAAATCATGAGTGACATTTCATAGAAAGCTTACAAGTAATCCCCTGCATAAAATTACGTGGTTGGCATTTTAGAGCAGATGGTGAAAGGAGAGCTTCCTGGGTGAGGTCAAAGGCAGAGGAAAGCCTGGGGAACAGTGGGCATTGTCCTGAATGGGCACTGCCCCTTTCCCTGTGCTCACGGCCCAGCCTCTTCCTTTCCTGAAGGAATCACTGCAGTGGAGTTGCTGAATAAATGAGGAGGGGGCATCGTACCCACCCTTCTGCAGCGGAGAGAGGCCAGCCTATGAAAGCAGGCCTTTGTGTGCACTGGGCTGGGCCCCTGCAAACAGGGCACAATCCGGCTATTGTTTGTTTGGGGGAAGCTACGGCACCCTATTGCAATTATTTATGGAGGAAAAGATGTGATGTTTTTGGAAGGGGTTGGGTGTGGGGTGTCGGGGGGAGGGAGGCTCACCTCTTGGGTCATCTCCCGCTGTCTGAGTGGGTGGAGAGAATGGTCGGCGGCCCTGGTGTTAGGGTGTGTTTGGGGGCAGTGACAGTCACAGCATTCCCAGCTTTGATCCCAGGGTTGGGAGGGAACTTCGTCTTCCCCAGGCAAGGCTGCTGGGAGGCAGCTGTGTCGCCGGGGCCGCCAGCCCCTCTGACCTTTCAGTGCTTTCCTGAGCCACTGCCCATGCTGCCCCACCCTGGCTGAGGTCCTCCCTAAGCGTCAGTGGGAGTGAGCACGTGTCTGGTGTGCTCCCTGCAGCCAGCTGCCCCCCTCCTCCTGCCCATGAGTGGGGGCATCGCGTGAAGCTCTGTCTGAGCCCCCAGCCCACGTTCCCAGTCCTCTCCAACTGGACTTCATCCCTGGGCAGTTACAGCTCTCGTGCCCGAGCGCACTTCATCTCTGCTGAAACATTCGCCTCTCCCTTCTCTCCCTCATCATGCCCGTCTCCCCCTGAGGCTTCCTGGGTGGCCCTCATCAGGGTGTGTCATCCGCTTTCCCTGACCCTCTGTGATGCGAGCGCCTTGCCCTCCTTAGGACTCTCCCTGAAATTCCCAAGCTGATGGGTGCCTTGCCCACAGCAGGCCATCAGGACTGTCTGGCTGTCTCACTGTACGTTTTCCATTACAAAACCCCCACCCCTCATTCTGCATGTGTGTGCAGGCTTGCTTGTCAAGGGCTTCCCATCTGGTGTCTCAGATGGTAAAGAATGCCTTGCAGTGTGGGAGACCCAGGTTCAGTCCCTGGGTCAGGAAGAGCCCCTGGAGGAGGGCATGGCAGCCCACCCATTGTTGCCTGGAGAATCCCATGGACAGAGGAGCCTGGTGGGCTGCAGTCCGTGGGGTCGCAGAGCATCGGACAGGACTGAGCAACTGACACTGCTACTACGACTCCCTTTTCAAAGACCCAGTGGTTTGGAAGCACCTGGGCGTATGGAGTGTGGTAGAAAGAACGGACAGCTATCCCAGCCGGCGGGCCTCTCCCGGCCGCCCAGCCTCCACGGCTTGCCTTGGGTTTCTGGGGCAGCTGAAGGCTGGGTCCTGTGAGCCTTACTCGTGTGACACATGGACCCCTCCTCAGTTCGTGGGTGTGGAGAGTGGACACTGGGGACTCACTCTGTGCCTCCTTGGGCCTTTTTTCCCCAGGCCTGTGCTCCAACATGACATTGAGATCTGATGCTCCCCAGACTGAACTGACATGGGTAGCTACTCAATGCAGATACTGCCGTTAATTATTCTCTGCTGTCCCCCTCCATCCCCAGGGACCCTGAGATCGGCACAAACACGATGACCTTCTTGGGAGGTGGGAGTGGGCCGAGCTCAGAAAATGGCTGGAGACACTCAGCTGTTCCAGTTTGAAACCTGCAAAGGCAGATGCATCCATGTGCTTATTAAACTGGCACTTAGCACCTACGCTGTGTCCTGTCCCTGGGCAGCAGTGAAGGAGATGGAATAGGTTTCTCCTGGGATGGGGTGAGGAGACAGACAATAAACAGAATAATAAGCTAGAGATGACTCCCTAAGGAGAACGTAAGAAACGGGGCGCTGTGGTTGAAGGGCAGACGTGCTGGGGTGGGTAGGTGTGTGGCTGGGAGGGTGGTGGTGCCGTTAGGCTGAGGAGTCGGGGAAGCCTCGCTGAGAAGAGTTGCCGGGGCCGCTAGAAATTAAGGGGGCAAAGCAAGAACAAAAGGCTGTGAAGCAGATACAGACCGATGACCAAGCTGGACCTTGGCAGAGGGGGAAATGGTCTGTGAATTAGCTCGGGCTGTGAAGCCAGGGTACCAGAGCTGAGGTGGCTTCTGCTTCTCAGAAGACATTTGCTTCTCACACTTGGGAAGCCGGAAGGCTCAGATCGGGGTGCCAGAGCAGGGTGGGGTCCTGGGGCATCTCTTCTGGCGTGTAGATGGCTGCCGCTGCTGCATTCGCACGTGGTGGGGGAGAGCAGCTGTCTCCCAGGAGCACGCCAGTCCTGTTGGATCAGGCCTCTACCCTGATGACCTCGTTTAACCCTAATTACCTTCTTAAAGGCCGACTGCACAGTACAGTCACACAGGGATGTTAGGGTATCGCCACAGCAGTTTGGTGGTGGGAGGGTGGGTCGGGACACGTACGTGTAAGCAAGGCCGTAGCTCTGAGTTCTGAGGTGTGCTGAACCAGAGCAGGTGGGGCCAGTCGGCTGCGGCAGGAGTGACAGCTTCTGCGACATCCGTGGGGAGCCAGTGATGGGCTGGAAACAGACACGCTCAGATGTATACAACAATGTGCTAGCTGTTGTGTGGAGAAGGGACCAGAGCCGGGGGAGGGCAGTCGGAGTGGGATCAGGGGCACTGGTGAGGAAGCTGCTGGGATAACCCAGTGGAGACAGACTGGGGGCGTGGAGCAGAGCTGGCTGTCAACCTGGGGATGAGTGACAGCTGGGCTCAGGGAAGTCTTGGCCAGGGGGTGGTCTTATGCGTTGTTGGGGGTTCAGCAGCACCCCTAGTCTATGCTTACTAGCTCCAGCGTTCCTCTCTATGAGCGTTTGCCAAGGGGGTGGGAACAGGTAGGATGGGGCAAAATGGTCCCCTGATCACCTTGGGATCAGAGTGATCGCGTCTGATAGTGGGTTGGTCTAGGAATGTCCGGGGATTTTTAACATGTATAGAATATGAAGAATGGAGGGGGAAAAAGAGTTAAAGCCAAGAGACTTCTTGGCTTGGACAGAACAGGGGATGGAAGTGTTGGTTCCTGAGCCGGATGGGCACTGGGGAGGAGCAGGTCTGAGATGTGTGCAGAAGGAGCCGCAGCTCTGTCTTGGATTTGCAGAGTCTGAAATGTCTCTTAGACATCCCGGAGAAGAGCTAACAGGGAGCCAAATATTGGAGTCTGGGGCTCAGCACACGGAGATAAGGAGAAGCATTGAATAGGTGTAAAAAAAAAAAAAAGATTAATTCATCTAAAAATAATAAGCCCATCACATGTAAACGTGTTTCGTGGTGGGGGGAACCTTCACGCCCTCTGTCAGTGTAGTGAGCAGGGAGGCAGTGTGTTTCCAGGTTTCTCTGATGTCTGGCGTAATGGAATTCAGCTGGGTCCCAACATCTGTTCCCACATTCAGTCTACTAACAGTGTCACACACTGGAAAAGTCCGCTATGCACTCGTGAGACAGTGTGAGTGAAAAAGGCAAGTGATGTCTTTGCAGCATTCTGAAAATTGGTTGATCTCATAGCCCCCGCTCCTTCACATCCCTGACCTGGACACGAGGGCGGCAGAACCCCCAGGGGTCCACCGACCACACTTTGAGAACCACCATCCAGAGATTTTCATGCTGTTTAGCGTGTGGCCAGAGCTCCTCATCATTCCTCTCCACAGATAGTGAGTTCTATACCCTAAGCTGACATTTCAGTTTGGCTCTGTCTACCTAGGGACTTGCTGAAGCCATTTCCATGTATATATAAATTTAGCTTTACTCTCTGCTCATCAAAAGACACATACATGTGGGTACCTTCATATCACAGAAATAGCTTCATATCCTAAACAGCAGAACACATTCCAAGGATATGAAGAAAAGTTTTCATTATATAAATGATAACTGAGTTACTTGGATAGTGAAAGAGTCATCATTTTTAAGCAACGCAATTAAAATAATTATATTTAGAGGAAATATTTCTAAAGGACATTTTCAATTGCTTGCATTGAAGAGAATATAATGAACATAATCTCACTTTCCTCAGTACGCAAGGTCATCACTGTGAAAGTAGCTTCATTTTCTGATGAGATAATAAAGTGATGTTCCCAGGTGGGCAGAGCAGTTGTTTTCATCTGTGGCAGTTGAGACCCCTTTAAAGATAAAAGATATTCACTGCCCCTCAGTGTCATTATAAATTACTCTGCTATAAAGATACTTAAATACTACAACCATTATGGATAAATGTCTTATGATTCTGGATCTTTTTTATAACTATAAATTAAATGCACACATTAAACGCAGATGAGACTCTAAAATGCAAACCCAAACGTCAGTTTAGTGACATGCCGATACTTTGCTAAGACTAAATTAGCATTCAAACATGAATCAACAACTGACGTCAAAGGCATGAGTGCCTTTGAGTTGTGGAACGCTTCTCTTTGGTATTTCAGTTGGTTTTCTCTTCAGGTATCGAAGAGCCTCAGTTCCCACAGAACACCATGACATAATGTGGTCTTCAGATGGTTATATAAAGATGTGTTTGTATATTAAATGCACCTTTTCTCTTCCTCTTGGTGTGAAACAGCTAAAATAACACAGTTGGCTTCCGGTGTGTTTTGGATGTAAATGCTGATGCTAAAATAACAGCATTAAATTCTAAGAGGGTTAGATAGATGAGCTCGAAGTTAGAAAGGTAGATCATATTCAGAATGGAAACAAACAAAATGAAAATTATAAAGGGGAACTCTCAAGCCCACAGGAGTGTGCTTGATAAGTTTTGGTGTGTGAAACACTGCCCTGAGCTGAATGGCCTGTGAGTGCCAGGGCTGGAGATCTTGGGTAGGCTTTTTTGTGTAGGTGCCATTTCTGTGCGTTCTTCGGGTTACTTTTGTTCAGATTTTACCACTGTCTCCAGCCTTACTCCCTAAGATTGGCTGCTTATGATCAACTGTGGGCTTGGAACTTAAATATTTAATCGTGCTAAAAGTACATGCAAGTTAATGTTCAGTAACCATGAAATCAGAGAAGTAAAACAGAGTTATGAAAACATTGTCGCCATGGCCTTTTCTTTGCTAGGTTTTGGGTTTGTAAGGGAGGTGACTTGCCAGCTAATCGAGTTATCGGTAAGGGAGGTGTGAGATGCGGATTGTACTCTAAGATGCCTCAAATATTTTCACTCCTGGTATGACTTCTTTTCCACAGATGATGAAGCCAAGGCAGAGAAATGAGATGCAGTTCTGTGACCTTTGTCCGTGGTAGCAGTGCTGCTGGTTTATTCATGAAACTCAGCCTCAAACTACTAAATTTGCTTTTGAGATCTTCAAAGAGCTTCAAGAATAGGAGGCCTGGGCCAACAGGCCAAGATCTGACGTATCACAGGGTAGAAGGGAATTAATTACTGGCCCAGTACATGGAGAGATGTGTTCTCACACACACACGTTTACATTCCCTGTGGCTTCTGAACCCCAGCTCCAGGCCGACTCGCCTTCCTTCTCCTGCACAGGTGGTCGTGAGCAGACAAGGGATATAAAGTGCTGAAAACGTTTGCAGAGTATATTGCAATTATGAGCTACTCTGTAAGTGATGACCAAGAATTGACAGGCAAGTCTGGGCAGAGCAGACCTGTACAATCACAGGTAGAGCGGTGTCCAGCCCTTGGAAGAGCGGAAAATTCCCTTCATGTCTGCAGGCACTGTTTGCAAGTGGTTGAGCCACCTGCAAACAGTTCTCTAGTGAGTGTTCTCCAGTGAAGACGGGGGAGACTATGGCCCTTCCTGAGGCCCTGCCTTCCTGACACTCGTGCCCAGAGCGGCAGTGGAGTGTGGGGCTTGGTCCTGCCCCTGCCCTGCGGGCCAGGGGGGAGTTCCCACGTGTGTTCACTCATCTCTTGCTGATGTTTCTGCAGGGGGCAAGTTAAGTACGAGATCGGGGTCACAGGCATGTTCTAGCCTTGAGGCCTTTGTATGTTTGTAAGTTAATGTGGCTACATTTCCTACTCGATGGTCCAGTTCTAGAGAGATAGCAGTTCCTGTCTTACAAGGTCCTAGTGAGAATGACTGAGCTTAACTTAGAATTTAAAATGCATTTTGAACCATGGATATTGGAAGCTGGTGAGTCACTGGGCTTCTTCATTGGTTTGGGTTTGTAAAGCCTGTTAATTTCTCTCTCTCTCTTTTTTTTTTTAAACACACTATCCTAAAAGGAAGCATTTTGCTTTGAGTTGAGCATGAAAAGTTAATTTGCACTGGGAGCCTTGAATGTTTTGGGACTTGTGTGGTCATTGGCTCTGTGGAAGGTGGAAAAAATCAGAACAAACTGCTTTATTTTCCAAATCAGAAAGGAGTTGTTCAGACTTCTGGTGGTCACATTGTTAACATTAAAACAGTAGAGTTAGGTGAAATAAATTAAGATGACTTATTGTGGAGAAAGAGAGGTAGTGTTTGACTAAATTAGAAACATTCGCTGAGTTTTTGACGTGTGAATGATTTAAATGCGGCTCTGGCACAGGATTGCATGTGGTTTCCATTTTACAGTTTTCCTGCTTGAAAACAAGCTGTCAGAATTTTTGTTTAAGTCAATCCGATTTAACTCACTTAAGGCTCAGCAGCAACCTTTTGCTCCTCTTCCCATCCCCCTCCTCAGACCAGGAGAAAGGTCTTTACTAGGGCTGGTGTTGATTGCAACCTGCATCTCACCAGGTCTGTTATAAACTGGGTAACTTCAGCAAAGGCTGTTTGACCCTTGATAACTCCACAGGACATGCCTCTTCCTCTCTCTTTCTCTTTTAAATGACTTGGCCTGGTGAGGTCCTGAAGTCCCCGACGAGGGGAAGCTGAAATACAAAGTTGACTAACAAAGTGATTTCACCGGGAGCCACTTGGAACAGTTGGCACCACGTGCCGGGCAGTGACTTGAAGTGCCCATCACACAAGGAGGCCTCAGACCCCCTTCCTGCCCTTCTGGTCGGCATCTTTCGAGAACAGAGGCAGAACAGTTACTGAGCCAGGCCTGGCAGTTCACGGAGCTTTATCTTAACCAGCTTAACTTAACTCACGCGTTCTCACGAAGCATCAGGGCTCATTCAGAGCTTTATTTTCTGTTTTTGCCCTACCGATACGGCCAAACTGGGAAAGGGTCAGCCCTGATTCCAGCTGACCTAGGGGAGCTGAGCAGGGCTGGTCTGTGAGCCTTGTGGCGCCTTTCCGGGTGACAGACCTCTGGGGTTTTAAGCTAACATTACTTTTCCAGAGCTTAGAGCAATAACCTCTTGGTTTCATTAGCATGGGGAGGTTTTGCACAGCCTTCACAATTTTCTCTTTGTGACCTAATAGTTAAAATGCTCCCAGGACATGCTTCTCACTTGGACCACCCTGGTTTAAGAAAACATAACAACCACCACAAAAAACAAAAATAAACAAACGACTTGGTTAAACTACCTCTTTCGGGCATATTCTCAGAGAGAGAAAAGACTGGACCTCCTTAAAACCAAGCAGGAGGAACTGCACCCGTCTTTTATCACTCAGTTATTTGTGAATGATGTGGTTCAAACAAAACTGAAAGGAGAACACTCTTTCTCACTTAAAACATGTTTGTTGTATCCAGGCGGAAGTAACGAGCGAGGTAACACGAGAGCGTGGCCACGACCTGGGCTGCCTGCTGGGCAGACTGCAGCTCACCCAGGAGAGGATGGTGGATCCGACGCCCCAGGTTGTTGTCTTGTTCAGTTGCTCGGTCGTCCCCGACCCTTTGCGACCCCGTTGACTGCAGCACGCCAGACCTCCCTATCCCTCCCCATCTCCCGGAGTTTGCCCAAGTCCGTGTCCAATGCATCAGTGATGCCGTCCAGCCGTCTCGTCCTCTGACACCCTCTTCTCCTTTTGCCCTTGATCTTCCCCAGCCTCAGGGACTCTTCCAGTGAGTCGTCTGTGCGCATCAGATGACCAGAATACTCCCCAGCTAGCAGACAGCAAGTGTCAGGCCTGTGTGCACCCCTGCCTGTCTCTTCCCGCTTTCCCATCTATCAAGCAGCTCGTGATAATTAGCAGGACTTGGAAGTTTTTCTTCTCTGCCCCCTCCTTCCTTCTTTTGTGCAGATGCCCAGCATTTCCCTCCCTTTCTCAGCCCCCCTACCTGTCTCCTTAATTCGGGGTTAGCCTAGGAGAATCCTCAACATCAACCCCTCCTTCTCTCCAGTCTATCCTGCAAAGGAGCCAAACGGTTTTAGCTGAAGCTCTGCTTCGGTTAAGACATTCGCCCTCTCAAAATAATTCACACGGGCTCCCTGTGGTCTCTGATGTGAAGTCCTAACTGTGAGACTCAAGCTGTCCTTGCTCCAGGCCTGGGTTTATTTTCTGCAGCTTTCTGGAAATTTCTGCTTCAGTATCTCCCACCCTCCAGCCTCCATGCAGGCTTTCTCCTCCGTGATTGGACTTCCTTCCTGCTCTTCCTTGACCATCACTCCCTAACTAAGGTCTGTTTTCTCGCTAAGTTGTAATTTTCAGTCCCTCACCTAAGACTTGCTTATGTACCAGGCTGGTTTTTCCTCTGACTTCACAAGCTTAGTATAACCCAGAGGATGCCATACTGGCGCCCTGGGTTGCTCAGCTCCCGGGACTTGGGAGCTGGGTGACCTCTGTGGCTCTTGCTATCACCTGCTGTGTCTTTAGGGTAGAATGATCATCTCTGTCTCTCAGGGACGCTGTGGGGATGGCGTGGTGCAGCCTGTGTGTGTCGAGTGCGCCAGGCGCTGTCTGGTGCATCCTCAGTGCCCATGAAGCCCAGCTCATGGGACCGTGCCGGCTCCTGGAGACACGGAGATCCCCCATCCTCCCCGCAAGTCCAGATGCATACACACTGAAGCAGTGCTGGTTACATCCATGTGTGCGTACGCTACTGCACCTGCTGAAATAACCTGAGTATTTTTTAAAACTAGCCCAACTGTACATTTCCTTCAGGGATTTAACTTGCTAAATGTAGGAAAATGATAGAAGAAGTAAGCTATGTTTTTCTTGTGATTCTACTTTCTGTCCATATTGCAACTTAAAGATTTTTGGAAAGCAATGTAAAAATGATTTACTCTTCTATAATTGATTTCCCGAAAGCAAAATTATATTTATGTGAGCAGCAGTGAGAGATGCAACTGCTGTGATTTATCGTCGAGGAGCACTCTCAAAGTATACGGGAGGACTGAAGCTTAAGTGTGTTAAACGTTCTAGGGGAAGACATATTTAGACTATAAATCTATAGACTTCGGGGGAAATTTGTTTTCCTCCTTCTCTGCCAGGTATATGAAGATCTTAAGTTCTTAGGCCTCACTGGGAGGAAGATTTAAGGTTCCAGGAGTATGTTTGTATCTCTTTTAAATTTTCTGTTGTTTATCAGTGACACACATAACTGGTTTGGGGGAAGTATTTACTGTAACATTCCCCACTCTGGCTCTGACCATAGTCTGGCAACCTATGTGATAAAGATGGAAGGAAGCGCTGTATTTCGCTGCTGACAAGAATGTCTTGGAAGTGCTGGAGCGCCTGAATAGGCAGTGAAACAGCGGAGAGCCACACCCGGAGCAGTTTGCTCGCTGCGAGGTGTCTACAGGGTTTAAGGTGGTTCTGACTATGCAGCTGCCTACGGTGCCACTCCCATATCACACTCAACACTCTGCTTAGAAGAACCGGAAGACAGTTCATCTTGCTATGCACTTGCTGTGTCACTAAGATTTGAATTTAGTACCAAGAATAAACAATTATCTGTTACAGATGCTGATCGGCTGAAACTTTTCAGCAGTCTTCCAGCACCCCCATCCCCCGCCCAAGAAAAAAGAAGAAATAACAAATGAACATGACATGGCGTCTCATGCGGCATTTTCATACCGGTGTTCAGGAGTCTGAGGACCCCATAGCTCTTGGAAAGAGGATACATGGAATACATCCCGTGCAGAATACGCGGCAGTGGGGGTCTGAATATATGCCTCAGGACACGATTCCATTCAGACCCTAGTCCAGATCGCTTTGTTGAGTTTAAGTGATGTTAACATCCTTAATGAACCAAAGAGCCTGGACTCGGTGTCATTCTAATTCTTAGGAGGAGGGTTGAAGGAAACCCTCTGACTTGGTGAACTGGGCCCTTGGAAGTGGTCTGAACTGGTTTAAAGGCCATTTACAAAAGGACGAGTGAATGGCCTTTTAAACCACCTGTTGCTCAGCTGATTAAATGTGGTCGTTTCAACTGCTAGCAGCAATCAGAAGGCAAAGGGCGTCCTCGCTGTGGCATTCCGCAGTGGAGAGGGAGGCTTGAAAAGAGGGTTCTCCCGGCCCCATCTCTCCTGCTGAAAACTGACGCATCCGCCACACCTCTGGTTTTCCCTGTCAGCGAGCGTCCCTGGTGGCTCAGACGGTGAAGGTGAAGAATCTGCCTGCAGTGCGGGAGACCTGGGTTGGATCCCTGGGTTGGGAAGATCCCCTGGAGTGGAATCTTGGAGTAGAGGCAAGCCACTCCAGTGTTCTTGCTGGAGAATCCCCATGGACAGAGGAGCCTGGGGGCCACAGTCCACGGGGTTGCAGAGAGTCAGGCACAGCCGAGCGACTAAGCACCTTGCAGTACTGACTGTTAGTCACTAACAGTTTACTAACTCGCCTCCGAAAGTTGGTGGTAGGAGTGTGTCTAGGGGGGATGATCTAAGAAAGAAAGGTCAGGAGACCTCACCAGAACACTGCACGCTGCCCTTTGGAGTGGTCCGTCTCGCAGGAGCAAGACTGCCCAGTTTGCCTCTCTGTTGGCTTGGGAAGGAGTAAGTTCTCCTGTTCCTCCCATTGCTGCAGATATTTCGTCTAAATTTTTCACAGTTCTTCCTTCAGCTTCAGGAGAGGCTTTTCCTTGAGTCCCAGGGAGTCAGGCTCCGGGCAGGATCCTGAAAAGAGCGCTCTCACCCAGTCATACAAGACACAGCACCTTGGTTGGGTCCCTGCCACCAGCTGGGCTGGCTCCTGGCTGTACAGGGAGGCGGGATGGCATGAAACGACTCCCCTGAGCCTGACATCTTGTGCTTCTGGCTCGTTGGATTCTAACAGAGAAACACAATGCCCTCTGGAAACGTTGGGGAGGACAGGGGTGGTTGGTCCGTTTTGGAGGAGCACACTGATCTTCAGCTGCTGTGCCCCTGCTGGCCGGGGGGTCTCTGGGCACAACCTCCCTTGCCAAGTAATTAATGATTTGCATAGAAACACTTACAGGTATGAGTGGGACCTATTATTCAAAGGAATCCTAAAGTGAATAGTTTCCTAATTCATGTTTGTCCTAATTATTTATTTTTTTATTTACTGAGCATGTTTTTTTCTTTTTTTCCTATTTTGAAGCTTTTTCTTTTTTTTTAATTTAAATCCTAGGGAAGGCCTACTATGTGCTGTTTAGTACATTTGCTCACCTTAACATCACAGTGCATGGCTGAATGGACCAATTCAGTTAAATGCCATACAGTCCTGTAGATGAACTTGATGATATTTGAACTACTAGAGAACAGCTACTTTCAAGCCCTCAGAAACACTTAGTTACAATTGTTGGCTTAATTGCACATTATTCTTATTCAGTGAAACAAGTCCCCAAGGACTTCTTGGGATACTGCGCCTTGTTATTAGAAGTCCTTCTAGTTGTAAGTCGTTACCAGCTGAAAACCTTCATTAATTTGAGAATAATCTCCAATTCAGACTTGTATTCAAACAGATCATTTTACCAGCAAGTCCAGCTCAAAGAGATGTTTTTAAAAACACTTTTGATGTGTTTAGTCACAGGAGATTATTTTTGCTCGATTCCCTGTTGTTCTGGTGGTCAGCTCCCGTCACGCCTCTGGCATGGCCCATGCCTGAGACGACAGGATGCTGAGTGGTCGTAGCGCTGATTTGACGGAATGGCTCCATGACTTTTCTACTGCGGTAGCTGCTGTGACCTTAAAAACTAACTGGAGTTCTTTCCCCCCTGTATCAAGGTGTTACACAAATATATATTTAGGCTGTTTGGGGGTTACAGATGGCAAACAACAAATCCACATTTAAGAATGCATTTGCAAGCCAAAATTGAGCGGTGAGCCACTCCAGAGTGTGGGTCTGGGGCAGTGGGGGCGGGGGGTGATGTCTATTTTGCTTCGTTTTGTGGAATAATTTTTCACATTTCTATTTAGCATTCATGATGCTCTAAATAGAAGCAGGAGAGCAGTGTAGCTCTTGGATCCTGGGAGAGGCAGGCCACGGGAGCTCCTGCTGTTTGGGGACAGTCTGTGATTCTGTTCTTTTTATGTGCAGCAATTATGACCTTGAAAACGGGTGACTCTAATAGCGGCATTCGTCAAACTGAAAAATTTTTAATGCGCCAGTGCCAAAGGCCAGATCATCTCAATGGACCAGAGTTGACCGCTGCTGTGTTTAGAGCACAGTGTTTTGGTGAAATCTGAAACCCTCGCTTTTCTCCATGTACCTTGTATTTTACTGGGAAATTATTTATTTATGAAAATAACTGAGTGTGAAAAACAAAGTATAATTGAAGTTAAGGGGCAGTTCCATAGAGTTGTAGCCAATTGACTAATCAGACGTCTATCATAAATGTGTTAAAGGTGATTTTTCAATACTGAGACAACAGGGACAAGTAGCTTGTCACTAAAGTCTTGTTTGTTCGCTTGTCCCGGCTGTATCCTGGCCTGGAATGCCCTTTCCCCTCCGTTTAGCAAAGCTGACCCACCCTCTGGGCTCAGCTCCAGCCTCCCTGGACTGCAGTGTTTCTGCACTCCTGACTCTCGGCCCCGCCTCCAAGCTTCTGGAGCAGTCGTCCTGTCTTCCACCTTTCTGGGTGGGAGCCACCTTCGTGGCTTTTTCTGATATGGTTGCAAGGTGTGTCCTGGCTGGACCTGTCTTTCCCCTGAGTGTTTTTTTTTCTTTGCGTTTGCCGCATGTTACCTATGTCCACCAGGCTCACACATGGGAAAGGCTCCCGTCACCTCATGCTCAGCCGGTGACACACCGCGTGCCTTGCTTCTTCAAAGCCAGCATGCCTTCTGGAATGTACCAGTGATGAACTGGCCTCAGCTCAAAGTCTTTGAAATCTGCCATCAGGCACCAAATCCTGCCACTTCCTTTCTACTGCGAAGCTTACCTTTCCATTTGTTCCACCCTCATCTGACCCCAGGATTTCCAGCACCCTGAGTAGGTTTTCTACACTCACTCTCTCCAGATCTGAATCTGTCTTGCATTCCCACCTGCCACCTTAACAGTCCTTTGCATAGACCCTGCCCAGGCAGGAAGGTTGCTCACTGTTACCAGTTCAAGAACCCACCCCCCCACACACCATCTTTCTCATGTGACCTCCTCCCCTCCTCACTGGGGTGTGCTGCCCCTACCGCGTCTTCACAGCATCTCTTCTTCTTCTGTTTTCCCCCAAATAGAGTTCAATCTCTTTCTCTGTGTCTGCGTCCTTTTTTTATATGTATTTCAGGAAACTCTTCCTCTCAGCTTGCAGACTTCACATTGCTTTGACCCTCTGGTGCTCTCAGTTCAGTTCAGTCGCTCAGTCGTGTCCAACTCTTTGTGACCCCGTGGACTGCAGCGTGCCAGGCCCCTCTGCCCATTACCAACTCCTGGAGCTTACTCAAGCTCATGTCCATCGAGTCGGTGATGCCATCCAACCATCCCATCCACTGTTGTCCCCTTCTCCGGCCTTCAATCTTTCCCAGCATCAGGGTCTTTTCCAGTGACTCAGTTCTTCACATCAGGTGCCAGCTTCAGCATCAGTCCTTCCAATGAATATTCAGGACTGATTTCCTTTAGGATGGACTGGTTGGATCTCCTTGCAGTCCAAGGGACTCTCAACACCACAGTCTTCTCCAACACTCCAGTTCAAAAGCATCAGTTCTTCGGTGCTCAGCTTTCTTTACAGTCCAGCTCTCACATCCATACATGACCACTGGAAAAACTGTAGCTTTGACTACATGGACCTCCAGGGAAGTTCCAAACCGCCCTCATCTTCACCCCTGTGACTCACTGGGGCTGACCTTGCTCTCTCCTTTCCTGGTTTGAGCAGGTGACTGCACTGGCCCATCAGCATGTTGCATCTCTCAGTCAAATGAAAGCACGAGTCTCAAGATGGGCCAGGTTAGAGCTAATTTAGCACTTTCACTGGAGTTTTTGGGGAAAAGACTCTTGTGGTGGCTAAGCTGGTAATTCTGGAGTTGTTGGAGGCCATCACTGTTACCATCTCCGGGGAGAAGCTCTTTGAGGGGGTGCAGCCTTCACAGAAGAAAGCATAGCTGAGACATGAAGATTAAATATTGATGTCATTGCTTGTGCCCCTGGAACCAACCATGCCTGAAGCTGATTTGCATTGAAACTTACAGAAGCCAATAAATTCTTTGCTGAAGCTAATTTGAGTTGAGCTTAGCTTACTAACAGCGAGAAATATTTACTGACGGCCCACGCCTCATTTCCTGCTGCCAGTGACACGTGGGTCAGAGAGCAAACGTTTGTGGATTGAATGAGTGAGTCCATGTGTGGGAACAAATAAGACATGAGAAACAACCCCCATGAGCTCTCGAAGACTTCAGATGAGGTAGCGCTACTGGGAAGGCCCATAAGAAAATGGGCTTTAAAAAAATTGTTTTGCAAAATTTAAATTCTAAAGCTAAACAAGACATAGGAAAGCTCACGCACTGCCATTCCGTTTTATTCTTTTTGCTTTTAGACCATCAAGTCATCCTCATTAAACTAGGAAGGACCTTTGTTAGCCAAGTAATGTCTCTGCTTTTCAATATACTGTCTAGGTTTGCCATAGCTTTTCTTCCAAGGAACAAGCATCTTTTAATTTCATGGCTGCAGTCAACATCTGCAGTGATTTGGGAGCCCCCCAAAATAAAGTCTCTCACTGTTTCCACTGTTTCTCCATCTAATTGCCACTAGGTGATGAGACCAGATGCCATGATCTTATTTTTCTGAATGTTAAGTTTTAAACCAGCTTTTTCACTCTCCCTTTCACTTTCTTCAAGAGGCTCCTCAGTTCTTCTTCACTTTCGGCCATGAGGGTGGTGTCATCTGCGTATCTGAGGTTATTGATATTTCTCCTGGCAATCTGATTCAAGCTTGTGCTTCTTCCAGCCCAGCCTTTCTCATGATGTACTCTCCATATAAGTTAAATAAGCAGGGAGACAATATACAGCCTTGACGTACTCCTTTTCCTATTTGGAACCAGTCTGTTGTTCCATGTCCAGTTCTAACTGTTGCTTCCTGACCTGCATACAGATTTCTCAGGAAGCAGGTCAGGTGGTCTGGTATTCCCATCTCTTGAAGAATTTTCCACAGTTTATGGTGATCTACACAGTCAAAGGATTTGGCACAGTCAATAAAGCAGAAATAGATGTTTTTCTGGAACTCTCTTGCTTTTTCGATAATCCAATGGATGTTGGCAATTTGATCTCTGGTTCCTCTGCCTTTTCTAAATCCAGCTTGAACATTTGGAAGTTCATGGTTCACATACTGTTGAAGCCTGTCTTGGAGGATTTTGATCATTACTTTGCTAACGTGTGAGATGAGTGCAATTGTGCGGTAGTGTGAGCATTCTTTGGCATTGCCTTTCTTTGGGGTTGGAATGAAAC
Organism: Capricornis sumatraensis; assembly: GCF_032405125.1. NCBI lineage: Eukaryota > Metazoa > Chordata > Mammalia > Artiodactyla > Bovidae > Capricornis > Capricornis sumatraensis. The sequence continues at coordinate 13,587,279 of NC_091087.1, forward strand.
CTGGCCTTTTCCAGTCCTGTGGGCACTGCTGAGTTTTCCAAATGTGCTGGCATATTGAGTGCAGCACTTGCACAGCATCATCTTTTAGGATTTGAAATAGCTCAACTGGAATTCCATCACCTCCACTAGCTTTGTTTGCAGTGATGTTTCCTAAGGCCCACTTGACTTCGCATTCCAGGATGTCTGGCTCTAGGTGAGTGATCACGCCGTCGTGGTTATCCGGGTTGAGAAGATCCTTTTCTTCTTTCTGGTGCTCCGCTTCTGTTTAATTTCATCACTGTGTGCAGCTTCTGTGTGCCCCAGAAAGTGAAAGTGTTAGTCACTCAGTCCTCTTTGCAATCCCATGGATTGTAGCCCGCTGGGCCCCTCTGTCCGTGGGATTTCCCCGGGCAGGAATACTAGAGTGGGTTGCTATTCCGTTCTCCAGGGGATCTTCCCCACCCAGGGATCAAACCCAGGTCTCCTGCATTGCAGGCAGATTCTGTACCATCTGAGCCACCAGGGGCCTCAGTGCATAATCTGTGTCCCCAAGGAGATTACAAACTCACGGAGGGCAGGGATTAGGTCTTACAGGACTGGAGGGCAGACAGATGTTTTAAGATACTCTTATAGCCCCTGCTGGACTCAGAGGTGGAGGAGTCACATGTGTCTTATACCGTAATGGGTCCCTGGCCCCTGGCACAGACCCAGGGAGCTCATTACATGTGTGAATGACTGAATGAAGGAGAGAAGCCAAGGAGGAAATAGTTTATATTTTACATTATTAGATTATCACTGAGATGTTTAACCTCCTCACAAATTAGATGTTTAGAGTTACAATCTAGGCATTTTGTTCCTACTCAAGCAGCTGAAAGATTAAGAGTAATCCTTTTACAGATATATGTTGACATGTCTCTGTGAATATGAATTAACTATGTAAATCTTGATTGCCTTTCGTGGGTGCAGTTTTCTCTAGAAAAGCAAACTTAGGTGGGATGCTTTATGAAGCTTTAGGCAGCTTTCTTTTCTCTCTTTTAGGACACAGTGAATTACCTTATGCTAAATGTAAACTGGCCTCCTAAATTCTGTTTACTTGCTGTGTCTACAAAAAAAAAACAAAAAACACTTGATGTAATGTAAGCCAGGGCTTACAGAATTTTTGGCACATTCATTGGGTCCCTATTCCTCAGATTTGTAAAACCAATTTGTTATTGCAGATAGTACTGTTACCGATGTAATTGCTTCAGATCCTAAACAGTCTGTATCTGTGATAGTGATTGTATTCATCAGTGGCCTTGATTGGGCCACTTATTGGGGTCTAATTTCACTTAGCGTAGTGGGCTTGGATTGGCTGAATGATGCTAGCCATTACTAGGAGGAGATGGTGGGGGCTACATTATGGACCCTCCCTCTAATTCAGAACTGTCAAAGACAAGTTGAAGTGTTACCCTTTGCTGAAGCTCAGTACAGTGATATGATGGGATGGACCATACTAGAAAAGCAAACAAACAGGTTCTTACACTAACTCATTTGGTCACCATTAACATCACTTTCCTTATTTGTCAAACAAAGAGTTTTGAACAGTTTTAACCTCAGTGCGCCCCGTGTGGAAATTTGAAGAGCCACCATTTATGGAGGCACCGTTGTAGCATATTCTCTGTTCTAGGCCTCTGCCTGTAGTATCGCTTCGAGTCCTCGGAAAATGAAAATGTGTGTTGCTCAGTCGTGTCTGACTCTTTGGAACCCGAGGACTGTAGCCCACTAGGCTCCTCTGTCCATGGGATTCTCTAGGCAGGAGTATTGGAATGGGCAGTCATTTCCTTCTCCAGGGGCTCTTCCTGACCCAGCGATTGAACCCCGGTCTCCTGCATTGCAGACAGGCTCTCTTTACTGTCTGAGCCACCCGGGAAGAACCCTGTAAAGTGATACCAGTGACAGTTCTCAGTGTTATACTGACGTGACCGATTGATTCGGTCTTAGTTGTTGACCTGGTCAGTCTGACTTAGGTCAACCTCAGAATGGATTTACAAGTAGAGAGCTTCCTAATATTTGTTGCAGTTAAGCCATTGGAGTACAGTATTTGCATCAGCTGTTTTGTGAAAAGTGAGTGATTTTTGATGGTTAATACCTTTACAATTCCATATGAATGACTTGACCATATTCCCTGTTATTGAATGGACCATTGATAGTTGAAGTCGAAAATTTTCCAGAAATTACACAAAGAATTTTTAAAATATGGTGGGAATAGGCATAGTGAAGGGTGCGGGGCATGTATCAGTTCCACAAGAATCTTTAGGGCAATTTTATGCTGGAAGAGCATGTTATAGCAACACAGATATGCAAGTTTATATCACACAAATCATTAATCATGCATGCTCTTGACAGGGAGATTATTTTCCAGTGGTGTTTTTTTTTTTTTTTTTTAAGAAATCTTAAAAGCTTAAGCTTTTTTTGTTTGCTTTTTTTATTAAAAACTAATTTGGAGCCAGTAACTTAACCTGTTTTTCATAAACGTGCTAGCTTGAGGCAGCCAAAAAAATATTCATGCTTACATAGTTAGGGTCCTCAAGTGAACTTATGTGTTGGATCATAATAGCTCTAGTAATTGCTTGAATTATCCTTGTTGAGTAATAGTGTGGACCCTGAATACAGGGTTTGATTTTATTATGGCCAGATGTCTATTCTGCTGGGCTTACGGGACTTGCTAAATGCCGTCTCCTAATTAAAACCCCCTACCAGTCTTCACCCCTACCCCCAGGAAATGAATCCATTCTGTCTCCATAGCATGTAAGAGTTTGTGTTGTTATGTGTTTGCAGCTTGATCTTTGGCTAGACTGTGGCGATTTAAAGGGTTTTTAAGACTTTTGAGCTAATTCTGACTTACCTTTGTACCCCCAGCATCACCATATACCTGACACACAGTAGGATTTACACTTAGAAACACTAAATGTTCGTGAGAGAAATATCAGGAGGAGTCACTCCCTCTGGCCGTGGTAGTTGTCATCTGTTCAAAGTGGGAAATACTCTTAAGAAAATGGAGGCCATTAAAACCGTCCAGCTTCAACAATATAATCTGTGTGCTTTCACTGTATGAATTATTTCGCTAAAGGACCAGGTTCTGGTGAAAACCCTTGGCTTCATGCTTGTTTCTGCTTTGTTCTGCCTTACTCACCATTTAGCCACCAGAACTGATGCATGCGTCGATAAGGCTGTCCAGCCCTGTTGGCACAAATAGAGCTGGAAAAGACACTGAACTCTGGGGGTTACCAGAAATACCGGAAATCAGAGCAGTTTCTGTTAGGTGGGGATCTCTGAGCATTCCTAGCTTTGCAGATCCTGGTAACATCTCTGAAAGACAGCCTTGCTCGATGGGCCAGGCCTAGCAGTCCTGGGTGGTTCAGTTGGCTCGGGCACTGGGGGCCAAGGGGGCCCTTTGCCCTTGGACTGGAAAGGGCATTAATTGTGGCGTCTGGGCTGTCCTCTTAACCTTGCAGATGTAAACCCAGCATGCTAGGCACGCACCATTGCTTGTACTCAGGCTTCTGGCACTGCTGCAGCCGTTGTCGTTGGGGTTTGGGGGCGTGGGGGAGTCCAGTCGGATACACCTGAGTGCCTGCCTGTATTTGTAAGTGGGGAAGCACTGGGCTCCCTCATGGGCTGCACTGTGAGCAGTGAGGTCTTTGTCAAAAGTAACTCAGGCTTTTTCGGGGGCCGGGCAAGAGAAAACACAACACACAGAATCTGAGGGCTCTGTGGAGAGGATACAATTAATACAGCTGTTGTTCTTTTGTGTAAGTTACTGTTAAGGCCTGCCTACCATTAACTCTGACCAGCTCTTACCAGCAAAGTGGAAGCACTCATCTTACCCTTTCAGGGAAAGTTGCAAAAGAGGGATGCAATTTTCATGCGGCTTTAAAGTGGAGATTTCCTCCTGGAAGGCTGACTCCTCTCAGTAGGAGGGAGGCTCCCAAAGTTGTTTAAGAGGGTTTGTGTTCCCCTCACAGATTAGCGTGGGCAAACACGGTGACCCTCTTCAGTTAAAGTTAATTTTAGTTATTTTAGGCACAGCAGGTCAAAGGGGGAGGGTAAAGGTGGAGAGTTACCCATCCTAGAAACAAGTGAGGTTGACTCAGCCTGGAAGGGTGTTGGGGAGGGTGGAATGCCAGAGTCGTTCCGGCAGCTCTCCGTGTCCCTGTGGTCTGGGAAGACCACCGGTTCCTAGAGCCTCTGACTTCTGCATGAGGAAGTCGCTGCATCATGTGGTCCAGGTAACTTACTAAAACCTTGTCAGGACTTTATTTTCCGCAAAGCCAAGTTCCGGATAAAGAGTGTGTGTATTCTGGAGTGTAGCCCAGTTACTGCCATAGTTTTGAGGGAGCTATGCCTACTGAAGGGGTGGGGGGTGGTGAACTGTGAGGATTGTGCTAAGTATACAGAATTTTACGCTTTATCAGTAATACCTTTTTTCTCAGTGTCAGTGTGGCTTCTTTATTCACCTTCTTCCTTCAGTCTCTTGAATTTGAATTTCGGTCTGTAATAGCAGTGTTGAAGATTCTAAAATCCATTAAGGGAGGAATGTCTGGAGTGCTGGAACCAAAGCCAGCATGTTTGTACTGAGGATGACCCCACTCACTAGGGTGAAACGGAACAGTTCTTTCTTTTCTTTCTTTTTAAAATAACTTTGTATTTTGAAATAATTTTAGACTTATACGAAAGTTGAAAATATGCACAGAGAGTTCGTAAAATGTCACCCAGTTATCCCTAATGTTAACATCTTACATAACCATAATCCAATTACCAAAACCAAGAAATGAACTTTGGCATAATACTATTAACTACAGACTTTATTTGGATGTCATCGGTTTCTGCGTGAATGTCCTTTTCCAGGCTCCGTTGAATTTGTTGGCTCTGTGTGGTCTCCTCCAGTTGTGACGGTTCCTCTGTCTTTCCTCGCTTTTTCCCTTGATCCTTTGGGAGGTTATTGATCATTTCTTTTAGAGCACACTCCACTTGTGCCTCTCTGACGTCTTCTCATAATTAGACTCAGTTTCTGTATATGGGGGAGGAAGACCACAGGCGTGAGCTTCCTCTCGGCGTGTCATGTCAGGGTGATGCCGGTGTGTCTACTGCACATGATGTAACTCTGATCACGCAGTTAAGGGCCGGTTTCTCCACTGTGGAGTTTCCCCTTTGTAATCTAACATCTTGGGGGTGGAAGGATGATACTTGGAGCCTGTGCAGATGTCCTCTTTCTCATCACTTGCTAATGTTGGCATCCCTTGGTGGTGCTTACCTGCAATAGTTCCTACTATGATGTTCTAATGGTGAGTTTCTATTTCCTTCTGTGTGTATTTATAGGGATTTTTTGGTAAAGAAGAACTTCCCCTTCACCCCTGAATGTGCTCTTTAACCACAGTTTTCTCCAGATAACTTTCTGGCTGGCTGAAAGTGATTTACAGAGAATGGAGATGCCTCTTAAACGTTGAGAGGACAGCGGAGCGCTGAATCCCAACAGTGTCGTCCTTACCGGGCATTGAGAGTCTACAGACCGCCTTGACCACCATTCTGATTTAGAGCTGTTGGAGTGCCAAACTTGTCAGAGATTTGAAAAATAGTTTCCAAGCAGTTAGAGTCCTTCTGATACTGTTTTTGTTTTTTTGTCTGTTTTTAGTATTTCTTTACCAACACCCTTTATTTAGTAGGATTTTATGGAACCTATTTTGTGCTTACCTTTACTGGAAAGAATTTAGATTTTTCTATTTCAGTGTTTTCATCTTCCTGGAAGCATTTTAAGATACCATCCCGGCCCTTTGCTTTATCATCTGTCTGCATTTGACCATCTCAGTGCTTCCAAGCATCTTCACCAAATACTGAAAGGTCAGCAAATAAAATGAAATATATTTCTTTAGAGTTGAATCCGAAGTACAAGCTGTAGGTTAGAAAAAAAAAGAAGTTGACATTATTGGCTAAAAGGGATTTCTGAGATTATCTGTAGATTTCAGTTAGCCACGCTCTTTGGCCTTGCTTACCGCAGGGTATCAAAAGCTGGCCATCCTGCAAGGAGATAAGAGAGAGAGGTTGCCAAAAATTCTACCAAATGATGATAATGATATATTATTGATGTACAGTTGCTTGAATTGTGGGATCAAGATAGAGTCCTCAGCAGAGATGATATGCAAACTCACTGTGCTTAGAAAGAAGAAAATGAAAAGACCCTCTATGTGTTGTGTGTGAAGTGATGAAAGCGAACACGTGGCCGTGAAAACTCTCTGCCTCTCATTTCTCGGCTTTGCAGTTGAAACTGATGTCTGGAATGTTAAGAACTCAGGCGGTTCTAGGACTTGTTGGAGTATGCATGCAGTATTTAGGAGGTGGAAATGGTAGGGGTGCCTGCTTGCTTTCCTGAATTCCAGACTGCTTGTTTAGAAGGTAGACGGCAGCCCGTCCACAGCCGGGCAAAGCTCCAAAGTGGCCCGGGAGCCCACACTTCTGCAGCACACGGCTCTCGTGTGCTCCCACCCAGGGGCCTCTCCAGGACTCCGGAGTCAGAGGGCTGGGCAGCATGCTGGTCTGAGCGCAGCGTTACCCTTGCCTCTCATCTCTGTTTATCAGTCGGGCCCAGAGCGTCCCTCGAGCAGGAGGCTTGGAACAGCTGAAGTCTGCTGCCAGCCAGAGGCAGCTGGCCGCAGTCCCCCGGAGCTGCTCGGGCCCCTTTGTCACGCCTGACGCTCTGTCCCTCAGTTTCCTCCTCCTGACCACGGGAAAATACAAGAATGTGTTGTTTGGTGTCTGTTGGAGAGATAGGCTCCTGCTTGTGCTGGGAGAGTTTCTGTTGTCTCAGTCCTCACTCAACCCCCAACTCCTCCCGAGGCCACTGCAGGCAGGCAGGAGGACCCGGGGACTCGAGGGCGAAGAGGCCCCCGGGTTTCACAGCGGTGCTGCCAGCCAAGCTGCAGCTTGTCAGCCGTTCAGGACTCGCGTTCCTGCTGCCGGTGAGCTTGCACTTGGATTACAGAGTTTGCTGTGTGCTGGGTATGACGCCTAAGCACTTTGCACAGACTGAATCAGTTTTCACATAGTACGACTATGCCCATTTCAGAGGTGAGAAAGCTGAGGTACAGAAAGGGTGAATGATTTGACCAAGGAAGCATAGCTAGTAAATGGCAGACCCAGGCTTTGAGCCCGATCGATCCGGCCCCAGAGCACTTTCTCTTAGACCCTGCTCTCGGCGGCCTGTTTGGAGAGGTGCCCCCGCTCACCCTCCCCTGTACCCACTGCCAGACACACTCTGACTCTAGCCCGATGGCTCAGATGCTCAGATGGCTGGAAGTGGTATCTCAACTCTGTATGCGTGAGACATGAAAATGTTAGATTCAAATGCCACTGAGACTTCAGATAAGCTGGTGGCTCTGTGTGGAGAAAGGAGGGCCTTTTTTAGTTGCGTTCCCCTTCTTCCTATACTGGGGGGCAACAGCACTCCCCAGGGTGGTGGAGATGCCAGTAGTGCAAGATACAACAGCGCCCTGATTCTGCTTTGACCCCATGAATGGCAGGTTTAAGACCTCCCATCTCGCGCGGGTGTCTCTGCTGAAATGGTTCCCTGGGTCTTCATTTCATTTTGGAAGGAAAATCATTTGCCTGCTGTCATTTTATCTGATATATATATATATATGTCTATAAAACCCAAACTTATACCATATTACTAGTTTTTCAGTTACTCTTTTCACCTGCCCTCCAAAAGCTTAGTTGTTCCACCGAACTTCAACATGGCCCTTGTGCTTAACTTGGTACTTAAATCACTCCCCCTTGTAGTTTTAACTGAATGTTCCATCCTCTGCTGTCTTCCTGGACATTATTGCTAGCACAGTTGGGGCTGGCAGGCCATCAGGGATCCCCTCACCCCCGAATGGGGGCATTCCAGCAGAGGAGGGCATTCATTGTGCCCAAAGCACGTGATGCAAGAGCCAGTGTTGATGAAAGATTTAGCAAAAACAGTGTGTGCTTTTATCAAACCTGACTGTCTTAAAACATTACTTTTTTGTGGTAGCGAAACAGGCTTTTTGTATTCTTTTGGAAGAATTATTTTCAAAAAAAAAAATAATTCTTCTTAATTCTTTTGGAGTTATCTACCGTTTCTTCTGGTATCATCTAAACCAGGGGGGGAACCTTCAGAGAAAACAGAAGGTAGAGTGAGAAAATGTACTGAAGGGCTGGCTTGACCCGTAAGTTGTTTTTAAAGGTGTATGTGTTTCTGCAAGTGTGTGTGTGTGTGTTGAAACTCAGTCATCCTGCCGTCTTACTGAAGGCATCTAGTGCGTTCTCCAGCCTACCAGGAGAGCTGTTTCCTCCGTCTTGCCTTCTCTCTGCTGGGTCACTTGAGCAGTCACCCTGCCCGTGGGTGGCCGGCCCTCTGCAGCTCGATGGCCTTCCCAGCACAGACCCAGACGATGGCGGCAGGAAGCCTTGGGGCAGGGTGTCTGTCTCCTCCCCACAGCTCTGGCCACCTGCTCTCAGGCCAGGGCTGTGGGGTGCTTCTCTTCCTCCTCTGTGGTCCGTGGGGACCCCCCCACCGCCACTGTGCTGTAGATGTAACCAGAAGTTCCACCTGGAAAGGGGGCTTCACCGACACTGCAGCATGTCAGCACCCACGCTGCAGGGTTCCTGAGCAGAGCTGTTCTGTCTTCCTGGAAAGGAGTGACCCCTGGCATCTTCATTGTAGATTAACTCCTTCCTAGGACTCCTTCAAGAAGCAGTTTTCTGGGTGCTTTGTTTTCCTTTGGTGGTGTTCTTCCCATAGATGAGAGCAATCTTCTGCTTAGAAACACCCTGTTATGATACCTAAAACGGCCTCCTTGGAAAATTCCAGAACAGACCTCTCAGTCTCTGCCCCTAGACAAGCGGGTGATGTGCCTTCCTGGCAAGCTGAGTACCCATGACTGTTGCACAGTCTAAGCCCAGAAATCTACGGTTCAGACGTTCGTTTTTTGGTTTTCACTTCTTTACTTCCTTTGCAAAGGCAGAGACTTCCTTATTAAAACGGATTTTGCTCTGAGGGGGCTAAGAGAAAAACAATCTATTGTCCTGGAGCGGTCAAAACCGTGTTCAACAATGGGGCCGTTGTGCAGCCGCCTTGTGGGTTGGGGGACAGGGGGAATGTTTATAAAAACAAACTTTAGAAGCAGGGACAGTGCTCGGCTTTGTTTACCTGGCACTCTAAACTTAAGGGACTTACTTTGCCTGAAGAACAGTGAAGTGCAGAGCTGTGATTAGAAAAGGCTGGTGTAACTGATGCGTTAACAATCTCCGAGGTTTCTCTCTCTCTGGCTTAGGATGGTCATGTGCGTATTTTTCTGAAGCCAACATCAGAACTGTCCATCAGAGGCAAAAAAAAGAGGCCTCAAGAAACACTGTCTTTTGGCAAAGAAAGACAAAGGTCCTTGTTCTCCAGGCCAGCGTGCGTATGTGTGGAACGTTTGAAAGCACCATTTTGAAATGAACTCAGGACGAAAGGCTGTTCCAGAGTCATTCTTGCAGAGGTAGGACAGGATGTGTGCAAAGTGCAAACGCAGTCACAACAGGACTTGTTCTCTTAGACAGCACCTCTCTCAGCCTGGGAGTGAAGGTTTCCAGAAAATCTGTAGAAACTCAGTTGTGCTCTTTTGTCTTTATTAACAAATGACAGTATGCATGTAACATGGTGGGTGGGATTTAGAGTTCTCTCTCTGTTACGAGGTCTGGGATCTAAGTTAGAAGGTTGCCATTCTTACAGCAGGTGTGTCTTTTGTTCGCTCACTGGTGTGCGCTCCATGTCCGCCAACCAGCCGGTGGGTTTTGTTAGCAGTTTCCTCAGTAGCTTTGTTTCCGGTTGCATCTTTCTTCCCCCACCCCTGAAAATGAGAATATTGGCAACTCATTGGTATTTGTGAGATTCCCACCTATGCGGCTGTGCGCTCTCTTATGTCTACAAAGAGGTCGGGTGCATTCTTAGCCTGGGAGTGGGTTAGAGCTGTCGGCTCTGCCCCGGCTGTGATGTACTTTGTGCCCCCCCCCGCCAAGGGAGCCCCGGAGAGGACAGAACGAGACGGGATGGAGCCTTTTCTTGGGTCCTTTCTCCTTGCCTTAGAGTCTTGCCGCCTCTGGGTGGCATCTGAAAGGACATTCCCAGTAGATGGCGGGTTTAAAGGATCGTTGGTCTCCTCTTCAGCGCTCACTTTCCCTGTGCAGATGGGTGCCTAGCTTTTCTTCATTCTTTTCTTTTTAAATTTTCTCTACCTTTATCTATGAAGAACGCAGCTCCTTCTGCCAACACAGACGTCCCAAGGAGTGACACCAGCGCTGAGGACCTCCTTTCCCACCAGCCTCAGTGTTCGCCTCAGGCTCACTGGGGAATGCTTCCTTAGAGCAGGGCCCCAGCCTGCCCACGGCCCCTCACCTAGGCCGAGCTGCACCGTCAGCCTTCGGCACTCTGACACTGTTCGTTCAGAGGCCATCCTGGAATATGGAGGCAGACAGAGCTGGGGCCAGAGGTCACGTCCAAGGTCTGACCCCTGCAGAAAGGCAGCTCTGGATGGCTTCAGCATCCTCTGGGTTCCTGTGGCCTGCCTCCAGCCCTGGGTCTCAGTCCTCGCTGAGAAGATCGGCAGCCTGTTCCTCGGGTGGACGGCCGGACAGCCCTTCTGACAGCTCCCAGGCGTTCGGTTCCCCAGCAGAATCCCCGTCACCCACAGCACGGCCCCTCTTCCGAATGGGTGCCTTCACCACGGGCAAGACAGTCAGGAGAGGTGCTCTGTGCTCCCAAGCTCGCGGATCCCTGGGCTTCTCAGTCTCTCTCCTGACCAGAGTGCTCGGCTGGGCAAAGCCAGGGCCTGGGCCCCCAGCAGACTGGGGTCCGTGCCTGGGGACCCCTTCTCGGCACCGGGGATGCTGCTGAGCCTCATGGCGCCTCTTCCTTCTTAACCTGACCACGGAGAGCAACTTCAGTGACCACGCGAGGTCCCCCTGCTGTCCTTGGTGGTCCAGAAGATGCTCGCTTCTGCTCACCCGTCTCCCGGGCTTTCTTCAGAGTGCGATTGTTTTTCTATTTTACCGTAAGCAACAGTCTATCAAATTAACAGTTGCTAGAAGAGAAACTAGATACAGAATTATGTCCTTGTCAGCGGTGCATTTTCATAATAGCAATGGAGAAAACAGATTCTTCCCAGCAGCTGAAACACACTGAAGAGATTCCTTTGAACCGTGTGCTCTGCTTTTGTTTGTTTGTTTTTGGAGCAGATGGGCTTGTTTGCTTTTTGCTTAAACATTAATCAAAAATCAATTTATGGCTATGTAAGTGGCATTAGATAATTCTCATTCTGACTCCAGTAAATAATATCTATTTGTTCATGTTAGATAAGTCTGGGGGGTGGTGAAATGTAAAATAGAATTACATGAGATATGACATATGGCTATGTGTTTTATAAATTAATACTTCTATGCATGTGGGAGGAGAAGTAATTTAGCTTACTGACAAAAGGAAAAGCAAAGGAAATTCCAGAGGAAAAACAGGGTAGCAAGTCTCAATAAATTTGGAAGATGAAGAGAATTGATAGTTTAGTTATGTCTGTTTAACAAGTCATTTCTGTGTTGGGATTAGAACCATGAGAAAAGGAGTGTTCTAAGTGCTGAACATTTTAATGTACTCCATTAAAGTACATTAACTTTAACTCTTTTTTAACTCTTCTGCTGACCAAAAAAAAAAAAAAAAAAAATTCATTTGCTGACTGGGGTGGTATCATAGGGGCAAATGTATTTATATATTTTTACCCCTAATCTTTTAGCAGGCATGTCTGCCTTTGTAAATAAGCTGTTTGAGCTAGTCATGTTTGTGCAAATGTAACTGTCGTTTCCCTGATATGAGAAAATAGACAATTAAATTTTGCTGAGTAACTATTATATATCCGTATTCTATATGTAGAGAGAGATACGTTCACTGAAATAGCCAGAGAAAGTGAGAGAATATTCAAATTGCTATTAATATTCCCTTTTTCACAGATGTAGATCCGTTAATTGTAAGAAATCTGTTTTTAAATTAATCAACGAGAACTTTTTATTTCTTCCCTAAGATTCATTTAGCCTTGAAAAGGCCAAAAGTTTAATGAAGCTTCTAAATGCCAATCTTTCCTTCCTTCTGTTAGAGAATGTGCTTCAATTATAATTACATTTGCATTGTTTGAAATATTAGTAGTTCTACAGCCAGATCTCTGAGTTAGCTGAGAAGTGTAAAAGTAAAACCTTGAAGATTTCATCAGGCACACGTTGATCCACCAAAGGGTTTCATGTGAGGGCTCCCCCCGCCCAGCTTTACTGAGCTGCAACTGAGAAGCAAAAATTGACCAGCTCGACTGAGGTGTACAACTTAAGGCCCTCATGTGCGTGTGCACTGTGAAATGCTCCCCACAGTTAAGCTCATGACCATGTCTATCACCTCACTTTAAAGTGAAATTCCCCGTGAATACTTTGGCCCGATTAAACCTGGAAGGATCTGGGAAGTGCCCTCAAACTTCGCAAACTTTTCTTATATTTCATATACAGCAGGTGCTCAGTGATTCTGAGAATAGGGAAATGAATAATACACTTCTAACACTTTATTCAAGTGCTGTTACCAGTAGGCATTCTGACTTTTCCTGTGACTTGTGCCTTGGAGTTTATTTTTCTTTTGCCCTGATTCAGGATCAGAGCTGGCCTGACGACCTGAGAGGAACTTTGCCTGTGTGCAGTATGGGAACTAAGCTGGCCCTCTGCTTCCTCTCCCCTACTCACAGACACTCCCTCCCTTTCTCTCTCCCCAGCCCCACTCCCCGTTATGTACACCCTACCCCAGACCCCTGGCTTGCACCCCTTGCTGTCAGTTGAGGTGAGCCTGTGAAGCTCCCGGTTTGCAGCTGATTGGCAGCGTTCTGTTCGCCTTCTGCTGCAGCAGCTGAATCATCCTCGCCTCTGTCGGTTTTCTGAACGCCTCACCTAGTGATCCTGGTGGGGAAATTACAGTGATTAGTGCTGCAACTCTTGTTTGCCCATAAGTGTTCCAAAGTAGTGTTTTAAAAAATTCTAAGATATCTTCTTCTTTCATAGTAGATACAGTGAATATTAAATGTCCCCTAATTGCCTGAAATTTCTACTGTAAAATTGAGTTGGCAGCTTTACAGACTAAAAGGTTAGAGGTATCGGTAGACGAAGGCTCACGATTTCTAACAGCATCCTTAGGTTGCCTTGCCTATCTTACTGTTGTATGACTATTGTCAGTGGCTCTTTTTATTCAGTCTTTGTTCTTCCAAAAGATATATTCATTTTCCCATAGCTTCTTTGATACCAACCAAAGGAAAGAAACTTTATTTTGATTATGTACACTTTTCTCCCCTCCATTCACTGACCTTAGTATCAACATTTGTTCTTTCAAATGGCTTATAAAAATTTAAAATTACAGCAGTCGCACAAGCTGTGCCTAAAAAGCAGGTTTGTAATAAGGATCCACTCATATCTTGTGTTGTTTAGCAGTTGTAACATTTTCTGTTGCCTCCTTAGTGCTTCTGGTAGCTGGCTCTGATAAAGTTATCAAGGGCACCATGGGAGGCATGAAGGCACAGCAGTGTGGCCTTACTAAATGTGGAAATAATAAATGAGTGAGGAGAGAATTTAAGGGTAATTTAGCTGAATTCAGTTAGTCTTTCCTTTTGTGCCTACAGCTTAAACTACAGTGGGAAGAATGTAGGGACAGGAGAAGTTAGGACCCCTTTCCAGGAGCACCCCCAGCAAGTAGGCGCCTTTGGTGTGACCTGTTGGTGTGTCCTAGCACGACTGCAGGGTGCTGGGAGCCCCGAGATGCTGTCCAGTCCCGGGGGGGCAGGGCTCCCTGAGGTCTCCGTGGGAGAGACACAATGGAGAAGGGGCTGGTACCAGTGAACTCATGACCCAGTTCTGCACCGGCAGGCTGCATAAAGCTGCTGGATAATCCCCTGTGTCCCCCACTCAAGATTAATTTTAGCAAGTCAGTGACTTATGACTAAGGGAAGCTATACACAAACATTTTCTCAGGATGTCTTGAAGCAAATGTGTGATTGCTCAGTTTTTGGCCTGGCATAAATGAAGTACAGCCTTGACCCGGGAACACGTTACTTGGCTACCAAACATTACGTTGGCTTGTTAAGACGCAGGCACAGCAGACCATTCTGTGCAGGGAAACGTCTCAGTATATGTAGAGGAGCGCTCAGGGGCCCACGACAGCCCAGACCACATCAGCTCTTCGACTCTGCGCTGATGAACTAAGAGCGGTGGACAGTGTGCTCTCCAGAGAGAAAAGTCTTTGGAACCAGACAGACCCGCCTACCTCTGGATCTGGGCTCCACCGCTCGTGAACATTAGGTGGTCCCTATCTGTAAAATGGAAATGATCAGACCTGCGGCCAAAGATGGAAGTGAAGATAAATTTACCCGGACAAACAGCGTAACTGCCAGGCATGAAATAGATGCTCATTGATGGCCATGGAGGTTGCAGGTGGCTGAAATCTGGTGACACTGACCTCTGAAATACGTTCATTTGATTCATGCGATTTGAGGCTTTTCTACTTCTGGTCTCAGAATTGTCTGGCCCTGCATTATGTGGGGATTTTTATTCCCTTCTGTTCCCCCCTCAAGGAAGAAATGGCATCCAGGTTACACACTGCGTCCAGAAGATCCCCTCGAGGAGGAAATGGCAACCTACTCCAGTGCTCTTGCCTGGGAAATCCCATGGACAGAGGAGCCTGGTGGGTTACAGTCCATAGTGTCGCAGAGTCAGACACGACGGAGGGATGAGCACACGCATACACACAACCAAGACAACACTGCTGTCCTCAGGTTCCCAGGGAGGCATGGGGTCAGCTGCGCATCATCGTTGGAATGAGTCCTTTTTTTCCTCCTGTGTATTAAAGCTTGAGGATACCATATTTTCTCTGCCAGCACCCTGCCTTGACCTCTCCAGCAATATACCCCGCACCATTTAACTTACTTGTTTTATGAATGCCAGCTCAAAATGTGTTACTTGGATGCTTGATTAGGATCTTAACCCTTATCTATTGTTAATAAGCGTTCAGCCTTTGAGTTTTTCCATCCCACTATATTCTTCTAAGGGCACAGAATAGAATGACTTCTGCTAGAAACAGCATAAACACATTTATCATAATTCAGTCCTATAATATGCAAGTAACTTGTTAGATATTATAGAAGAAAAGCGTATTTTCAATGAAAAGAAAAAGAAAAAGCACTTCAGAATTAACCAAAACTTAATTTTATTTAAAAAAAAAATACAAAGACAACTTGAATAAATGGAAAGACATATCAGACAGGAATCAACGTTATCAAGACATCAGTTAAAGTTAACTTGTAAATTTAATGTGATCCAAAGACCAATTAGATGAATGCTAAAGCTATCATGAAACAAATAAGATAGCCAAGAAAACTGTATCAAAGCAGTGAGGAGCCCCAGTGTTAACAGATTTTAAAACAGTCCAGAGAGTCTGAATAATTCAAACAGTGAAATACTGGTGCTTGAACAGGCTAGTAAAACAGAATAGGCAGTCCAAATATAGACCCAGGTACATAAAGAAATTTAGTATTTGGTAAAGGCCGCCTCTGAAATCATTGGGATAAAGATGGATTCTTCACTTACTGGCACTGGGGCCTGGGTAACCATCTGGAAAAGAAGTAAAGTTGTGTCCATACATCATACCCTACACTACATTGAATTCCAAATGGGTCCAAGATGAAAATGTAAACAGCAAAACTATAAAAGTGCTAAAAGAACACATGGGGGAAATTCCCTTACAGCCCTGAAGTGGGTAAGGCCCTTTTGGTTTCAATACAAAATACAAGAAGGCAGAAAAGAAAGCATTCATAAGGACTGAATACATTATTAAAAATAAAAACAAAAACATAAAAACTTCTGCATAGCCAAAAACTATAAGCAAAGCCTAAACTGGGAAAAATATATGCAACTTCTATCTGAGACAGACAGCTAATTGTGTTGGTTAAAACAAAGAAAAGAAAATACCAGAAATGTTCGAAATTGATAAGGAAAAGACTAACAATTCCAAAGGATTTGGGGTGAAATATTGAACAGATAATTCATAGAAAAGGAAATACACATAACTATTGAGCAATGGAAAAAAAAAGTTTTAATCTCACTCATAAAAAATGGAAATTAAAACAACACAGAGATATCATTTTTTTTTTACCTCATATTGGAAAAAATTCAAAATGTTTGATAACACACATTGTTGGCAAACCTGCAGGAAAACAGCCCCAAGTTGCTGGGAGGACTGCAAAATGGTACTGTCTCTGTGGAGGGGAATTGGGCAGTATCTCTTGTTATAAATACATATACCCTTTGACTCAGCAACTTTGGGAGGGGCATTTACCCCATACATACTTACACACATGCAAAGTGACTATTGTGCAAAGTTATTCAACATGCCACTGTTTGGAATAGCAATAGATGGGAAATAACTCAAATATCCATCCATGATGTAATAGGTAATAAAGGTCTTCCCTGGTAGCTCAGACAGTAAAGAATCTGCCTGCAATGCAGGAGTTCAGCTCAGTTCAGTTGCTCAGTCATGTCCAACTCTCTGCGACCCCATGAATCGCAGCACGCCAGGCCTCCCTATCCATCACCAACTCCCGGAGTTCACTCAAACTCATGCCCATCGAGTCGGTGATGCCATCCAGCCATCTCATCCTCTGTCGTCCCCTTCTCCTGCCCCCAACCCCTCCCAGCAACAGAGTCTTTTCCAATGAGTCAACTCTTCGCATGAGGTGGCCAAACTATTGGAGTTTCAGCTTTAGCATCATTCCTTCCAAAGAACACCCAGGACTGATCTCCTTTAGAATGGACTGGTTGGATCTCCTTGTAGTCCAAGGGACTCTCAGGGGTCTTCTCCAACACCACAGCTCAAAGTCATCAATTCTGTGGCGCTCAACCTTCTTTGTGGTCCAGCACTCACATCCATACATGACTACTGGAAAAACCACAGCATTGACTATATGGACCTTTGTCGGCAAAGTAATGTCTCTGCTTTGTAATAGACTGTCTAGATTTGTCATAGCTTTTCTTCCAAGAAGCAAGCATCTTTTATTTCATGGCTACAGTCACCATCTGCAGTGATTTTGGAGCCAAAAAATAAAGTCTATCACACTGATTGCATTGTTTCCCCATCTATCTGCCATGAAGTGATGGGACCAGATGCCATGATCTTAGTTTTCTGAATGTTGAGTTTTAAGCCAACTTTTTCACTCTCCTCTTTCACTTTCATCAAGAGGCTTTTAGCTCCTCTTCACTTTCTGCCATAAGGGTGGTGTCATCTGCATATCTGAGGTTATTGATATTTCTCCCGGCAGTCTTGATTCCAGCTTGTGCTTCATCCAGCTTGGCATTTCATATGGTTTACTCTGCATATGAGTTAAATAAGCAGAGTGACAATATACATCCTTGATGGACTCCTTTCCCAATTTTGAACCAGTCTGTTGTTCCATGTCTGGTTCTCACTGTTGCTTCTTGACCAGCATATAAGTTTCTCAGGAGTCAGGTAAGGGTATTCTCATCTCTTGAAGAATTTTCGTTTGTTGTGATCTACACAGTCAAAAGCTTTAGCATAGTCAATGAAGCAGAAGTAGATATCTTCCTGAAATTCTTTTGATTTTCTATGATCCAATGGATGTTGGCAATTTGATCTCTGGTTCCTCTGCCTTTTCTCAATCTCTTGAGTGAAAGGCAAAAATAAAAACATTCATATTTGTCAAATACTGTAAGCAAAGTATGGGAAGGCAGATTCTATGTTGTATCTGTATACTAATATATATATATATTTTTTTTTTTCATTTCTGAGCTACAAAGTTATTACCTATGCCAGATTTAAAAAAAATTTTTATTGTTGAAAGTGCTAAGTTTGTCAATAATAATTTCCCCTGTCCCACCATTAATCTGTATTTGTTGGGGAAAGTTGTATAATGGATGATACATGTAACATGTTACACAGGGAGCAAAGAGGGACCCCTGGTTCCAGCTGCAGAACCTGGGATTCTCAGGACGACTGGGCTCCTCGGGTCAAGTGGGGCCACAGAGCTTAGTCCTGTCCCCGCCTTGTATGGTTCTGTGAATGTCAGACTGAGGGTTCTGAGGCAAACCCCCCCAGAAAACTCATCTTCCTTTGCCTGAACGTGCTGCTGAGTGGAGCCTCCTATACCGTCCGTTGCTTTGGCTTGAGGTCTGCTGGAGATGAGGTTGTGAACCCAGCAGATGAAAAAGCAGACTATAAAGCCAGCAAGTGGTAATCAGATAGGAAGGATGGTAGTTAAATCTCATGATGAAAATGAAACAGGTCTGCATAACAGTGGCCAGGAGGTGGGCGTGGTGGGGGTAGAAGTGGCATTTGAGCAAGAGAGCTGAAAGGGTAGGAGGAGCCCGCCCGCAGTTAGACTAGGCGGGGTCTCCGGGGAGAGGCACTGGGGAAGGACCCTGTGGCGGAGCCAGCTTGGAAGTGCGTGCACTGTCGCGTCTGGAGACCAGAATGGACCGGTCTATGGACACCCGGTGGGGGAGGAAAGCACTTTGTGGATTTGCCTTTCAGTTCTTGGTTCTTGCGAACACCACGCCAGCTGTCGAACTGTCCTTGTGTCCTGGCCAGGCGGAGAGAGGAGCAGATACCTGGAGGCCTCTCTCTCTGAGATGCTCTGGGGGAAGGGGTGGCAGGAGCTGGTGAAAGTTCTGCACAAGGTAGGGAGCATTTTTTAGGCTGAAAAAGAATTTGCCTCTTCTCAGGAGGGCAGAAAAGGGCCTGAGTGGCAGAGGAGACGGCATGAACAGCTGCGTGTGTGCAGAGAACCATAGAGGGGCAGAACTGCCAGGGCCTCCACCTGGGGGTCGGGGGTTGGGAGTATGTGTCAGCCAGATGCCAGCTCCGAAAGCACACTCTAAGTGAGCTGGGGGCGGAGAGAGGCTGAGGACCGTGCGCAGAGGTACGCAAGTCCAGAGCATGCTTATCGCAGGCCTGCATCTCCGTACACATCAGAAGCCGACACCACTTTTGCCCTCGGGAAGTTCAGTGTCTCACCAGGCGGCCAGAGCTGCGATCCGAGTCTGCACGCAGTATTGGCCGGGCCATCAGGGGCACTGAGAGGCGCGGGCTGCAGGGGCGGGAAGCGGTGGAGAACAGCGGCCTCTCCCGGGCTGGCAGGGGATAGCACAGAAGGCAAGACTGAGTGAAGGGCGTGAAGGGTGTGTATGGCGGGCACTGGGGCCTGCGACCGGAACCGAGTGCCCCAGGGGAGGTTGGTTGGAAGGAAGGAGGCTGCAGACCTGGGGGCTGGGTCCAGGGTGGAAGGGGCAACGGCACTAACTCCACGCCGCAGGCAGTGGGGGCGAGGCGCTCTTGGAGCAGGCAGACAACAGAGGCTGGCAATCTGTGGAGCGGGGGGGGTGTGGAGGGGGAGTGATACAGAGGACCCCCAGGTTCACTCTTAAGTTCCGTCCTGCCAAGAGCCCTTTGTATCTTTATTTTTAAAGCTCTCCAGCAGTCTGGCTGTCTGGCCACGGGTGGCAACATGGCTTACCATGAGAGTGTAGAGTCAGCAGGCAAACAAGTGTTCTGGAGATCCCTCTGGTGTCCAGCTCCCCCCACCCAGGCCCCCGCCCCCTTCCCTTCTCCATCAGCTCCCGGAGGCCTCTCTGTGGACTCTCTCCCAGGAAGGTAGTGTCTGGAGACCTCTGTGTTGATCGTGCCCCTCCTGGAAGCAGCCCCAGGAGCTGCCGGGCTTGGGGGAGCAGCACCTCCATGCTGAAAGCTGCCGATTTTCTTGCTGAGGTCCCAGGAGGATGGTGAGGCCAGGAGGAGGAGTGGATTGTGATTCAAGTCGAAGTAGATCAGGAGTTACCTTGGCATGCGTGCAATATCCTGGGTGAACTACCCCCTCTATGGAAAATGCAAGTTAACTGTTTATTTCTTGTCAAAGGAGCTTAATACAACATCATCTCAGTTTCTTTTTATGTTTCCAAACACGGTCAGCCCTGAGTGAGATCACAGCTCCAAAAACTTGTGATGAAAAGGTCTAACAAGGCGTCTAATTCACCTCTGTGAAGGGCACATTATGTAAGCAAACAATTTTTAGTACCAGGGTTTAAAATCACTTCTGCAGAGACAAAAGTATACACTGTGGAGGGAGGGGGAAGAGGGAGAGTCAAGTGAGTCGGCCCTCGCCCGTTCCCTTTTGGGAGTTTTTAAGTGGTAGGAAGAAAAAGGAGAGCGAGAATTGTGGAAACAAAACCTTTTGGGTTTTCCACTGAACAAAAATGATGGGAGGCTGCAAGTCAGCAGTTCTCGCCCAGGGGATCTAAAGGGCGCCCACTTGTGTCTGCTTTTCTGGGGGGCCCTCGGCCGTCTTCCCGCCGCGGGTTCCTTTTGTCTCGGGGCCGCCCGGGCTCGGGGCGAGGACCGGAGCAGCGGGCATCCCGCGCCCTCCCGGCCGCGGTGGACCGAGGTTGTTTACTACTTTCTACTCCGAGTGGCACGCCAATCACGAGGACCCGCCCTCCCCACCGCCCAATCGGCTCGCTGGGAAAGTCCACCGAGCCAGGGGCCCGGGCGGCGACTGGCCGGCACGGCCGTCAGTCAAGTGCGCATCCCGCAAGGATGCGGCGGGAGTGTTGAGGCAGCGATCAGCAGAGCGGAGGAGTAACCTTCCACATAAACAAGATGTGCGCCCCCCTCCAATAAAACGGGGGTGCGGGCGCCGAAGCGTAACCCAGCCCTGGGGCCTCCGCGAAGCCGAGCGAGCGGCGCGCGGAGCCGGGGAATCCCTCCCTCCCTCCGCTCGGCCTCCCGCCCACCGCCGCAGTTGTAAACACGTTTCCCTCCGTGGCTGTTTTCCTTCTCGCAGTGGCCATTACAGGCTGCTGTTTACCAGAATCTCGCAGGGCATGGGCGGCCTTCTGGCCCCCGTCCTCCATTGCCCGCGCCCCCCTGCCCTCATGCCGGCCTCTTTCTTTTCCCTCTGGCTAATCGTGCAGACTAAAGGAGGCTGGGTTACCATCAGGCTGGTTTTCCTTTGATTCCTGCCCATGTGGGACAAGTCACGCTTTGTCAACATGCACCATTTTCTGCGGAGATCGTGCTTCCTTTTTAAATTGCGTGCTTGGGCTAGACGGATTTTGGTTAGGAACACTGCACACGAAACTGGCGCAGCTCTGGAAGGACTGGGTGGGTTTTTGGTTGTTGTTGTTGTGACTGTTTTGGGATGCTTGGAATGCTCTTGTAATTCTGCGTTTCCTTCCAAAACGGGTCTTGAATCTCTCACCCACTAGTAGGTTTGAGATCTGTTGCTATACCATCCCCAGCAGCACACGCAAGAAAGACAGCATTGTGTTGAGCTCAATGTTTTTGTACCTTCCTCTGTGGTCTGAATCAGGTTTCCCATTTCCAGCTGCACAATGTGGTTGTATTCAGTGTGATAGGGGCGTAGTGGACAGGAATTATTTGTGACAGGGCTGCCTGGAAGATGCGGACTGGAGTTTGCGCGGCCGGGAGCAGCTTCAGTGTCTGAAGCTTCTCTGTTACGCTACAGAGGCTCCGAGCAGAAAGCGCAGGCAGAATGGCAAAATCCAGCAAGAGCATGTGGCATTCGGTTCAAAAATGCCCCGCCCCGCCACCTTTTTAGGAGCCGCTGTTCCAGATGATATCCAGTCTTGCTTAACGATTCTTTTCAAAAGAAAGGAAGAGTGCTCTATAAAGAGAGCTTGTTTTGGGATATTTTGTGAGAAGCCCTGTCAACAAAAAATAATGATTTTGAGGTTCTGGTTTGCTGAGTGATTAGGCCTCCTTCGGGCCTGAATCACAGTCACAGAAAGCCTCTGCTTCTTGGTTTATAGTAACTGCAGAAACACAGCGGAGCTGTAGCCATGGGGCGGGCCATGTCAGCCCTGCAGCCTGTGTACTTTGTCAGCAGTGGGGCGTGTGAGGTGCTTACCGGGAATGAAAGGAGGGGAAGATAACACTGCAAATATAAATAAAAGGAATGGTACGTGGTGGTCGTCATGGTTTGCAAGAGCAGCTTCCAGGCCACTTAAACCCTAGGAAACATGCCCCATTTCAGCTTACCCATCCCATCCGATTTGGATTCCCCTGTCTCTCCCCCTGTTCTCGCTGTCCCTTTGTACTCCGCAACTAGGATAGTTTTCCTGAGAGGAGGGGTCTCAGGGCGCTGTGGGTTGGGAGAGGGGCCAGGGCAGAGTTCCGCCCAGCTTTGGGGCCCCTGAGGTTCTGGGTGGCATTGTCGCCCCACCGTGTGAAGTTTCAGACAGGGCCAAGGCAGGCAGAGAGGCATTGCAGTCTCAGGCAGGGTGCTGTCACGCTCTGAGCCCCCGCTTTGGCCCTCCTAAGCTCGCGGGGGCCATTCCTTTGTAAGCCTTGGTGTCCCCCCCGGGGTGAGATGGAGAGAGTAACGCCCTGCGCAGGCTTGTGAGGCCTAGGGAAGCTCCCCAGGAAACGCGCCTGGCTCCCTGCGGGGCCCCTGGAGGTGCCCGACTGGCCTCTGCTCAACCCTCCTTCTCGTGGCCCCTTCCCGCGGGCCTCCTCCTGGTTCGGAGTGGCACGCTGAGCTCATCTTTTGCTGGCTTTCTCTGTCACCTGCTCTTGTGGCCAGGTCAGCCTGTTCGTTTTTCCATGCCAACAGCCTCTCCATGCCAGTAAGTCACGTCTGAATAACCAAAGCCTGTTTCCCTGCAGGAGGACGCCAGGGCAGGCGGGTCGGGAGCCAAGGGGCTGTCTCCTGTTCAGATAGAGCGGGGGATGGGAAGAGCAGGAGAGCCCTGGCGGCTCTGCCGACCTCGGTGGAGGTTTGGAATCACCTTTAATCCCACCCCAGGGTCAGGTTCCCCGGGGCCCGCCTGGAGCTCGTGCTGATCTGGCCGTAGCCCTCCCCGCACCCACCTCCAGACCCCTCAGCGCCCCTGGCTGGGCGCGGCTCCCGCGGCCACTCCTGACCAGCCTCCCCAGTTCTGGGTGCCCCCCAGGCCCACCCAGTCCAGCTTCCAGAGCCGGCTCCAGCCCGCCCCTCCCCGCGGCTCTGGCCTCTCCCCCTCTCCCCCTGTGAACCTCATCCTCAGCACCTGGGGGACCCCCACGCTGGCCTGGGTCGCGTCCTCCAGGGCCTCGGGGGTGTCTTTTACGTTCACGGCATCCCCCAGCCTGAGTCATATAATGTCGTACAATGGCACCCCGGGCTCCGGAGCCAGACACACTGGCACCCTGGCCACATGACCGACCCTCTGAGCCCGTCTTCCCTCCTCTGTGAAGAGAGGTGACAATACCTGTCCCCTGGGGGAGCCGTGAGGATTAACTGTGCTTGGCCCCAAGTTGGCTCCTAGTAGGCACTCGGGAAGTGTGAGTTATGGTAAGCGGTTTTTGTCAGCCATAGATGGAGATGAATGAAGGACCTCTGAGAGAGTGGGAAGGGGAGCCACTGATGCTGCTGCCTTTCCTCCATAAGAATAGGTGCCCACTGCTGTTCTTATGCCTCTCTGTGTTCTACTTAGCCAGCCCTTGATAAATATTTATTAAACAAAAAAAAAAGTTAGCTCTTCATGGGTATAAATTTAAAATCTGTTGCTTTGTCAATAGTGATTTTTATGAAATCACTTATAAGTCAGACTAGAAGCCCTCATCTGAAGGAACTGGGCCAAACAGGAAAATCTGAGCCCCTTGCTTGAAGACAGAGTGGTCCAGTACACACCAGGGGCCCAGCGGGTCCTTACTGAACCATTGTCAAGTATGTGTTGAAAATAAATGGGAAGTTCTGAACAGTGGGGAAAAAAAAAATGATTGCACTTGAGGTGCCCACAGCTCCTTCAAGTGCCTGCAGCTGGTTAGATTGCAGAAGCAGGCCGGCCCCTGATGTGGGATGGCCATGGTGTCCAACGCATGAGGCTCTGCATAGAGGACGGGGGCAGGGGCGCTGTGACGCCGGCTATCACTGTGGGAGAGGTGTGGAGTGTGCTGAGCTCTGCCCGCTGCTGGGACCCAGGCACCCTCCCTGATGCTCTGTAGCCCTGAGCCATTAGGACTACTGAGTTCTGTTCAGAAAACATTTGTGGGATGCCTGTGGGCAGGTGCTTGGCTGAACTCTAGGGGTACAAAGAGGCAGAGCCGTGCCCAGCTCCTTCCTTGAAAATATGCCCAGGACCATCTTCGCCTTCCTGACCCAAGCAGGAATTGTGTAACCTGGCATTATGACAGACCTGGTCCATAATTATCGCCAGGGCAGCTTTTCCAATTATACGACTACAGCTCTGTGACCTTGGGTAAGTCACTTAATTTCCCTAAGCCTTGATTTTCCCCTCCTCTGGCAGATAAAATATCAGAGTGGGGGCGGGGGGAGGTGATGGTGGAGGCGATAACATGTATGAAATACTTAGTGCTGTGCTTTTGGGAAGGAGCCATTGATGGAAGATACTGAACTGTAGCCTGCATACTTGCCTCAGTCAGTCTGCTGAGCTATTTTCAGTTTGTATCTGAAAATAAAGGGTGGATTGCTCTCCAAATATACAAGAATTGGATCCAGTCTCTAAAAGGATGTTTGCTATTCTTCGGCAAAATAGCATTCTTCTTAAGTTTCATTCAATCATTCCACAAAAATCTGAGCATCTGTTTTGTCCCAGGCACTGTGCTTGTAATGGGTGTACAATAGCAAACAGAACACTTGCTTTCTGCTCGCATCAAGCTGACAGTTGGACAGGGAATGTAGACATTAAATAGAGAGAAGTGTGATGATGGCCATATAGGGGGAAGCCTGGTGTGTGTTTTAATATGTAACACCTGCTGTGTGTTTTAATGTTGAAATGAATCTTAGGAAGGTGTTTCCATCTGAAAATAATGATCTACCCTTTTGCCTGCGAACACCTCTGTTCTCTGTAGGCAACAGGAATCCTTGTTCATGTTTTGGGTGAGAGATTCTGTTGATAGGGAATAGGGGGGTTCACGATAAAAAGTACACTAGACACGATACAGAGGAGAGACTACGTATTGGATTTTCCTTGGCTTGAGCACTAATGTAGCTTAGGGAAAACAGTTGTGTGCAAGTAGAAAAGTGTTGCTTAGCTACCCTTAAGTGACCCCCAAATTCAGGTAAACCATTTTGTGCAGAGTTTTAAAAATAAATGTACATACCCATGGCTCACAGTGCTGGTCTTTGATCTACACCAGAGTTGTCCTATGGAGCTTTATGTGGTGATGGCACAGTTCTACATCTGCCCTGTCCAGTGAGGGAGCCGCTAGCCACGTGGGACAGTGGAGCACCTGAAATGTGGCTACTGGGACTGAGAGATGCATTTCAGATTGTATTTAATTTTTAATTAATTTAAATATAAATAGCCACATGCCACTGAGGTTTGTGGCCACAAGTCCATATGGTTCCAGACACAAGATTAACTGACAAAATACTCTCCTCTTAAAGTACATGTTTATTTTCACAAGAGTAACTAAGACCTGTGTATTTTACTTTTCCTGTCATATTTCAGGTTAATAAAGGGGGTGTGCAAAATTTTAAAAATGCAACACAACCAGATCAGCTGTCTAATTGCACACATTTTCTGGAGCTATTGTTGATTATCAGCAAATGCTAAATACTCCTAATGACCTAAGAACTATAAAACAAGCAAGTTGTCTTCTGTAACTGAATTCCAGTGGGTTTCTTGGTTGAGAGACGACTCAGAACAGCTTCAAGGTTCTATCAAGTGGCTGTTGACTCACAGACATTCAAAAGCTTTTGTGGCTGTGAAAGTAAGATGGATTTTAGAAATTTTGAAACAAAATTGAAACTCTCATTTAAGGGTAAATTTTGAGTGGCGTTGATTTAATTTCTTTTGTGGCTCATCTGTGGACCCCCACCCCCACCCCAACCCCCATGGTCCCTGCTTTGTTGTTTCATCAGGTAGTGAGAATAAAGCCTGGCTGGTCAGTTTCAATTTTATTTAAATTCATTTTGTCTTCATTCCTTCTAATCTAGCACAGTCCTGTGATGCATTGAGGTCTGAGTGTTCCCAGGAAACATTGACATATAAAAACAATTTTCATGAAAACATTTCCACTTATATTTAATTTTTCTTCTCAATAGAAAAATATTTCCAACTTAATCCTCCCTCTCCCCTCTTGAAATGAACTGCATGCTTTAGAAATAACATCAATCCACCCAAGTCCACAAGGACAGTCTCAGCCATTTAATGGAGTTTACAGAGGCACAGCTGCCTTTCAGGATGCTCACGAACGTGGGCAGGCCCCCGCCCCGACCCCCGGTCGCCCACCCAGTAGCAGAACAGACGGCGCAGCACTCAGCTATGCCACAGAGCCATCTCGCTCCATCTTAAACCATCATCATCATTTTTATTTTGAACAGCTTGTGTTTGCCAAGGCCAGTTGATGTTGAAACTTCCTGTTTCCAAACCCCATCTGACATCTGGAATCAGCTTTGCTAGAAGGTGTTCAAAGAGGCCACAGAGTGGCTCAGCCCTTCCTTAAGGAATGGCAGGCAAGCTTGCCCCTCTCAAGGTGGGACTTGGGCTTTCCCTCCTACCCCTTTGTCTGGTTTTTCTTCCCCAGTGATTTCCCTTTACTTGGAAGCCCAGGCCCAGGGGAAGGTGAGCCTCTTCTTCCAAGGAAAAAATAAAAACTCAAAGAAAAAGACTTGGCCAACATAGAGACACATTCAGTTTGAGTTCCACCATGCAAAGCCTGTGAATATTGGGGTCTGTGCAAAAACTTAGCACACACTTGCATAAAGATGAGTGCTTATAACACAGGGGTCGGGCTCATTTCATTTAGTTGTTTGCAACCACCTGTGAGTAGAGTCTACTGTTTTCAGTTCAGTTTAGTCGCTCAGTCATGTCCAACTCTTTGTGACCCCATGAATCGCAGCACACCAGGTCTCCCTGTCCATCACCAACTCCCGGAGCTCACCCAAACTCATGTCCATCGAGTCGGTGATGCCATCCAGCCATCTCATCCTCAGTCGTCCCCTTCTCCTCCTGCCCCCAATCCCTCCCAGCATCAGAGTCTTTTCCAGTGAGTCAACTCTTCGCATGAGGTGGCCAAAGGACTGGAGTTTCAGCTTTAGCATCATTCCTTCCAAAGAAATCCCAGGGTTGATCTCCTTTAGAATGGACTGGTTGGATCTCCTTGCAGTCCAAGGGACTCCCAGGAGTCTTCTCCAACACCACAGTTCAAAAGCATCAATTCTTCGGCGCTCAGCTTTCTTCACAGTCCAACTCTCACTTCCATACATGACCACAGGAAAAACCATAGCCTTGACTAGACGGACCTTTGTTGGCAAAGTAATGTCTCTGCTTTTGAATATGCTATCTAGGTTGGTCATAAGTTTCCTTCCAAGGAGCAAGCATCTTTTAATTTCATGGCTGCAGTCACCATCTGCAGTGATTTTGGAGCCCCCAAAAATAAAGTCTGTCACTGTTTCCACTGTTTCCCCATCTATTTGCCATGAAGTGATGGGACCAGATACTGATGAGCAAAGGAGGGCTTGAAGAAATAAACTGTCCATGTCCACACATCCAGTAGGCGGGCGAAACGGGATTTGAACCGAGGTCTGCCCAGCTTTTAAATGTATGCTTTTCTGTGCTCTGAGGCTCCTACCATCACGGCACTCAGACATTAGAAGAAACTCTGTTCCATGTTTTCCCCCAAGAGCTCAGTAAATGAAAATTTCCAGTTTGTAATCTTTTCTCTCAAGGGGGGTAAAGAAAATCCTTGGATTTAAAAAAAAAAAGTAATTTGATTGTATCTGGGTTTTTGACTAAGTTGAATTTTGGTAATAATCGTGGACCTTTTTCAAACAATATCAAGAGATCTAGGATTTTTCCTGTAAAAAACTGTAACTACTTAAAACACACGTATGGGGTGTCACAGCTGAAACGTAAGAATGAGTTGGGGTTAGGATTCTTTTCCTCAACAAGAAGAGCTGGCAAATTCAGGAACTGTAGTTCTCTGGGCCTTTTACGTTGTTAGGTTTTTGTGTAGGCAGAGCTGCAGACCTTGGTCATGGGTGCTGGCCCTTGAAGTATTAACCGCGTGCATTCCTAAATGTTTGATCAAAGTCTTAGACCAGGTTCGGTTGCTCATATCCAAAAATAAGTCAAAGCTTCTTTCAGTCTCAGTACAAAAGTGCAGATGGTCAGCTCCCCTGATTGAAGTCGGGGTCGTGGGTATCTCAGATCCTGACTAGATCATGAACTCCATGTGAGCAGACGTTTTGCTCTCACGGCTGTCTCTCCAGTGTGTTCCGTAAATTATCCATCCAGGACATGAAGCTGAGACGACGGCGCCAGTTTGTATACTCTCCATCTGAAAACCTTTCCAACATAGAGTATGTCCTTCTTTGCTTCTTGTGCTTGTGAATATGATTTAATCATTTCTGGCCGACGCGGGGACAGCACTGAGCAGAAGTTGTTCTGTTGTGCGTAATACAGCGATAGCCTCCAGGTTTAGTGGGAGGCAGTTTGCCCTATACTGGAGATTTCTTGTGCCTGTTGTGTTCTTATGGTCTGATTTTATCATTTTTATGTCTCCATTTCTGTTTTAATAGACTCTGCAGTAAGACAAGAAAGCTGTATCTCTCAGCCCGTCTGTAGGTGATTACTAGCTGCTTGCTCTTTGCTGCGGGTATTTCAAACACAGATTTGCAAGCTCATCAGAATTGTGTGTAAGAGTAAATAGGCAGTAAGCGCAGTGTAGCTCCTTTCTGGTCCTTGGCTGTATACCCCCACACGTGGATTTGCTGGATAGCCGAGTTCTGGAAAAGTGAGGTATTAGTCTGTGAGCAGGACTTTCCTTCACTTCCTTCATCTGATGCTTTTCTTCTTCTACTTCCTCCTTCCTTCCATTTCTGTCTCTTTCTCACAATATGAAAGTGGCTGGAGAAACGAAAGTGAATGGGACACATTCGTCCACCTTGAAAGCTAACGTAGTGATGAAAAACCATCTTTGAAAGGCACGCTGTGCCCACTGTTGGAGCCTAGACCAGCCTCATACCTTGTTTAATGGCACCGTGTTTTACGAGGGTCACCCTGTCCCTCACTGTCAGATAAATATGCCTGCAGGGGCTCCTAATCAGCTTGGTAGGTCCTCCCACGCTGCTGGTCTCTCCCCTTGGCCCACAAGGACGCTGCTGGTCAGGGGAGCTCCATCACACACCCTCAGACATACTGCTCAGCATAGCTGTGTCGCCTAGTTAGTGCTCCTGGTCCCTCCGAAAGTCCCTCCTTCTAGGGAACACCAGCCTTCCCTTCTCTGCCCCACTGGGCACCTCTAAGCCACTTTGTCAGTGAGCTGTGTCTTGATTTGGGAGGCCAAGTGGCCAATAGAGCCTGGATCCTGGAGTGAGGTCAAGCAGAACCCAGCCACACCTTCACACACACACCCCCCACACAAACTCGCACACACAATGACCCTGGCAAGTCAGACCACTCTTGGAGCCTTAGTCTCCTGTCCATAGGAAGGAGCTTGTATGGATTTAATCAGCACCGCTTCTGGCCAGGCAGGGGCTGAATCAGGGGGACCCGAGTCCTGCAAAGATGTGGTTCGTGTACTTAAAGGGGTCGTGCATTCCTTGACAACAACATTCCCTGACCTTCTCTTGCACGCCTCCTAATGCTGGGATCACCAAAGTAAAAAAATAATAGCTTTTGCACATTTGTTTTTGGCCTCAGTTTTCTATTATTCCCCAATGAGGATCATTTCATTTGAGGCCAATATGTGAGAAAAGAAGTAGATCAATTCTTTCCAATGAGATTTTAGTGCAGCCCTGACCAACTCTTTTGATTGCCTTCGCTACCACATAGTGGCGGATCAGCAAACTGTAGGACTTGCAATGCTAGGGAACTGCTGCTCACGAATGCAGTGGAGATTCTTGCTGTTGAAAGAATTTGGTCTCTTCTGCATAACGGTAAGAGAACAGAAGCCTGTTTATCTGCAGCAGATGACAGAACAGAGTATATGTTCAAATCAGGAAAATGCCGTTCTGACTACATGTAAAACAAAAAATAGAGAATTGTTATAAGGCTCCAAGAGAGCCTTGCAGTTTTCTGCCTTCCGTTCTGTTGATTGTTTTTCTTTGCATCCCTCAACCATCTTACTTCCCTCTTGGAGGAATTAAATGTTCTGCAATACAGCAGGATGGAAGGGGCCCGCAACATGCAAGCCCAGTTCTCCACTGGAAGCTCCACTGTCAGCTTTTCACACAATCTTTCTCTGGTAATCATCTGTAAAAAGTAGAGATTTGCCTTATCTCCAAACTGGGGTTTACCTTACTTAAGAAACTCTGTCTTGGAGGCAGGGATTATTAGTCACTGGTTCAAGTGGGAAGCACACAAAGTGAAATTTTGGAGTTTACCAGTGATCGACTGACTGGCATATACCCTAACAGCTCAAGAGTCCCTCAGTTTAGTTGATGGTAAAGTTATAAGTTGCTTTCTTTTCCTTTATGAACTTTTTAGTAAGATCATTTTATAATATTTAGATTTAAAATAATTTCAGGCTGGCAAAAACTTACAAAAAGTACTGAGGTCCCAAACACCCTTCACCCAGCTTCATCTTATGTGACTGAAATACTGTCTGTAACCTCAGCCAGGACACGGACATCGGTGCCGCGCCACACGTCTCTAGACCAGGTTCAGACCTCTCCCGTCCGCCACTGACTTCTTCTGGCCCCAGATCTAGCAGGGATCCCACCTTATGTCTGTTGTATCGCTTCAGTTTCCTTGAATATGGACATTTTCTTCTGTCTTTCCTTAGATACTCTCTTCACACATTTGAAGAGCATGGAGCAGTTATTTTGTACAATGTCCTTCAGTCTGAATGTGTGTTTCCTCCTGCTTAAACTCATGCATGATCAGGAGGCACCCGGTGCCCACGTGTTGCATGTCTGCGATGGTCACTTTGATCACTTGGTTCAGGTGACCTCCATTGTTGCTGTCTCCCTTCCTAATTAGGAGGCATCTATCCTGTTCATACTGTTCCTCATTATTTCACCTACTAATTTTAACAGCCGTTACTGTGGTGTTTGCCAAATGGTGATTTTTTTTTTTTTTTCCTATTTCTGTTTTCTACACTTAGTAATTGGAATTCTACTGTGAGGACCGTTATGTATTTTTAAAATGAGGGACATAAAACTTTTTAAATAGCACTAGCAGCTTCACTTTTTCTGGGAGGGCAATTATGAATGACACGAAGCAGAAAAATATGCAGAAACCTTAGTAATCTCAAATATGAATGTTATTTGAAACGTCGCTGCCATTTTTCCCTTCAGAGGAGGTGAAGGAGAAGGGAGGAGATCTCAACTGCCAAAAATGTCCCATTAATTTTGGTCCTGGCTGAAAGTGCCTCTTGCTCTTGAGGGCTCAGAGACGGAACACAATTGCAGGACTGACTCTGACACAGAGGCCCTGAATGTTTTGGATGAGTTAGGAAGGCTTACCCACCATAAGAAATTCAATTAATAATATGAAATTTTATCTCTGAGCTTATAAAGCTGTAATTGAAAAGGTGCTCCAGATACTGTTTTATTCTTTTAGAATAGATACTATTACTGGCATCAGTGAATAATTTGGAGGAGCCCCCTCCCCTTTAATTAAATTTCAGCAACCCAACATCATATTCATATAAGGAAATCTTTATTTTGAATTCTCCACTACTGAAAGATTAAAATTACTCTTTAATCTTAGAATAAAAATATATTTAAATATATATTTTATAATTTGATTTTAATACTACTATATGAGCTTTTATATTTCTTATGCCTTAAAAGATTAAGAAAGTATTTGTACTCAACTATAATATTTTATTAAAGCTCATGCATCTATTTGAAAGAACTGTGAATGACTACATTTTTTAATATCCTGCAATCCACCCCAGTTTGTAATTTTATTTATCACTCTCAGACAAGATCATACTAGGTACACTGGGCTTCCTGTGGCCCTCATTCTTCTTCACTGATATTAGTAACTTCTCACAAATTAAATTTTAGGAGTTTGAAATGTAACTGTTACATTAGGAAAAGAAAAAAAAGAATCTCAGGCACTCTCAGCCATAGATGCTCAATGGGACAGAAACACATTTTCAGGGCAGCAGCACTGATGGTTCTGAATTAGTTTGGATGCTAAATATATGTGTCTTTTAAAAGTGTGGCCGCCTAGAATTCAGAAGACCAGTACTAAGGTGTGCAGTTTCTTGGTGAACGTTTTAAACTTGGCCTCAGAGGAGAAGCAGATAGCTAACATTTATTTCTAGACCCCCAGTTCCCACGTTGGAATAAATCCCACCGAATTGATTGAATTATTGCATATGGAACAGCTTCAGTAGCTGCACTCCGACGTGCAGACGGGCCGCCGCCGCCGTAATCTTCTGCAATGCCACGGGCCACGGTGGCCCCAGCCTCGGACGGGTTGGGCGCAGGCGGGGCTCGGCCGGCACATGCGCGGTGCGGAGGGCGGGCCGGGCCACGTGACCACGCTCCGCGCCCCCGCCACGTCGTCAACTGGCCCCGGGCCCGCGGGGCAAGGGGCCCGAGAAGGGAGCTGCGGGCGTGGCGTGGCGGTCCCGAGGATCGCGTCCATTCCGGGCTGCTGCTCTCAGAGTTTCCGATCCCGGTAGTGCAAGACCGTAAAGCAGTCCGCGTGTGTCTCTGAACTCCCAGCTGGCTCACGTTTCCCCCTGAAACCGTGGTCTGAGCCGTGGGGCCGCTGGCGCGGTGTGGAGCCACGCCGCCGCTCTGCCGACGTGGCAGGGCGGGTGTGGCCGGGGCTTCCCGTGTCGGGATCCGCTTCCCGGTGGACGCAGAAATCGTTCACAAGAAATGCACTGCACACTCCGGGTTCTTAAGGAGGACTGAGTTTCGGTGGAAAACTAGCCACCCTAAAGTTTTAAGGAGAGTGCGCTGCGGCTCCAGCCGCAGGACGGGCCTCGCAGGGTAGATGACCTGCTGAGGTCTTTCAGGGCGGGATTCTAAATCAAAATAAAAGTTGTAAATGTGATTGCAAGAGAGAAAAATTAATGCGGACGGAGAGGGTTCATTCTCACATTGAGCTGAAGTCATGCGGTCCTGCGATCGCGCCCGGTTCCTCATGCACTTAGGTCAAATACCGATCGACCTTGGTCGGAAAGTTGGCCCATCCACAGGAAGATGCCGGCGCCTCCATCCCCCAGGCGCCGCCGCGGGCGCGCGCACACACTCTTTATTTCCCGGCACCCAGTAAACGCAGATTTTAATTTAAATCCCGGCACTCTTATTTCTTCCCATTTCACATGGGAATTTAAGGTTTTCTTCAGTTTGCTTTCTATTCATCTTCATTAAAATGCAGTAAAGCAAGGGAGTTTATTCATCTAGATCTAGAGACAATTTGGTGAGAGAGGGAAAGATTCGAAAGGTTAAACCTCATCTTAAAAATCGGAAACAGACTCGTTATTAATAACTTTGAAAATGGACATCGGACTTTTGATAAATTATTTCAGAGGAGTTCTGGGGATCAGACATGCGGTAGGTAACTGTGTCTAGTCATCAATTGCCGTGGTTTCCTCGCATCAGCTCCAGAAAAATCAGAATATTCATGAGCTTTCAGGTTTGACTCAGACCTTCAGGAGCCCTGAAATTTTCCTGTTGGGATGAGAGGCAGTGCTGTCAGCGGTTTTGGCAGCTGAATGAAACCAGAAAAGAGAGAAGCAGGGGAGAGAGGCATGATGTACGTTGGTTTGGCCTCATAATCCTGCTTTTAATTTGTGCAATTTAAAGTTTTAAAAAGTCATGTTGAATGTGTGATCCTTTTTAGAATTCACTGGTTATATATCGGAAGCGGCTTTGTTTTTGTGAGTTTGTTTAAACAAATGACTGAGGTTTTTGTGTTTTGCTCTGACTGCCCAGGCAGCATTGCTACACTTTTTTAAATTCATGAAATACTGACCAATGAGCCTGTTCTTTAGCCATCCTCTCCTTTTGTGATGAGAGGACAAGGAGGCAGACACCGATGGCGCCTCTTACAATGGAGGTTTGTTTGTTTGTTTTTTAATTTAATGGAGGGATTGTAGACGGTTTAAAATTCCCTTGAGCCTGGACAGAGAGAGAAGAGAGGAGAAAAAGGAATAATTAGTCTATTCTAAACAACTTCAGCAGTAGATGGTCCATAGGCATTAACTTCAGACAACAACAGAAGCCTCATTCTGGACCTCATCCTCTGATGTTTTACACAAATTTGATTTGTTAATTAGAATCTTTCTTAAAGACAGAAATGCACTGAAATCGTTTTTAAGAACTTTAATTAAGTTACATGTTAATAAAGTTGGCAATTTGTAATTTCCTGTTGAAATATGTGAGAAGCCCTGCCCCCACCCGCGCCCCTGCCCCCAGCCCGAGTCCCTGAAACCCCAAGGCTCCCTTACCCGCTTTAAGAGTTCCTACTCAGCTGCTTCTGTCTTCCAAGCCATAATCCTCACAATGGAAGTATGCTTGTCCTTCTGATGTGTATCTTGAGTATGACATGAGTGTTTACCTTGAAATTATTATCTGTGTGTACATCTCATCCTCAGAGCCTGCCTACAGAAGGCTGTATGCATTTCTGTCAGCCCTCACAGTGCCTGGTGTGTCTTCCAGACACGTGCAGTCAGGTGTTAGAAAGTGTTAGTGTTAGTTCAGTCGTGTCCGACTCTTTGTGACCCCATGGACTGTAGCCCACCAGATTCATCTGTCCATGGGATTCTCCCGGCAAGAGTACTGGAGTGGGTTGCAATTCCCTTCTCCAGGGGGTCTTCCTGACTCAGGGATCGAACAAGGGTCTCCTGCATTGCAGGCAGATTCTTAACCACTCCACCAGGGAAATCCCAACCACCAGGTGTTAAATGAACAAATATTTAATCCATAAGAACTGACAGAAGAAATGCCCTGTGTATCTTTTTTAAAAAAGCCGTTGTTACTAAACACTGTGTTTGGGGTAGTACTAATTCTTTGCCCTACCAATTTGTGTGAATTATGACATGAAAAGTAGAAATAACAGAAAAAATATAAATTTAGATTAAGCACACCAATTAACTTGTCAGTTTTTTTTAGATAGCCAAAATCATGGCTTTTTGGTCCTTTGGGGTGGCCCAGAGTGGCTCTAACAAATCTGTAAGGCACGAAACTGAGCCTCCGGTGGTCTTAGTGCTGAGCTGCTGGCACTGAGTATTTTTCTGCTTATCACCACTGACTTCCTGTTGAGCCACAGCCTCTTTGGTTCTCTGTCGCCTCATCAGTGAAGTAATGCTGCTTCCTTTCAATGAGTTATGTGAGCATGTTAGGAGAGTTACAGCGGAGGGTGCACTGTAGATACTGGTAGAAGATCCTGGGTTGGAATTTCTACCTCTTTGTCTTTCAGGCTGTGAGGCAAGCTGCTCTCTTTTCGCCTCAGTTTGGGTTCAGAGGATGGGAAAGTAGCACGGCTGTCCCTTTGTAAGCTGCGGAGATTAAATAGGCACACGCGTGGAGTGCCCCCTAAAGGCAAGTGCCTTGCTGTAATGATACCATTCACGGCTTCCCTCACCACCTAGCACCGCCAGCTTTTACTTTCATCAAGCTTTTGAGAGAAAGAGAGAATTGTTTTCATCAAAAGTTTTTAGTCTGCCCAGAAGCATGTATGCCCTAGAAAACCTTGGTGTTGGGTCAGATGATTTCTTTGGTTATTCCAGGGGAAAACCAGCGGAGAAGTAAACCAGAGGACTATGGGTTTATTTCACTTTATTCCTCATTATCTGAAGAGGCTCTTCTGATTTTTGTCATGTTTCTTCCTTTTTAGGTAGATGCAAAGAGAGTAATTTTTCATATTATTCTTGTCATTATTGTTATTTGTTTAATAACAACTATCAAAACATAGAAAAGTACTTATCCTATGGGAAACTCTCTTCTGTTACTTATCTGCTTTCAATTTATACTTTGTCTAATGCCCAAGAGTATTAGAATTTGAAGCTGATTTCAATTAAAGAAAAAGAAAAACCACCTGGGGGACAGAAGACCTGAATGGCCAAGTCAGCAAGCTACCCCACACCACCCCAGAAGGGCTGGAGTAGAGTCTTCCTGGAATCTAGTTCCTCTGGGATTCTTGGCAGTCAAAGCAAGAGAGGAAATACAATAAAATCTGTATATATCTACATATATACCCTGCCCCATATACATATTTTATATGTAGTTCAAGAGCTTTGGCGTCCCTGGTGGTTCAGTGGTAAAGAACTCACCTGCCAGTGCAGGAAGCTGATCCAGTCCCTGGGCTGGGAAGATCCCCCATGCTGCAGAGCAGCTCAGCCCATAGTCCACAGCTCTTGAGCCTGTCCTCTAGAGCCTGGAAACTGCAGCTGCTGAGCCCACGCACCAGTACTGCTGGTGCCCTAGGGGCCGTGCTCCCCAACGACAGAAGCCACTGAAATGAGAGGTGCCCACATATCACAGTGAAGAGTAGCCCCCACTCTCCGCAACTAAAGAGAAGTCCTCACAGCGACAAAGGCCCAGCACGGCCAAAAATAAATCAGCCAATAAAATTATTTTGAAAAAGTCCAAGGGTTTTGTTTTTGCAAAGTTTGCATAAGTAACAGTCCAGGGTTAAATGAGCACCTGACCTCTACCTGTGTATGAGGACCTCTGGAAGGAGCTGTGAGACAAATATTATTAAGGAATGGTATCCCTGCCCTCAGGGAGCTTACAGTTGAGTAGGAAACGTGAGTATGTCATGAGCCATTGAGCTAGTGTACCCTTAACATCTGCTCTGGGCCAGATTCTAGGCATGGCCCTGGAAACACAATGATGCAAAAATGTAAAATTCCTACTCTGGGGGGGCAAGGAAGGGTGAAGGGGGATAAACCAGGAGTTTGGGATTAATGTATACACACTATTCAATGTTATGTGTCTGTATGAGAAAAGAATCTGGAAAAGAATGGATATATGTTATGTATAACTGAATCACTTTGCTATGCATCTGAAACCAATACAACATTTTAAATCAGCTATATTCTGGTATAAAAATTAAAAAAAAATAGATTCCCACACTGGTGCAATGTACACTAGTGGAAAAAAGAGGAAGTGGCATTGCACACAATTAAGTCCATTTTTTGAACTGCTGTAAAATACACGTAAGATAAAATTTATCACCTAAACCATTTTGAAGTATACATTTTGACGGCATGGAATCCGTGCACATTATTGTGCATGCGTGCCCGCTACCCATTTGCAGAACCCTTCTCATCTTGCACGACTGACACTCCATACCCATTAAACAGTAAGTCCTATTCCCCTTCCCTGTAAGCCCCTAACCAAAAAAAAGTCTTTGATTGTTAACATGGCCAGTGCTTTGTAGGAGGTGAGCAGGGTGCTGTGACATAAATCGATGGGGCAACAGGAATGGTCCCCACTCAGGAGAGATTTTTGGGGGGTGAAGATAGCCAAGCCCAGCGCTGCAGGTGGGGGAGGCAGGTTGAGGGTGGGAAGAAGCAGAAGCCAGGAGAAAGAACAGCCTGTGTGAAGGCCCAGAGGCTCCAAAGGGTTTAAGGAGTGTATATGGAGCAGGGGCCAGGAGGGCAGAAGTTTTCAGTTCAGTGTGTCTGTGTGCTTTGGTGTCTCTCTGCACAATTCAGTAAAGTTGCCCCCGAGTTGGCACTAAATCAAAATGAGCCGTGTGTGGCTTTTCAGTAGCCTGGACCCCAAACTCCCAGCTGCATCCCAAAACTCCGGGCAGCGCCTGCGCCAGGAAATCACAGAGATCCTTACTGCATGGACGAACGAGTTCCTCCTCCCTGCTGCAGGCCTGCAGCTGGGAGCTCTGGGAGGAGCAGGTGGCTGTCCTGCTCCCAGCTGCCCTTCCCAGCGTGGTGGTGGTGGCCTGGAAGGGGGGTCAGGATGCAGGAATATCCCCAGGGCACTGGCGCCCAGGATTGTTTCTGTGAACCCGGAGCAGTGGGTTCTAGATGGGGAGGTGCAGGTGGCGTGAGAACTGGACAGTCTGACGGATGCTCCGGCCAGCTGGCCGCCCTCCCCACCTCCACGAGGACGAGCCAGCCCGGGCTGCCCGTGTGCAAAGCCAGTGTTTTGTTTTTTTTTTTTTCTCCAAACAGCCTGCACATGTCCGTTGCAATGTAGAGGTCTAGCCTGAAGATCCTGAAGAGGTTCCTTTGACTTGGAAAATCGCAGCGGCAGATATTTTTACGCAGCTCTCAAGCAAGCCCCCAGGTGGTTCTTGCAGAACCCATAAATTTGAGGAACCTCAAGATGGACAGTAGAAACTAGAGAGCCCTAGTTTGCAGAGCCCTTTTGAATAGCTGTATTGAGCACTGCCTGTTCGAGCATCAGTGATGCCTGTCTCAAAGGGTTCCCCTCCTCCCCCTCCTCCTCCTCGTCCACCTCAGCCCAGAAATTAGCATGGTAGATGCTGCCTCATCTTTCTTTATTGCTTACGTGGAGTTTTTTCCTTCCCGTGGAGGAAAGTGCTTGTTTATTTCTTTGCTACTTCTCAAGAGTCTTCATCTGACCTGAAAAAAAGTTGTATTAAGTTATTTTGGAGCAGTTTGTGACTCTTTTTAAGACTCAAATGAAGTCTTTTGAAACATAGAAAATTTCTTTTTGTTGTCTAAAACTTTCAGAGCTTACTGCTTAGTAAAAGTTGAAGTTTAACATCCATGCTTATGAATTAATCTGTTCAGGAAAGTGAAAGTGAAAGTCGCTCAGTCGTGTCCAGCTCTGTACGATATAGTCCATGGAATTCTCCAGGCCAGATTACTGAAGTGGGTAGCCTTTCCCTTCTCCAGGGGGTCTTCCCAATCCAGGGATTAAACCCAGGTCTCCTGCATTGCAGGTGGATTCTTTACCAACTGAGCTATCAGGGAATCTGTCCTTGGCTCTCAGCAAACCCACTCAACCCCACCCACCCCTCATCTATTTGCATCTTTAAAATAATAACTGAAACCGCACTGGACCCCAAGCGATGTAAGTCATTGTCTACCCTGTGCTAATGAAGATTATTTTGGAGCAAATGGATTTCAGAACAGCACTAAAAAAAATGGAATAGGATGCTAAAGGTAATCCAGAATTTATATTTTAATTTGTTTGGGCAGAGATGAAATTTGAAATATTTTAGAATCCTGTCTCTTGGTTTTCTTTCATTTTTCTTTTTTAGCCACATTAACCCTCCCTCTGAAACACAATCTTGTGTGACCCGCACTGTCTGAAACCAGGTCTCTTTCTCTCTGCCCTTCCCCGCGCATCATGGCCCATAAGGCACCTCCAGGGGATTAGAGGCACTCGGGTCACAATGGGAGGCCACTTATCTCGCCTGCCCCATGCACTCACTGGTCAGCTGAGTGGGCGGATAGTTGGCAGAGCCAGGCTAGAACCCTCGGACCTTAAAATCCGGTCTAGGGACCAAGTTGTCATGGCTAATATTTACAGAGGGCCTGTGACATGCTGGGGAAAATGCTCAGTACAGTTGCATGGTTTTAGCACATTTAATCTTGCACCAAAGCACAAGGTGGTACTCTTTGTCTTCAATGTATACTGAGAACACCGAGTCCCTTTGTCATGCTGCAGCCAATAAATGGCAAAGCTGGGATATAAACTCACTTCTGTGTAACCCCAGGACCCGTGTTCTTCTCTAATCTGAATGCTGGTCTGCTCATTCTTGCTTTGTCTCCAAAACAGAGGGTGAACATCTCACAGTTTTAAACACTGACTCTCCCTAAATGCAATTTACTTAAAAAGTAGATAGACATGACTTAGGCCCTTAAAAATGTGGCCAACCTGGCACATAAATGGGCATAGGCGGTTTCTAAGTTTTTGCTTTAAGTTTTGCCGGCATAGCTTCTTGGCTGGCAGTCCTGTTTGCACTGTAGTATATTTTTGACACTAGTTTTGTGGAGAGAAATGCTACCACATGCCATTGTGTTGCTCCACCCTGAGGGCAAACCAAGGGTGTCCTGGGGTCACATCAGGGGACGTGTGCCCAGAGCCAGAAATTGCTGAGTGGGAGGGACTGGGATAAATGACAGTGTTCCAGGGCTGGTGGACTTGCTGCATAGAGTCTTTGACAAACATGTCGTGACGTGTTAATATATAAGCTGAGAAATGTTGAAGTTTCCCACTCTTTCCTGTTCTGTTTCTTCATTTTTATTGATGCTTCTTTCAAGCATCAAAATATCTCCTGCAGGTTTAAGACCAAGGTAAAGGTTTATCTTTGTTGTTGCTCAGTCGCTAAGTCGTTTCCGACCCTTTGCAACCCAGTGGACGGTAGCCTGCCAAGCTCCTCTGTCCATGGGATTCTCCAGGCAAGGATACTGGAGTGGGTTGCCATTTCCTTCTCCGGGGGATCTTCCCAACCCAGGGACTGAACCTGCATCTCCTGCATTGGCAGGCGGATTCTTTACCAAAGAACCACCAGGGAAGCCCAAAGACTTATCTTAGGCAGATTTATATTCTTGATGGCCATCACTGTCCCGTGTGAAGATGCAAGAAGGAAGCCCCAGATAAAGGAAACAGGACCATTGGCTGCTTTCTTCTGGCTGCCTTCGGTGTACGCTAGTTTGCAGTTTGCATTAATCAAAAAAGCAAGACACGCCCCTTACGAAGGGGCAAAGCCATGTGGCCGCTGCTCCTCTGCTCCCGTATGTGAGACCTGAAAGCCAGCCAGGATTTCAAAGTATTGGATTGGGATAGTTATTTTTTTGAAAACACCTGGCTAATTTAATATGAAGTGTTTATGCTTCATTTTTCTGGCAGTGGGTTTTCCATGTAGGTGGTAGAAGATTTCCTGTTAAGTTTTGCAAGTTCCAGGGGAGGGGGGTTGCGCGTGTGCCCTCTGTGGTCACAGAGACATGAAGGGGATTGCTCAATCCACTATCATTACCGGGGCGTGGGCGGATACAGGCTATTACAGAAGGTGTCCTTTCAACCCCTGGACTGTTGCAGGTTCACAGGTATGTTAATGAAAATTAATAGGAATGGCCTTTTTAGGAATTCCAAATATTGAGTCTTGAGGAAGGATCATCTTTCTCCTGAATGTGTGCTCCGGTTGGAATTGCTGTCGAGAGCACCCCGTGGGTGAAACGGATATTTCTAGCATGACTGAGCTTATTAAGAGCCTGAGGCGCTTCCTCTACCGGGGGTTTAGAAATTTCAAAGGATGGGGATTGAGGAGGGAGGAATTAGGAGCTTGCGATGTTGAGCTGGCAGGAGAGTGGAAGCAACAGGTTCAGTACTTACCTTCTGTGCTCCTGCAGAGCCCTGGCGTGGGCTGAGGATGGGAATTTAGGAAGATAAGGTCTTACCATCTGTGGAGCAAGAGAAAGTGGATTTGGAGGACAGTTGAGACGCTTTTATTTAGGAGGGAGTGGGGAGAGGGCAGGGTGGTGGTGGGGGGATGATGAAAATACATTTAACAGGTTTTGCTTAGGGGAGAAGAGGTATGTTTGTGCAGTGGGAGGCATGTGCAATTTGGAGGGAAACTACCTGAATAGGCAGTTTCAGAATTGGAAAATGGGGAACAAAGGCATTTCGAAATTTCTGGTAGTATCAAAGCAGATTTGTGGATGGGTTCTGGCAAGGGGTCCTGTGCTTTTAAGGTTTGAGATCCTTCTCTTTTCTGGGGAGTGTGTGTGTTGGGCTGGGGGGTGGGAACATCACATCACAGGGTGACTGGAGCCCTGGGCCCCAGGTCCTGGCATCAGCTCCCCGGGCTGTGAAGACAAGTGAAGCCAGATATTGATCTGAACTCTGAATTCTAGAGATGCTTTCAGCTCCAGCAGACGAGGAAGACTCCTTCCTTTGAGCGTTCGTCTCATTTCAGAGATGCTCCCAGCTTGGTGGGGAAGCAAAGCAAAGTCATGCAGCCTAGACTGGGAGTGGGGTGTGAGCCCTAGGTGAGAGGTCCTCCTGGGTGAACAGAAACCAAGGGGTCTTTGCCTTTCCCCGAGCCTGCCCCTTAAGAAGCACAGCATAGAGCCTGGCTCAGGCAATGAGCAAACGCTGACTTCAGCCTTTACCCTGGGTTTCAGGTCACTTTGATTGTTTGCAAAACATGTTCTGTCTTTGTCCCTTGCCAGCACTTGTTCTCTCTGTGAGTAGAACACCAGCGTCCTGCGGGATGTGTTTGTGCGCCATCCGCAGCTAGGGCGGTGGCTTGCTTCCGCGCCTCCCCGAGCCCTCTGCTCGGAGGTGAGGATGCCCCGGAACGCAGGTTTTCACAGGAAACTCGAGGAAGTTGCTACAGAGCTTAATCCACTGAAAGAGAAAAACAGATGACCCGTTAATATTTTCAGATCTTTGTTTTTGGTTTATTCGAGTCCAGGATTTTGGATAAGATTTTGGAAGAAAAGATTTATGCTTGAGGAGTGTACCTTTTTTTTTTTTTTTGGAGTGACTTGGCCAGTTTGAGGTTTTGTAGTTTTGGGGGACAGTTAAGAAGTTTACTTGGGGAAGGAGGATCCTGTGTTCAGAAAGTTGCTCCCTGCTGACCCCTTCCTTTGCAGGCACGCTCTGCGCACGCCTGCCATGTGCCAAGCGTGTGCGTCACGGGCACACTCACTGGAGCCTGCGTGCAACTGGACCCCTTTTATGTTTATGGACTTTTTGTGCAAGTTAGTCTTCGAGCCACAGGCAGAATGAAGGAATGATCCTCGGATGTGATTTCCAAGTTTGGGGCCTCATTTATGTTTTGCCTTGCCCTGCTTGTTTTTTTAAGATAAAGTTAGCTTGAGTGTTAAGTTGTTTCATCTTTCAAAGCAGATTCCCCTGAACCCTGTAAATCAGACTGTAAGATAAAACAGGTGACGTTCAGGAGGCTGTTGAAAGATGGAGACATGGGATGCAGGAAACGTTGCCCAAACATCAAGCAGGACGGGGAGACAGGACCCGCCTCCCGGCACAAGCCAGGCTTGCTGTGGATTGTCTCTTGGTGGGCAGGGTGCTTGCCATGATGGCGGGGCGAATGAGTGACAGTGTCTGAAGGGAAATCCCTGGAATGTCCACCCAGCATTTCAGAGCTCACAGTAAGCTCTATCATATTTTGCTTCAGATTTCAGCTTTCTTAGA
The DNA here is from genome assembly GCF_032405125.1 of Capricornis sumatraensis. NCBI lineage: Eukaryota > Metazoa > Chordata > Mammalia > Artiodactyla > Bovidae > Capricornis > Capricornis sumatraensis. Next base: position 13,630,403 of record NC_091087.1, read on the forward strand.
GCCCTGAGTGATGTTGGGTGGGCCTGCAGCAAAACCATTCACTTTATAATCTGGATAACACTCTGGGGGAAAACAGACTCCAAAAATCGGAAATGATACAAGGGAAAAATGATACTAGATATTTAATGGCTCAGAGAGCAAATAAAAATTCACTCGCAGATGTTTTATTAATAGGAAAAGGCAGAAGACACCTGTGAGCCCATCTCTGTTGGGTATTTACAACTGAAACACTGTCAGCTCACAGTGTGTGCAGGAGATGCCTGTGATGGCACTTGAGTTGAACCAAGTATTACGTGTTATTTATGAAAGAGAGCGAAACCCAAAAACCTCAACTCAGCCTTTTAAAAATGGGGAGGAGTCTTATTAAACTTAAGAATCCTTCACTCACCCTTTCTGAAGTATTGAATCCGGGTTTTTCTCAGTCGAAATGGATAAAATGATAGTTTCTAACACAACTGATTATCAGTATGAAATCTTAGCACTTTGCATACATTCTGGCCAGGTTCATAACATTTTTTATTAAATGTGCTGTCCCACCATCCACAAAAAATAAAAATGAAACAAAATATAAATATGAGCCGACAGAATTCTGTGAGAACAGCAAGTTTTGTTTAATAGTAATCTTTGCAAGGACATGCCAACATTCTACATTTGTGTACTTTTTCAAGGCACTTTGGAATCATGAGATAGATTAAATATAAGTTCTGCAAATTTGGGGGTGTCGGTGTGTCCAGTTCTCCAAAAAGTGATTCTCATAAAGTTCGTGTGATAATTCCATTAACCAGAATAGAAGGCTACCTGGGACACCGGGTCCTCCTCCTCTCCCTGTAACAGGGTCTACTGTTCTTTGAAAGTCTGGTGGAGCTTTTGCGGTTTCTCCACAGTAGTAAAAATAATTTAACTCCAGGAAATGGAGCCAGCAATCAGATTAGATAACGGAAAAGAATAATGTGGTGTTCTAGCACAACAGTATACTCCAAAACACACGTTTACCAGTCCAAAAGTGTGCCACCAGGAAGTAGCGAGATCAAAGGAAAAACGACCAGAGAGGCTGGAGGGTCATAAATCACTGGAAGGTTGTGATCCGTAGTGGCTGTTATTCATGCTCCTCGGGTAGATTTAATTACAGAAAAGGGGGAGGGGTGGGCAGGCATTTTTCTCTCTAGTCACCTAAAAACAATTCGCAGAGCACAATGCTATGTTTAAAAAGCACAGACAGCTTCAAGGGCTTAAACAAATTTAACTATGCGCTCAGAACTTAAGCTCCCAAGAAGAAAATGGACCAAAGATGTTGAGAGACAATTCATTTAAGAGGTACTGTGATGGGGTGGGGGTGAGGGTGGAATCCAGGTGACCCAAGGGACCCAGCCTTACTAGCAGCCAGTGAATTGAGTGGAGATGCCTTTTTCCCCTTCTGACATCAGGAAAGAAAGAAAAAAAAAAAAATGTGATTCCCCTCTTTTGAAGAAGACATGCCCCACCTTGAGGCTGTAGCAAAGAACGGTACTATGGTCCCCAGAAGAGTTTTGTTTTGTTTTGTTTTTCAAAAGAGGTTTCCAAGGGGGCTTTGCAAAATTGTGAGGTGCTCGGCCAGATGGGTGTGCTCCAAGGGAGGCAGCTTTGGAGGGACTCATTCGACACCTCTCAAGAGGCTGCAGCACAACTCATCTACATGTGCAAGGCAGCTTTGGAGGGACTCGTTCGACACCTCTCAAGAGGCTGCAGCACAACTCATCTACGTGTGCAGGTTTGCGTGTCCCAGTCTCGATCCACACAGCCTGTACTCCACGGCGACCCCACTCTTTCTGTTATCACTGTCTCCTGGTGAGCGGTTCCGTTGTTGACATACTGTATCCAAAACATTGCTGGTTTCTAAATAGTAGTTTCCCTGCGAGTGGCTGCCTTCAGTTGATTCGTTTAAATTACGTCGACATAAATATTTATGCATATGGAAAGGGGCTTTTTCATGTTTCGCTGAAGCATCGCACCTTTTGGACTAGCAGTTTCTACCGAGGTAAATAGGCAGCAGGGACGTGTGTAGCCGCAGTTGTGCAACATGGAGCTGCTCGTGGGCATGTGCAGTAGGCAGAGTATCAGTAGCAATGATGCTGGTCAACACCGGGAAGGCGTGTAATTGCCCAGAAATGGACCCTAACACCCGTTTTAAGAGATGCAGCCAAACCACAAAGCTGGAGGCCTCTCCCTCCGAGCTTGGTCTCCACTTGGACGAAACAGCCCCCAATTTGTCCCTGTGGGACACAGGCCTGCCTTGTTTGGAAATCAGCAAAGTTTAGGAGCCCACAATACCTCACATAACTCTGTGTACAGTAACGGGGAGTGGAAATAGGGCTGTGAGCACGCACAAGCCGACAAGTTATAAATATAGACTACTCTCTCAATTCCTCTTCAGTTAGTCATGAGGGGACAGTGTGAGTTTATAAACTTATAAGGAATATACAAACAGTTCCAAATTTAAAATAACTTGGAGTAATTTTTAAGTGTGTGAAAAGAATATATATATATATATTTTTCCACCCTGTCCATTTACGCGTCTGTGACAGCAGGTACCTTGTGTGCTCAGGCCTGGTGGTCACAGAACTGGGGAAGAGTCTCAGAAGAACTCCTCATCAAGTGGGGATGTTTCTCCTCCATTTTGGAGAAAGATTCAAGGAGAGCTGGAGGAGGGGTGAGAGGTGTGAGAGACCCTGTGCTACCGTGTGGAGAAGCCGGCGGAGACCCCAGAGCAGGGGCAGGTCCATGCTCCCGCGTCTCTTTCCCTGGTTTTCCCTCCTATTAGAACTTGTCTGTATTTGTAAAAAATTTTTATACATGCTTCGAATGTGAGTTCAGCAGAAGGAATCTTTGGAAGATGTTAGAGTACATTAGGATAGTTTGATTTTCTAAAGAGTATATTCTGTTTTATAAACACAGAAGCAGTGGAAATCAGGCCCGCCCTCCCCTCTTAGAACCTGACTTTCTTCCTTTCCTTTTCCCTCCTTCTACTCTCTGGAGGCCTTTCTGTGAGACAGCATCGACCCCTCCAGAGGTGAGGGTCATGGGGACACCTCGTTTCCATCAGGCAGAGCCGGCAGGAGGCTCTCAGACTTGGGGACCCTTCCTCCACAGACTGTGTGGCTTCTCCTCTCATTTCCTGCTATCAGAGGGTGACAAAGTTTAGTCAGCGTGACAGGTTCAAGTCTTTCTCCCTTTGGAACAGATCCAGACCGTGAATAGATCCTGGAGTCCAAATAGTTGATGGAAACATCAGCTTCTGGTCACCATGCCGGTGTTTCTGTCACTGCACAGGAACAGCAGGGCTCGTGGGGCCAGCGCTGTGGCCTGCGGGTCACCAGAGTCAAAACTTAGGAAAGGAAATGCAGGGGTGAGGGACCGACACACCACGGCGCAGACGAACCTGGAATATGTCGTCCCACGTGGGAGAGCCAGACCCAGAGGCCCACGTGGGCCCCGGGGACCAGCTTCGGAGCAGACACTCTCCACGAATGTTGGACTGGGGGCAAGGGGTGGCTTCCAGGATGATTCGAGCACGTTGCATTTATTGTGACCTTTACCGCTACTGCCGTTACATCAGCTCCGCCTCAGGTCGTCAGGCATTAGTTCCCAGAGGCTGGGGACCCCTGGTGTAGTATATGGAGTGTTCAGAAGAGGCAGATCTCTAGCGACAGAAAGTTGATCGGTGATCGCCTGGGGCTGAGAGGGGCCGCGGGGCAGGGGAGGGGCAGACAGCTTCCTCTTTGGGGTGAAGTTTGTACAACTCTGTGAATATGGTAAAACCCACTAATTTGTACACTTTAAAGGGGCGAAATTGTGTCTGAGCTCTATTTCAGTCAAGCTGTTATGAAAATTGTGAGGGAAGAAAAAAAAATTACAGCACCCACAGTAACCAAAACCAGCAGTTTAGCCAAAGGAAGACTCCTGGCCTGCCTTCTGCTCCTGACTTAGCTTTTGGTGTGAACTGGAGTCCTGCACTGTGTCCGCACTGGTGGCTGCTCTTTCTTTACTCCTCCTAATTAGCTCTTGACGCTTTTAGCTAATAATGGTGCCCTGAATAACCTCCCTCCTGGCTTCTTGGTTGCCTTTCTTCTTTTTCTTCTGTTTTCTCAATAGTCCGCCCAGCACTGCATCTTAGATCCTGGAGACGACGTTGGTCCAGTGTTACTTTCTGTGGATGACCATTTCTTTTGCTCATTAATGAAATCCTCACGGATGCCTTTAGTAAGCTAGGATGAAACATATCCGCAAACATCGTAGCTTACCTGTGTGCCGTGTGTGCTAGTCAGCAGGGATCTACTTGGAACTTGGCTATTTCTGTGACCTTAGACTATATATGTTTATGTGCCCAACCAAGGGGAAGGCACAGACCTGTTTTTTCTTTTTCCTGACCAAGGTTGGAGGCTTGCTGAGACATAGCCGTTGGCAAAGAGAGTGAACTCTGGTTATCTAATCTCATGAGAAAGACTTGTTTGGGTGAGCAGGGTTCTGTGGGTCACTGAGTCTCCCCAGGTCTGGCTGCTCTGGCTCCTGACAGCACTCTTATATATGTGGCCGCCTTTGCCCCACAGAACGTGCCCTCGGCGCCTTCTACAACAGGAGCCGGTGCTTCACCATTGCAGCTAAGCACTGAGGGCTGCTGATAGACTCGTCAGGGCTCAGCCTGTGAGAGAGAGAAGAACGTCTTTGAGAGTTCTGTTTGCTGTAATCCAGTTAATAGAGAATCACTGCAGATGGTGACTGCAGCCATGAAATTAAAAGACGCTTGCTCCTTGGAAGAAAAGTTATAACCAACCTAGACAGCATATTGAAAAGCAGAGACATTACTTTGCCAACAAAGGTCCGTCTATCCAAGGCTCTGGTTTTTCCAGTGGTCATGTATGGATGTGAGAGTTGGACTATAAAGAAAGCTGAGCACCGAAGAATCGATGCTTTTGAACTGTGGTGTTGGAGAAGACTCTTGAGAGTCCCTTGGCCTGCAAGGAGATCCAACCAGTCCATCCTAAAGGAAATCAGTCCTGAATATTCATTGGAAGGACTGATGCTGAAGCTGAAACTCCAGTACTTTGGCCACCTGATGGGAAGAACCGACTCACTGGAAAAGACCCTGATGCTGGGGAGGATTGAAGGCAGGAGGAGAAGGGGACGACAGAGGATGAGAGGGTTGGATGGCATCACTGACACAATGGACATAAGTTTGAGTAAACCCTGGGAGTTGGTGATGGACAGGGAAGCCTGGCATGCTGCAGTCACGGGGTCTCAAAGAATTGGACATGACTGAGCAACTGAACTGAACTCAATAATTAGAGGGCTTCCCAGGTGGCGCTGTTGGTAAAGAACCTGCCTGCCAGTGCAGACAATTTAAGAGACCCGGGTTCGATCCCTGGGTCAGGAAGATCTCCTGGAGCAGAGCATGGTAACCCACTCCAGTATTCTTGCCTGGAGAATCCCATGGACAGAGGAGCCTGGCGGGCTACTGTCCGTGGAGTCACAAAGATTCAGACACGACTGAAGCAACTTAACGCACACACCAAATAAATAATGAGTGCTTAGTGGGTACATCATCCTTACTATCACCTGCATGCTTGACCCTTCTCCAGAGCATCATGTTTTGTGTTTTGTCCTTCCTCCAGACTAAGTGGTTCACCTTAGGGGGAAGAAGAGGATGTTGAGACTGGTGGTTTATTTTTTCCTCGTAGATGCCAACTTGCAGAGAAAAGTGGCATGAGAAGAGCCCCCTAGCCTTTTGCTCTTGGACAGCAGAGCCTGGCGAGAACTTCGTGCCAGCATGGAGCAGAGCAGGGGAAGAGCCCGTCACCCAGTCAGAGAGATCTGGGTTCCAAGCCCAGGTTTCCAGCTTGATAGTTATTCACTTGGATGGTTAATAGCCCTGGAAAGTTATAAAATCTCTGTGCTTCCATGTGGGCGTCTACCAATGAGCATAATGCTACTGCCCCATGTGATCGTTAACATTAAGTTAAATAATATATATAAAATTGAGTCCTGTGTTTAGACTCAGAACGCATTCATGTAGGAGAGACTCCAGCAGCTGTTGTGAAAGGAGGACAGGAGCGTTAGGTGGTTAGATGGTCGGAATGAGCTAGCTGGGTGTGACGATGGGAGTTACGTTGAAGGGCATACAGAAAGCCCCCGAGCATGCCACCTCGGTCATGGAAGACCGCCGCTGGGCTCAGTGCCCTGGTACCGCAACTGTTCAGACTGCTTCTGCAGCCTTAGGTAAGTTGTGGACAGGTGTTAAGGAACAGTGATGTCCGTGTGTGTTGAATGAACTGTGGCTTGAGTCTGGCCTTCAGGAGGAGGCCAGGATCACAGCCTTGGAATTTTGAGACTGAGCAATTGTCCAGGGCTATTAAGAGTTCCAGACACCTGAATGAGGCCTCGAGGGAGTGCCCTATAGGAAAACGCATCCTGGGTGGCGGTGAGGAGGAGCTTGGTCAAGCGGGGTGCAGTCGGGCAGTAGCACTTTCTCTAAGGGAAGAACTCCGTGCAGCACTGCTGTGAGGCTCGCCTAGGTTTCTGAAGAGCAGTGCCTCAGACATGCACGGGATGATGGCCTCTTAACTTTGTTTCATCTCTGAGGATTGGGGCTTGATGAAAGGCAGAATGTGGCTGCAGAAGCCCTGGTGTGTTTGAACTGAGGCAGATCTAAGGGCTCCGGGAGCTTCCCACAGGAGGGTCTCTGCTCCTGCGTGTTCTGAAGCTACCTCCAGGCCCCTCAGAAGGAGTGAAGGCTGGAGAAGTCAGTTGATGGGAAGGCAGGGGTGAGGAGGGAGGTGTATCACTTCCTGCCCCCTCTGCATGCCTTGGTGCTGCAGAACATCCATCTGCTGACCCAAAGATGCTCAGTCCAGGGCCCTTCCTCTTAGGAAGGAAGAGGACTTGAAGCTGCGTCTTGAAAACCCCTTGAAAGACTGCAAGGAGGAACTCCTCTGTGCACTCTGGACTCGGGAGAAGACGAGCTCTTTCAGGCTCACTAGTTAATCAGTTCAGGAGCCATGGTTTCTCTTTATTAACCAGCCTCTGCAGGCTCCCGAGAGCTCTGTTCTGGGGTCTTCCTGCATGCCCCTGGGTGCCTTCCCCATGCTCTAGTGCTCATGCTAGCCTTGATGCTTCCAGCAGAGAAACTGAAGTTATCTTCAGGTTCTAACCATTACGTTGTCTCTTAGTCTGGCCACTACGATGATAGAATGTTTTCTCCTGCACAGGAGGTGGTTTCTTTGGCTTCAAGAAGAGAAAGGTTAGAGGGGACGCAGCTCTTCTTTCTGAATGTCTCAGACACCAGGGTTACCACCCGATTCCTCTTAATGGCTACAGTTTTCCAGGCAGAGAAGCCGGCTGAAATGAACTGGGGTTTCTAGGCAGTGATTCTCTGGAGTTTTCTGGTACCAGTTTTCAAGACGGTCAAGACAGATTCTTCTTATCTTCCTTTTGAGAAAATTGTGCTTTACTCAGTATATGTATGTATGATTTATAAATATATATACACATGCATACATATGCGTGTGAGTGGAGCTCACACACTGTTGTGCCAGGTTTATTTTCATTTTATTTCATGAGTCTTAGCATTTTCGTGTAAGCCTGCTTTTCCACGCTAGCTGACGTATTTAGAGAACTCCAGACTAAAACACCGGGGTGAGGTCGCTTCATCTTGAGCCCGGGAAGCCTCGTGCCTCCTCTCCTCTCTACCCCTTGGATGGTTTCTCTTCTTGGACTGGGGGATGGGGAGGAGTGTGTGCCTGAGGTCAAAAGGCAGGAGAGATGGAAGGGTACTTGGCAGGATGAAAGGCCATGGGCCCCGTGGCCCGAGGTGGGCTCTCCCTGACCCTCTCTGAAGTCCCTCACAGCTCCTGGAGATGGGACACCCTTCGGTCCAGCTGGGACATCCCGTCAAGGTGGCCCACCCACCTTCGTGGCTGAAAGGACCAGCATGGAGCTCCAAAAGCGGCAGGGCCTGCGGGCCTCAGAAACAGCTGTGGGGGCGAGCCTCTTTCTGCCCTCGTGCCTCAACTCCTGCTGCTTGAGTTGATGGGCGAAGAGGAAGCAGTGAGGCCCAGCCTTGCCTCTAGGTCCTTGGGATCACGTTTGTGAGGCTTAGAAGAGGAATCCTGTAAATGCGTTATTATCCTCACTTAAGACTGAGCTTTGTGTTAGGTCTATCAAGGAGTGGAGCAGGGAAGACTAGAAACGTGGGACCCAGAATTCACAGGTGAATATACGGAAATCCACGTGGGCGGCTTATTTTAAGAGAACATAGGTGTCGGAAAGGCGCAGGGACTCCAGGCACTGCTGGGCCCCGTGGGTGGTGGAGGCCTGCGGATCCCGGGTCCTACCGGGCTCCTCTGCATCCATCCGCTGACCGGGCCCCAGGGCGCGGCATCCAGGCAGTCCCAGGATTTCCCCATCCGTGCTGCTGCCCCTTGTCTGCGCCACTGCCAGGGCTTACCAGCCCTTTGCTTGCCCCTCTTGTGTTCCCGCTGCCGTCCTCAGGAGCTGGGCTCTGTTACCTGCAGGACCGGGCCTGGCTGATGTCTTTGACGGTCAAAGGAGGCTTACCCATCCTCCCAGCGAGCTGGCTCAGAGGTGTCTGGAGGAGAGGCCTTGGGTGGGCTTCTGGCTATGCTGAATGGGGCACTGCTGGGAGTTCAGCGGACACAACCGGGGCTCCCCTCCCTTCCCCTCCCCATGGTGTCTGGTGGAATCAGCTCCTCTCCTGGCTAGGCAGGAAAACCACAAACTCTCTCTGGACCACGTGTCTCCCGGATGCACTTGGGAAGTTGAAGTGTGTTTTCCTGGAGTTATCAGCCATTCACTCTAGTGCAGAGTGATGCTTGTCTCTCAGGAAAGGCACCCTCTTTCCATGCAGAACTGCAGTATGTCCCTTAGGGTACCCAGAAATACCTAAGAGAACCCTACACTAGTCTGGATTTTGATATAGAAACTTGACCTTATTTCAGCGTCCATGAACTGGTTCTGTCCTTTCGAAATCATTTGGGATAAAATGTTTGTGCTTTTTAAACTTCGTGTGACTAACTGGTCCCTTTCCCATTTTTTTCTTCTGTGAAGAGGTTGAGTTCTCCATCTTCTCTTCCAAAATATGCTTTTAAAAATAGTTTCTCTGAAGTAAAGATTGTTAAAGAGCTTATTGGCAAGAAAAGAAAGAAACGTTTTTAAAATCCCTAGAAAGAATTTAATAAGTACAAGGACTCCAGGGAGGGAAGGAGAGAGTTAAAGCTTGATGTATGTGACTTTTTTTCCTGTTCCCCAAAATGAAGATACTGAGCTTTTAAACGCAGTGCCTCATTTTTAGGGGATTGTGGCCCTGAACGAATCCTTTCAGTGCAGACGTGGGACCTGTTGTTAGCTTTCTCAACAGTTTACATAGGCGTTTGTTTTTATTGTTGGTCATTGTAAAACTTCCAATGACTAGAAAGATCTCGGGGGCAAAATCCATTTGCTTCCCCCTGCGTGTATTTGTTAGTTTATAGCACATTCCATTTCCCTTTTATTCTTAGAAGCAGAAATGCCTGCATCACGCTAGGTGTGCTCCTTATTCATGGAAGCCAAGGAAGACGTTCCTTCCTTTCTCCCATAGCTCTGTGATTGGAAATTTGGTAACTGTACTAAATTTTAAGTTTTGGCACTCGTGCGGAGCAGCCATCCGTCTGCTGGCTAGACACACTGCCCGGGGCTTTTCAAGAAATCCCTTAATAGTCCTGAACACTAATAATATTTATATACATTGAGATGAGGCAAAATTTACAGCGGGCTTCTGGGGCTGGCTCCAGGACTCTCTAATCCTGAACTTCCGCGGGTTCTCCTGCCCGCCTCCCAGAGCCCTCGTGGACCGTGCTGCAGCCAGGGGAACTCTGGCTTCCACCCCTGTGTTTGTCCTCCAGCAAATGGTCCCCTTTCTCTCTCTCTCTCTCTCTCTCTCTCACTCCCCATCACACCCTGATTTTATTCCCCCGAAGTATTTGATACGTGTTTGTGCACAGTCACGTCATGTAACGTGAAAGATCTGTGGTTGTGATTTGTGATCCCTTTAAGAGGAATTGTTCTGTCTAGAAACAGGATTTTACCTAATTTAAGCTTTACCGAAATTCCTTCTGAGGCAGCTCCCATTGCTGAAACAAAACCCTACCTCCCTAGCGCATGTGTTGCTGTGGCAGGAGTTGACTAATGGTGTAGTTCCATGCAGGGCACCCCTGGAGGGGTGTATGCTGCAGTGGACTGCTGCCCAGAGATGCCATTTCCAGTGGAACGGAGCAGGGTGCAAAACATTATCCACAGATACTTGGTTAGGTTTTTTCTCTTTCTCATACTGGAAATGCCCAACATTTACGTTTGAGTCTAAGCGTACACAGGACATTTTTATATGCTTTTAAATGCTTTTAGTCTTTAGCACTACATTAATACCTATTTGATATTGATGTCTGCTGCTCATCATTTTATTGATATGTAACATTTTATTTAAATTGTGAGCAAGGAAAAAAGGGTTTTACAAGCAGATATTGTTCCTAGTTAGTCTCTGATGATGAGCATCATACTCTTAGCCACTGTTCGTTCCTCCAAACACAAGCCTGGTGGTGGCTGACGGCCAGTGAGCAGCCCTGGGGCCTTCAGCACTCTGAACGGGGAGTGTGTGCTCAACATGGCAGGTCTGTGCTACGACAAATGAGCATGGTTTCTACAGTTACTTTCATTTTTAACCCTGTGAACCTCACAGATCGATTGTATTACGTGAACTCGGTAGGGACGGTAGAACATTTCTGCTCTGGCTTGATCCCGCTTCTTCTAGCACGACCCCCTCTGGCCATCATACCCTCTGAGCTGCTGCCAAACAACCTCTTTCTACCATGAAAATCAGACCGTTGTGTTCTCCTGCCCGAAATCTTCAGGGATGCCCACTGTCCACCACTGAGCCAGAGTGCCTTGGACAGGCTCCCAAGGCCTCTCTGAGCTGCCCTCCTTCTCTCCCCCAGCATCACTTGTTACTGGATCCCTGCCATCTTTACGAGCACCCACTTCTCCCATCCCAGCCACTTAATTGCTTTTACACATGATTTCATCTGTTCTTCAGCTTTTAGCTTTCAGCTCCAGCCTTTCACACCTATGTGAAGCCTTCCTGGGCACCCAGGTACCCAAGGCAGGCTATGTACCACCACTTGACTCCTGTGCTTACATGGTATATTATCCACCCCTTAAGAACAGGGTCTGGCACACAGCTACAGTGCACACGCAATGAACAGTTGTAGGTGGATGATTAAATGAAGGACAGGTAGACTTATTTTCCCTTGTTTTTAGTTTAAAAACCTGAACTTAGGATTTGCAAAGTTATTCTTTCTCTAGATCTTGGGCCTTGAAGTTACCTGGATATTTTGAACTTAAATAGTCATTTAATCTGTGATTACTAGATCAAGTGTGATATCTGAGAGTCAAGTGTGTGGCCTGTGTGTGTGCATTTACTGCAGATACAAGTTGGTGTTATCAGCTTCAAGATGATGCCTTCCACAGACACAGCATTTTAGGAACTCCTACAACAACATGCGTTTTTGATGTGACTGGAGATAGTTACTCCTTGTAATTGATTGGGTAGATTAGCTTTTGGAAACAGCCAGAAATCATTGAGAGGCAATTCTAGTAAACAACAATGACATAAACCAACAGTCACTGTCTTCTTTGCTCATACGTGGCTCTGAAGGCACTTCTCAGCTGGCATTTGTTCAGCTGCGTCTAACAAATAATAGGCACTTAAACACGACACAAGTTTCTTTCTTATTCCTGTAGAGAAGTCTAGAGGTAAGCGTCCAGGGTCAGCCTACTGGGTGCACAGTCGTGAAGGACCAAGTCCCTTTGATCTTGCTGCACTGTTCTTAATGGGCCACCTCATGGTCTAGTACGGCCGCTTGAGCCTCAGCCATTATACCTGTACCCTAGCCAGCAAGGATGGCGGGCATACCCCCTTTGTTTGAAGCACTTTTCTGGGAAGTAAGTTCCACCCCAAACATTTGCTACTAGCTAGAGTAAACTAAATGTTTACTCACAAGCTAGAACCTAGGTTGCTTTTAGCTACAGGAGTGGCCGGGAGATGTAATAGCTAGCTAGGTTGCAAAATGCCCAATTGAAAATCAAGGTTCTATTACCAGAATAGATAAGAATGAATAATGGAAGGTCACCTGTTTGTCTCAGTCAAAAGATGACCAAAGGAGAAACCTGCAAAAATTTTCTTAAGCCTGACAGTATCATGAGAATTTGTTTCTTCCGAGGTGACAGTATTCATTTGAATGTCCAAGTTCTGACAGCTGTTTTTAAATGCACCTTTTGGCAATAAAATAGGTACTCCTGCCTGCAGCTACCAAATGTGTATATTGGTACCAACTTAGCAGAGGACAGTTCAACCCAGCAAGGCTAACTCTGGAAATTGATTCTATTGAAATAATTAAGAATTCTCATGAAGACTGACTGCTTATTGTCCTAGTAAAATGTTGGGAATAAATGAAATGCCTAATAGGAAACTGATTACAACTTATGATGTGCTATACTACGGGATGTGATGCAGCTGTTAAATTATTGTCAAAGTCACAGTATGTTATGCCAAAAAATGCTTTTAGAATGACTTGATCCTTTCTTATAGATGTTTACATTTGTGTGTGCATGTACATGCATAGAGAATGATCCAGTGGGAGAGTTCATGGAGGTACTGATAAGGTGCCATTGTGGACAGGCAGACGAGGTGTTCCATGTAGTTTTTAATCTAATTTCTGATTTTCTTCATCTTTTTTATTATAAAGAAAAACGAATAGAATCTTCACTAAGTAATGCATGTCAGAGTCAATAATCTACATATTTAAATAATTTTGTGTTTTCCAACTCGTGGAAAAAGTAGGAAGCAGATAATGTAAACCAGATTTCATAGTTTGTTGACTTACACTTTATTCTCTAGTAAGGCTAACGGAGAGTTAGTAAGGCACCTTTGCTAGTAAGGCACACTGCTCTAAGGCCCCTAGAGTGTGATCCTTATGGCATTGTTATAGAAATAAATGCCAGCTCATCTATTTGGGACAAGACTTGTGGTTCTCTGGCTTTTTTAGATACTCCTTTCACTTATCTTTAACATAGAAGGGCTCACAGGAGATGGTTTGTAATGATATCTTATGGTCCTCTGGGCTGGAGGCACTGCCCACCCATCCACTCTTATATGTGAGAAAAACCATCAGACATGGGGGCTTCTCTGTGATATGTTAGATTGTGGCACATGAATATGTTAATATCATTGTTTATCTGGGGTGAGACCTTTGGTATGATACAAGCAGATACAAACTTTCTAAAGCTAATTTGTCCACCCATATAGCATCACCTTTAGCACATACTAGTTTTAATCATTTTTAAAAATAAATGAGCATTTCTGCACACTATTTAAAGATATTTACAGATATCAGAAATAGTAAAAGATATTTCAGTAAGGAACACATGCAAAATGCAGATTGAGGAGCGCATATAACACCTTCTAAAGTAACAATAAACTGTATGGTCCACGTAGTGCTTCCAGAGTACCACCCATGCCACAGGTAACCTTCTAAGATGGGGGCTGCTGCCCTGTTTTGTAGATGAGAGAGAGGATCAAGGTCAGAGATCGTTAAGCACTCCTCCGAGACCAAAAAGAGTCAACTAGGAGAGGCTGGATGTTAAACCCTTCTCACCTGACTCGAAATGCAGAGTACTTGCTCCCTGCCCCAGCGAAATTCTCAACATGTGACACTGGGGATTCAAGCTTTGGGCTCCCGCGGGTGGCTGGTGGCTTGGGGGTTGCTGCATGGGGGCCCCGGCGCCCAGCGGCCTCACACCCTGCCTGTCCCCACAGTGTGTCCCAGCGCGTGCGGAAAGCGGGCATGCACGGAGACCCACGAGTGCTGCCACCCCGAGTGCCTGGGCAGCTGCAGCGCGCCCGACAACGCCACGGCCTGCGTGGCCTGCCGCCACTACTACTACGCCGGCGTCTGCGTGCCCAGCTGCCCGCCCAACACCTACCGCTTCGAGGGCTGGCGCTGCGTGGACCGCGACTTCTGTGCCAACATCCCCAACGCCGAGAGCAGCGACGCCGAGGGCTTCGTCATCCACGACGGCGAGTGCATGCAGGAGTGCCCGTCGGGCTTCATCCGCAACGGAAGCCAGAGGTCAGTGTCGACGCGGGAGGGCGCGGGAAGGCGCGGCCTGGGGGAGGCTAAGGGAATCCAGGGCACTGCGGAGGGCCGGCGTGACCCCGGCTGCTGATGGCGCCAGGCGCGATGGGCAGGTCTTCTGGGCTGGAAGCAGCCCGCCTGGAGGGTTGGAATGAAGTACCTGATTTGCTGGCTCAGGTCCCAGGCGGCCCCTGACTCCCTGTGCGCATGCGGGCCTCTCCCCCAGAGCCCGTGGATAGGGGAGACTATAGACTGAGGTTTTCTCACCTCCAGGGCTGCTCAGCGCTAGACCAGTGAAGGCTTTGAAACTGCGGGAGGGGAGACGGAGTGACCCCCCGGGCATCCGTGAGGCAGTGAGCAGGCATAGGCTCTTACCACTCCGAGCAAGCAGTGTGCTCCATCACTTGCTACACACACACACACACACCTTAGCGCTGGCTTCTGCCCTCCACTCGGAGCAAGCAGTGTGCTCCGTCCCTTTGCTACGCACACAGCCTTCACGCTCCCTCAGTTTTCTCTGTGTCTTATTTTCCTTCCTGGACATTAAGCTTTGGAAGCAGAGAAGTTCCGGACAGCAAACAGCATCCCTTTCTTGCATGCCAACCCGACTTCTGTGAAGCTGTTATTGGTTTTAAGTTTTTGAAAAAACAGTGCCAGGTTCTTACGAAATGCAGGACTATAACCCTGCAAGCAAGATAAGGCTTGAGACCTGGAGTTGCTGGTCCCGTCTCTGGAGCAGAGCAGAGAACTCTCAAGGAGTTCTTCTGATGGAATGGACTAAAAGTGCCTGCTTCATGACTACACCAGAGGAGCCTTCCATTTCGGGTTCTTGAAAAATAAAGCTATTCTACAAATATAAAATACCGCTGGAAAAGGAAATCTTCATTTTGAGTGTAATGTGTAATTTCCCTTCTGTTTGCTGCCTTCTGTTTCTGCAAACCTCCTCAAGCAAGTCTTGGTAGAGGGGCATCTGTTTCCGGTGTAATATTTGGAGATGTTGCTCCTTCCGTAGACTTAACTTCAAATCAGAGATAACGCTCACGTTGTTCCATAATATTAAATGCAGAACACTCTGCCTGTCATCATTGCTGTAACGACTGTAATAGTAAAAATTACTCTAAATACTTTAAAATGGTAAATGTGCCAAGGATACTGGTGAACTGTGGAGTATACATATTCCACCCAAAATGAGTCTGCCACATTTTGCTCACATTTTATTGGCAGCCCTAGAACTTAAAAAGGCTTTGTCAGTCCCTGGGCAGTGCCTGGAACCCAGTTTAGGCTGCGCCACAATTCCTGCCCAGACTCACAGGACTCGGACGCAACTTTAGCCACTAAATCGCCACTGTCACGGACTTTGGCCACTAAATCGCCACCGTTGCGGTTCCTCCCCAAGCTGGGGGCTGAGATGGGGCAGCTGGTGCATGGCCCCGGGGCTCATAACTGCTTTGCCCTGCTGGAGTGTTCCTTTTGATGCTGGAGGCATTCAGTTGTTTGCAGCCACCATAGCTGTGGGTGAAGTAGGGGGCGCTGTGCGCCGTGACCTATTCTCCTACTGTAATTCTTTGAAGAATTAAGCTCTTTTTTTTCCTACTCGTGCTTGCAGTCAGTTCAGTTACAGATCTACCTTTTTCACTTTAAAATAAAACACCATCAAAAACTAATAACACCCCCCCAAGCCTTTAAAGCCTATTTGACACTTATTTAAAATATTTATTTTTTAATACTGTTTATACCCTCTCTGTACCAGAGTGGACTTGAGGAAGCTTAAACTATAAACATGTAATCAGAGCACTTCCTTAGAAAAACATTTTTTTAAGTACTAGCTGATTCCTAGGCATTTTAAGAAAGGTTTTTGGTTCAGAAATTGCTATTTGAATAAAATGTCAGAGGAACAAAACACACACTTAACCTATAACCTGGAAGTTACCCTCCTGAACATTTATTCCAGAGAAACGAAAACTTAAGTTCCCACAAAAACATGTACACAGCTGTTGGTAGCAGCTTTAACAGCCAAAGCCTGGAAATAGCACAGATGCTCCACAGTAGGTAAATGGCCAAGCAAACCGTGATCCATCGCACCATGGAATATCAGTCGGCAATAAAAAGAAACAAACTATTCAAACACACACAACACGGATGGATCTCAAGGACATTATGCTGTGGGGGGAAAAAAAAAACAGTCTCACAAGGTCACACACCAGATGATTACATTTATGTAAGATTCTGAAAATAACATCATTGCCGAGATGGAGAATAGGTGAATGGCAGCCCCGAGTTAGAGGCGTGGGGGCAGGATGACCGAACGGGCCGCACACGGGAGGTGTTGCTGGGGACCGGCCGGCTTATTGCAGTGATCACTCCGGTGATGAGGTGGCGTGGGAGTGTATCGTGCCTGTGTGTTCCCTGGGCTTGATGTTGCATTTTCATGGTACAGGATGGAGCCGCTGGGGGGAACTGGGGTCAGAGGTACACAGAACCCCTCTGTACTACCTTTGTAATTTTTTGTGTGTCTGTAATTATTTCACACCAAGGTTTTAAAAAGGGAAGTGGGGCATTATATGGTATGTAGGTAAGTTAGAAACAATGAAAGACCAACAGGGAATGCTGAGGAAAACCTGCTGCAAACTCTAGAAGCGAAAATGTTGTGATGTCAGAGAAAGGGGGTACCTCCATTGCTATGGTCGGCCCATTTCCTCTGGAAACCTTCCCTCCTGTCTTCCTGACGTGAAATGAGAAAACAGTAGGAAACCTATATTTATCTGTAAGCTTTTAGACAAAGCCTTTCATCTTTGCCTTAGATATGCAGTAAAGTTCAGGATGGAGGGCGGTACTTAATGCTAAGCGCTTTAACTTACACTGCTTTCCTGGATGTTTCTCACTTATCTTCGTGAAGTTTGAAAGACCATTCAAGAATAATCATGTAACTATAGTGGCTCTCCAGTTCACCATCCTATTACACACACATCCCATAATGTTGTATCATTTATTCTGTTTGGAAATTGACCCAGCGTCCTGCAGTTCAGAGAGTTGGATTAGTGTTTTGTCCGCTATTCCCTAAATAAGGAAAAGTACCAAGGTCACTCGCTAGTCCCTGGCTGTTGGTGGGTTTGTGGCATGTTCAAGATTGCATGTGAAATAGGAGCTCATTACAAAGCAATGGAAGTTCCTGTTTTTATTGTGTATGCAGCAAAAACAACATTTGGATCAATTTACAAGTTTCTGCCAAACACTGTCAAGAAATTATTTCAGTTGTGCTTTAGCAAGAAAATAATGGATCTGTGCTACAGCACGTGCCTTCTGGAATCCCCCACTGGGCCGCTGGCTGCAGGAGTTAGCTTCCGGTCAGTGGTGGGGACACTGCTGTCCCTTCAGTGTCCCCGTCCACTCTCCCAGTGGCTCCTCCGGGGTGTGCCAGCAGGGCCCACGACCTGAGAGAGCAGCTCTGTTCTTCTTGGGATCCCCTGGTGTCTCCCTTCTGCAAGGCTGTTTCTCTCACGTGGGACCAGCTGGCTCACCAGCCCCAGCCTATGATACACACATGCCTCAAGGGTGTATCATGTGTTTTGTCTGGAAACAGGCAGCACGCTTTTCCTTTGTAGGCAGTTTCTCCTTTTGATTGCCGTTTGAGTGGCTTACCCTGGGGAGGCTTGGCGATGAGAAACAGTACGACCACTCGAAGGCTTCTGCCAGTTGCTTTCTGTAATGTGGACTATAAAGACACCTGGAATAAAAGCATATCTTGTAAGAATTTTCGTAATGTGGGAAGACAGACTCAGCTCTCAGTATGTTGGGTTGTTTTATTTTCAACAGCATGTACTGCATCCCTTGCGAAGGCCCTTGTCCCAAAGTGTGTGAGGAAGAAAAGAAGACAAAGACCATTGATTCTGTCACTTCTGCTCAGATGCTCCAAGGATGCACCATCTTCAAAGGCAATCTGCTCATCAACATCCGACGCGGCAGTAAGTATTCCTGCTTCCTGGAAGAGAGGGCCAGACCTCTTGCTTTCCTTTTGTTGAGCTTTTCCTCCTCATCCATGACTCACAACTAAACTATGGGCCTAGAAAAACAACATGGTGTGTAAGCCACATGCTCAGGGCCCCTCCTTTGAGCGTCCCTCAAAGATTAAAAAAAGAGAGAGCAGGAGATTAGTCGACATTTTAGCCATGGGCACAGCATTTGTTTCTGCATACGGTCATCCCTCATCTCTCTTAAGTCACATCTTATGCAGGATATTCATGTCTCAACACATGCAAACCTCAGGAGAGACAGATGGATCAGAGGTGTGACTCAGCAGTCTCCAGCCAGAGCCAAGGCCTCGGAACTTTAAGTCCAGAGAGTCTTGGTTCCTTGGATATGTGGAAGAGAATGAGCAAGGGAAGGGTTTAATGATATCAGTTTAAAGTTTATTCAGTCCAAAAATGGCCCATCTCCAAATTTACTTCTAACAACCAAGAGAGGTACAAGTATCTTACGTCAGCATGCATCTTGAAGCTTCAGTCTCACCACCCCCTGTAGGATTCCCCACTATTTGCAGTAGATGGTGTTCTGCGCAACTGCATGTGCGAAGCATTTCTGAAGGTTGGCTTATTTGGTGATGTTTTCAGTTCTGATCTGTAGTTGACAAAGGCTTCTAGTAATAGTGCCTTAAATTCTCTACCACTGGAACCACTTGATGAAGGCACTGATAGTTTCGTAAGCTTGGAGAAATATAGTAAGAAGGTATTCAGGTTGAAAGGGACTTTTTTCCGAAATTCTTTTTAAAAAAAAATTTATATGGTTTCAGGGGCTTCCCAGGTAGCTCAGATGGTAAAGAATCTGCCTGCATTTCAGGAGACCTGGGTTCCATCCCTGGATTGGGAAGATCCCCTGGAGAGAGTCATGGCAACCCACTCCAGTATTCTGGCCTGGAGAATCCCATGGACAGAGGAGCCTGGTGGGTTACAGCCCACGGGGTCACCCAGAGTCGGACACAACTGAGCAGCTCAGCACAGCACACAGCACTCTGTGCATTTCCTTTCCCTTAATATTGATACTATTTGTACAATGAGTGAGTGCTGGTCTTAGGATTTAGAGATGGCAGCGTCAAGCTTTCTGCTTAGTTTTTTCGAATTTTGGATAGCCCTTGATTTTCACAACACCTTTCACCCCTTCGCAACAGAGATAACTGTATTTCCACACAGCTAGAATTTTATTACTTTCATGGTATTCTGAAGTTTTATTCTTTTTGCTCTTAACTAGATTTCCTAATTTCTCAAACAGATTTCTTCATTTCCTAGAACATACCCTTTAAGTGCCTAAAAGTGTTAGTCGCTCAGTTGTGTCCAACTCTTTGTGACCCCATGGAC
Organism: Capricornis sumatraensis; assembly: GCF_032405125.1. Taxonomy (NCBI): domain Eukaryota; kingdom Metazoa; phylum Chordata; class Mammalia; order Artiodactyla; family Bovidae; genus Capricornis; species Capricornis sumatraensis. The sequence goes on from NC_091087.1 coordinate 13,649,964, forward strand.
TGTAGCTCACCAGCCCTTCAGTCTGTTGAATTCTCCAGGCAAGAATACTGGAGTAGGTTACCATTCCCTTCTTCAGGGGATCTTCCCAATCCAGGGATCGAACCCAGGTTTCCTACATTGCAGGCAGATTCTTTACTGTCTAAGTGCCTAACCCTTCTTTTATTTTCATATTTCTGTCCTCAAAATAGGAGAAGGAAATGACAACCCACTCCAAGATTCTTGCCTGGGAAATCCCATGGGCAGAGGAGCCTCGTGAGCTGCAGTCCATGGGGTCACAAAGTTGGAAATGGCTCAATAACTGAGCATGCACTCATGCCTCCTCAAAATATTTTTTAAAGCCTTTAATTCGTAAATCAGGAAGTACAGTTTACTGTATAGTTTGAGGAGAAATTGGTACATATTTGTGTGTGATCATGCAGTGTGACTTCCAGTTCATGTCCACTGCAGGCAATTGGTTGGACATCTTATTGGAAAGGCCCCTCCTCAGCCTTGACTGAAAGGCGTGAGTCCCAACACGTGTTTAATTCAGCATCTTTTCCTTGAAACATCAACTATAGGCAAATGCTAGTCTTTACAACTCGAATTTCTCCATTTCTCTTGGAAAACCATCACACTGTCCAGAAACATAGGGCCTTGCCCTAGAGGACAGTACCCTTATTCTTTGATGTTTATCAGTTGAGAGCAAAACAGAACCTTTTATTAACTAAGCCTTCACAGGTCATTCACAGTACAATTCCATTGGTTGAACCACACCCAATTCATTATAGTATGCCTTGTAATTTTGGCATAAGTTGAACTGAAGTTTATGCTTTTTATTTACTATGAGAAAAAGGCTGTAAGAGTAAAGAAAATACACTGTTCATACATCTTGTCATTTTTGCATATGTGTTAGCAATGATGTTCCCAACTCTTTTCCACCTATGAGAATCATGTATGTGGATTATAGAAAATTTAGAAGCGTAGAAGTGAATTATTGAAAATTACCTGCCAATAACCATTGTTAATATTTTGGTGCATTTTCTTGCAGTCTTAGTAAGATAGAGTCTTTAAATATAGATCCCTGTATCTTAGGAACTAGGAATGCAGCAGAAGCAGTTCCTAGTGAAACTGAGAAAACATTGTTTGTTTAGTCATGCCCTTCTACTGTGGAGGCAGCGCTGTTGACAGAGCATATTAGAGATGTTCCCTGGATGTGTCCGCCTTAGCTAATTGGCAGTCTGGTGTTTACGATTTTACATTCTGTTAATCAGCCTGGGAGCTACAGTCCTCAGGCTTCTAGAAACTGCCTTCTCCCCGCCTCGGGGGCCCATCCCAGGCATTGGGAGTTGAAAGCCACGCTTAGGGAAGCACGTTTTTGACCACGGGCAGGGATCCTGGGAGGCCTCGTGTCTCGGGGCACCAGGGAAACAAGACCTGCGCTTAAGTGCTGTCCACACGGGTCTGCGAGAAAACATGCGTGTACCCCTGTGACAAGGCACGCAGTAACCCTGTCCCCCTGCCACAGACAACATCGCTTCGGAGCTGGAGAACTTCATGGGGCTCATCGAGGTGGTGACGGGCTACGTGAAGATCCGCCACTCCCACGCCTTGGTCTCCTTGTCCTTCCTGAAGAACCTGCGCCAGATCCTAGGGGAGGAGCAGCTAGAGGGGTAAGAGCTCTGCGTTGCAGCAGCTGATGCTCTCCCGCCGCCACGTTCGCACGCTGCCTTTAAGGTTTTCTCCTTAAAAAGAAGCAGCCGCGCTCGCGGTGGGGGCGCCCTGCGTGGGGCCGCCTCCTCAGTCAAGATTCTGTCCATCCTCGTGCCTGGGTCCTGACCCATCCGGGGATGGGTGTCTACCTGTGGCTGGCAAAGCAGCAGACGGGGACGCGGCAGGGACCAAAAGCTCCGAGAGGGGGGCTGAACAGCTCACCTCTCCTTGAAACCATCGTCCCGGGCCCCTTGCCTCCCTCGGGATGCTGTGGTCCACTGCGTAAAAGCCATTCCACCTTTTCAGATGTGTTGGAACGCCAGAAATATGGAGGCGTATGAACAGTTCATTTTGTTACAAAGAAATCTTGATTCACAGAATTGTTGCTATTGATCAGCTCATAGGATCTGCGCTACTGATAGAACGTTTGCCTTCTGCAGAGATGCGCTTTGTGATAAGGGTTTTAGCTTCACCCAAGGCCATCCGTCGCTTGAGGAATGAAAATGGGTGCTTCGATTGCTGTGCGCACGTGGGCAGCTTCCCTCCCGAATTCACCCTGGGTGTTCCTTTGCACATGCGCTTCTCTTCACAGGCTCCCCTTTAAATATAATTCTTGCATTGCTTTAAGCTAATGCTTCGAAATAAAAGGAGACATCCATTAATGAGTTAACTCCTTCTAAAGAGAATTTGGGGAAATAATGTAGGAAAGCGAGAGGTGGGAAGGCCATGGGAAAGGTTGTCTTTGCTGATTTATGTGCCCCGATGGATAAAGTTACCACATAAGGGTTTCCTTACAGCCTTCCTGCTTTTCTCAGACTCACTCTCAGTCAGTCTTAAATTCTTAAAATTCCATCATCTGATATAGCCAAAGAGAGGGGGCAGCACTTCATTCCATCCCTGAAAAGCACACTGTCCTCCCCGCTGGGAACCCTGTTTCTTTAGAAACACGTCTTTTCTCCTGGTGAATCCACCGAGGCTGCCGCTGTGCCCAGCCCGATGTCTCAGGTCACCAACATGGCAAGCCGAGGCTCTGCCAGTTTGAGGTGATGGTTATTGTTGGTTGTAGTAAATTTTAAAATGGATTTTAGCACAGCTATTTTCCTTTACCTCCAAGTAGGTTTTTCTGAAAACTCTGGTGGTGGTAAGCACCTTCTCTTTAGCCTATTGATGCCTGCAAGTTTTCCTTCTGCTTGAGGATACACTTTTTCCCCCAGGTTGAGCAAGTGATATAGATAGAGGGGAGAGCTAGCAGGAGAGTTCAATTAATTTTTATTAGGAATTATTACATGACGTGATTACCTGTCAGTTGTGTGCTAACTAAAAGTATTAGGCACTCAAGTGTAGCTGAAATTAAAGTGTGATTTTTATTTGCAAAAATATTTATGATGTATTTCTTATTATCTGAATCTTGTGTACAGCCTGAAGCCCCAGTGGGGTCTTCTTACAGATAGATGCATATCATCTTTTAGGTGTGTGGGCCACTTCCAGGCTCAGCGAAGCTTCAGGCCTCCCCTGATCTTCGTGCTTTATTTGTCAGGGGGTGGCAGTGGTGAGCCTGCCGGTCGTCAGTAGCCCTGGTAGCTCTGAGGAGACTGAGCGTCCAGCCGTGGATTTCTTCCTGCCGTTGCTGGGGGGGGCTCTCTCTCTAGCTGGAGCACTTGGGAACCGAGCTTCTCTTCACAAGAGCTGTGTTCCTTTGACTGCCTTCCTCACCCGTGACCAAAATGGTCTGGGGAACCTTGCTTGTGAGGAGTGCCCTTGCATCTGGCTTTGAATCGGGTGTGACCAGTAGCAACTCAATTCGGTATTTCTCCTCCTCAGACTTAGGAAGGAGGTTAGGTCCAGCCTCTTCACCTGCTCCTCTCACTTCTATAAGAAGAGTCACACAGATACAGAGAACAAACGCGGGGTTACCAGCAGGGGAGGGGAGTGTAGGGATGGGCGATTAGGAGGTACAAACTATTACGTATAAAATGAGCTACAGGAATAAAAGGTACAACACAGGGGACATAGCTGATATTTTAGAATAACTACAAATGGAGTATAACCTGTAAAAATTGTGGGGATTTCCATGGTGGTCCAGTGGTTAGGAATACAGGGAATGCAGTTTTGATCCCTGGTCACGGAATTAAGATCCCACAGGCCACGTGGCGTGGCCAAAAAAGTGAACCGTAAAAACTATGAATCACTATATGTACACCTAAAACTACAAAGAATGCACAGTAAACTTTAAAAAGAGCCAATCTGCCTTAAAAAAGAAGGGAAAGGAAGAGTCCAAAGGACGCAGGAAAGAAGGGAAGATGATAAGTAGATGAATGCCAGCAGTGCTGAGTGAACTTTGCAGAGAGCCACAGGGAAAGAAAAGGGGCATGCCATGGGCGTGAAGAAGAGTCAGATTTCTGATGAAGAAAGATCAGACAGGCTTCTGAGAAGAGGTGGCTTTGGAGACGGGCCTTGGGGGGTTTCCGGAAACGCTCAGAGAGCAGAGGGTGAAGAAAGGCGTTTCAGGCCGGCAGCAGCAGAGGCAACGAGCTGGGGCGTCCTGGGACCTGTTTGGCAAAAAATGCTGGAGAGGTAGGTGGCATTAGGATTACGTAAGCTGCTATGCACCCAGGTGTGGAGGTTCTAATTTGGATAGGCAGTGGAGCCTACTTAGGACGTTTGAGTTACCCGAGTGTTAGTAGAACCTTTCACTTCCATGTGCTTTTGCTGTAAGCCAGGATGACTTTTACCCCAGGGGTTCCCACACTTTGCTATACATAAGAGTCATCCGGGGGCTTTTAAGGAATCCTGATGCGCAAGCTGTAGTCCATCCCAATTCAGTCAGAACCTTTAAGGGTGGGATCCAAGCATCAGTGCTTTTCTAAAGATTGCCAGGTAATTTCAGTGTGTGGCCAAATTGGAAACTGCTGCTTTACCCCTTTATTTCTTCTTCTCATAAGCATGTCCCCAAAACTTTGATTTTTTGCCTAGATATTTTCTTGTCACACTGTTGTCTTAAAGTATGATTTTTCTTATACCTCTCATGACCAAATAAGTGCTTCCACTTGGTCCACTGGGGAGAAAGTTTTATAGCCTTTTGTTTTGATGCTGAACAGACAGATTGGTAGTACATACATCCTTTTTATGTCTCACCCTTTGCTTTCCAAACTGCAACTGAGACCTGTCCCCAAATGTCTCCTGAGTAGCCCAGACTACAGAGTCAAGTCCAGAATGTGAAATTCAAGAGCGTTACCTGGAGTAGACCTCTTATTCCTCACTCAGAGTGATCCAGGACCGTGATGGACACAGGGCAAAATCACATGGGAATAGGTGGCAGGGCTGCTTGTCTCTGGATAAAGGGGCCAGACAACATAGGCGGTCTAAAGTTAAGCCAGCAGAATTCAGGTGGCCAGCACTTCCTTGAGGACATCACTCTGTGTAAGGTGGTGTGTTTCTGGAGCCTTAGACATTAAGACCAAAGTTCTGCTGTTTTGGAAGGAAGTGGATTTTGGAATACACATGTACAAGATCTCTATGAAATGGCTAATTTGTAAGCCCTTGAAAAAGAAGACATTTCTGTTATCTGAAAAAATTCCCTGATTTTGAACAACCCTGTTTTGTGATAGCATCAGATAAATGAGTTAAAATCTCAGATTTGTTGGTGCCACCTAGGATAGTCGCCCTGAAAAGAATAAGAGTTAGACGGAGGTGGTGGGTTATAAGGATCGGAATCTTGGATGCAGTCAGGCGTCTCTACTCAAGTCTCTACCACTCGGCTTTGCAACACCCTGTGCTTTATTCTATCTTCTTGCAACTCTAAGATTAGGTTGCAACATGGCTATACTTTAACAGTTCTTTGGCACTTCCAAAAAATGTACACTCAGTCGTGTGACTCAGCAGTTCCAGGATCTACCCCAGTATCTACCCAAGAGAAACGAAAACATGCCCCCACAAGACTCATAGGCGTATTATTCATGATACCATCCCCCCTCACCCCACAGCAAATAAAAGCCCCACTGGAAGCAGTCCGAATGTCCATCAGCAGATGAGTGGATAAATAAAACGTGGCACAATGGGTTCCTGCCCAACAATAATGTCACAACATGAGTGAACCTCAGAAACATCAGGTTAAGTGAAAAAAAGCCAGACACGAGAGACTCCACGTTGTAGATTCCATTAATGGGTGATTTCTGGAAAAGGCAAAACTGTGGAGACAGAAAGCCGTGAAGGGCTGGGGGTGGAATCAGAGGTTGAGCACCACTGGGAACGAAGAGCTTTGGAAGTGCTGAGAGCGAGGAGGGGTGGAAAGGCTCCGACACTGCCTCGTGGGGGTGGCTGGACCCCTGTGTGAGTTTACTGAGCTCCGGAACTGTAAAAGCTTACAATGACTGGATTTTTTCGGTAGATAAATTATACCTCAGTAAAGCTGTTTTTAAAACACTCAAAGAGGAAACATTTTTAGAGTATCTGTTTGGTTCTAGAGACACGTGAATATAAATTCCTACCCTTGCTGAACCCCCAAGGCTGGTGTAAATATTGAACTTCGGAGGAGATTTGGACATAGTCGAAAGCAGTCTGTTGCAAACGACGGATTAGAGGCAGCCTCTGTGCAAAGACCAAGCCCTCCATCGGCTGCGGAGTGCTGGAGACAGCCTCCATGTGCTGGGTTCTGATGCCCCCTAGGGACCGCAGGGAAGAGGCTGCGGTTTTTTTCTCTGAGAAATAAAGGGAATGGTGATTGCTTTTTTCCAGTCTGTCAGTGAAGTTTGGAAAGAGGGAGAGTGTTCATTCCTGCCCCACCCTCCCCCCAGCCCCATCTATCCCAGCTGGGGAGAAGCTGAAGAAATGCTTTGTCTAGAGTTGCTGCCTAGTAAGACTGGAGATGACGCTCCAGCCCTGGACCTGGCGTTGTCTTCTAAGTACGAGGAGAATCCCCAGCACTGTGCCTTCCTCTGTTTCCCGGTCCTTCCTGCCCTTCATCTGAGCAGGCAGGGAGGTGGTGGTGTTGACAACTCAGAGGTAAGAGAGCCCTGAGACTGGAGCCATAAAGAAAACAGGTGTACAGTATGTGCTGGGCATTTAGAATGTTGATGCAGGTAATATGTGGATGTCCTCAAGGAGATAACCTCCCATGGGGGACCCACCCCAAGCATAGGAACAAACATTTTTTGCAACCTTAAGAAGAGCTAGGGAAAGGACACTAACACAGATAAAATCCAGGCACCACGGAGTCTGCGTAAGGGACAGAAAAATAACCAGATAGTTTTTAAAAATACATTTTGAATGTAAAGGCAGTCATCTTAGAAACAATTAGGAAATCACATTTATGGAACAATTGAGTTAAACAGCCAGTTCCTTTAGGAAACAATAAAATCTAAGTGTGTTTATGTGAGTGTTGAAGATGTGCAGACAAGTTTCTGCCTTTTCCTACCTCTTAATCCTCACCTGATCTTGGCAGGAATGTGAGGGCAGCGGGGCGCCAGCTGCGGCTGGGAAAACAAGAACAGTATTGACGGGCAGCTCGTGAATGGCTTGGTTATTATTGTGAGGAGGGTTTTATTTTTATTTTCTGTCGCTTACTCCAGCTCCATAACGACCGGGTTTTATTGATATTGGTATCCTGGCTCCAGGCCTTCACAGTGTTGTTAAAAAATGTTTATGTTTACTGTAAAAAGATAATCTTGCTTTTCAAAGTGATTAATCACATACACAGAATTTCAGTGTGCCTGCCATTCATTTGTCAAATTCCTGGTTTATAATTCATGCTCCCTCCCCTGGGGAGAAGATGTTTTGTTCAGAAGGTATTTTCGGTCGGGTTATGTTCCCTGCTAGTGAAATTAGTTTACTAAAATAAAAGCCTCATCTTAGGTTGAGTCAGAAGTTTGACCTGGGTAATTGGCCTTCACTCCCGGCTCAGAGGTTTATGCACCAACAAGGAGATTTTGTCCCTAGCGGTTCCGACCTGGGCACCTGGGAGCCGCCAGACCCACAGGGTTTGTGTTGACACCTCAGAGCATCCTTCAGAGCTGGGACTAGCCTGATGGCCCGTGATGGCAGGCATCCGACTCCACCTGCGGACACCCCTCCTCCAGGCAGCGGCCCCAGCAGCCTGGCAAGGGGGGATCAGACACAGCAAGGAGGGGCGCGGGGAACCCCGCGTTTCAGGTCCCGGCCACCCGCCCGCACACGTGGCCTTGTGTTGCCTAGCCTGAGCCTTGGTTCCTTTGGACAATATTTCAGATCCATTTTCCAGCATATTTCTATGTTGGGGAGCAAGCCCTCACTGGAAGGAAAGGATCTGTTGGCCTGCCCATTTCTGCCCCCTGACTGGGTGGCCCTGGATGTATCTGAGGCCTCAGGTGGGTCTGAAAGGAGCCCCTCTTGGCCCAGAGCTGCCGCCTTTGGGCCCGTGGTCTCACTGTGCCCCTCATCCACCCCAGCCCCGCGGGGTGCAGCCCAGGGCTCGTTCGGGGCTGGGCCTCAGGCCGGGGCAGGTGCCCCCTGGGCGCGGCGGCTCCTCCTGGGCCCTGCAAACCCGCAGGGCGCTCGGGTGACGCCGTTCCTCCGCCTGCTGACCCGTGAGTGACGGATGGAACTACAGAAGGAGCTGAGGACCTGCGTGCGTGCGCGCAGCTCGTGGACCACACCGCTCGTCCCGGACCCGGTCTCGGAATGCCCCGGGAACTCCCGAGGAGACGGGGAGACGTTTGGGTGGGACCCGGGCTTCCGCTTAGCTTAGCCTGTGGGCTGACTGGCGGGTAGAGGCCTGAACCTCACCGGGCGCCAGGAGGTGCCCAGCACACCCCACCCCAGGGCAGAGGAGCGCTCCAGGCTTCCGCCTGATCCGTCCTGCCCTGGGAACGGGGGCCGGGGTTCTTCTCTGCTCTGTGTGTGTTGGATCCCTGAGTGGGTCTTGGAAACCACACACGAGGTGGCACCAGTGCCTAGACTCAGTTTTGTAGAGGGCGGTGGAGCGAACCCCAGAAGGAAACAGGCTGGGACGGGGGCAGGGAGGGGAGGGGCCTGAGGTCTCCGGGGAGCAGACCGGTCAGTGCCAGGACCCTGCCCGCCTGGTGTGCAGAGGCGTGCAGACCCCGGGCTGGAGCTGTCCGCTCGCCTGCTGCCCCGACGTGGTGGGGACGGGGATGGTTTCTAGGGAGACCCAGGCTAGCGGCTGCCCAGGCTGGCTGTCCCCCCGCCTCGCCTTCAGAGGCGGCCGTGTCTGCTGCTTCTGGGTCCACCCACCGGGGTGGACGTCTCGCTTGGTCAGCTTTGGAGCCCCCAGCCCTCATGGTGCTCAGCATCTGTTAGACCAGTGCCTCTCCAGGTGTGGCCCCAGCACGTACAGCATTATCGTCCCCTGAGCGCTGGTTAAAAATGCAGATCCTCAACCCCCCTAGACCTGCTCAGGAGAAAACCCCAGGGTGGGGCCCAGCCCCCAGCCCCCAGCCCCCAGCCCCCAGCCCCCAGCCCCCAGCCCCCAGCTCTCTGAAAATCAGCTTTGGCGCCCTGAACTTGTTGGACACTGAGTTGCTGTCGCCTGGATGGGTGGCCTGGGGAGTTGCCCTTCAGGGGCCATTTTTTCTCCCCCACCTTCTCCAGTGACCAAAGTGGAGACTTTTCAGGGTGGGCTGCATCTGGAGGAGGCACTGACCCATCTGCCTGTCCCGTTTTCTCTCCTCCCCGCTGAGCTGCACGGAGGGGATGGGATAGGATTTAACCCTGAGGATAATGGCAGGCTTTCTACAGCAAATATGTAAGCTGTTCCGGTTGAGTAACAGAGCATATCTGTTCTCCCGCGGACTGATTTCAAGTGCGTTGTACATACTCTGCTTGAGAGAAATAACCAGAGGCGTTTCTAGAGAATGATTTGAGTAGCAGCCTCTAGTGTGAGAAGCCTAATCGGGGTTATCAAATTAGTGTTTCGTCTGTTTTGACATTATCCTTGAATCATACTGTTGCTATTGTTAACAGGGACTCTTCCTGCTTAGATACTGTTAATTCCATCTCTGATCGGCAGAGGCGCTGTTTTCTGGAGCCAGGTGGCGAAGAGTCCCAGAGCAGGGTGGCTGGATGCAAAGGATAAGGGTCTGATGCTGATCTCTCTGCTTCCAGGAACTACTCCTTCTACGTCCTTGACAACCAGAACCTGCAGCAGCTGTGGGACTGGGACCACCGCAACCTGACCATCAAAGCTGGGAAAATGTATTTCGCGTTCAATCCCAAGTTGTGTGTCTCGGAGATTTACCGCATGGAGGAAGTGACGGGCACTAAAGGGCGCCAGAGCAAAGGCGACATAAACACCAGGAACAACGGGGAGAGAGCCTCCTGTGAGTGCGACCTCCCGCACTGCGCGGTGGCTTCTGTTCGTGGCCCCTCCTCACTTCACGCAGGCCTCTTAAACCGACACCTGGACATCTTCAAAGGCAGTAGTGAGGCAGATTCGTATTAGTAAATTTTCCGTAGCATCTATCTGTGTATAAACGTTTATAAATGGCTTTTCACTTGGATTTTAAAGAGGTGCTTACAGAATACACAGAGTTAAGCATCTTTTATGCTCACGCAGACTGTTGGATTGTTTTCCAGGGGAGAGCTGGTCCTCTCCAGCCCTGGGAGGGAGTGAGCCTAGCCCTGAGTCTCCGGGGTGGAGGGGAGGTCTGAGGGCAGGGAGGCTCATCAGCTGCAGCCCCTGTGGCCATGGGCCCCCAACCTGGATCCTGGTCCCAGCACAGCATGAAAAATGGAGAGAGACTGCCTCCCTGAATTGATAACTGCTTTTTAAATTTAGGACAGTATAATTATAATCTTATATTGGTTATATGACTTCTGCTTGAAGGTTTTGCCTCTGAGTGGTGAGTTTCTCAGTATGTAAAACTGTTTTTAAAAACGGTGTGCCTCTGTGTGGCTGGATCAGGTTATGAAGGTAAATGCTCTCTCCACCATTGGCTTTTGATAAGGGACAATATGCAAAAAACATAGACTAGCCCCTGTGATCCGGGGTGGTTTGCACACACGCACACTGGCCAGAGAGAATCTTAAGAGACTGTCAGCATTGGACTTCATTTTGTGGGCTTGGGATTCACCCTGTAGACTCTCGAGTTGCCCAGGAAGGGATTTTAGAGGAGAGAAACCCGACGCAGAGCTGGAGGGCCTTCTTCCTGCATGCCACACGCCCCCTCGCCACGCTCCTGTTTAGACCATCGCAGAGTGGATGTCGCATAGCTCTCTCAAAGTGTTTTTCTGCTGAGAGGCAGCCAGTCTGACCTGTTGGATCATGAATACAGTAGCCATTTATTTTCTTTGGGGGGAAAAATGATGTTTCCTCTGTAAATAACATTTTAGCAGAAACTGCAGCATTTTTTCCATCTCAATCCATCACATTTTGCCCCACAGACATCTTGGGTTGTAACTGTTGCTGGCCTCTGCTTCACCTCCCAAGGGTGGAGGGTGCAGTGCGAGGGAGTCAGGCAAACACAGGGCCGGGGGCGGGAAGGTCCATTCATAGGAGAGCTCGGGTCTCAGCCGGGTGGCTTCCGCAACCCTCCCTGAGTTCTCAGCAGTTTGAATCTGGCCTGGGAGCACGAAGGGACTTGGGACAGCCTCTCTGTGGTGCTCCCGGCCCAGGCTCCTCCCACAGAGGACGGGAGCCCTGCCGAGCGAGGTGGGCTCTGTTAGTACCCAGTCCATTCCCCGCTACGCGTCGGCACTTCTGGAGCCTCCAGGGAGTTCCTGGAGGTGTCACGCAGGAAGGTGTCAGTTCCAAGCTCAGACTAAGTAAAGTTCCCCTCCTGTGGCACACCTGCCCCGTTACTGACGCGACCAGGCAGATCCACAGTGGTGAGACAGGTGTCACCTTGTCTAAGAAGACTCGTCCAGCGTCAAGGTCCCCAGCCCCCTCGGTGGCCCACATCTCAGGCATGAACAGAGACAAGCTCCCTTGGTGCAGCCAGCAGTCCTCTTCCAGGTTATTAAGGATTGCCCACAGGTTCACATCCAGAGCCCCTCGTAAGCAAAAGCAAAGGACCGAGCCCCTTGCAGGCCCTGTAGTGCAGTGTTTGGGTCCTTAGTGGAGACAGCAGGATCACTGAGACGTTCCAACAGGGGCTTTGCACGCACAGCCAGCTTCGGGGGAGAGGGCCATGGTGCTGGGCAGGTGAGCCCTCGGGAGGGAGGGAGGGGAGGGCGGAGATCGCTGTCTCTCACGCGTGTGCCTCTGCCCCAGGTGAAAGTGACGTCCTGCATTTCACCTCCACTACCACGTCGAAGAACCGAATCATCATCACCTGGCACCGGTACCGGCCCCCCGACTACCGGGACCTCATCAGCTTCACCGTCTACTACAAGGAAGCGTGAGTGTCTGCGCTGCGGATGTCCTTCTGTGGGCGGGCTTCATCCTCCCCCCACCCCCGCTGTCCGGTGACAGCCACAACCACCAGTGACAGCTGTAAATGAAACAGTGTTTTCTCAACGCCTTTCCTCCTCCAGTGGGTGTTTAGAGATGCTTGAATTTAAAAAGTCCAAAGCGAAAAACTTAGTGACTTAGGTCAGTCCAAACATTCAGAAGCTGGGATGGAGCGTGTGGTGGCGGCATCATTGTAGCCTTGGTGCCCTCTAACCCATAGTCCACAGACACCTGTGTTGGGGTGCTCAGCCCCCTCGAGGTGACCCTCAGAGGAGTCCGTAGTCTCCCGTCACTCTCTGTGGCCCCTCCCCAGATGTGGCCCTCCACTGTAGATCGTAAACCCTTCAAACTAGGGATGGAGACTGGAGAAAGACTGACCTCCCTGTCCCGAACCTTGCAGGATCTCTCCCAGAATCTGCCAGGGGCATTTCTTGCCCTTCAGGGGACACCTGCCTGCCCAGGTAGCCAGCACGTCTCTCCTGATGGCAGGGATGTCTTCTTGGTCCGCCCCTCCCTTCCGGTGCCTCCTGTATCCGGGTGGTTGCCTGGGCCGCTTAGTCACCCTCTTCACCCAGGTCCCGCCTTGATGCCTCTCCCGGTGCCTGGCTTCCCTGGAGCTGGAACCAGAGCCATGGTGGCAGCATCTGGTACCCCTTCCCCTGCCACAGCTGGGGCCCTGGGAGTGTCGTGCCCATGAGAAGGCCCAGATGCAGGATCTCAGGCATTCACTGTCCCTGCATGTGGGAGTCACTCATGCGCCGTCACAATGATTGGGAGGGGTGTGTGAATGCCGGTTTCAGAAACCAGTGGCTGTCCAGCCCTTCCATCTGAGGGGCGTGGGATCCCTGTCCAGCTCCGCATCTGTGCAGAACCACCGTCCTCTTTGACAGTCCTACCAGTGCTCTGGCAGGGTCGGCTGGCACTTTCACCAAGGGGTTGACGTTAGTAGCTGAGATAACCTGGAAACTAAATATTTGAATGTGATAAAAATACTTAAGCAATCAGAATTGTTTGTGAGCAAATTAGATTTTGGAGGCTGTATTTGAGAAGCTGTTTGTCTGTGGCAAAGGCATTTTCCTCCAGAAGTTATTCTTATCAATAACTGATGTTTGCGTTAAGTGACTGCCCTTGTTTTTTCTTTATGGTGGAAAAAAAAAATGCCACAGTGGGAAGAGAGGGAAAGAGTATTTGTGTATACTCTTCAGGAGCAGTGTTTCCAATCTCAGTAATTACCGAACTTACTGTTCCTGAGGCAGAGGGTTTGATTCTATAGTATATAGAGAACCAACTGAGACCTGCAGTCTGGTAGCTTACTTTGATTCTATAAAGATCTAACTGCTGATATGTTTTACCTAGAATCCCCATTATGGAAAGTGGAAGGGGGACACCCGAGGGAGGTTTCTTAGAGCTTCCACGTTAGCACCATAAAGCACTGTCTCAGCTTCGTTGACTGTGTTTCAGCCCCTTTAAAAACGTCACGGAGTATGACGGGCAGGACGCCTGCGGCTCCAACAGCTGGAACATGGTGGACGTGGACCTCCCGCCCAACAAGGACGTGGAGCCTGGCATTCTGCTGCACGGGCTGAAGCCCTGGACGCAGTACGCCGTTTACGTGAAGGCCATGACCCTCACCATGGTGGAGAACGACCACATCCGTGGGGCCAAGAGCGAGATCTTGTACATTCGCACCAACGCATCAGGTACCCACTCACGGCCCCCGCCTCATCAGCTCATGTTCCTCACTCAAGACAAGATATGCGCAGAGGGCTGTCCCTGAGCTGCACCCATTGTCTCCCCCATCCCGGGCCAGTGTGTTTTTCATTTGTATGCCTTCTCAGTATATCAGTATAATACCTTAGTGGTATCATTTTTTTTCCCTACTCCCAATACCCCAGCCTCCTCCAGGACATCTTCTCTGGACTTGGGACCCTCTTCCATCATCATTCTGATTGTCCTGGACCAGTGAGCCCAGGTCCCCCAGGGTGCTGGGTTGGTTTCTTTGGGGAGGCCCCAACAGGATACAGTCCCCTGGGTTCCCCTTCTTGTTTATTTGGATAGTTGGACCTCTGGGAACTGAAGCCCTGCTGGTTGGTGTTCCAGTTTATCTTGGGCTCACTGGCTTCTCGCCTTCATCCTGTAGCGCCTAGGGTTCCAAGTAAACAAACGCAAGTTGAAAAGCATGAGAGGAACCACGTGGTAGACACTGCAAATGATTGCTGATGAAAATGTGCCTCCTTCTCCCCCGATCCCCATTTTCTAAACTACCTCATTTCTCAACTCCAGAGTCTGAAACTAATGAGAGCAAACGTTTGTGTCAATTTTCCAAGTGTATAAATACCAGGTTAGAAGTAGGGAAATGCACATCATTTTAAAAGGCACTTAAACATTCTTTGATGATAGCCATTGTTACAATGTGCAGGCTGTTACAACACATATAAGCTGGCACAAAGTGAATTTAAATGGCAAAGAGGGAGAGGAAAAAATGTTGGTCAGGAAATCCTTTTGCTCATGTTCTCTTGCCTCCTCCTCCCCTCCCCTGTTCCAGCCCAATGCTCTTCTAAGTGGCTGTGATCATGTCACTGATGGCACAGCATTTGCATCAATAAATGTGATGCAGGCTTCTGATTCTAGGCCTGGGATGACGTAGCAGAGGCTCAAGGAAACAGAACAAGTTGTTCACCCTAAAAATGTGGAAGTAATTCATTGTGACTAATTTAGGGAAAATAAAAATCTTTCTTTGCTATGACCAATTCTTAAGAAACTTGTTCCCTTTCCCCAAAGATGGAAAACAAAGCGCTGCACGAATTGAGTCAGTTTGCTCCATTTGGTGCCCATCCTTACAGGTGTCGGAGAATGGCTTAGTCCTCAGCTCCCGTGTTTTTGTGACACCTGTTATTGGAACATCTCGGGGTCAGCTGTGTGTTTCTGAAATACTTATTCTAGGAAGCGCTAAAATGGCCTAGCATTTAGTAGTTAAACATTTTCCCAGAGGAAGTTAGCATTAGTCATAACTTTTTTCTAACACCCTTCCCTGCAAGTGTTCAGAACCTCATGTATATGTTGTCCCTTAAGGTTTCAAATGTGAAAAGCAGCTCGAATAGGAAGCTCAGCTCAGTGCTCTGTGAGGACCTAGGGGTGAGATGGGGACGTGTGAGGGAGCCTCAAGAAGGAGCGGACACACGTATACAAACAGCCAATTCATGTTGTTGCATAGCAGACACTAACATGACATTGTAAAGCAGTTGTACTCCAATTAAATGAAAAAAGCAGCTTACATGACCACATTGCTTAAGTGGCACATAACGAAGGTGTTTTTCGCACTTTGGTAAACCTACCAAAATCAATGCTTTTTTGGTGAACCTAATGAAAACAAGATTTCAGTGGTCCCTGGATGCATTTGCCCTTTATACACAATTCAGCTCTGGGTTTGGGATTTAGGGGCAACAGTTTGACCAGATTCTTATGCTTTGCCTGTAAATCGATATTCTTTTGATGGTAACAAGAGTCCATGACTTGAAATCAGGGCTTTATATGTGTTCCCGATATTTTTAGACTTCTCATAGTCATACCTCCATACTTCCACTGATTTGTGGTTATACAGTTGTCAGATTTACAGACCCTTTTTCATCGCCTTCTCCTCCAGAGCCCCCTGTGCCCCACCCCACACCCTCCATCACCCTTTTTACGTCCCCCTTTCATTTTGGCTTTTTTCCTTTTTTATCAGAGATTCAAAACCTCAAATAAAATAGAAGTCAGTCAGTTTTTTTCCAATTTTTTAAAACTTTATTTTAATTGAAGGATAATTGCTTTATAATATTGTGTTGGTTTCTGCCATATATCCACACGAACCTGCCATAGGTAAACCTATCCCCCCCTCCCCCTTGAACCCCACCCCCACCCCACACACACTACACACACACACAAGGCAGTTGGTCTTACCATTTGCTGACACTGCCCGAGTTAAACGTCTTGGAGGATGGCAGCGCTGATACATGAGGACAGTCCAGCATTTGCATTAACTGTAGATTCTAAGTCGTCCCTCCCAACCCCGGCTGCGTCCCCACCGCCCTTTGCCGTGGACTGCTCAGTCCTGTTTGTCCCCGCGGAGATGCCCTGAGAACAGATGCTATAAAGGGAAAGTAAGACAGGTGGGAAAGGAGGTTCGGGTGGCGTCTTGTGTCTGTGTCCACCGCCTTGTCCTGCCCAGGTCACACTCTGGTGCGTTTGCGCTGAGTGGCAGCCTGGGCCTCGGCTTCCTTGCATTTTCTGATGCGTCCTCTGCCCCCTCCCAGTTCCTTCCATCCCCCTGGATGTCCTCTCGGCCTCAAACTCCTCTTCTCAGCTGATCGTGAAGTGGAACCCGCCCTCCCTACCCAACGGCAACCTGAGCTACTACATTGTGCGCTGGCAGCGCCAGCCCCAGGACAGCTACCTGTACCGGCACAACTACTGCTCCAAAGGTGAGGGGGCGGCTGGGCGCGCCTGTGGGCAGTGAGCGGCAGCGGCGGTCCCGAGCCCAGGGGCGTGGGCTCTCCCCTCCCGGCAGCCCGTGTAACTTGGCTTGCACCGGGCCACTCTGTTCCGAGCAGACAAAATCCCCATCAGGAAGTACGCCGACGGCACCATCGACGTCGAGGAGGTGACGGAGAACCCCAAGACCGAGGTGTGCGGCGGGGAGAAAGGGCCATGTTGCGCTTGCCCCAAAACCGAAGCCGAGAAGCAGGCGGAGAAGGAGGAGGCCGAGTACCGCAAGGTCTTCGAGAACTTCCTGCACAACGCCATCTTCGTGCCCAGGTACCGCCATCTTCGTGCCCAGATACCACCATCTTGGTGCCCGGGCACCACCATCTTTGCACCCAGGCCCCATGTCCTCCGCGGTGCTGGTGCCCCAACCCCAGCCCACCATGCGCAGGTTGACAGCCCAGAAGTGAGGCCCTGGGGGCCATCACGGAGAAACCACAGGGCGGGTGACTGGCTGGGCAGGTGGGCACTCAGCCCTGACGGCCGGGCCAGGAGCTCGCAGCCTGCGCTGTGAGGGCCGTCAGGGTGACAGGCGATAGGTGACAGCCGGCCAGCCCCCTGTGGGCTCGGAGCGGCAACCAGCGGCCACGAGCAGACACCTGCCAGTGAAGGAGCCGGGGTTTGGGCCCTTCCTGCACCTCCCTGCCAGACTGCCACCCTGGCCAAGGAGGGGCAAAGTGAGAAGGAGAAACTCGGAGTCAGTTTTGAAAGGGGCTCCACTTCAAAGCATAACCGAACACCACAGGGTCCCTTGAAAAAGTTTGTGAAGCCGTGCCACAGACAGCCTTTCCAAGACAAACAGCTCGCCCCCAGGGGATCTGTCTTCTCTGTTGCTCCGGCCTCCACTTCTGGCAAGTGGGGACAAAATGGATGCAAATAAATGTGTAGAGAAGAATTATTCAAGTTGCCAGAAGCTGGGAGCAACCCATGTGTCCACCAGCAGATGAAGGGATGAGCCAATGTGGTCTTTCCCTGCAGAGGAATATTATTCAACCAGGTAAAGGAATGAAATTCTGAACAACACGAATGAGCCTTGAAAACACTATGCTGAGTGAAAGCAGCCAGATGCAGAGGGTGATATTACATGATTCCATGTGTGTGAAATATCCAGTACAGGCAAATTCATGGCAACGGAAAGTAGATTCCAGATTACCAAGTGCTGGCAGAGGGAAAATGAGGAGTTATCCCTTACTCTGTGTGGAACTTCTGTTTGGGGTGATGAAAGATTTTGGTGATGGTTACACAGCATTATGAATGTCATCAATGACACTGAATTTTACCTCTAAAAGTGGTTAAAATTACAAAGTTTTGTTAGCTTTTTTTTTTTTAATTGTAAAAGTTTGTTTTACCACAACAAAAAATAGTTAAAAAACAAAAAGAGAGGGACATTCAACAGGGCAGCCTTGTAGTGTCTGGGGAAGGAGATGGAAATGGGGTGGTGGCTGATAGGGCCATTTTCTTCCTGAAAAATTGTAGCCAGGGTTTAGAAACAACCTTGTGCCTGAAATCTGGGCAAAGGAGCAGGATCCAGGCCAGCGTTTTACCTGCAAGCCGGTTTCCCCACCCCCGTGGTGTCCCTGTTGCCAGCGCGTTCCCCTGGGCGTCCGTCTTCTCCCAGGCCCCCACCCGCAGGGTACCAGCGGCCCCTGGCTTCTGCTTATGCTGCATCTGCTTTGCCCGCAAAGGCTCTCTTAGGCTGTAGCAACAGAGGGTTTGAAGAGAGAGACTTCTATTTTCTGTCAAGTGACCTTCCTGGTATCTGTATACTAGTCAAAGATAGACATCTTACTTTAGAAGTCTTTAAAACAGGAAATCAAGACCTTTTAGAAGTGGAGGCACTAGCTTTTTCTTTTTCCCAGAATAAACTCTGGGTTGTTTAACAGCTTTCTTCCCCCTCCCTTCCTCTCCTGCCGTTGAAACCATAGCACCTCCCGGCCTGCCCCACCAGTGACGTGTTCCGCTCACAGTGGATGGTAGGGCTGCAGCTCACGTGTTAGACAAGATGTTCGGTATGTTCTGCATGCTTTCAAGAATCAGGAAGTTTGAGGGAGGTTAGAAAAGAGCTCAAAGATGTTTTCAAACTAGAACCCAGGTTCAGTGGCTTTTCTACCACCCATATTCATTAACAGTGAATTTGGGGCCTGGGCCTTCCTCCCAACAAACCAGGAAAGGACTGGTTCACAATTGGAAAAGAAGTACAATGAGGCCGTATATTGTCACCCTGCTTATGTAACTTATATGCAGAGTACATCATGCAAAATGCTGGGCTGGATGAACCACCAGCTGGAATCAAGGTTGCTGGGAGAAATACCAACAACCTCAGCGATGCAGATAGCACCAGCCTAGTGACAGAAGGTGAAGAGGAACTAAAGAGCCTCTTGATGAGGGTGAAAGAGGAGAGTGAAAAATCTGGCTTAAAACTCAGCGTTTGGACTTCGCTGGTGGCTCAGTGATCAAGAATCCACTTGCCGGTGTAGGAGATCTGGGTTTGATTAGTGATCCTGGAGAAGCCCCTGTGCTGCAGAGCGACTCAGTCCAAGCTCCACATGTGCTGAACCTGCACTCTAGAGCCCACACCCTGCAGCAAGGGAAGCCTGAGCACCGCAGCCGGAGAAAAGCCCGCACAGCAGCAAAGACCCAGCACAGCCAATAAGTGAGAAATAGTTTAAAAAGAACTTAACGTTCAAAACACTAAGATCGTGACATCCAGTCCCATCACTTCATGGCATATAGGTGGGGAGACGTGGAAGCTGACTGACTTTATCTTCTTGGGCTCCAGAATCACTGTGGACTGTGTGACTGCAGCCATGAAATTAACAGATGCTTGCTCCTTGGAAGGAAAGCTATGACAAACCTAGACAGCATGTTAAAAAGTAGAGACATCACTCTGCCAACAGAGGTCCATATGATCAAAGCTATGGTTTTTCCAGTAGCAAGTATGAATATGAAAGTTGGACCATAAAGAAAGCTGAGCACTGAAGAATTGATGCTTTTGAACTGTGATGCTGTAGAAGACTCTTGAGAGTCCCTTGGACTGCAAGATCCAACCAGTGAATCCTAAAGGAAATCAACCCTAATTATTCACTGGAAGGACTGATACTGAAGCTCTGATAGTTTGGCCACCTGATGATAAGAGCCGACTCATTGGAAAAGGTCCTGATACTGGTGAAGGTTGAGGGCAGGAGGAAAAGGGAGCAAAAGAGGATAAGATAGTTGGATGACATCACCGACTTAACAGACATAAGTTTGAGCAAACTCCAGGCGACAGTGAGGAAGCCTGGCGTGCTGCAGTCCATGGAGTCGCAAAGAGTTGGACACTACTGAGTGACTGAACAACAGCTATCGAGTAACCACTCAGGGAGCAAGAAGGTGGTTGGCATGGTGAGACTGAGGTTTGCGGTGCAGAGAAAGCAAAATAAATGATGAGGAAGGAAATCCCCATATAATTTGTTGGTTGTTATACAAGGGGGTTGAATAGCTCCTTTTATTCCAAGGTGAAGATTTTTCTTTTCTTTCTCTCACTTTGGCTCGAGTGAGAGGAAAGGCAAGAGAGGCAGAAGCCCTCACTCACAAGCCACGTTTCTCTCTTCCTTGCAGACCCGAACGGAAACGGAGGGAGGTCATGCAGATCGCCAACACCACCATGTCCAGCCGGAGCAGGAACACCACGGTGCTGGACACCTACAACATCACAGACCCGGAAGAGCTCGAGACCGAGTACCCTTTCTTCGAGAGCAGAGTGGACAACAAGGAGAGAACTGTCATCTCCAACCTCCGGCCTTTTACTCTGTACCGAATCGACATCCACAGCTGTAACCACGAGGCTGAGAAGCTTGGCTGCAGCGCCTCCAACTTTGTCTTTGCAAGAACCATGCCTGCAGGTACAGTGTGATCCAGCTCACCCACACCCAACCTAGTGGAGCAGACTGATTTGAAGAGACAGAGGCTGACACTCTTGGTCTGTCCTGCTGATTAAAGAACAGTGGTTGTTTGCAGGTGGCTTGGAAGCCCAACAGGGAATGGCATCCAGGCATAGCTCCCACTCCCACCCCAGTCTCTCCGTGCAAAGTACTTTGAGAGCAGGGAGCTTGATTCAGGGTCGACTCTTTTCCTTCTTCCCGTGGGTTTGCGTTATGCATTCCCGCAGCCCTTTTCTGCCAGGCCCCTCCCTGAGTTTCCGTGAAATCCCCAGTGTGCGGCCCTGATTCAGAGTGAGCATCACTCCTCAGGGGCAGCTCCCGTGCAGTCTTTGGTCCTGCTTGCTTAGTCTTCACCTTCCCCTTGTAAATTAGAAGCTGCCTATGGCTCAGACAGCCACACATCCACCTTTCAGGATGGGCGAACTGCAGCATTCGCTTCCCTGCAGAGCTGGCAGGGAACACAGAGTGTCTGCGTCTGGGGATGGGGCCTCCTGGGTTCGGTTCCAGCCTCTGCCAGACGACCCAGCCTTCCTCTCCTCACCCTCCCAGGAGAGACACAGCCCAGCTGATTTCTCAGAGCCCTTCCCAGCTGGAACTTGCAGTGACTTTGCTCACCACCTGGCTTACTCCTTTAAGAAACAAAAGCAAGAGAGCAAGCACCCCAGCCTCCCCCGGCAGCTGGAGGAATCGCTGATTCCACCCCAGCGAGCTTGCGCTCAGCGCCAGCTTCCTGGCGGCTTCGTCCCAGGCTTGAGGACCATCCTTCACACCTGCCCGGAAGTTGTATCTGCTGCATACAGATGCAGAGCATAGGGTCCAGGGTCCCGCCTGCAGGCTGGGGCCTCCGCTTCTGCTCACGGCGCGCCTTTTCCATGCTGCTGGTATCGACGGCGTCACGTAGAAGCCGAGAACCAGATCTGAGTGACTCGAATTGCCAAGATAGTCCTCCTGTGCTCGAGAGCAGGCTTTCCTGTTGAGGGACCGGAGTGGGAAGGGAGGGTATGGTGGCATCTTGAGACTTACAATCATTAGGTTGTTCCGATTCCAAAACCCCCGCTGTGTGTGCGTGGCCAGGCCAAGAGGAGTCACCGCGCCTGCTGTCCACTGTCCTGTGTGAGGGGTTGGGGAGGCCGTTCTTAAGTTAGTCCAGTGTTTCTGTCCCTCCCTGGGGGCTCGAAGCTAACTTTCTTGCCTGTTTCAATTGTTGCACAGAAGGAGCAGATGACATTCCTGGGCCAGTGACCTGGGAGCCAAGGCCTGAGAACTCCATCTTTTTAAAATGGCCAGAACCTGAGAATCCCAATGGATTGATCCTCATGTATGAAATAAAATATGGATCCCAAGTGGAGGTGAGTCTGGACGCCGGGCACGTGTGGGTGCATTTCCATTACGGGTGTGGTGTACGTTACACTGAAACACAGGGCACCCCCCGGTTAGCTGAAGACTAAACGATGGAATAAGGAGGTGAGTCAGTGAGGATTTAGGTCTTTCTAGCAGCTCTCTGCTCTTTGAGAAATTTCCGTGGTGTGCAGGAGCTGGCTTATCCTCACCCCCCAAGAAACTGCTTCTTTACAGAAAGTGATGTTTCGGCCTAGAGACTGCTCTTAATAACTTAATCTTTCTGAAACTCTTTTTGGTTAAAGAAATAAGGTCTGGTTAGCGCTTGGGTGCGCTTTCAGTTACTGGAGGACTGCCACCACGTAGAGCCGGTGTTTGCCCTTTTCCTGCGAATCGGCATCAGCGTTCAGCAGGAGGCGAGCCGCCAGGCAGCCACAGCCGCCCGTTTCCAACATGTGTAGGGGAATTGACACCTGTGTTTTATTTCTTCCAGGATCAGCGGGAATGTGTGTCCAGACAGGAGTACAGGAAGTATGGAGGAGCCAAGCTAAACCGGCTCAACCCAGGGAACTACACAGCCCGGATCCAGGCCACCTCTCTCTCTGGGAATGGGTCATGGACGGATCCTGTGTTCTTCTACGTTCAGGCCAAGAGTAAGGCCGTGGTGGGAGCTGCTGATGGGGCCGGGACTGGGGAAGCCTGATTTTCTGATTCCCATCGCCCACCACTGAGAAGAGGCACACTAATGCCGGCACCCCATCTGGGAGCTCAGGCTGGGGAGCTGCTGCACGTGGAGTCCCTGCCTCAGGGACCCTCTTTTGAGGGAGTCAGCAAGGGGGTCCTCGCTCTCAGCTTGAGTTACGTCCAGGACATTTTACAAAGTACTGAATTGACCATTCTGCCTTCTGCGTCATCAGGGATGCTGGTTGGGGCTCAGACTCAGGGCTTAGCATCCTAAGGAGGGACACAAACCCGGGGGCCTTCTGGTGCAGCCTGCTTTAGGGCAGGAGTCGTCACATGACAGAATCCCAGGCCGAGGCAGCGCCCGATCACTGCTCATCGGTAAAATGCAGATGCGCTTATAAAGCAGCAGCGCACGTTACGAGTACGCAGTACTCCGTGTGCAGCATCGAGAGTACGCAGTACTCCGTGTGCGGCATCGAGAGTACGCAGTACTCCGTGTGCGGCATCGCGAGTACGCAGTACTCCGTGTGCGGCATCGCGAGTACGCAGTACTCCGTGTGCGGCATCGCGAGTACGCAGTACTCCGTGTGCGGCATCGCGAGTACGCAGTACTCCGTGTGCGGCATCGCGAGTACGCAGTACTCCGTGTGTGGTGATGGCTTCCCACGTGGCGCGAGTGGTGGAGAACCTCCTGCCAATACAGAAGACGTTAGAGACGTGGGTTCGCTCCCTGGGTCAGGACAATCCCCTGGAGGAGGGCATGGCAACACAGTCCAGTATTCCTGCCTAGAGAATCCCATGGACAGAGGAGCCTGGCGGGCTGCAGTCCTCGGGGTTGCAAAGCGTTGGACATGACTGAAGCACGCATGCACACACACACTCCCCATTTGGCACAGAGGCTGGGCCGTGTGTTCAGTTTACGCTGAAACCATCAACATGACAGTATTCTTAGAAGGCCATTCTATGTGAGGATTTTAGATTTTAAAACTGAGTTTTGTAAAATGTATGAGCACAAGGGCACTGTGCTTGCGTGGCCAAGAAAATTCGGTATTTTCGGTTGGTGACATAAATATTCCTTGTTATTTCCATTTTGAGTTTGTACTATTTTGTAGTAGAAACCAGATTTTTAAGATTATTTCATGTTCAGATAATGGGATCAGACTGGTTGTAACACTATTCCTGACTGCTTGCTGGAGAAAAAGCGACCCCCGCATGCTGAGTGGTGGTGCTTTTGGGTCGAGTGGGCAGTTCCCACTGCCCTGGTCCCCTCTGGCATGCACACCCGTGCTGCTCTGGTCCGGAGTCTGAGTTATTAAACTCAGGATTCGATGGATCCAGCAGTCCATCTGGTTAGTGCCTGAAAGTCCAAGGCAGGCATGGTATTTAGAAATCTTCGGCGTGACAGATACCAAAAGAAGGGTGGGGGGAAGTAGAGTTGCCGACCTTGAGGCATCATTTTATGAGCCTGGCACTGTATGAGGGCAAAACAGATGCTTAAACAGATCGTTCCATCATCTGAAATGGTCTGAATTCTCCATGCAACCCCCGTCACCTGCTCTTTGCAGTTGGCAGGTGCCATGCCTTCCAGCGAGGGAACTTTCTCCGTACTCCCAGAGCCCTCCCCAAAGAAGCGACTTCCTGCCCTGCTCTGTGGCCTTCCCTTGTCCACATCCATCCCTCAGGAACAGAGCCCTGGTTTAGAGGACTCGGGAGGCGCTGTGTTCTTTGAAACAGCAGCATGGGCTTCTGACGCGGTGAGCTTGGCTTGTCAGCAAGAAGCCATCCTATCTGCTGTCACCCCCCCCCCCCCCGTTAACCCTGTGGGTCCTGGGAGCCTGTGGGGCGCCCAGAGCCCCTCTGGTGGCACCTTTCCGGCAGGAGTTGGCAAACGCCACCGGGAAACTGGATCTGTGTGCCTGCTTTACTATCAGGAGGCTCTTCCTGTGTCAGACCAGACTCCCTCCTGCTACGATTGAACCTCCTCTCCTGCTCAGTCCTCAGAGGAGACAGAAGCTTTGGAAGCTTTCTGGCAACTGCTCTCCTTTTAGGAGCTCTTCATGTGCTTGAATGCTATTAAATTACTCTTTAAGCTTTTCTTCTCCAGACTAAATAATCTCAAGTTTTGGGCCCTTTCTCATAAGCCAGTCTCAGAAACCAATTTTCCAGCCATTCAATCATTTTGTTCTTCTCTGGATGTGTTCCGGTTTCTCCATGTCCCTGTTGAAATGTGAAACTCAAAAAGAACATGGTACACCCTGACCAGTAGTACAAGTGATACAAATAGAATAAATAGTCCTCAGGGAGCAAAAAAAAAAAAAAAAAAAACCCTCCGCTAGCTTCCCCAAAGCCATGTTAACTTCCAACTGTTTCCAAGAACTAGAAAATGTAGGAGCCTGCATCCATTTCTAGAGCATTTTGATAAAAATACTTTAATTAAAAAATTAAAATAGGTTTAGTAGTCCTTACAGAGTAATAATAATAGTAGTATTTAGTGGCAAAGTAATTATTGATGGGGGGGCTTAATAGATGTAACTGGGTCCCCAGTGAGTTCCACCCTCATTTCCACATAGACATTTCTCAAATATCCCACAGGCGCTTGAGATGCCTCATGCACAAAACCAGAATCACAGCTGGCACCTTCAGAATCCCTCCCCACCCCCCTATTCCTCAGCTCAGTCTGTGGCCCTGTAACCCGCACAGTCCCCAAGCCAGAAGCCTCGCGGCCAACGCTCCCCTTTCCTTCTCTCCTGCCACCCACTTCTCATTCAGACCCACGTCTCATCTTTTCTGCCTCTGCGTTCTCTCTGGGGTCCAGCTTCTGTAGCTGCCACCACCGCCTCAGCTCAGAGCCTCTAAGGCACTTACTTCGTGGGGAAAGTGCGAGCTGGGGTACAGGAAGCCTAGATGCCCAGGCCAGCCTGCTGCCTGTGTGACCTTGAGGGGGACAGTTCATCTCTGTGAGTCTCGGTCATTCATTCATTGAAGAGGAGCAGTGATTCCCTCGTGAGGTCCAAGTTGGGCAATGCAGAACATGCCCAGGACCCCTCCCCTGGAGAGGGCAGAGTCCTCTCCCCACTGCCAGCCGCTCAGGCTGTCCTCGGGCACAGCCAGCTCTCCCCACCCGGGTGCCATCAAGTTCCCTGCAGGACTGGAGGGCGCCCCTGTCCCTCCTCATCTGCAGAGTGCAGTTCACGCTGCTTCGCCTGGACAGGGCCCCTGGGAGCCGGCCCTGGCTTCTCTGCATGTCACTTCCAGCCGTGCTACGCTTGGCCAGCTCCTCCTGACTCCCTCCACACTCTTGTTTCCTCCCTGCCTCCTTGCAGTGTGTGTAGCCCACTTGTCTGGTGGTTCTGCTACCTGTGGACATACCGATGGCCAACGTCCAGCTGCATTTTCTAAGCGTGTGGATCAGTGTCCAGCCTGTCATCTGTCATCTAAGAGCTGAGCATGGTAACGAGCAGGTGTGAGCCCTGTGGTCTCAGCCTGTAACTGTGGCCTCTGATGTTTGGGGGAGAATTCAGAGCAGCTTTGGTAAAGGGTGCCATCCAATTACTCTTGTTTATTTTAAGTTGTCTGTGGAAGTGTCTTAAGACAGATTGAGCTTGAGCACTATATACATAAAAATCTATTCATCTGATTTTAGAAAATGTGTGCAACTCCATTAATAGTCGTCTAGCTGTGTGTGTCTGTGTGTGTGCACTCATTTGTATCCAACTCTTGTCAACCCTGTGGGCCGCGGCCCACCAGGCTCCTCTGTCCATGGGATTTTCCAGGCGATAATACCGGCATGGGTTGCCATTTCCTACCCCAGGGATTGAACCTGTGTCTCCCAGGTCTCCTGCACTGCAGGCAGATTCTTTAGCGCTGAGCCACCAGAGATTATTTTACTTGAATCCATCATTTGAACTATTTCAGAATATACTTAGCTTGACAATAAAAATGACTCTATTTCTCAGTCTGCACTTCTTTAATATTTTTACAAATGACTTGGTTTTCTTTCTCTTTTTTTTGTTATAGCCAACTAGAGTTCCTAGTTCGTGATAAGCAATAGAGGAATTCTCAGGGATTTTTTTTATACTTTCAACTAAATATGAAATATGTTCATCTCCTGACATGCTCTCATTTCTGGCTTGTTTCTGCAGCGACATATGAGAACTTCATCCACCTGATGATCGCTCTGCCCATTGCGGTTCTGTTGATAGTGGGAGGCTTGGTTATAATGCTGTATGTCTTCCATAGAAAAAGGTGAGTGCCTTGGTGCGAAGTTCAGACACATGCTGCTTCGGACTGGTTTGATGATTTGAACCTGAGTTAAGATGAACTTTTTGAGGAGTTTAAGGAAATATCTTATGGATCAGAAAATCTGATTTTCCAGTCAAATATTCTTTACAGAAAAGAGAACATTTTCTAATGATTCAACAGCAGAAATTTTTTTTTTTTTTTTGGAGTCTGGTTGACCCATCACAGATATTGCTGCTTCTGCAAAGCTTTTTCAAACATGGTATTTTAACCCTGTCCATAAAATAAGCTTTCAGTTTCCAATGAAGTAAAGAAAGAGATGTTTCTAATTTGAGGCCAAGGAGGAAGCCAAGAGAGGCTTTAGGGTGAGCTGTCCTGATGGCACTCCCCTCCCCCACTCCTCCTGGTCCTTAATGAATCAGAACAAATAAAACAGATGAAAGTACAAACAGAAATGTGTGGGTGGTTTTTTTTTTTTTTTCTCACCTAAATTTTGTCTTTTTGGCAGAAATAACAGCAGGCTGGGAAATGGAGTGCTGTATGCCTCTGTGAACCCGGAGTATTTCAGTGCAGCTGATGGTAAGTCCCTGCCTGAGGTCCCAGCTCGGGAACTTTTGAGTGTTAGTAATTCAGGGGAATACGTTTCCGTTGTTTTGAGGTACCTTTGACCTCAGATCTGTCTTCATTAATACTTTCTTTTTTAAAAAACCAAAGTTTTGAGCAATTCACTGCATATGTCAAAAATTCTAGGACTGTTTGAGCTGCCCCAAGAGAATACGGGCTTCAGAGATGAATGTGGCCAACACAGTAATTCATTTATTTAATTGCCTGAAATTTTATGCTAGAATGAGAAAAGCTGTGTAGTTGTCAGCATCTAGTTGAAGAGATGCTGGAGCTGACAAAGCAGCCCTTTTAAACTAGTTCTACCTTGAGTTCCATGTCTTTAAAATTGTCTTTGATCACCACGGCTTCTCAGCATTTTGTATCTCGGAGATTTTCTGTTCATTCCCTCCTGACTAGGGTCTCCATGGCCCGTTCACATTCCCTCTGGTAATTACTCTTGAGAGCTGTTTAATTTAAACGGCTGAGAAGGTCTGACTTGGAAGTTGGATTGTGCTTTTTTTCCCCTTTTTTGCTATCTTGTCTTCCTAGTTTGCCAAAATCCAGCCTTTTCAAAGAAAGTCAGGGTGAGCCCTTTGCCCTTGGGTGCCACTAACTGGCCCTTGGCTAGGGGCATTCACAAATGCCAACCCATTTGATCCCTACATCCTTATGAAGGTGAAAGTGTTAGTCACTTAGTCATGTCTGACTCCTTGCAAACCCATGCATGGACTGTAGCCCGCCAGGCTCCTCTGTCCGTGGCATTCTCCAGGCAAGAACATGAGTGGGCAGCCATTCCCTTCTCCAGGGGATCTTCCTGACCCAGGAATCAAGCCCTGGCCTCTTGCATTGCAGGCAGATTCCTTACCGTCTGAGCCACCAAGAAACCCTGTAGAATGGATTTTCTAATGCTTCTGTCTCTTCACTGGGTGATGAGGCTCAGAGAAGAAACGCGTCCAGGTCACAGAACTAGGCGGTTGAGAAGTCAGGGTAAAGCAGTCCTGGCACTGTGTTAACGTGTGATGCAGTTGCTGTGGGGAAGGACTGTGAGGTTCTGGGGGTATTGCAGGCAAGCTGGCCCGTGGGAGGAGCTGGACCCAGTCTGTCAAATGCATAAGGAGTGGAATTAGGTTAATGTGTTCAGAAAATTGTTTGACTCGCTCATGCTTCAGATGGAAGCATGTATGCAGGAGACATGAAATAAAGAGTCCTGGTTATTCTAACTGGTCGTCCTCATCAAATGAGGAAGCGATTGAAAGCACTATATATAAGTGTGTGATCTTTACTACTGTGATTGCTTTAATAATTTCTAATTCTAATTGTGTTTACAATAGAATCAGTCAAAAGCAGAGTCCTCTGAATGGGACTCAAATGTAGAATGATGAGGACATTATAAAGGTCTTGCGAAGTTGTATTTTTAAAAGGCATCTATGTGCTTCCTTGGTGGTCCAGGGGTTAAGAATACGCCTTGCAATGCAAGGACACTGATTTGATCCCTGGTCGAGGAAGATCCCACATGCCAGGGAGCAGCTAACCCCTTGAGCCACGGCTGCTGGGCACACACTCTCAAACCCACGAGCCACAGGTACTGAAGCCCACACACCTGGGGCCTGAGCTCTGCCACAAGAGAAGCCAGTGGTGAGAAGCTCGCACACTGCAACAGGGTAGCCCCCGCCTGCAACAACCAGAGGAAGCCTGCGCGCTGCAGCAAAGCCCACCACAGCCAGAAATAAAGCGGATAATGTTTCTAAACCAAAAGGCATATATGCGTACACACATGCCTATACATCTGTGTGTGTACGTATACGGCACAGAGAATGTTCTGGAAGGATACATGCCAAACTTAAAAGAGTAATTACTTGTGGAGAGGGTCTTTTTCTTTAAAAAAAAAGATTTTAATGCAGTGTTTATGTAAATGTAGTTTTTAATCAGTTAATTAATATAGCTTATTGTTTGTTTATAATTTATTATTAATATAGGAAAATGCAAGGCCACTTCCCTGCTCTGTTGGTTTGGAGTAAGATTGCTGTGGAGAATAAAGCATAGAAGATTGGCATTTGCAGCTTTGACTATGAAGTATCTAGGAAGTTTGAGAGCGCACAATCAAATCAGACTCTAATGGCGATTTGAATTCAAGTTCTGTGTCTTTCCAGAGTGCTTTCATAATATAATCTCTTGATTCTTTAAAAACAAAACAAAGCTTACTGTCACTCAGGCCAACAGGTAGAAATACGGTCACCGTATTTGAACTTAATTTATTTGGCCTTTGGACAAGCATCTTATAACTAGTTTCCTCAAGGGGCAACAAAATGACATCGCAGTTCAAAAATGCTTAAAAAACTTCTCTCTCTGAAAGCTGATCTGCATGTCACCATTCTCCAAGCACACTGAAAATCCCCTCCGGGGAAACGCTGATAGCATTGTGCGTGTGTAAGCCTCTGCTGCCCCGGAGGGCTTAGGGCTGCTGGCTAAAGTCAGAGCTGTTGGGCTGAATTGAGAGAAGGGATTGTGAATATTGACTTCAGCCACCTCCAAGGGATGAATGTGATTGGTTTTAACTCCATGTTTCGTGGTGTGCTACATAGCTAATTCTGATTAAAAGCAAGCCTGGATTTTCAGAGATAAACGGATATAGACTGTCTCTTTATACTTTCTGAGGGGTATCAGAGAGTCTTACCTACTAGGGTGTCTTGCGTATTCACTCTCCTAAGCAAGCATCAGCCTCCTCTTCCAGGCTATAAACTGTCTAAGCCATATGGAGGGTGGAATTCCATTTATGACATTCCTGAACACATACCTACGTACTATGAAATACAAAAGTGTACGTGAGAGAAAATTCTATATTGATTAACATAGTCCATATTGGACATTCCTTAGAGGTGTAAATTGGTGGTATCTCCTGGCCCTGATTCATAGACATCTTTACTTTACAAGGGTGTCAGAATACAGCTGTCAACCCACTTCTTCTCTTACATCCAGCCGAAGGCCCACAGTTAACATCTAAAAGCATAAAGGCAAACACAGGTTCCCAGTCTTTCTGCATTTCTGAGCCAAGGCCATCTCTTTCCAAGCAGTGGAGCTGGCCAGGGGTTCCCCTCTCAGACAAGCACATGAGCACACAGCATGAGAAGAATACGGTTATAACTGAAATTTCTGATGGATCTGTGGAACAGGTACATTTTCGTTTAGTTCTCACCTACCCATCAGAGTGGTCGGATGGATTTTCTTCTGTTTTCTTTCTTTCCTCCCTTCTTCCTTTCCCTCTTTCTCCTTTCTCCTGCCTCGAATTATTTATTTTCTTAAACCAGCTTGAATCTGACCAGAAGCATAGGCTGGAGAGGAAATCATATTCAGGCTTAGTCATCGCCAAGCCTCACTCCCCAGCCCCTCACCCCAGTGGTGGGAGGTCTCTGAGTTCACAGAGCCCAGGCCCAAGTCCTGGGGAGACCCTTCTGCTCATCAGCTGTCCCTTCCTGCATGCTGGTCACCACTGACTACTCCTCGGTAGGAATGAGCAGTGAGACAGAGCTCATCGCTTCCGTAGCTCACTCAGTGTCCCAGGGTCTCTGACTCTGTCCAGGCTAGAGCAGAGCTACCCATGGAAGTGTTAATGCCAGTCCCATAAGAAACCTGAAATGTTTCTAGTAGCCACATATAAAACAGGAAAAATAAACTAGCAAAATACATATTGATAACGTTTTCTTTAACTAAGTATATCCAAAGTATTATCAGTTTTAATATGTAGTCAGTATAAAAGTTACTGAAGTATTATATTATGTTTTGAAATCCAGCGTGGATTTTATACTTATAGATAGCAACATCCGAAGTTAAACGACTTTCTGTTTCTTCCTTGCCGTTGGTATCTTTGAATTATCTCTAGAAATCCGTGAGGACTTGAAATTCTAATGTTTGACTGTACAGTGGCCTTGCTGAAATCCCCAGCCTGTGGGAGAGTCCAGAGCCAGCCATATGCCCGTGTCCCCCGGTGCTCTCCTCTGTGGGCTCCAGGGAGTGGAGGGCTCCAGTGCCCTCCTTGGCCTGGAGTTTGCCCGGAACGCGTCCTGCCCAGCCCTGTCCTGCTGGTTCAGCTCCGGCCTCTTCCTTCTCAGTGTACGTGCCTGACGAGTGGGAGGTGGCCCGGGAGAAGATCACCATGAGCCGCGAGCTGGGCCAGGGCTCCTTCGGGATGGTCTACGAAGGCGTGGCCAAGGGCGTGGTCAAGGATGAGCCCGAGACCAGGGTGGCCATTAAGACGGTGAACGAGGCCGCCAGCATGCGCGAGCGGATCGAGTTCCTCAACGAGGCCTCGGTGATGAAGGAGTTCAACTGTCACCACGTGGTAAGAGGGGGCCCCAGGCAACTCGGGGTTGCCGTCTCACCCCGGCTTCCAGGGGGCTCCCCGTCACCCCGCTGCTCCGTTAGACGCTGTGCACACGGAGTTGCCAGAGGCGGTGCAGGGCCGCCCCTGAGCCCCGGGGCCGTGGTGTGGGCTCTGCTCCGCCCGGTGGTCCTGGCGGCGGGGAGCTGTATCGTGGGGAGTCCGCACCCGCTCAGCGCTTCTCGCTGTGTCTTTCCTCACAGGTGCGCTTGCTGGGCGTGGTGTCCCAGGGCCAGCCGACGCTGGTCATCATGGAACTGATGACCCGGGGGGACCTCAAGAGTTATCTCCGGTCTCTGAGGCCAGAAATGGAGGTAAGTTTTGATTTTCATCTGCATCCCTTGGCAGCAACAGACCTCCCTTTCCTTTAGAGCCTTCCCCAGAAGGTCCTGTGTCTTTAAATTCGCGTACTTCCCTTGCTGCGTGCTTGGTTCTCGATCCTTTATAGCTGCAGCCCCCAACCATTTAGGCACCAGGGGCCGCTTTCACGGAAGACAGTTTTTCCACAGACCAGAGCCGGGGGATGATTTGGGGGTGACTCAAGCACCTTACATTTATTGTGCACCTCGTATGCATGCTAAGTCGCTTCAGTCACGTCCAACTCTTTGCAACCCTATGGACTGTAGCCTGCCAGGCTCCTCTGTCCATGGGATTCTCCAGGCAAGAATCCTGGAGTGGGTTGCCATTTCCTCCTCCAGAGGATCGTCCCGACTTAAGGATCGAGCCCACATGTCCTGCATTGCCCGCCGACTCTTTGCCCACTGAGTCGCCTTAAGAGAAACCCTTACTGTGCACTTTATTTCTAACCTAATGCCGATGCCGGTCTGACAGGAGGTACTGGTCCATGGCCCAGAGGGGGGGGACTCCTGCTTTATACGAAGGAGTTCCCTGACTACAGAGAGACCTGGATCTTCAGTGAGAGGCCCTTGCCAGTACGCAGATACCCTGTTAACCAACCCCCTGTGGGATTTTGCTGCCACCTCACTCTCTCTACCCACCGCGTCGCCTCCTCCAGCACCGTCTCTCCAGTTCCCACCGACAGACCTGTCCACACTGCTGCTTCCCTGTAGCCTTCCCTGCCCCCACTCTGTCTGGGGCACCCGTCTCTGCTGCCCCCTCTTGGGCTGCGCTTGTCAGAGCTCAGTGTCAGGTTGACCTGCCTTTTCTGCCGGGATGCCTTCCCCCAGGCTGGTGCACAGACTCCCACTCCCTCAGAAGCCCACGCGCCACGTGCGCCTTCTCCCCTCCCGCGGGCAGGCTGAGCCGTTGAGCCGAGGGAGCCCTGTTTCTGAAAATGGGGCTCCCCTTCCTGCATCCGCATTCCCGGCTTTATCCTCAGTCAGCGTCTTGCTTGAGCTTCTGAATGATCATCGCCTCAGCTGAACCATGATCTCTTCCTAGCCTCGGGAGAAATACCAATTTGTATTACAAGCTTCAGGTTCGTCACCGCGGTGTCTCTCCTTCGGCAGCGTGAACCCAGCTTTTAATAATCTGGAGGCATGACTTTTACGAGAGTAGTTCTAAGAGTAAGCGGGGAGATAAATACTTAGAAGGAATACTAGCCACGTCTGCCTTCCACTTGACTGCCTCGCTGGGCCTCACTGGGGTCCTGACTTTGCTGCCTATTGAGGAAGCATTGGGTCTGCTGGACGAGCCTTGGATCCTGCCCTTTCTTTACCCTCTTTGAATGTCTGTAGCCTGTCTCTGAGCTTAATCTCTGTTTTCTTCATTTAATCGGCAACTGGATCTTCTCCCAAATAGTAGCTCCTTAGTTTTCGTTCCAAGCACTTGTTCACACGTGGCTTCCCTTACTCACAGCCGACGGGTGTGGTTCTGCGAGGCCCACGGAGCCCCGTGTGGACTGAGGCCCCAAGCAGGGAGGTTTGCGACACGCCCGCCCTTTGTTCTGCCTCGCCGGGCGCCCAGCTCCCCTGGCCCTCCGTGCCTTGCCCCAGCCCGCTCTGTAATACCCAGACCAGCACAAAGGACAAAGGCTCCATCAGCTGGCGGCTGGAGGCGTGGCAGCGTGTTTCCTATCAGATTCATGGACGCCACCTCTGAGGAGCCCGAAGCACTCACTGCTCCCGTCCCCAGTCTCAGACACAGAGTGCAAAGCTCATCGCCCTCAGCCTGGCTCTGCCACTAGCGTCTGCGTCTCAGGCGGCGGCTTCGGGCTCTGGGCCTTGGTTTCCTTCCCTGTGGATAAGAGGGTTGGTCCTTCTCATATCAAAATTTCGCTTTTAGGTTTGTCGGATTTAAAGTTGTCCTTTCTGACCCACGTCAAGTGTAAAGCTGCGTGTGCTTGTCCTGTGGTTCTGCTATGTTCTGCTCGGCATCCTCTCCCCCCGCACTGAAGGTTCACACGTTCCCCTCGCTGACCGTGGGTGCGCTTGTTGGCACGTCTTAAGCAGTTCTAAGCAAATTAAAGATTGCTGTTCTCTAAAACATCTGAAAGCATGGCAGTATTAGCACTGTGAACCAACGGAAAGTCAGCCCTCTCTTTCAATAATTAAAATCGGGTTCCTTTCTTTGCTTCTGTTTGTTATATTAATCATGAATGGCCACTTTTAATAAAGAAAGTGAAGTCGCTCAGTCCTGTCCGACTCTTCGTGGCCCCATGGACTGTAGCCCGCCAGGCTCCTCTGTCCATGGGATTTTCCAGGCAAGAGTACTGGAGTGGGTTGCCATTTCCTTCTCTGTTTGTCATATTAATCATGAGTGACCACTTCTAATAAGCACCTAACTTAATACTCCACAACTTCTTGAGCCTAAACTTAACATTTTACCTGCACTTTCCTAGTGTACCAGACCAGGCACATCTAAAGCCGTGGAAAGGCTCATCCATACAAGGCCCCTTTCTACAGGAAAGGGGTGTTCTGGCTTACCCTCGGGCCATCTCGTCACGTCCCCAGGCAGCTCAGTGATGAGGATTTTAAACCACAGGCATTCCTGATAGTAGCTTCAGAATTCAAGTGTAGGGACCCAACCCAGAAGTATTTGGAAAGTTGTTACCCTGCTTCTAGAAGCCAGCTTTGGGGCAGAAACTGCCCCCTCTGCGGGTAAAGCCAGCAACCCCTAGGCATGGTCCCCGGTCATCCTCCTAGCAGTGACCCCGCCTTGACCCCAGGGTTGTGAAAGAGCCCAGGCAGGAGGCAGTGCACATCCTTCTCGTGGCCCAGGGTTTGAGCTGGGGAGGGCGCGCACGGGGCCTGTCCAAGCAGGGCGGCTTTACATGTCGCGAGAGGTGCTCTGTAGTCAGGGAAACCGAGGTAAAGTGTCGAACTCACGCAAGCAAGAGATGGTCAGCACAGAAACCTTCTTTTGGGATAAAGAAACTTGGCTACACATTTTATATGATGTTTTTCTAAGTGGACTTATTATTTGGGGGTATTTCTTTTCAGTGCCAAAGTCGGTATGTTGCCCTCCTCTGCAAAGAGGAAATGTTTATCCACGTTACTTGTTGGACATCGGTCCCCTCCAGAGTAGGCGTCCGCTGAATTTAAGTGAATTGTCAAGGGCTTGCTTTCCACATCACGCACAGAAAATCATAATCCAAGGAATGCCACTCTGTAAGAGGAACAAATTAATCTTGATGTCTTTGTACTTTAGAAGAAAGTGGAAGGGAAAGAGGAGGAGTAAGTAATTTATAACAAAACTTTCGTGGGAAATAACGTATCCAGTGTCCATTCAGGGCTGTTTGCTTATTTCCACACAGCCTTTGTAACGTCCCCTCCCTCCTTTTCCCTATATGGACTTGAATTGTAGACATAAAAGGAAGACTTAGATTAATTGTAACTTGAGTATCCAGAATTCTTAATATCAAAAATTCCTGGCTTCACTTTAAATGCTGTTAGTCCTACCGCAACACCAAAGGTGCTGGTCCGAGTTGTGCTAATAGGCACTCCTCTCTGCAGCTCTGCGCTGGGTCAAAGGGCAGTGCCACCGCCTCCTTCTGAGCCACTCCTGGTTTCCTCAAGGAATGACGTGGGGTGCTCAGGTTGAACAAAAGAGGATCAAGAAACCCTGAAAGAGCGTGGGGTGGGAAGAATTCCTAAATTCTCATGTGTATCTTTTTTTTTTTGTTTATTCTCCAACAGAATAATCCAGTCCTAGCACCTCCCAGCCTAAGCAAAATGATCCAGATGGCTGGCGAGATTGCAGATGGCATGGCATACCTCAACGCCAATAAGTTTGTCCACAGAGACCTCGCTGCCCGGAACTGCATGGTGGCCGAAGATTTCACAGTCAAAATCGGAGGTGTGTTCTTAGCTTTTCAGATCTGCGCTAAAGTCGCACGTGTCTTAGGGACCCCGTGGGCATTAGCCGGCCCGGGGAGAGGTCTTCCCGCACATCCTGTGACTGCAGAGGCTTGCTCTTGGGAGTCATGTGATTGTGTCCCATTGGTAGTCAACCAGCCAGGCTGGCTCCAGTCTCGATGGCACATGGCTGCAGTGGTCCAGGCAGTGGGCAAGGGTGAGCTGAGGCCATGATCCCTGCAGGTGCCTCTCCTGGGATGTGGGGGGTTTCTCAGCAGAACAGTTGTAAGCACCGGTTCCAAAAATAGTTGAGAAAATGTCCTCAGGTGATTTTGACTTGGACATAAAAGTCACCATCCAGACTACCAGTATGTCCTCCAGTTTTCCAAACTCTGTGGAGTTTTCTAAGAGGTGAGGCCCCCTGGGTGAACCCCATGCGCAGAGCCTGGGTGGTGACGGGGCAGGTGGTCCCTTGGCGGGAGAAGACCTCTGCTCTCCAGGGCCCACACTTGAGCTGATCGGCCTCTGGGCTCCTGATCCTTGTGTGTGTGCTAAGTCGCTTCAGTCTTTGTGACCCTATGGGCTGCAGCCCTCCAGGCTTCTCTGTCCATGGGATTCTCCAGGCAAGAATACTGGAGTGGGCTGCCACGCCCTTCTCCAAGGGATCTTCCTGGTCCAGGGATCGAACCCGCATCTCCTGTGTCTCCTGCATTGGCAGGCGGGTTCTTCCAGCCCCACCTGGGATCTTTGTCATAACCCTGACTTGGTATCTAACCAGCCTGCTCCTTAGAACCCTTGTTGTCACTGCCCACCATAACATAAAAATGTGGAGCGGATTACATTTCTGGTCACTGGTTAGGAGTTTATTTCAGCCTTTAGGCTTGGTTTTAACTGTGGTGTTTGAATCTGCTTGATCAACACACATGTAACGTCAGGGCTGCTTAGGAACCACCTGCTCTTCCCACTATGAGATGACGATGGTTCAGAAAAATGCTAAATATTTCTTCTGAGAAACCACAGGAAGACCCTACGTTCAAAAACTATTCAAAATTAGCCTCTCTGCCTAGCCCATGTTCTGGAAGTGCTCACCTTCCTTTAGCAGAGCTGTGGTTTTTTTTATTTACACAGTGATTTTGAGTGAATATTTTGGCCCTTTGATAAACAGTGAGTAGCCCTCTAGAATGGTTTCCCAAGTAGAACCCATGTCACTATAGACATGCCACCTGGTTAAACAGCAGGTGTCTTTATCTTTCATTTATAAGGAGCTTGAGGTGATGGATGGAGCTGTATCACAGAGCAAATACACTTGGCCATCAATTACTCCGTGTGTCCCTAGATTTGGCCCTTTGATGCCCCCGAGAGTCTGAGAGGCTGTCCTGCCCCGGGGCTTGACCCTCTGGCTGCTGCCAGGGCTTCCTCTGTGCACCTCCTCCCTTTTCAGCGGTGACTCAGACTGTTCCCACATGGATGCTCACCAGCTCCTCTTCCCCAGCTGCAGAGCCGGGCAGCCGCTAACTAAAGAAACCTGGTTCTGCCACCAGAAGCCTCGAGGCTTGAGGCAGGTGTCCTGAGCTCTGTGAGCCTCAGTGTCTTGACCTCAGACAGGGGCATGATCGTAAGAGAGCCGTGAGATGCTGGAGGGACTGGGTGCAGGACTGCCCAAGGCGCCTCAGTGCCTGGTGCGGGCACGTCCTAACTCCCTGCTGCTCCCTCACGGTCCTGCCCGCCCCACAGTGCCACTGAGAATGCCCCCAAGGGCTGTTCTTGTGCCACTGGCCGCTGAGAGTCCAAATCAGTAAGGCCTCAGTTTGCTGTTTAACCAGGTGGCATGTCTGTAGTGACATTTTCTTTGTACTTGTGTTTTTCTTCTTAAAATTTGAACTTTTTCTTTTGAGTTAAGGAAGAAATAGTCTGTGCTCTTTTTCTGGGATTTTTTTTTTTTTCTTTTTGTACAAGTAAAAGCAAATCCTCTAATTTGCATGTCACTGGATTAATTTGGAGATAAGACTTCAGCTCTTCATTTTCATTCTTCACAAGGGTTCGGAAATGTTCTTCTAATACCCAGTGTCTGATGGATTACAAATACAGCAAGCAATTTTACCACAGGCAGTTCAATGGCCCTTAGCATAGGACAAGGAAATTACGTTGGTTAGCATCCAAGGAACTTTGTTCTCTGTGTTTGCTTTGTAGCCTTACCTCTTTGTGGCAGAGTTAGAGGCATAAATGAACATTTTAAAAAGGAGAGTGGCCTTTTCTCCTGAGAAGGAGATGGAAGATGCCCTGTAAGGAGAGGTTACATGATTGAGTGGAAAATCAAACTCTGACAAAGAAGCAATAATTTAGGATTATAAAGCAAGCCTGCCATCAAACATAATTATGTGACTTCTTCTAGAGTCATGGAAAATGGAAGACATTTTCAAAAATGAGTGGGAGTATTATGTTGAAAAACATTATTGAGTAATAGCTTCAGGGCCTAGTAAATAGCGTCTCTTAGGCAGCTTGCTGTGGACTTTTTTCACTGTGAATTGGTACTCTCAATATTTTCCCCCTTATTAGATGGTGAAACTACTTTCATTTCCTCTGATAATGAGGCAGTGCTACCAAGTAAATAAAAGTCAACATGCTCCTGGCTATTTGATCATGTTTTTAAACCACAGATAAATGACCTTTGCTCTACACAGTATGTATTTTCCTGATAAACTATGGGTCTTGATAATTTGTAAGATGCCTCTCATTTTAAATGCAATGAGGAAGCTAACTTTTTAACAGAACTACGGTTTAAATATATTTACAGGCAGAGATATCTGGGCGTTTGCTTGTCACGTGACTCACTGACCCTCATCAGACGGCAGCACGGACACCCACACGAGTGTCCCCTTGGCTCGGCCGCGGGCACAGGCCCTCTCTGAGCCGTCATCGTTCTCTCCGCTTCTGCCCCGCAGCGCTCACCCAGGGTAACCTCACGCCCTCTCTCCTCCTCACAGATTTCGGGATGACGAGAGACATCTATGAGACGGACTATTACCGGAAGGGGGGGAAGGGGCTGCTGCCCGTCCGCTGGATGTCCCCCGAGTCCCTCAAGGATGGAGTCTTCACCACTCACTCTGACGTCTGGTACGAGTCCTATCCTGTCCCCCCGTTTTCTGTTCCCTGTTGCGCGTGTCCAGCTTTGGCTGAGTGTGATGCGGGCCACTCCCTCGTCGTGGACACGTTCCTGCTGTCAGTGGACACTTGTGGGACCTAAAGACTTTGCAGGACCAATATTTCTTTCAGTGCTGAGCTGCTCACCAGGTCGTTAGGAGACCCAGAGACACAACCCCAGAGGCTGGGATGTGGGGACAAGCCAGAAAACATCACCTTTTTCTGCTTCATCCCCTGCCTGCCTTCTCTCATTTTCTTTCACAATAAACAGATACCGTGGGGTCAGGGCCGGGGGTGGAGGGGTGGGGGGAGCGTTGCTTCACCTAATTAAACCTTCAGATTACAAACATTGCTTATTTTAGAGCCAAAGTTTGAGTCTTGATGTGTTTTCCTGCTGGTCCCATCTGCTGTCTGTCCTCTTCCAATGGGTCTTCCAGGGGGTCATCGTTGTTGACCCAGGGATGGTGTGGAAAGCAAAATGCCCCCTCGGTCGTGGTCGTATCTCGGGGTAGAGAGCGTCAGTTGAGGATGAGAAGCCTCTCACTCACAGTGTTTGTTGCAGCTCCTCAGCAGCCTTGCGGAGAGGTGGTCAGGTTCTGAAATATGACTGAGGTTCTTGGCAGGCGAAGGCCCTGGCACATCTGCCTTCGAGAACGTCAGCTAGTTCCCTGGCTGTCCTCTGGGGAGGTCCCATCACTGATGTGTTACAGAAATGGTAGTTGTTTACTCCAGCCATCAGGATGACCACATAGAGGAGTTATTTAAACAGTGACAGACGTCATTTTTTTTTTTTTAACCTCTTGACCCTTCACAGTTCAAGGGCCTTGGATCCTGTTTAGAAGACAGGTGCAAATTGGAAATAGCATTTGAATATGACCCAGCAAAGCATGATTACTTCTTGAGCTCAAGTATGAGATCTGTTTTGCAATCAGTCTGTTCAAGACGCTTCTCTCTTCATGGTCAAATCAAAGTGCTCAACGCCATTTTTAGATAACAGAGATGACGGGGAGGGGCAGACCTGGGTCCACACTGCTTCTGTTTATTCTGGGATCCCTGCTTCCAACAACTTCGAGGTCAGCTTACAGGGCAATAAAATAGAAAACCACGGGAGCCAAGAAAAACAGGGGCAGGGCAGAAAAATAAAACTGGAGTTGTTGATATCCCATAGGCTAAGTTTACCAAATTCTGGTTAGTGGTGATTGTGACAAGCTGCAGCAAAGCGTGCTCTGCCATTTTTCTCCCATTTGATGACATTTGACATTATGAACCAGGAGGAAAAATACATAGATACAAACAGGAGTAGGGATTTCATCTTCATTCCATTCACTGTTCAGGCTTTGACAGTGCTTTAGCTTTTTTTTTTTTAATAGTCCTGAGGATAACACTGGTAAGGTGGGTAGGCCAGGATGATGGAGAATTTAGAGGGCTTCTCAGCGGCCCAGAATCTAAGGTGCTCCCCAAGGAATGAAAGTCATTTCTGAGTATATTCAATGGCACAGAACAGTCTCCCCTGCATAGTTAGAGTCACCCCTGCATAGACCTTGAAGGAGATACATCAGAATTTTAGGATAAGAAGGTGCTCTGAGGTCAGGACTGGTCCCCGAGCCCCATCTACAGTGTTGTTGACAGCTGGTCGTTGAGCTTCTGCTCACATATTTCCCTGGTACTGCTAATTCCTCTCCCACAAGACAGACTGCCCTGATCCTTAAGACATCCTTGGGTTGGCAGGTCTTACTCATGCTGTGCTGAAGTTGGCCTCTTGTTGATACTCCGTTGGCCCTTCTCTCTGCAAAACAGTTCACAACCTGCTCTGGTTTTGGTAAGACAGGCCTTGGAGTTGCAAGGAAGTGGTCTCTTGTCTGTGCTTGAAGCATCTCTGTGCTTCCCTGCTATCCTCGGAGACATTATTCCCAGGCCTTTGGGCGCTGTGTCTTTTCCCCTATAGCTCCCTTGTAGCACTGTGTCTCAAAGGAGTGGCTCCTTTGAGTGAGAAGACACAGGTGTGCCTTCTAGGCATGGAGGAAACCCAGCACAGGACTCAGGAGGCGGAACCCCCAGCTTGAAGGCGCGTTTCCCTCCTGAGCGACTGCACGGCCCTACGGCAGTCTTCATTTCCTGACTTGCTGAGAAGCTTTCCAAGTGGCCACAAGCATCCAGAGTTTCTGCCCGCTCCTGGAGTTACTGGTTCTTCAGTGGCAAATCCACATCAGCAGGGAATGTGTAGGGTTCCATGTGCTGGTGGGTGGGACCTTGACAGTTCCTGTCCTGGTGTGAGGAGTGCTGACCTTAACC
Organism: Capricornis sumatraensis; assembly: GCF_032405125.1. Classification (NCBI taxonomy): domain Eukaryota; kingdom Metazoa; phylum Chordata; class Mammalia; order Artiodactyla; family Bovidae; genus Capricornis; species Capricornis sumatraensis. The sequence goes on from NC_091087.1 coordinate 13,691,406, forward strand.
TGCTCTGGAACTGATGTGAGACTCACACCAGGTTGTCCCTTCCTTGGGGAAGACACCCCAGTGCGCATAATTAGGAAAGACTTCACACAAGTGCGTTTGCCTAATGTTTAAGGATTAAGTGCACAAAATTCAAGGCTTGGTTTTATATGAGGCACTGATGTCAAGTCACACTGTAAATGACCTGCTCCTAAACCTGCAGGCATCGCATATTTCTTAGTGTCTCTGGCTGTGTGGCCTTGGCCAAATCATGGAGCATCTGTGGACTTTGGCTGCTGGTCTGTGAGGTAAGGTCTATCTGGGGATGTCTGAGGAACCAGTATAGATCTTTAAATGGCCCCTGTGACAGCTGGTGGCGACAGAGAGGCGCATTGGTGATGCAGAGAGAGATGTTAGCCTCCGTAGCTTGGGGCAGACTGAACTCAGCTAGTGCTGCCCTATGCAGGGCACCCAGACTCCAGCGCTGCGTGGCCCTCACTGACCAGTGACACTGATGTCAGTCCAGAGTCGCTCCGGGGACTGTGCCACCTGCCGTGTTCCTCCGTGGGTGTGAGCTGGCGTGGCCCAGGCACAACACTCAGAGCGTGCAAGAACAGGGTGCTGGAGACACGGTCCTGGTCCCTGGAGAATGGTCTTGTGGAGAACAGGAAGTGACCCTGACGGGCTGAGATCACGGACCCCCTTCCCAGAAGAGCTGGAGTTGTGGGGCACCCTGAAGTATGGACTGTCCCCTGTGGAGCAGTGAGAAAGTGGGGTCTTGGCAGAGGGGACGCTGGGGGATGCCATCGTGGTGGGAAGCGCTGAGTGCATGTGGGGCACGGTGGGACTTCCTCGGGGGAGTCAGCTGAAAGGAGAGCGAGCGAGGCCCTGGCTGCTGTGTGACGGGTTCAGGACTAGTTCTTCGGGCGCTATAAGGACTTTCAAGGGTGCTGGACAGGAGAGGGACCTAGAGCCATGCTTAAAGAAGTTCATCATACCTAGAGTGTAGAGCTCCACAAGGTACGATGTTGGTGCCGAGAAGGAGGTGTCCCGCAGGCCCGGCGAGGGGCCGTCTGCGCTGAGGATGTGCTGGGGGGCTGGAAGGAGGGGACCAGGCCTTCGGGCAGGTCTGAGCCTGCGTGGACGAGCCGTGGTGGTCCTCTGAGGGGCTGCAGGAAGGAGGAGCTCGGGGTGCTGTCAGATGGGAAGGAGCAGCAGCGAGGCGAGAAGAGCAGGGTGACGACACCGAGGTGAGACCGGCCCAGGTAGTGAACCCGGAGTGACCCGGAGCTTGGAGGGGGCAGCAGGCACTGAGGGCTCAGGGTGGCACCACCCAGCGGGCGCTGGCAGCCCTTGGCGCCGCCGAGGAGCGCGCAGGGCAGGGGGAGACGTGGGCCTGGGGAGCTGCATCACCAGGTGATTCTTCAGTCCAGGCTTGCGGTCAGTCGGGTGCCGCAGCCTCCAAGGCGGTGACCTAGGTGACCAGGCCAGTTCCGTCTGTGAGATCCCTCAGCCCACACTGACGGGGAGCCCACTGCCCTCAGCCGGGCCTGTGAACATCGTGCTCGGGCCTTCGGCTTTGCTAGATGGCTCATTCAATGTCAAGACTATTTCTTGGTCACTGAGGTTCAGAAGGACTTTGGGTAGCTTGATCCGAGGACTAAAACTCTGAATGTCTGACATCTGCTCTCGGCATCAGTTTGAACAAAACCCCTTTGTTCATGGAAAGTAGCTGAAGGGTCTAGGGAAGCATTCTGATGCAAAGTCCGTGGCCCTCCTGGCTCTGCTCGGCCAGGTCCCTGGAGCTCTGGGCGGGAAGCGATGCCCCGAATTTTCAGTGCGACTCTGCCCACACCCCCGGTCTGTGAAGGTCCAGTTGGAAGCTCCTCAGGCTTGCTCTTCACTGCCAAGTGGCCATCTTTAATCTGTGGAAATGACCCAAAGAGAAAGGCAGATAGACCGTGGAGAATTTGTGCAAGATGGCGATGTGTGCTGGGAAGGCACTTGTGCTTTGCAGTATACAGCACTGCCCTTTTGAACACCCTCAGTCTGAAGTTCCTGTGTGTGTGTGTGTGTGTGTGTGTATTACGGTCTGAAGTTCCTGTGTGTGTGTGTGTGTGTGTGTGTGTGTGTGTATTACGGTCTGAAGTTCCTGTGTGTGTGTATGTGTATATTAGTTTGTTTTCCAATAGTTGTCAGTCTCTCAGTTGTGTCTGATTCTTCGTGATCCCACGGACTGCAGCTCGCCAAGCTCCTCTGTTCATGGGGTTTCCCAGGCAAAAATACTGGAGTGGGTTGCCATTTCCTTCTCCAAGTAGTACGATCTTCTAAATCGACCGGCAGAGGCACATTCAAGGCAGATTGCACCTGAACCTGCTCCCCTTGCTGACTTGGTTCCTTGACTACCCCCTTCCCCCTTGGCTAGACTCTGGGCTGAAGGATCCTTCCTGGGATGGGAGCCCTGCCCCAGCCAGTTCTGCCCACCGCTGTCCCCACCTGTGAGGCTGGACCCCCCTCTCCCCAGGCCCTCCTGGACCTGTAAGATCCCCATTGAGCTTTTCAACACCCCAAGGCCAAGGCTTCCATCCCAGACCAGTGAGGTCAGTCAGGGGCCCGGGCATTGGTATGTGTTAAGAACTCACCAGGGGCGCCTGACTCACAGCCTGCATTGGGAACCACATAGGCAGAAGTTTCCAGAACGGGAAGTTTGTTGAACTGCTTGCCCATCCCAGACAGCCTTTGAGGCCACTAAGACACTATCCCAGCTGGGCCTGGGGACCGGCATTTGATTCTCAGTGGGATAAAGCACATTTGGGAGACGTGGCCCTGCAGGGCCCTGAACTCCGTTTACCCGGGGCTCCCATCAGAGGTCAGGAGCTCGCGGGCCCTCAACACGCCATCCTCTCAGCTGGCAGAGTCGTGCCCCTAGGGCTACCGCACATGAGGCAGCTGTTCCACTTAGCCCGTGCCTGGCTCGTGCTTGACGTGCGCTCAGTGGCTGGAAGGGAGAGGTCTCCCAGCCCCATCCTCCCTTTCCGAGCACCTCACGTTTCTTCTCTCCTGGCAGGTCCTTCGGGGTCGTCCTCTGGGAGATCGCCACGCTGGCCGAGCAGCCGTACCAGGGCCTGTCCAACGAGCAGGTCCTTCGCTTTGTCATGGAGGGCGGCCTTCTGGACAAGCCGGACAACTGTCCTGACATGCTGTACGTATGTGCCGAGTCCCTGCGGCCTGGCGGTGCCGGACTGGCCAGAGCACTTGAGACGAGGGCTTACCTTAACGGAAGAACCTGGGCATTTGGGCTGGTGCCTTTATCCCACCCTATCTTCCTTAATCTTGGGAAGATTTTTGCAATGCAGTTTGCATTGCAGTTTCTCAGGCCAAACGTCTTTGTGAAATACTTGAGCCACAGCAATCCCTGCCAATCTTCTCCAGGTAGAGTTGTTTTAAAAAACAAATGCAGCAACCTGACATTGCTTCCTCTGAAGCCACAGTCCAGGCTGCTCCCCGGCCACTGGCAGGGCTCCTCCAGGCTCCGGGTGTGACCTGAGACCTACTGCAGGCTGCTCCAGGACGCTGCCACCACCTGCATCCCCCTCAGGTTTCTTCCCTGTTAGGTGTTTACAAAGGTTGTAAACAGAGTGAGGGGTGGGCTCCTGGTAACCTCCTCCAGCAGCCATGCGGACCGGGAGGCAGTTCTGGGGGCCTCCTGGCACACGGCTTTCTGTCCTGAGATTCGTCAGGAATGGGAAACAGTCCGCCAGCCTCGTGGGCCTCCCTGCTCAGTGTTCTTGGGGCAAGCCCCTCTGTCTGTGGCAGTCAGCGCTGCCGAAGGTGTGAGGCCGTGCCGGTGTGCTGCGGTTGGGTCTGCAGGTGCAGACAGGCACGGGTGAGGAGCACTGGGCTTGCTTTCGACATGCACCTTCAGGCAGGGCTCATGATTTTCTGGATCCCGACAGGTGAGAGGCAGGCTACCACTAATACCTCAAGCCCAATCCAAGAATTTCCAGAAGCGCTTTTCAGGACAGGTTTGGCCTCACATTGGAAAGGACCCCAGAGGAATTGTTGGGCTGTTTCTCTGTCCACGTGGAAGCCGCCCCGCCCCCACCCAGCTCTGCCACCTCCCTGCTCCCCAGCCTCGAGTGAGCCCTGGCTCGCGGGAGGGCCGCATCGTGGTCAGATGATACGGACGTGAGTCAGGCACCGTGCTGTGTGGGGACCAGGGAAATCAGCCCAACAGCCGGGAAGGCTCGGTTCACTTGCTCTCTCAAGGTTTACATGGATCGGGAAATGGGGATGCTGGGTCCTCTGCTCAGTGTGACAAGGTTGAGATCAAGATGTCAGCCTGGCTGTGACCGTCTGGGGTCAGGGGCTGCCCTCTCCCAGGCCCCTTTGGGCTGCTGCCAGGAGTCGGCTCCTTGTGGCTGTAGGACTGAGGTCCCCGGGCCTGGCTGGCTCCCAGCTCCCAGTCCTTGCCACCACTACCTGCACTCCCTGCCACGAGCTTCTCACAGTGAAGCAGCTTTCTTCTTCAAGGCCAGCAAGAGGAATTCTGCTGCTGCTGTTGACTTTTTTTTCTTTACCTAATTAAGTCACATCCATGCTGGATAATCTCCCTTTTGAATAACTTAGAGTCAGTTATTAGAAGCCTAAATGAAGGAGTAAGATCTCATCACGCTCACAAAGTCCCTCCCATGCAGGTGAGGGGATCATATGGGGCATTTGCAGCAGCGGCAGGGATCTTGGGGACCATCTTAGAGTCTGACAGCTGCAGCCTGGGAAGCAGAAACTGTTGTCCTGGCAATAAATCAAGGTTTTGGTTTTTCTCTAAAGCATGTTTAGTGTAGCTTCCAAGACTGGATCCCTGAGCTCCAGGTAGAGTGTGGGAGGGGTGGTGGGATGGGGGTGGGCCTGTTCTCCTGGCTCCGACTGTGCTGCTGCTTTGAGAGAACATTAGCTGGGCATCCTACTCCTTAGCTGCTGCCTCTTGAGCATTTGCTCAGCCAAAGCAAATGCTGTTCTATCTCTAGGACAGCTCCCATGGCGTTAGGAAAGAGGCCAGGGAATGCCACAGGAAAGGCAACATCTTTGCCTCAGTGTGTGTGTGTGGAGGTGGGGTGCCCATTGATCATCTGAGCCCGGCCTAGGAAACCTGCATATGTCCTGGACATGGGGCACAGACCGTGACAGGAAGCTCCACTTCTCAGGAGGCCATGCCTCGGGGGACACCAGGCATCCCAGATCCCTCACCAGCAGACTGCCTGGCACAGCGTCTTCAGACTTCGGGACCCAAAGTTGGAAGAGACTCAGACAGCCACTCAGTACGTTTTCTTGCCCCTCACGGAAACTCCCTCTTCTCCTCTGTTATTATTTTTTTTAGTTGGAGCATAACGTTGTCTGAAACCTAACAGTTGAAGACAACAGGAAGCCTGTATTATCTCTCGGCATTTCTGGAGGTCAGGGAGCCAGGAGCAGCTTAGCTGGCTGGCTCTGACCGGGGGTCTCCTGAGGTCACAGTCCGGCTGGCAGCCAGGGTTGCACTCATCTGAAGGCTTGACCCGGGCTGGGATCCACTCACCGCTGTGCTACACGAGGCCTCAGTTTCTCCGTGGTGTTGCTTGAGTGTTGTCACGCTACGCAGCTGGCTTCTCCTAGGTCAGGGCTCGGCAAGCCTTTTCTCCAGAAGGACATATCGAAAGTGGCAGGTAGCACATATTTTCAGCTCTGTGGCCCCTGCGATCTCAACTGCAGATGCTTGCCTTGGACCAGGAGCAGTCAGAGACCTCAGAGGAACAGGTGTGCTTGTGGTCCTGGAAAACTTGTCTGGATCCTTTATTTGAATTTCACATAGCTTTCATTTTGTTGTAAAATATCGTTCTTCTTTGATTTTTTTTTCCTAGCCATTTATTGCTACAGACAGAAAAGCCATCTTTAGCTCCCAGGCTTGCAGAATCAGAGAGCAGGCCAGATGTGGCCCGTGGGCGCGGAGCTCGCCTGCCGTGCCTGAGGGCAGTCGCTCCCGTTGCAGAGCAGAAAGCTCACACGGTGTTCTTCGTGGCCTGGAAGTCACGTTCCTCGGTGTCCAACACTTCCTGTGGGCTGTGTCTGATGTGATGAGATTCTGTGAGGCGTGGACACCGGGACGTGAGGGTCTCGGAGGCCAGTGCTGCGCCCGACTGGTGACTGCCCTCCACTTCAGACGGTGTAGCCACAGCACTGTTGGCAGCCCGTGAGCCACCTTCCTTCAGAACAAAAGCATAAGTAGTGGACTTTGAGGAGCGATGCCCGCTGAATTCGCATGAGCGTGTCTGGAAGTGGTGGTGTGTTAGCAAGCGTAGAAGCAGCCCAGGAAAGCAGGCATGAGCTTTGTCCGTGTGGTCTGGGGGTGTGGGAGGACGGGCACTGTTCCTGAGCTTTCTCTTTCTTTGACTTGAGTCATCATCGTCTCTGAGAAACTTGTGGGCTGCCTGAAGCTGATCTGCCCCCAGGTGACAGGAGCTTTACTGTGATTTAATATGGCTGGGAAGCAGCTCCCCTGGCCTGGGAAAGGCAGCGCACTTCCTGTTCCCAGCCTGCAGTGACAAGGAAACAAACGTACATGGCGTGGTTACTCTGGGATATTAAATGTATAATTCAGGAGGGCTTTCTGCCCTGCCAGGCAGAACCCCCTTGGCAAACTTTCTCCCTTCTAAGAAAGAGCGAGAGGAGGCAAGTTGGTTTCATAGAGTATCTGTGTTGTCCTTTTCAATTTACTGATGAGCTTAGGTGAGGAAGACGTGTTCTGGGAGATGGGGTTCTTTTATTACAAAATTGAAAGAATAGCTCTTGTTTTTCCCATGGGAGAGGAAAGTCACTGAGCCCTTGGGAGCTGCCTGAAAGCCGTGCTGGGCCCCAAGTGGAAGAGAGCTTGTGTGCTCCGGTTCCATGGTTCTGGAGGTGTGGATGGCACCCACAGGGTAACGGGGCGGGTGTGCAGGGGCTGCTGGGGGACCTCAGCTCAGCGTCTTTGCTTGGCAATGCCAAGGAGTCGCCGGCTGTTCTGAACAGCCAGCAATCCTGATGCCCTCCAGAGGACGGGCACCTGGCTTCAGAGGAACAGCGTCAGGGACCAGGCCTCAGCGCGTCCAGGCCCGCGGGGCTCAGTCCTGAGATGCAGTGTGGATCGCTGAGCGCAGGGTTGGAGACCGATCGGCCTGCGGTTCCTTGGCCTTGGCTCACGCTCAGGCCTCCACACTCAGCTGCCAGTGTCCTGGAGCCCCTCCGAGCACATGCTGGCTGCTCTGGCCTGGAGCCAGGGCTGTGGGGAGCAGTCCCCACTCCCAGCCAGCCCCGTGACTGAGAGGCCGGGGCACAGGCGGGACAGAGGCGGGCGTGGAGCGAGGAGCGCGCTCTCTGCCCATGGCCCCCCAGATCGCTCAGCTGGACCTCTGCCGGGGAGGCCTTCAGGGTGCGCCGTTCAGAGAGGAGTTTGAGCTTCTCAGTCCAGAATCGTCAGCTCACAGATGAGTCTGAAGCAAACTCGGTAGACTCTGGTTTTTTGCAGTTTTCAAGCACAGTTTTTCCCTATTGCTGACTGTTGGAGATCCTGGGCCAGTTGTGTGGGAACTGAGCACTTGAGTGGGACGCAGACAGGCTGGGATGGCACTCATGCCTTGAGAGCCTGCAGCCACTTCCCCGGAGCTGGGCCCCGCCTTTGATCTCTGCCCTGAGACAGAGGAATGTGGGCTGAGTGATCAGGCCGGCCCCCAGCCCCCTGCCCCTGCCAGCCGAGGAGCAGGGCAGGAGCCTGAGTGTTCAGGGAGGCGAGGAGGGGTGCTGTGAGCCCCGCAGGTCCTCTGTGGAATGCCGTCTCTGTCATCACGGGGACAATGGAGGCCGCTTTTGGCAGGTGACCGCAGGCTGCCCACACACGGCCGGGCCGAGGTGGGGTGGAGACGGCCTCCACAGGCACACAAAGGTGGCGGCTCCATCTGGTCCTGCCCAGGTGACGGCCACGCACATGTGCGCCTCCCATGCGGGCATTCAGTGCAAGACAGCTCCTGCTCCCCAGAGCCAACCAGTTGTTAAAAAATTCTGCTTTTTTTAAAGAGGAGTTTTATCAGCTCATAAATCCTTCTAGAGTCTACTGGAAAGTTTTTTTGTGGAGATAGTGTAAACAAGGTCTTGAATTTCGCCGAGTGAAAAAAGACTGCCTTTCATGGGCAGCACTGCCCGGCCGTGGCTCTGGGGAGGTTCGGACGCTGTCATGTGGCCTGTTGGTGCTGACATCACTCACAGGCCTCCTCCTCTGCGGGGGGCTCTCCTCAGCCCCAGCCCGAGGGGCGCGGAGCCAGGACCCGTCATGTGTCCTTGGCCCTGGCTATGCTTCTATTCAGGGCTAAGTCAGTTGGCTAGAGAGGAAATCACAGCTGAGCCATGGAGAGGCATGTCATGTATTTATGGCTCTTTTTTTTTTTTTTCTTTTGGGAGGGGAGGCATCGGTCCTTTTTCATAGGAAATGATGGAGGTGAGGATATGGAAGGGGCGGCATCGGTCCTTTTTCATAGGAAATGATGGAGGTGAGGATATGGAAGGGGCTCGTTTGCCATCTGACCCAGGAACAAGCCGCCAGTTTATCTGCAGAGCCCCCACAACACCTGTGACTGTCAGTGGATGGCCGAGAGGGAGACGGGGCAGGACTGTGGTTTCTCTCGTTGAGGCTGAGAGCAAGTTTCTCTTTCTGAGGTTGGTGGTGGCATTCCAAGTGCAAGCAGGTCGTTCGTGAGACTTCCATTCCTGCTCCACCCTCACTCATTTGCGGATCTATTATGATATGCACCTTCCCAGACCCATGCAGAGTAATGCCATATACACCCATAAAGCTCCAAGAGCACTGGTTGCCTACCATGGGGTTAGCGTCCTGACCTCTTGCAGGTGGTTTAGTTGGGAGGGGAAGAAGTAGTCCTCCTGTTTTGACTGAGTCTTTCTCCACTAGAGCAGGGGTGGGAAGCTTTTTCTGCCAAGGGCCACACGGTAGGGCTCACAGGCCGAACCATCTCAACTATTCAGCTCGTACAACTGCTGGTTTGAAAGCAGCCACAGACCCTATGCAAACAAACCGGTGTTTCCATCACAGCAAAGCTTGATCTACAGAAGCAGGCAGCCGGCCGCTCTCGTGCCCGCCTGCACTCGAGGCCACACCCTCTGCTCTCTGACTTGACCTGACACCCTTCTCCCCAGGCCTTCCAAGGTGCCTGGCTGGTGGACCTGGGAGCCTTCCTGTCCCCTTGGGCTTTCTCTCTCGGAAATGTTCTCTGGGGCCAGACTCAGGTCTGTCAAATGTCAGCCTGAGGCTGGAAGCCAGGTTGGGGCATGTTGAGCTTCCTAGATATGGGGAATTCCATTTGGCCATTTTTACTGAAAAGTATCTCATTAGCCAGAAGTTTTGAAACAAAACATAGAACAGTTTCTGGCGAGAAAACAAGTGGAAGGGAAGGCACTGTGGTCTCCATGAGAAAAGGCCACTGGCTACTGTCTCCTCAGAGCCTCCTCCATGCTCCCGGCAGCCTGGACCTTTGTTCGGCCACCTCCCGTCTGCCCCAGAGGTCTGGGTAGCTGGAGCCCTCTGCATGCTGGGTGAATGAGGGGTGCCCCTCCCCCCGCAGCTGTGCTGAACCGCTGTCAGCACAGCCTGCTCCTGGCTTTTCCCCCCCGTGCAGCCGCCTGTTCTAGGGGCTCGGGCCTGATGCTGGGCCGGTCACTGTGGGCACGTGACGCCGAGGCTTCCCAGGTGCCCTCTCTGCCCTCCCTGGGCCTGAGCAGGGACCCTGGCACCAGGCTCTGTCATCTGGCTCCAGGCCCCGCTCTCGCTGGGTTCAGGACAGCCCGTCTCCCATGCTGGCTCTGCCACCTTGGGACACGCCGAACGCAGCCTGAGCCCAGGCGCTGGAAGGGGGCCCTGTGCCCCTTCTGTCTTGCAGCCACACTGCCTGGCATTGCTTGTCCTCAGTTCTCTGCCAGTGGCCCCCTGCGTCCAGGAGGAAGCTTGGAAACAGCGTGGGTAGAACTGAAGGAGAGAGCACTGTGGGGAAAACTGATCGCTGCTCAGCCTCCTTAGCTTTCTAATTCTGGAAATAATGTTTATCCAGTGGCTGCAGGAGATGCTTCAGATAGAAGGCTGGTTTGCATTTTATGTAAATACATGTAATAAGAGGCTTTTGTGGGTGGCTCAAATACCTACAAAGAATCCGCCTGCAATGTGGGAGACCCTGGGTTCCATCCCTGGGGAAGATCCCCCAGAGGAGGAAATGGCAAACCCACTGCAGTGTTCTTGCCCGGATAATCCCATGGACGGAGGAGCCTGGTGGGCCACAGTCCCTGGGGTCGCAAAGAGCAGGACACGACTGAGCGACTGGCACTCTGTGTGGGGTTGTCCCCCTTGGGATGTGAGAGTCAGGGTTGAGTCCTGCATGTGGGTAAAGTGACTGCAGTGGTGGACGTAAGTCGGGAGAAGCTGAAGGCTACCTGTGTCAGAGAGACACAAGCAGATACTCTCCTGTGTCAGAGAGACCGAGTAGACACTCTCCTGTGTCAGAAAGATACAGAGCTGGGGGCCTGACGGCCTGCGGCCTGCTCCCTGCGCTCGGTGTGGCGGGGCTGCCCGGCCTGCGCCCTCCGGCGGGGCCCACCTCTGCCATCTCCCCGCAGGTTTGAGCTGATGCGCATGTGCTGGCAGTACAACCCCAAGATGCGGCCTTCGTTCCTGGAGATCATCAGCAGCGTCAAGGACGAGATGGAGGCGGGCTTCCGGGAGGTCTCCTTCTACTACAGCGAGGAGAACAAGCCGCCGGAGCCGGAGGAGCTGGACCTGGAGCCCGAGAACATGGAGAGCGTGCCGCTGGACCCCTCGGCCTCCTCTGCCTCCCTGCCGCTGCCCGACAGACACTCAGGACACAAGGCCGAGAACGGCCCGGGCCCGGGCGTGCTGGTCCTGCGGGCCAGCTTCGACGAGAGGCAGCCATACGCGCACATGAACGGGGGCCGCAAGAACGAGCGCGCCCTGCCGCTGCCCCAGTCCTCGACCTGCTGATCCCGAGCCCAGCCGTGCACACAGTAACGCGCGCGCGCGCGGCGGCGGGGGTGGGGAGAGAGTGTTCACAATCTATTCACAGCTTCCTGTACCTCAGTGGATCTTCAGAACTGCCATGGCTGCCCACAGGAGACGGCTTCTCTGCAGTAAACACATTTGGGATGTTCCTTTTCTCAATATGCAAGCCGCTTTTTATTTCCCTACCCAAACCCTTAACTGACACGGGCCTTTAAGAACCTTAATGACAACACTTAATAGCAACACTTGAGAATCAAGTCTCCTCTCTCTCCCTGTCTCTATCACTCTCTCACTCTCTTCACACCTTTCTCTCTCTTTCTGCTTCATGATGGAAACACATTTGCCGCAAGCCCAGGCAGGATGCCCTCTGCATCGGATTGAAGCGAGGGCTGCCCGTCTGTGGCCCCACGTTGCCCTGAACACACCTGCCGGTCACCGTAGGTCTTTATAAAAAAACAAACACGTTGAGACGGGATTTTTTTAACTGTGTCTTTAACATTTTTAGGGACATACGAAATTTACAAAGGGCCATCGTTCACCCAAGGTTGTGACCATTGTTAACGCTGCCAAATTCTGCCAAAACCCCCACTTTTCCCCCTCAGTGCCCCCCCCCCCGCCCCCACCACCGTTCTCTCCTTTCCGGAGGCCTGGGCGAGCTGGGAGCTAGTCACTTGTTAAGGGCCACGCTGCTGACGCCCTGCACCCGGTCGTCCCCGGTGTTCCGAGTCTCGCCTTCACACAGGTCCGATGGCTTCTGACGAGGTTATTTGGGGGGCACTGGACAGAATGAGACTCGCTCTCAGTGAGGATGGGGAGAAGCCAGCCTGGCTTCCCCACCCCACACTTTCTGCACCCCCACCTTCTAGCCCCCCGCCCCTCGGGAATTCTGGAGGAAACAGGCCCTGTTGGGAGTCTGGAAGACAGGCTTTGAGTAAAGGTCGTCCACGTGCCAGTCTCCTGCCCCCGCCCAGCCCCCAAGGACACAGACGGGAAGGGGTTGCCAGGGCCTCAGCCCACCTGTTCATGCAGGTCTGCAAGGAAAGCAATCCCAACACCACATCAGTGCGAAGAAAAGCAGTACATGGATTCAAGCATTCTAAGCTTTGTTGACATTTTCTCTGTTACTAGGACTTCTTCGTGGGTCTTACAGTTCTATGTTAGACCATGAAACATTTGCATACACATCGTCTTTAATGTCACTTTTATAACTTTTTTACGGTTCAGATATTCATCTATACGTCTGTACAGAAAAAAAAAAAGCTGCTATTTTTTTTGTTCTTTATCTTTGTGGATTTAATCTATGAAAACCTTCAGGTCTACCCTCTTCCCTCTCTGCTCACTCCAAGAAACTTCTTATGCTTTGTACTAGAGTGCGTGACTTTCTTCCTCTCTTCCCAGTAACTGATACTTCTATAACATAATTCGCCATGAACTGTTTGATGCCTTTTTATAAATACATAGCCCTCCCTGCTCCCCCTGCCCGGTTAGTTCTGTTCTACCCGTAGGCTCTGTGGGCACGAAGCTGGTGAGGGGGGCGCGGAGGGATGACGGGTGCCTGCCCCGACCCTCTCTCCCCAGCCTGCCCTCACACCGCGTCTGAGTCTGTTACAGTGCAAGACATGATACAAACTCAGGTCAGAAAAAAAAGGCTAAATATATCGCACATCCTTGTTCAGTGTTGATACTCACCGTTGTTGACAAGTCTCAGCTTCTCTTTCCCTTGCCTTTGTTTCAGTTGTGACACACATATATCTATTTTTTTAATTCTTGGGTACAACAGCAGTTTTAACTCAGACACTAGGCATTTGGATTACTTTTTTTTTAATGGCTATTTAATCCTTCCATCCCATGGAAAACAGCTGCTGAGTCCAGGGGTGCAGCGACACGCGCTCCAGCGGGCCCGTCTCCGGAGTCCTGCTGCCACCCCGCCCCCCGACCGGACCTACCTGTCTTTAGAACCGGAGAGACGCCCCAGGGCAGGCTTCCCCCCCACCCCACCCCCGCAACCCCCGGCGCCGGTGGGGAGTGGGGCGCAGGGGCGGTGTCCTCACGGAGCCACCGGCAGCCCCTCACCAGGTCAGGACAGCAGGCGCCGCGGGGCGAGGACCATGCCCCGTGCCCAGAGGACCAGGGGCCTGGCGCAGGGGAGTCATTCCCCGGCCAGCAGGCCGAGTGCTCGGAGCCCGGGGTCTCGTTTTGTTTAGTTTTTCGCACTTCTCACCAGAGTAATGACAGCACCAGAGTTGCTTCCGGGATGGAAATGTTTAAATTAGGAATAAGAACAGAGCTATACAGTATGGTGATTGCTAGTTGAGACTGGAGATTAAACACACGAAAGAAAGTTGGTAGTGCTTTGTCACTTGTCACTAGTCTCGGACTAGTCCCACTATTTCCTCTAGTCTCTGTCCCATAGTTTTTCCCTTAAAAAATGAGAAAAAGAAAAAAATTAAGGTATATGTAGGAGTTTTAATTTATTTTGTGATACCAGTTTCAATCACTGTAGAGAAGCCCCCTTATGAATTTAAATACTGAGAAA